>NC_059438.1:20654890-21381995 GCF_021028975.2 Sphaerodactylus townsendi
TCAATCTTTGCATCAAAGTTGATATTAATTCTGATGGTGTTGCTGAGTGGGAGAAGGTATTTTTTATTTACCCTGATTTTATGATAGAGGCCACAATAAAGCAGATGTACACTGTTTTGAAAACTTGAGTTGTGAGATCAATCAGTCATTTATTACAATCAAAGGCCAGACAAAAACAGATGCAATACCAAAAATATTTACATAAAAATCATTAACACTGCCTAATGAGATATCTGCTCCCTGATAAAAGTGAGGGAAATCAGCCCAACTATTGGATGTTTTACCAGCACTGTGTTATATAAAGTTTTCTGGCTTCTGTCAAGGTAAATCACGCTGCTCTCAATCTCTTCACTGGGAAAAGGAAATGATTAAACCTTTGTTCAAGTATGCTGGGGCTACTCAAATAAACAGGAAATCACATATTAACCACTGTAGTGAAAAAGAAGAGATTCTGCTTTGGGGCGTGAAATGAAGGATGCTTCATTAGGATCTACTTGGAAATACTGAGGTTGTAGCAGGGACAATTGGAAACTTGGAGGGGAGGACAATAATGGAGGATTTAAAGGAACAGAGCAGAACTGGGAAGATGCAATAGATGGTTGGTGCTACATGAACATTTTAAGTGAGGTAAAAAATAGCCCAAATCAGCCCTGACAAAAGAACAGGAGGAGGAGGAGTTTGGATTTATATCCCCCCTTTTTCTCCTGTAGGAGACTCAAAGGGGCTTACAATCTCCTTGCCCTTCCCCCCTCACAACAAACACCCTGTGAGGTAGGTGAGGCTGAGAGAGCTCCGAGAAGCTGTGACTAGCCCAAGGTCACCCAGCTAGCATGTGTGGGAGCGTACAGGCTTATCTGAATTCCCCAAATAAGCCTCCACAGCTCAGGCGGCAGAGCTGGGAATCAAACCCAGTTCCTCCAGATCAGAGTGCCTCCTCCAGATCAGAGTGCTTATCGTGCAACCTGGATCTTCCATGAAAAGGCATAAGAATGTATCAAAGCAATCACTGATGAAACGGTTGTTTGGAAGCAACCACGAGAACTGATCTTCGGTCTATTTTGTGATTACAGTGCATTGCTATAATTTTTGACTGGAATGGAGAACAAGAAAAATGGTAAGAGAATACATATTCACTGAGTAACATTTGCCTAGTTTATTCTCCATACGGTGGAAGGGAAAGGGAGATGAAAGGTGTCAGCAAGTCTTTCTTGTGGATGGAGGCACAGTAAGAATTCCCATTTTCCATGGCAACTGATGCATTCTCTTTGTACAAGCCCCAAAGGGGCAGCTGGATCTTTCACCAAGGGAGGGTTTTTCCCTCCCAGTTCACAAAATTGCCGTTGTCTTTCTCACAGAGAGAGCCGAGCGTGTTCAGGATTTTATGCACGCTTTCATTCGTTGTAATCATGCCTGGTACCTTAAGAGAGAGAGAGAGAGAGAATAGGAAAGTCACACAAGGACAAGAGAATCACAAATCAGCAAGACTGACTGAGGCTATAAATCTCCATCTCCTTGCCCCTCTTTCAGATATCAGTGATGAAGAAAAAGAGTTGGATTTATATCCTCCCTTTCTCTCCTGTATGGAGACTCAAAGAGGCTTACAAACTCCTTTCCCTTCCCCCCTCACAACAAACACCGTGTGAAGTAGGTGGGGCTGAGAGAGCTCTGAAGAACTGTGACTAGCCCAAGGTCACCCAGCTGGCATGTGTTGGAGTGCACAGGCTAATCTGAATTCCCCAGATAAGCCTCCACAGCTCAAGCGGCAGAGCAGGGAATCAAACCCAGTTCCTCCAGATTAGAGTAAGCACTTTCTTCCAGAAAATGGCACTTTCATTTCATTTCATGCCTTTATTGACATAAACCAGAGGTTTCCAGCTCTGGCACTTCAGATGTTCATGGGTTACAATTGGCCATGCCAACAGGGGCAAATTGGGAATTGTAGTCCATGAACATCTGGAGCGCCAGGGCTGGACACCCCTGACATAAACAAATACAGTAAACAATATACAATAACTTAAAAACCCGGAAAGGAATGGCCTGAGTTAATAAAAGCAATCAGTGCAATTGTCTGTTGAGATTAAGTGCCAAGAAAAAGGCAACTGCAATAGTGATTTCAGGGTTACGATCATTCAGCAAAAAACGAACTATATGAGCCAGATGATAAATGTTCCTTGATGATATCAAGGGATTAATCATTATAGAATGCAGATCTGTGTTAAGGTCACAGTCCAAAAGGATATGGGGCAGGGTGTCTGGTACTCCTTGTCCACAGCAACATGGTCTCATCTGTGTGGGAATTTGATGGCATCGACCAGTTGCAGTGTTTGATGGAAAACTATTAAATCATGCTAGCATAAAAGCTATTCATTGCTTGATAAGATAATTGAAACTGCCCTGTGAAGGGGTAAAAGCTCACAGGGAAATGATAGGGAGAAAATAGTAAGGGAGGGAGTTGCACCATGAATGACTTACGTCAACCTGTATCATGTCTGTCTTTACAATTCCGGGATGCAAAGCAATGCACAGAATCTCATCTTTTGCCCATCCCCGAGACTGGCACCGTGTGAGCATGTTCAGAGCAGCCTGCAAAGAAGATGGGAAAGAAACAAAGAGATGAATGAAACACCTACTCCACGTGGAGGTCAAAAGGAAGTTTTGATCTATCTAAGAAAAGTTAGAGTTTGATTCCCCACTCTGCCACTTGAGCTGTGGAGGCTTATCTGGTGAACTAGATTAGCCTGTGCACTCCAATACATGCCAGCTGGGTGACCTTGGGCTAGTCATAGTTCTTCAGAGTTCTCTCAGCCCCACCTACCTCACAGGGTGTTTGTTGTGAGGGGGGAAGGGAAAGGGGATTGTCAGCCCCTTTGAGTCTCCTTACAGGAGAGAAAGGGGGGATATAAATCCAAACTCTTCTTCTCTTCTTCAATTAAGAAGCAGAGGTGGCTTGCCACTGCCTTCATATACAGAGTCTTCCTTGGAGGTCTCGCTTACGAGAACTGATCCTGCTTAGCTTCTGAGATCGGGCTATACCATGCTGTCTTCTTTCCCAATTAGAATAATGGATATCTCATTCTAGATTGTATATTAGAGTGAATTTTTCCTCTCTTGGCACTGCAGGCATGACCCTACCTTGCTGCAGCGGTAACCAAGGACATGTCCAAGATCAAATACGAGGAGGTTGGTGATGGAGCCAGCTTCACTAGACATGTTGACAATGGCAGCTTTGCTACAACTCATCCCTTTCTGGGGACTTTCCTGAGATGCCTTCCTCAGCAAGGGGAGGAATGCCTGGAGAAGGAGAAGGAAGAATCAAGGAGAGCAACACAACAAGGAATTCTTAACCAATGTGGAAACCCCGCCAATCACTCAAAATGGTAGTTATTCATGATCTTGTCTCAATAGCTACAGTTCCCCCTCATCCCTTCCTAGCTCAACCAGGGAAGCTACACTGGTTGAATTTCTGTCTTGTTATACCAATGTTAGCATCATAATGTTGAACAATTGGCTCACAGTCTAAAACAGACACCATTATGCATTGTAGTCTAAAACAGACATTGTTACCTGGCTTTCACCTTTTACAAGTTAAATCAAATAGATATTAATTTGTCTCACAAATTAAAACAAACATAATTTGTCTCACAACAACAAAACCTTGGAGCAGGCACCATTCAGGCACCAAGAAGCACTGGGGTGGATCCAACCATCCTCCAATAGTCTTCCTCCAGCCAAAGTTCCCTTCTTGGTCTTAAGTGGCTCTTTCTCTAATAGAAGACCCAGTGCATTTGCAGGAATTCTCCAAAGACTGGAGAAAGAATGAACACACTTTGCTCATTTAATTGGTAGAAAATGGGTAGGATCCACTCAGCTATCCTTAAACTACATGCAGTGCAATCCTAAGCAGAGTTATACCCTTCTGAACCCATTGACTTCAATAAGGCTGCACTTAGAAGAAGAGTTGTATTTATACCCCCCCTTCTCTCCTGTAGGCGACTCAAAGGGGCTGACAATCTCCTTGCCCTTCCTCCCTCACAACAAACACCCTGTGAGGTAGGTGGGGCTGAGAGAGCCCAGAAGAACGATGACTAGCCCAAGGTTACCCAGCTGGCATGGGTTGGAGTGTACAGGCTAATCTGAATTCCCCAGATAAGCCTCCACAGCTCAAGCAGCAGAGTGGGGAATCAAACCCAGTTCATCCAGATTAGAGTATACCTACTCTTAACCACTACACCACTGCAGCTAGGGTTGCCAGCTCTGGGTTTGGAAATACCTGGAGATTTGGGGGAGTGGGAGCCTGAAGAGGATTGGGGAGGGAAGAGGAGAGGAGTGACTTCATTGGGGTATGAAGTCATTGAGTCCACCTTCAAAAGCAGCCATTTTGTCCAAGTGAACACATCTCTAACTCCTGTAGATCAGTTATAACAGCAGGACATCTCCAGTCACTCCCTGGAGGCTGACAACCCTAAGTGTACCATTAGTCCCTGAACTTTAAGGGCTATGCAGAATAATGAGGAAAAAAAATCCGAGGATGTCCTTACCTGGCTCACGATCATGGGCCCAATCACATTGGTTTTGTAGACCTCCGACATGTCCTCTGCCGTCTCAGACTCCAGACAGCCTGGCTTTACAATCCCAGCATTGTTGATCAGGAGATTCAGTCCGGCTCCTTGCAGCTTTTCAGTTACCTGGGCGGCGGCAGCCTTTACGCTGGATGGATCATTAGTATCTGCAGCAGCAAAGTTTTACAAGTAATTAAAGATGAGCCTTTGCCAGCTAGGAGGCTGCTCTACAGACCCTCGCACAACTTCCTTTACGGCTGGGGCTCTTGGTGTTCTGACGGGTTGGAACAGGGTCCTTAAACGCAGTGCACTGATTTATCCAGAGACATGAAATATTCTGCATATTCAAATATGAACTTTGTAGCATTAATGGCTATAATGAGCACATGTTTGCCAATGCCAATCTCATTAAGGGCCATGGGATTGCTGGTTTTGGTGCCTCTTCAAAATTGCTTCTCGCCCTTCCTGGGCAGGGATTTGCCTCATGCTACTGCTCATTGATCCTCCCTATGAAAACATGAAACCTAGTCAGTCACACTCACTTCGAGATCAAGCAGGAATTTTGGGGGTTCTCTGTGCTTAGTTGTTTAAGGGACTCCTATTGTCAAGGGAAGGGAAAGGATCATTAGGTCTGGTCTACAGACTGGTCAGGCAGGAATACAGAGGCTTGCTCATGATCAGAAGAGCAAATTGGCCAACACCCTAAGCTATCAGATGTGACAGAGGGTTATTCCTGAACAGCTCATAATTTATTCCTACCATATAGTGCAGGGGTCTGCAACCTGCGGCTCTTCAGATGTTCATGGACTACAAATCTCTTCAGTCCCTGCCACCGTGGCCAATTGGCCATGCTGGCAGGGGCTGATGGAATTTGTAGTCCATGAACATTGGAGAGCCACAGGTTGCAGACCCCTGGTATAGTGGGTTGAGAGGGAGCAATATTTTTGGTTGAGCAGCATCCATCAAACCCATGCTTCTCTCTATGGCATGCTGGATGAGGGCAAGGAAGCTTGGAACTACATATGGAGGAGAGGCGCAGCAGACATCTCGTGCATAATCAGCCTAAGCATAGCAGGAAAGATCCCAGCACTTTATCTCCTGCTTCCGTGTTTCCAGCCCTCTCCAGTCTCTCCCAGCAAAAGAAGAAAGTGCAGGAAACACCTCAGCTGCTCCAGGGTAATGTGACTTCTTCTCGTTCCCCTTTCCTAATGCTTCTGACCTCAGAGAAACACTTTAGAAAAGCTCTCTCTTCCTGCACCTAAATTGGCATGGGAAAGCTTCATTTTTTTCCTTGCCCACTTCTTAAGAGTCAGATAAAGAGTTCCTGTTGCTTCCCACCCTACCCTGTTTTTTAAGGTTTATTAGTGTAAACTGAGTTTGGAGTTAGTCACCATAATGATTCAGCTGGCTGCCTTTCTCCAGCTCTGCTCTCCCCGCAAGTCCTAGGTAGGATATCTCTTAGAATTATATCCAATCTCCAGACAACAAAAATTGGTTTCCCTGGAGAAAATGCCTGCATTGAAAGGTGGACTGTCTGGCACAATACTCAGCTGAGGTTCCTGAACTCTGGCCACCCCAGGTTCTATCCCTGCATGTCCTAAAATTTCCAAACCCAGAAGTATGTGTGTGTGGGGGGGGGGGGGAGTAATTTAAAAAGCCCTTGGTCTAAATCCTTCTGTGTCATCCCTAGTGAAGGAACACCTTTGAGTTTGTTTAATGAACAACAGAGTTTATTAGCCAGAGAGTCCATCGTGTTTGCTTGCCGTTTTGTGTCAAAGTACACTTGCGCATTTTGTGTATCTTTTCTATCCCCAACATACATATGCATACCTCTTCCCAGTATTCTTCTTCTTATAGTTAAGTGGAGTATTAAAATATTCACAGATGCTCTTTTTGGGAAGCTAGGCTTTTTTTTGTCAAGTACAATATTTAGAATTACAGAAACTGGAAACGTGCTATAAGAAGCAAGTATGGTTAATATTCATTGAGTCTGTAAACTGCTGCTTCTACTCCCTTAAGTGTTTGACATTATAGCTTTTGGGAAATTGAGTTTGTTGCATTTCCCCCCTCTTCCTCCCCAACATGCTTAAAGGCTAAGCTAATAGTGATCCAGGAAGGTATATGTGTGGTGCATAATAGTTAAATTTCTTTTTGCCATCAAGTTACTTCATGGCAAGAGACATTCAGATCAATTACCCACCAGTGCTGGGGCACGCAGTGGACTGGAAGCACGTCGGGGCAAGAAATCTTTGTGGCATGCTGAGAGAGGATGTGCATCAAGGCAAGATTTCATTTGTCCTGAGTGTGCGTCTCATTTTCTGCGAGGAAAGAGAGAGCATTTTTGGCGCGACTTTTGCATCAGTATGGAGCGAGGGCAGGGAACATCCGGCAGTGGGTAATCGGCCACAGGGGTGCTTTTCTATTATCTGCCTCTGTGTCACAACCCTGGCATTTTGTACAGGTCTCCTATCCAAACACTTGCCAATATTGCTTCACTTCTGAGATCTGACAAGATCAGGCTAGCCTGGAGCTATCCAAACCAGGTTACATTCAATCAAATATTGAGTTTTTACAAATTCCTCTCTACCATTGGTGTCATCATGGTGTCAGGTTCAGGGCAGTTATCAGGATTATATAATCAGTTTAAATATGTTGTATAGTTAAAATCTTACTAACTCTACAATAGATTTTTAAAATGTCAGTTGGCACCCATTAACAATTTAATACAGAGATGGGAATGCCAGTCAGGGAGGTGAATGAAAAACAGAAAGGGAAGGCAAGACCAAAAATAACAAAGCAACTGAGGAAAAAAAGACCCCTTTTAATTTTTTGCCAAGCAAAATATTTTTTTAAAAAAAACCTGAGATTCCAAATGCTAGCCAATGAATGTGGGGGGGGGGGGGAGCTTGCTCCAGGTGCCATTTTTTAATAGACATTCCCTGGTCACAGTTCTCTCAGAACTCTCTCGACCCCACCTACCTCACACGGTGTCTGTTGTGGAGAGAGGAAGGGAAGGAGTTTGTAAGCCGCTTTGAAACGCCACACGGTTGAAAAGTATAAATCCAAACTCTTCTTCTTCTTCAGTAACTCTAACGTCTGCTCTGGGTAATTTAGTAACTCTAACATCTGCTCTTAGTAAGTTAGCAGGAATTGTTATTAAAGAAATTATTTTTAAGCACATTGTTGCACACAATATCTGCTGGGGAAAAATCAGATGTAGCTTCTGCAAAGGGAAGCTCTTCCTCACTACCATCTTGGAGGAGTTTAACAAGCAGGTGGATATGGATAATGCTGTAGACACATATTGCACAAGCTATTCACTCAGTCAGCAAACGGATTACAAAGTATGAGGACAACATTAGAATCTAACAGCAAAGATTTCTGCTAAAGCAAAATAAAACAGTACAGCTGGGATAGAAGAACTGAAACAGAAGCACAACCGGGGCAAAATACACCTAGATGGAGTCCTAGACATGCCTGTGCATTGAAACTACAAACTGTAATCTTATGGAATGGACCAGAAGCTGCAAGAGGAGGGCATGGGGAGTGGAGAAGCGACATACCCATTGGGATGATTTTGACACTCTGATGTTTGTCAGCCAAGTTCTTCAAGTCCTGAAAGAGACCAAAAGCAGAGGCTTGAGATGCATCAGCAAGACTGGCTTCTTTGAGATGGTGGAGGTCTTGGGGATGGGTCGGATGAGCTGTTCATTAAGGGGAAATTCTTTTGTACTGAAAGAACCTTGCAGAAGGAAAAATGCCCTGCAACTGGGAATGTGTTCAAGCCTCACCAAAGAACTTGAACCCCCTGGGCAGAATATCTGCAGCATCTGGAGCAATCCACTTGTTGCATGGCTGCCCCAAGGCAACCCAGTCCCACCACAATTTCTCACCTGGGCCCGTGGTCCTTTTGGGTCTCGGCAGGTGGCAAAGATCCATTCTGGCTTTTTACTTTGCCCCACCAGCTGCCGGACCAGCTCCAAGCCAATGCCTCGGTTGGATCCTGTCACCAAGACACTGCGTGCATTTAACATTTTGATGTTATCTCCTGTTTCCTGACTGGTAAAGCCAAAGGTCTGTCAGTCAAATACATTCCCTGCCCAGGTTTGCATGAGTCATGTGGCTGCTGTGTCAACATATATCGCTGGCTTCCCACCTGGGAATCACTTTCAACTTCTGGTCTTCACACATCTGCCTAAATCATTACAAAAAGAAAAAAGTTGATGAATTAGAGAATTCAGCTGCTTGATGCAGCAACAGTCTGTTTTGCACACTTGAAGGATTAATATTTAATTCTCAGTGTGGCCCTATCTATGGATACTTCAATTTGGAGATTAGGGGCCTGAACAAACAAAATAGATCTTTTCACAAAATTGAGCCAAGTTCCACATTTGTCGAAAAATCTGAAATTTTGGGGGAAAATACATTGAGGAGTTTTTTAAAAAAACCCAAAATGATAAAAGTAATGCCTGTTGCTTTAAGAGAAAATACCTTCAGTCATTGTTGCCAGGGAACCACAGAAGTACTTCTAGCCTTTAAGCTTTTGTTTCTGTCAGTAAAATACATGGGTAGGGGACATGCCTTCTCCAGAGTTGTTATAGAGAAAGAACTAATTGGGACTAGGCCTGGCACCCCCATGTAGTGATTTTTTCCATAGATATAAAATGTTTTACATATACAAATAAGAAATATGTAATGTACTTATGCAGAAGTCCATAATTGCTAATGCAAACTGTTTAATGGCCTCCAGAACCTTGGATGTCCAACATCTTCTCTGAGTTAATGAATAGAAACTGTTATTAGAAAATTATTCACATTGATTAACAGAGTCTGCTGAGGAAACTTCAGCATGTTACTGCAAAGGGAAGTTCTTCCTCACCAACCTTTTGGAGTTAAGAAGTATATGGACAAGGACAATCCAACAGACATATACTTGGGCAAACTATTCAGTCAGTCTACCAGTAGATTACAAAGTATAGCAACAACATTAGAAATTAACAGTAAAGATTTCTAGTAAAACAAAAGAATGCAGAGTCTGAAGAATTGAAACAGAAGCAGAACTAGGCCAAAATATACATAGACAGAGGTCTAGAAATGGGGAATGCATGTGCATTTAAAGTATGGAATGTTGATCTTATGGAATGTTCCTGAATCTGCAGAAAGAGGTCTTTTGTGTGGGGCAGTGTGGGGAATCACATACCAATTGGGAGGATTTTGACACTTTGATATTTGTCAGCCCAGTTTCTGAAGTCCAGAAAGAGACCAAAAGCAGAGACTTGAGAGGCCTGGCTTCTTTGAGATGGTGGAGGATTTGGGGCTGGGCTGGGCTATTCATTAAGGGGCAAGTCCTTTCTACTGAAAGGATCTTGCAGAAAGAAAAATATATTCTAGTGCACATTTACTGCCATCCTTTACACCATAGATGTCAAACATACAGCCCAGGCTTGATCTGGCCCCTTGATGGCTCTTATCCAGCCCAAACTTTTCCAGCACTGGCCAGGCCAAGCCTGTTTTTGAACAGCGTGTTGAACCACAGTTCAATACTGGGCTCAGCCTGGCCAGTGTTGGAAAAGCTCAGGTCACATTAAAGCCCTCAAGAACAGAGGTGGGATCCAACCAGTTCTCTAGAAGTGGTTACTAATTTTTTCTGAGTGCCGAGAAGGGGTTACTAAAGCAACCTCCCTGCCCAATAGGGACTGGAGGTGCATGTTTGTGGTGGCGCCACTGTTTGAATCCCACCACCATCGAAACCTGTTTTTAAAATGTTTGGATCCCACCACTGCTCAAGAGGCTACATGACACTCAGGCCTAACATATATATGTTAGCAAGCCTCGCCAAAGGACTTGAATCTCCAACCTGGAGAGCAGAATACCTGCAGCCTCCAGAGCAATGCCTTTCTTGCACACCACAACTTTCACATGAGCTTGTGGTCCTTCTGGAGCCCAGCAGGTGGCAAAGACACATTCCGGCCCATTACTTTCCCCTGCCAGCTGCCAGACCAGCTTCAAGCCAATCCCTCCATTGGATCCCATCACCAGAATACTGTGCACACTTAGCATTTTGGTGTTGTGTCATCTACTGTGGTCTAACTAGCAAAGCCAAGGGTCAGTCAGCAAACTGCAGTTCCCTCCCAGGTTTGCATTGGTCACATGGCTGTTGTGCCCGCAGGCATCATTGGCTTTGCTCTTCAGCCTTGTGGATATCCATACAACTTCCAAAGTCAATATATTTAAAAAGATGAAAAATTAGGGGGTTTGGCTGCTTCATCCAACAACAGCCTTTGCGGTATTTATTTTATGCACCCTTCTCGGCTTTCACTCTCTAAGTCACTCTCTAATGGGGCAATTGTACAATCCAATTGTTTGCAACTGGGTTTTCCTGCAAAAACAAGACCAGTTAGAAATGACTCTAGCATCAGTCCACCTAATTCTCAACATGGCCCCATCTGTGAATACTTAAATCTGGAAACTGGGGCTAGGGGTTGCCAGGAGCATAGAAATAATGTGGGAAGAGGGATATAAAGTGCTCCCTTCGCTTTCAGAGGTTTACTACTTCTGGATGTGGAGGTTCCATTTAGTCACCATGGCTAGTAGCCACTTCCAATGCCTTCCTTCCTGAGTCAACATGCTGGAGCTCTGAACTGAATCAGGTTTGCTGTATAGTTAAACATTGACTGAAACTGTATCTTATAAGTGGTTTCCCCTGTGATCCACTTTATGTTGAGCTATAAACATCACTTGAGAAGTGGGTCAAGAGCCAGAGAACCAGTTTCCTTGGCAGGGAAGCAGCCTTTAATCTGTTTTTGCTTCATTCTAATTCCGAATACTGATAAAATATTTCAATATTTGTAATTGAAACTGTTTGACCAAACATCAAGTTGTTGATTTTAATGTTGTTGCTATGGCTACAGGTGCACTAGTAAGTATTTGGGTGTGTACAGGATTCAAGAGTAGGGAAAAGATCGTTTCAGGCACTCCTTATTTGATAAGGATTTCTCTTATCAAAGGACTATTCCCAGTTCCCTGCCTTTCACCATAACCCCCAGTTCTATTGGACTGCTTGATTACAATTTCACAGCAAAGAAAGAACATATTGAAATAAGAAGGGCGTGCCTCAAAACAGGGATCTATATCCATGGAACTAGACAAGTTCCTTAAGAAAATAAAACAAAAAGTTTAAGAGAGCCAGCATGAAGTAGTAAGAATGTTAGATCTGAAGGGCAACAGGTATATTTGAATATGATCCTGTTTGTAGAGTGACAAGCAGAATGTAGCTTTGTACACCACTTTATGATATGAATAGTTATCTTGCTAAAGGAGCAGCAGTGGCGTAGGAGGTTAAGAGCTCGTGTATCTAATCGGGAGGAACCGGGTTTGATTCCCAGCTCTGCCGCCTGAGCTGTGGAGGCTTATCTGGAGAATTCAGATTAGCCTGTACACTCCCACACACGCCAGCTGGGTGACCTTGGGCTAGTCACAGCTTCTCGGAGCTCTCCCAGCCCCACCCACCTCACAGGGTGTTTGTTGTGAGGCGGGAAGGGCAAGGAGATTGTAAGCCCCTTTGAGTCTCCTGCAGGAGAGAAAGGGGGGATAAAAATCCAAACTCCTCCTCCTCCTAAAGACCAGACTTTTTTGCTTCAGAAATCATAAACATAAGAGAACTTTACTTAAACTGAGAGAGAAATAGACTATATCAGGGGTCTGCAACCTGCGGCTCTCCAGATGTTCATGGACTATCTGGAGAGCCACAAGTTGCAGACCCCTGGACTACATTCATCAGGGGTCTTCAAACAATGGCCTGCCCCTGCCAGCATGGCCAAGTGGCAGGCCTGATGGGAATTGTAGCCCATGAACATCTGGAGGGCCATAGTTTGAAGATCCCTGATATACATAAACAAATATATATATTTATTATTGTATTTTAATTGTATTTTATTGTATTGTATTTATAAGATTTAGCTTTTACTGTTTTATCACTGCTTTTAAAGATTTAGCCATTTTATGTTATATTATGTTTATTGTTGTACACCGCCCGGAGCCCCTCGGGGATAGGGCGGTATAAAAATCTAATTAATTAATTAATTGATTGATTGATTGATTGATAGATAGATAGATAGATAGATAGATAGATAGATAGATAGATAGATAAATAGATAGATAGATAGATAGATAAATAGATAAATAGATAAATAGATAAATAAATAAAAGTATCACTTATATACATCAAGACATTCACAGTTCATCGTTTGGTTACAATTTCAAGCATAGTCTACAATATTAAACATTTCAGCCAGAGGCTTTTGGTTAACAGAACACTACACACCTTTCCTCAGCAGGAGTCAGGGAGCAACTGTGTTTTCCAACTGTCACTTTTAGAATGTTCGTAGAGATCTCCCAGAATTCCCTGCTGCTACTGCATGCAAGGCTGTACATTCCAACAAGACCAGGATCTGGGAGACCCAAGTTCGAATCCCCACTCTGTTCTGCCCCCCCTCCCCCATGACCCACTTACCTGGCTGGGCCGTCGGCTGGGCACCCTTCGGCCCCGCCCCGCCAGGCTGCTGCTTCGGTGGAGACTCTGCCAGCTGAAGGAGCAGCCTGGCAGGGTAGGGCTGAGGGGAGGAGTGTGGGGGCGATTCTCTGCCCCCCACGTGACCAGCTGGCGTGCGCCTGGGGATGTGTGACCCCACGTGTCCCCATGAGCCTCTGGAGGGAACTGCTAATTTCTTTGCAAGTGTAACCTCAGCTTGTGGGTTCTGTGGGGCAGTACTTGGAAGGAGTTGCAAATTGGCGCCCAACCAGCGAGGGGGTTGGAAGTGAGATTGCAAAGAACCAAATTTAAACAAAACAGTTTACTTCTCTTTACAAATAACATTAAACATCAACATTTAACATTTACAATTCAAGGTCCTGTTCAGGTTTGCATTTCAAGTCCTTATATTTACAGTCTACTGATATTGCCAAGTCCAATTCTTCTTTGCTGGTGGTTGGTTTTGAAGACTTCAAAGGCTTGGTGAACGGGATTCAAGATGATGAAGGTTCCCAGAAAACTCTCACCATTTACATACACAAAAACCCTTAAACAAGGTGTTCAGGGCTTAATAAAACCAATCAAGGTCCCAGCCTGGTAGCCTTGCTTCCTCCAACCTCATGAGTTCTGCAGCATTCTGCTTCTTTTCAGACTCCACCCCTTTCTGGGTCATCCCATTCTGACACAGGGGTTACACAAGCTCAAGCCAGAGAAAGAAAGCATCTGGAGCAGCAACAGCCATTGAAGAGCATACGGGAAAGAAACAGTCCTGTACTTCTTTAAGTTAGCATTTGGGACTTCTGTTTTTCCTTGTTCTACTGAGCCCTTGTTGGGAAGGAGTTACCTTTATTCTGAGTGCCCTTTCTGGAGGGCACTGAAAATCCTGTCTGTACAAATGTCACTGTGTTCATAGCCATTATCATTGTTTTCATTCCAGCTGCAAACAGGGTGGATTTGATTTAAATTACTAGTCAGTAAGACCTGATTTTTGATCACAGTTTTCTATATAAAGGCTCATTTTTGTGGGTATCAACTTTTGTGGGTATCATAACCAGATGACACTTTCATTTTTAGAATTATAATTTTGTAGTTGGGTTTTACAATTGTAATCAAACATCGATTTGGCTACATGATTAAAAATAGATAGCTAATTATGAAATTATTGCAAAGTGAACTATCTCCAGTTTCATTCGGGTTGGCAGATCTTGCTTTTCTCTGTTGCAGTGTTTGCATTTTGCACTCGTGCCAGGCCACTTACAAGGCAGATGGCATGCATGTAAGCAATTCAACATTATGAATGGATTAATGGAATTAGTTTACCAAAAAAATTAATCAAGGCATGAATATACCGTCTCGTGCTACATAATTAAAAACTAATCCTTATTTAATGATGAATAACCTTTGGACTATATCTTAAACAAAAAAAACTATTTAAACTATTCTAGATAGATTTTTCCTCGAAAAGCATTTAAATAAAAATCTGATTTAAGTTAAAAAATCTGATATTTAATTTTTTTTAAAAAATCATTGATTTTTATCCACCCTGGTGGTGAAGTGGTTGAGTTTATGATAAATATTTTGTTACTCTGAAGCCGAGAACACATTGATTTTGTTTCCTTTTTTAAACAATTTCATATTTGCTTGCCAAGTCACAAGCATGGTGTCATTTTTTTGAGTGGAACTCCCCACCCCCCCGCTGCCGTCTCATGCCCACTCTTCATTTAGGAGAGGGATCTATGTAGATGAGAGTGGAGGGATGGGTGGAGGAAGGGGAAAGTGAGGATGATTGGTGTATGAGTCTGAAATTGTGTGCATCTAGGAATGCTGCTGTAAATTTCGTTGTGCGTGCACAATGACAATAAAATGCTTATGCTTATGCTTATGCTTATGTAGCCAGGGTTCTTCTGGGCTACATTGTTTGCTCTCGAGTCACTTCCAACTTATGGCAACCCTATGAATTCACAACCTTAAAAATGTCCTGACCTAAACAGCCTTGCTTGAGTCCTGCAAACTGAGCAGCAGTGGCGTAGGAGGTTAAGAGCTCGTGTATCTAATCTGGAGAAACTGGGTTTGATTCCCCGCTCTGCCGCCTGAGCTGTGGAGGCTTATCTGGGGAATTCAGATTAACCTGTGCACTCCCACACATGCCAGCTGGGTGACCTTGGGCTAGTCACAGCTTCTCGGAGCTCTCTCAGCCCCACCTGCCTCACAGGGTGTTTGTTGTGAGGGGGAAGGGCAAGGAGATTGTCAGCCCCTTTGAGTCTCCTGCAGGAGAGAAAGGGGGATATAAATCCAAACTCTTCTTCTTCTTCCTTAACTGAGCCCATTAGTCTTATGTCGGGTCTTCCTCTTTTCCTGTTGCCTTCAACATTTCCTAGCGTTATTGCCCTTTCCAGTGACTCCTGTCTTCTCATGATATGGTGCCAGACAAAAAGTTGTATATATAAAGTCCAATCAAGTCATCACTGCCACAAAATGCCCCTCCCCAATGCCGAACTGCCACCGCTACTGCAAAAAAAAAAATTCCCCCAATAAACCTTTTCCTTCCCAGCCTTAACCCTGCACCCCAGTGTGTTGCTGGCCAGCTCCTCTGAAAGGAGGAAAAGGTTTGTTAGTTTTTTGGGGGTTTTGGCAGGGCTGGTGACGGGCAGGGGGAGTTTGGCAGTGGGGGGGGGGTCTGGGCAAGGGCTGGGCACGGTAGAGGGCAGAGGAGGTGAGGGGCCGAAATGTGCAGCCCAACAGCCTCCTCTGTCCCCCCCCCCCATCCACCAGTGCAAGTCACATCTGTCTTTTGGCAAACCAGTGGAGTTTTCAAGGCAAGAGCCTGACAGAGGTGGTTTGCCATTGCCTTCCTCTGCACAGCGACCCAGCTTCATCCTTGGCGGTCTCCCATCCAAGAACTCGTCATCAGGACTAGTCTGAGAGCTGAAGCCAGCCTGGGCCACCCAGGGTCAGGGTCCAGACCCCGTCCTCATCCATTGAAGGATGAGGTGGAAGAGAAGGATGTAACCGCCTCACTGGGGAGAAAGAAGGCGGGGGTCTTAATGCAGTAAATAAACACACAAAACAAACTCAGCTTAAAACTGCTCTGTGCATTAAAATTACAGCGTAAACTGCGCGGAAAGCGCCGAGGAGCGCCCAACATCCCAGCATCACAGACTAAATGAATTTCTCAATTCGGATTTCGGCCGGGTTTCCGAGCCAAGCCGCGCTTCCGTGCGTGACCACCAGGAGGCGCCCTTTGGCCAGACTTCCCCGGGCGGGCGCGCTCCTCGCCGGTCAGTCGGGCAGCAGCTGCCGCCGGAGGAGCTCATGGCCGGCCTGGGAGCGCGCAGCGTCCTGGTGACCGGAGCCAACCGGGGCATCGGCCTGGAGCTGGTCCGGCAACTCTTGAGCAAGCCCGATTCTCCGCAATGGATCTTCGCCTGCAGCCGGGAACCGGAGGGCGAGCGCGGGCAGGTGCGCAGCTCGGGAGAGGCGGCTGAGATGTGTGACCTGTGCGTGTTTACTCGGGAGTAGGGGGATCATTGCGTCTTAACTGTCAGCTGCAAGCCCGTAAGGCTGCAGCTGTGCAAACCGGGCCTTATCCTGCTTTGCACCGCTATCGGGTTTATTCCCCGGCAATAAGTTTATTACGTGGCAATAAGCGCCACTATCGGGTTTATTTGTGCCCTGCAGTTGCGCAAAGTGCATATTTACCGTGCATGTTCCCTGGGGGGCGAATCCCTCCACCGATAGTGGAGTTTATGACCCAAGTTTGCCCTGAAACTGTAAAGCAGTTTCTGCTATTTATCGATTCCTCGCCGTAATATTACTGTGGTCTGCTTTGGGAAGGCGATCTCGGCTCGCCTGCGAGTCAAACAAAACCAACTCTGTACTGCAGGCTGGACTTGGAAGTGACTGTCCCCTTGAATTCGGTGTGGGTCTGCTCTAAATTAAGACTGAGCTGGAAAGGGAGGAGAGAAGGGTGATTATTGTCAGGGTCCCGTGCCGCTTGAAATCAACAATAAAAGAATAGTAATATTGATTGCAAACCCATTTTTAGCAATTCTGTGTTGCACAGAGCAGCAGTGGCATAGTGGTTAAGAGCAGCGGTATTCTAATCTGGAGGTTTGATTCCCCGCTCTGCCACTTGAGCTGTGGAGGCTTATCTGGTGAACCAGATTAGCTTGTGCACTCCAACACATGCCAGCTGGATGACCTTGGGCTAGTCACAGTTCTTCAGAGCTCTCTCCGCCCCACCTACCTCACAGGGTGTTTGTTGTGAGGGGGGAAGGGCAAGGAGATTGTCAGCCCCTTTGAGTCTCCTTACAGAAGAGAAATGAGGGATATAAATCCACGTCTTCTTCTAATGAAACACAGAATAAAATTATGGGGTGGAGGCAGGCTCTTAGTGGGTCTCCCCAGGTTTGCCAATCTCCAGGTGCTGCCTGGAGACTGAACATAAAACGAGAGCAGGTTATTGTATGTTCTGCAGGGTGTGTCGATGGACAAAACCCTCCTGCATTAATTCAGGCAGGCAAAGGACCTGCTTGTTTCTGTCCTGGAATGGAATGAGAATTGTAAACAAAAAGTACTTTAATAAAAGCATGTATTTTTAAAGTGAATAATGAGCTCTTCTCTGGGGCACTGGCACAAAGGAATTCATGGGAGTAATTCCAATGGGGGTGGTTCACTCAGAGATTACTCAACATGACCCCTTGTTAACTAGTTACGTCAATGGGAGCATGAAACAGTAGACTCTGAAAAGGAACGGCAGATATGGTTCGCTCTGGTTCAAGGCCGAGACTGAATCGTTGGAACAGCAAAGCAAATATGTGCCTGTTATTTCACACAGGAAATGAAAAGCAGATATTTAGGCCTCCTTATGGCAACCATTCTTGTCCATCAGCTTCAAGGCCTAAGACATTCTGTGTCGGGTACATAAAACAAATCGGTACACTGAGGATTTTGGAGGGGCATTGCCCCCCCGCAAGACACCCACGTTGTGGTTCTGGCCCACCGAAGCTTCTTATGTGATACATTTCCGAGTCCTTCGGCTAGCACACAGTTCTTGATCTTTCTTTTGAACATGGGTTATAACAAATCAAAGTTACCCTGGCACCAAAGCAGATATGCATGACAATTCTGTGGCAAGTTGCAAATACCTTAAAGACAAAATAGAGAAAGACATTATGAGGACTCGATTATTCAAAGAGCTCGTTGTTCTTAAACAGTCTGCCACATGAATATCCATCAAAAATCTCTTCAGTTGCCAGTTCATAAGAAGCTGCTTTTTAAAAATCTGCGGAGTATGTTCGTATCCCATTTTCCACCTGAAACGCTCAGAGTTTGAAATGCTGCAAAACCACTTCTAGACCCTGATGGCCAATCATCAGAATATAAATTTGAAAAAATAAATAATTGCTAGTATGCTGGGGGTTGGACGGTATATAAGTTTGAAAAATAAAATAAATAGAAATATTAGTTTCACCGACCTTACTGGACAGGGAACCGATCTTCCAGTTGAAGAGTTCTGTGTGACTTGCAAGCTTGCATATTCTAGTACCAGCCAAGGAGGGTCCAAACAAAGGTGCAGTTTTACCTTCGTTTATCATTCCGCTTTACTTTCTGTTGCCTCTGTCTTTTCAGGCTCTCAGGAACCTGGCTTCCAAATACCCAAACCTGGTGATGGTGAAGCTAGGTACGTCCTTGCTTAGCCTTTATTCTTTATGCTATGGATTCCAGGACTCCTTTGCTTCTACCCCTTTGACCATAAATTCTCCTGCTGCAGTCTGTCTGCTCCCCAGACACTGGACTGAAAGCGACTAGTGCTTTTTGACTTCCCAAGTATTTGACCCTGTGCCTTCAGCCTTTTCTGCCCCACTTAGGACAGGGCCTTTGCCATTTTGCAGTGGGATTCTTTCCTAAAAGGACATCCGGCCTGTTGGTTATCTCTCTGGGGAGAGATACCTTGGCACTACAAGCAGAGAGCACTGAGTCAAAAGCACAGCGCAGCATCCCCAAGCATGCGTGTGTGTGCGTAGGCATAAAGAAGAGTTGGGGATGGACCAAGGCACCTGGTGACTGTCATTCTCTGGTCACTGAGCGAGCCAGCCAAAATTTCTCCCCAGCCAGAACTGCCCTTGGCTCCCCTTGCTCCAAAATACTTCCCTGTTGTTGTTCCCCATTTCTTCCACCTCTGCCTTTGCAGATACTACGAGTTCCGCAAGCATTAAGGCTGCCGCAGCCTGTGTGGAGAACCACCTGAAAGGCTCGGGGCTGAATCTGCTCATCAACAATGCTGGCATTTTAAAAGCGGTGACGTTGGACATGGTGGATGAAGAAGACATGATCAATACGTACAAGACCAATGTGATTGGGCCGCTGTTAGTGAATCAGGTATGACACTCCTGGACACAGGAGATCAGAACAGGTACATCCGTGCAAAGAGCAGCTGTGACCAACTGGATGGCAGAACGTCTCTGACTTCTCTTCTCTTGGTCACAAGTGACAGGGGAAAAGAGTCCTAGAAACCAAGAGCAACAGTTGTATTGTCCCTCCCCTCCCACCACCACCACCACCCCGCCCCCAGGTAAGAATTTATCCTCAAGCTGCTGTCTTTGTCTCCCTTCAAAGATAAGGCAGGTAGTGACCAGAGACAGGGCTTTTTCGGTGGTGGTGCCCTCCCACTTGAGACTTGCCTGATACCTGCCTTATTCTCAGGCCCCAGGCTAAAACATTTCTCTTTAGGCAGGTTTAAGGACCTCCTTTTACCTGTTTTATATTTGGCTCCTATCCTCAGGTCCATGTTATTGATATACTTGTAGACCAGGGGTCTGCAACCTGTGGCTCCGGAACCATTTGCAGCTCTTTCGTCCTTGTACTGCAGCTCCGCGTGGCTGGTTAGTGGCTGAAAATCGGGGGGGGGGGCAACGAGGGGAGCCTTCCTTCCTTCCCTTCGGCCCTTGCAGGTGGCTCCAGGCCTCATCCCCGCCTTTCCTCCTCCTCCTCTCCCTCTGGAAATCCGAAGGCTTCAGACCCGGAGGGGAGGGGGATACCCACGAGTCCCGCTGCAGCCTCAACAAGGAGAAAAACAACAACAACAAAGCAGGAGCACTTCTACTGCCGCCTCCCTCACATCGCCCCTGCAAAACAGCTCCGGCCTCCGCCGAGGAGCCCACCGGCCACAGAGGCAGATAAGCTCTTCCTTGGGGCTACATTACCTTTGTTCCAGGGCTGTCACCCGCCCACTCACCCACTTGCCCGCCCACAGGTCCCCCCTAACTGTGGGGCGGGGGGGAGGATGGAACCTCAAGGCTCATTTTAA
The DNA here is from genome assembly GCF_021028975.2 of Sphaerodactylus townsendi. Classification (NCBI taxonomy): domain Eukaryota; kingdom Metazoa; phylum Chordata; class Lepidosauria; order Squamata; family Sphaerodactylidae; genus Sphaerodactylus; species Sphaerodactylus townsendi. The sequence goes on from NC_059438.1 coordinate 20,675,289, forward strand.
ATGTCAAAAAGTATTTGCGGCTCCAAGTGTTTTCTTTTCCGTGGAAAACAGGTCCAAATGGCTCTTTGGGTGTTAAAGGTTGCCGGCCCCTGTTGTAGACAGATCTGTTTGTTTTATATACTTTTATGCCCTGGCTTTTTAAATTGGCTTGGGTTTGTTTTTTTATTGACATGGTATTTTGTATCAGTTCTATTTTCACTTATCTATTCTACTTTTTTACTGATGCTTTATCATGTGATTTGCTTTACTGGACTGTTTTGATTGTGCTGAATGGTTTTATTTCACTGTCATGAGCTTTTTCCAGCTGGTCCAGAAAAGAGGCATACAAATGTCCTCTCTTGGTAAATAGAAAGACAGAAAGGTGCACCACTCTGGTAAACCTCTTTTGCATAGTACTGAAGAGGAGAGAGCTGCTATCTGAACCCGTCACAAGGTTACCATCAAGCACCTGGGTCAACAGACTACATCAGCCGTCTTCCTTTCTCAGATTACTCAATTGCAGCACATGCCATAAACAGCAGAAGGCTGTGCAGTCTACTTTAATCCAGTGGCAAACATCTGTGTTTTATGCAGAGTTTGGATTAGGGGATAGGCAGTGGTGGGATTCAGCAGGTTCGCACCACTTCGGCAGAACCAGTTGTTGAAATGGTGCTTGTAAACAATCAGTTGTTAAATTATTTGAATTCCCAACACCAGAACCGGTTGCTAAATTATTTGAATCCCACCACTGGGGATAGGACAGTGGTGGCGAACCTATGGCACAGTTGCCAGAGGTGGCACTCAGAGCCCTCTCTGTGGGCACATGCAAACAGAGTTGCCCCTCCCCCACATCTAGGCTGGCCTGGGCTGCTGGGCTCGATTATTAGCATTAAACCTAAGACCTAGTTTTGGGGAAGCAGTGTAGGTAACCCTGTTAAGCGCTGTTAAACCCCACTGATTTTCATGTGAAGAACTAAAGCGCGATCCTTTACCTGGGAGTAAGCTCGGCTGCTGGCAATGGGGCTTGCTTCTGAGTAAACCCTCCTAGGGTTGTGATTCACCCGTTGGAAGAGTTGCATGGCTGCTTCAAAGCAGAGCCACCGACTACCACGAAGCTTACTCCCGAGTAACGCACGCCTCGGAGCCAACCGTTTTTTCTAAACTAAAACCTCAGTATTCAGGTTAAATGGCCGTGTTGGCACTTTGCAATAAATAAGTAGGTTTTGGGTTGCAGTTTGGGCACTCGGTCTCGAAAAGGTTCGCCATCACTGGGATAGGAGTAGGAAGCAGGTAATTCTTCACCTTGTTTCCTCATTCTTCCTCCAGAATACACCCTCTGGAAAGAATCCTGAGAGTTTCAGATTTCGTCTTAATTCCAAACTTGGAAGCAGTTAAAAGAAGTTTAGGAAATATGGGCTTCCCATAAAAGCTGTGCCCTGAAAATGTTGGGGCGTTTTGTGGACTTTAAGGCGCTACCAGACTCTAACTTTGCTCTCCAGGTACAGGCTGGTGGGAAAAGGTATCAGGTTGCAGCCAGGAGCATATTGCGAGGAATGGCGCTCAGGGGCAACACCTCCTCCAGGTGACCCCAACCCCCCACCCATGCACCCCATGCAGTCGGGGGAGGGCTTGGGGACAGGACAGGGCTTGGACCGAGCCCTGCCTCGCCCCCTGCAGGCCAGCTCCTGCCATCTCCAGCATATGGGAGGGCAAAAAGCTGGCCTGCACGAAGGCCGGGGGCGGGGCTTGGCAGCAGCATGCAGCCCAGGCGTGTGCCGCAGCCGCCCGCCCCCAAGCCCCGCCTCCCGCCTCCATGCAGGGGGGTGGGGCTCAGTGGCTTGTGGCTGGGGCGCACGCCATTTCATCACATGACTGAAAGGCTTGCGCTGGGGACATGGATGACCTATAGGTTGTATGCCTCTGGTTGCAGATGACGTATGGTAACTTTACCTGGAGGGTTTTCAAGACAAGATACTAACAGCGGTGGTTTGCCATTGCCTCTCTCTGCGCAGCAACTCTGGACTTCCCTGGTGGACTCCCATCCCAGGATTAACCAGGGCTGACCCTGCTTAGCTTCTGAGATCTGGCAAGAATGCATTGAAACATTCTCAGTTGGGTCATTTCACCCCAGTATGGACAACTAGAGAGGGAGCCGTGCTCAGTTAAACTGTGATTGCACAAACTGAAATGTCCTGTACATGCCCTGGCCACTGTTTCTTTCTCTCCCTCCCAGACTTTCCTGCCTCTGCTAAAGAGGGCAGCCCAAGGAAGCTCAAAGAAAGGGCTGAGCTGCAGCAGGGCAGCCATTATCAACATCTCCTCCATCTTGGGCAGCATGGATTTTGTCCCGCCCAGCGTTGTTAAACCCGCAATTTCATATCGCTGCAGCAAGGTAGGTGCATTCCGCTCCCTGACTTCTCAGCTATTAGCAAACTGGTCTTCCTGGCTGTTGGTTTAATAGAATAGATGGTCCTTGTTTCCCTTTCAAGACGGTGCAAAGATATCCAGCTAGCCACTACAAGGGCCAGGACCTTTTTGGCCCTGGCCCCCACCTGGTGGAATGGGCTCCCCAGTGAGATGAGGGCCCTGCGGGACTTAAATTGTTTCTATAGGACCTGTAGGATGGAGCTACTCCGCCAGGCTTTTACATCCAGCCAGCTGGGTTTGAACTGAGTTAATTTCATAATTAGTGGCCTCCTGTCAATGCAGACAGGGGTGGGATGTTGCCATCGTGCTACATTTGGTTTGTGCTGATTGATTGTATGATTGTTGATGTTTTATTCTGTTTTAAATTGCTGTTGTTTAACGCCCTGAGCCCTGCAAAGGATGGTGGGATGTGAATCAAAAAATAAAATTGAAATGAATGAATAAATACAGAATCTTGGCTGTATCACATGTTACATTTGTGGAGGGTGGGGTTTCTAAAGCATGGGTGCATATTGGGTGCTGTGTGGTTTCCGGGCTGTATGGCCGTGTTCTAGCAGCATTCTCTCCTGACGTTTAATACCATCATGGCTGTAGCATCTTCCAGAGGATCCTGATGTTGGGAAGAGATGCCAGCCACAGATGCAAATGAAGCGTCAGGGCTCTGCTAATTCGGCTCCTTCTTCAAACTCTAGCCTAATATTCAAACCCGTGAGAAGCCTCGACAATACATGGGTGCATATCTCTCTGTCATCCGGGTATAATCCTCCCAGGACTGGAATTTGCTACTTCTCCCTCAAGGACCATGTACTAGGTAGCAAACCCAGGTTTTCCTCTTTGTCATGCGTGAAAAGGTTTTGAACTTCGTGTGCCAGGCTGGTTCAGTCCAACGTGTCACTCACGTTGTGTCCCTGCTTGTTCCTTGTCGTCTCCTTCCCCTTCTTGCAGGCCGCTCTTAACATGCTGACCCGGTGCCAATCTGTGGATTACCAGAAAGAAGGGATCCTCTCCACAATTATCCATCCAGGATGGGTGAAGACTGACATGGGCGGCCCAGAGGTGGGTGCTTTTTGGGGGGAAGAGAGACGTATGGATAGAAGAGTTAATGGATACGTAATAGAAGGGCTCTTAGGTTGCTTCCGCATGCAGCCTTTGCTAGATCCATTTCCTGGATCTCAAACTGCAGTGAGTGTTTTTTGGAGCATCTGTGAGACATCTTGCTCCTTTAGTGATTTCTCTTGATGTTTCTCAAACTTCCTTTGTTCCTGTCTTTCCCACAACGTCACCATGAGTGTGGATTTACCTCCTGCAAATTTTCAAACTTTCTTGCTCATATCTAGCTCCATTTTTCCTCCTTTTAGACTTGTGGCTGCTGTCTACCCCACTCCCCACAGCTACCAGTGGGGTTTTAGGCTGCCTTTTAAAAATCTGTAGTGGGTATAGTGCAGTGGTGGCGAACCTTTGGCACATTGTTGCACTTGGTTTGTTTTTTATATATATGCACTTTATTGTTTTGTACACATTGGTTTGACACATAAAAGTGGGTGGATACAGCATATAACATGCTGGCAGGGGCTGATTAAAGGTTTGCCACCATGGGTATAAGCGCATGAATTGCTATAGCACCATAACTTTTCAATTACCAGTATACCTGACATGGTGACCCTAAGGCCCTGGGGTTGCCAAGGCAAGAAACAAATAGAGGTGGTTTGTTGTTGCCTTCTTCTGCATACCAGCCCCTTCTTCCTTGGTGATCCCGCATCCAGGTACTAACCATGGCCAACCCTATTTACCTGAGATGGTGTTTGGTTGTGCTGGTTTTCTGAAAGGCAAAAAGCCTTCTGGTGGCACTGGGAGTGAAGGGAACAGCAAGCGCAAAGAGATACAGAAAGAATGGAGAAACCCCTGGTGCGATGCTCATGGCTAAGAAAATACTTGTTTATTCATTTCATTTCACTTCATTTCATTTCACACGCATGTTGGCATACACAAATACAAATAAAAACACAATAACCTTAAAGGCCCAGGAAAAAAAGAGTGTCCTGGGTTGATAAAAGCAATCATTGTCAGTGTTGTCTCTTAAGCGCCAGGAAAGAGGCGACTGAAATTGTGATTGTTCAGCAAAAGGTGGATTGTATGAGCAGGATGGTAAACATTCCTTGAGGGTAACAGGGGTTTAATCAGTAGAGGATGTGCCCTGTGTATTTATAGCAGCAAAGAGTCTACAAAGGGGAACCGTCACTGTGTGGAGGGAGGCCCAGAAACTCCTAATCGCCATGACCGCGCGACCTGTTCTGCCCTTGAGGACGACGTTCTTTAGACCAGGGTGGACAGTACTTTTCACTTCAGAAGCAGGAAGCGTTCTTTCCCACCAAGTGATTTCCTCCTGGGGTGGATTTGTGCAATACAATCACCACCCTCTATTATTATGGAGTTTCACAGTTACGGGGCACTTCTGCTTAAACATGACCAGGTCATGCATTCAAAGAGAAAGGAAACTTTCTCGGCTTTCTTACAGCTTTTAGCTTCTTATTGTGATGGCTTTGAGGTCCAGTTAGGAAACATGTTCTGCCCAGAATGCAAAATCCAGTCCTCCAGAGGTCGGTTCTGTGCAGCTGATTTGCTACTTCCGGTCGATTCTGCAGGTATGGAGCTTGACCGCGGACCGAGAGCTGCGCAAGGCATCCTGGACGTTCTTTCCAAACTCAGCGATGAACACAACGGCGCCTTCCTTGACTGGAAGGGAAGCCAGGTGTCTTGGTGATATCAGCCAACTGAGACAGATCTCTTCAGTATCTCCGGCTGTTTCTGTGGCAGATGCCAGGAATCAAGGAAGAGGCTGCGGTGCCGCTGCTAAGATTGCTTCACTTGCTTGGTGGACAGAACTATTCATTCTGTGAATAAACTCTGTACTATATCCTCTGTTTTTTCCTCACAACACCCCTATGAGGTAGGGTAGACTGAAAGAGAGGGCCAAGGTCAGTGAACAATACACAAAGGGGATTTGAACGTGTGGGTCCCAGATCCTAGTCTGACACCCTAAACCCTTGACCATGTTAATCATCTTTGCCAACATGTCATTACTGGAATGATTTGCACTCACTCTCCTGTCCTTCCACAAAGTATGCAACACTGAATGATTCAAGAGGCCTTTTCTACACAGGTGATAGGACTAATGTACTGTAACAAAAATCCAATTCAGTCTTTTCAGAGTTTCAGCCCTGGGCATTTTCAGGCCAACTGTACAGCTATTGACATGACTGGCAGCAACTTTGACGTTTCCAGGTGCAATGCTCACATTCACCACGTAGTGGCACCAATATAGCTCGATATAGATTACCGGTAGTCCTCCAAAAGACAATCCATTTTGCATTTGAGTTGTGCTCTGAAATTAAGATGAAGAAATATCTTTAGATGGCTTTCCGGTCTGTTTTGAAGAAGAATTGCCATTTGTCTAGGTCCAAAGTCACAAAGAGATATTTTCCAGGTGACCCAAAAGATAACAGTCCACTGAAACAGGCCAGTGTTATCTTTCCATGATAGATGTGGGACAGAAGTATCTCAACTGAGAATAACAGATCACCTTCTTAACCACTTTGCTGCTACATTAATTCATTTGCTGAATACCTCGTGCTTTCCCAATTGAGACTGGAGATAACAAGAGGATGATACAGCAGAAGTCGAGTCCAGCGCCTGTTAGATACTTCAAGCATTCCAGAATCATTGCCTCCTCCTGCCAGGCCTGGGCTAAAATGGCAGCCGTCGTCCAGTGGGAGCCTACTCAAGCCTATCCCAAAAATCACTGCTGTTTAGCTGGCTGTGAGAGACAGTGTGGTGTAGTGGTTAAGAGCGGTGGACATTAATCTGGTGAGCCAGGTCCATAACTTTGGCCCCCCTGAACCAAACTTCACCAAACTTGGGTGGTGTCAGCAGGACAGTTTCCAGATGATACCCTGACATATGATACCCCCTGAGTTTGGTGTGGTTTGGTTCAGGGGGGCCAAAGTTATGGACCCTCAAAGGGGTAGCCCCCATCTCCTGTTAGCTCCCATTGGAAACATTGGAGATCTCGTCTGGATGGGAAGGCTTCAAGTGTCAGAGGCGGAATCCTGCTCTTTTTCTTCTTCCTCCCCTCTCTGTTTGGGGGGGGCTGTCAATGGGTGGTCAGCGCCCCCCCATGAATCTGGGACAGCTGCCACTTTTGCCCAGTGACTAAGACAGCCCCTGCTATAATGTCTCAGTTCTAGTAGCTGTTCCAGTGAACGTTCAGATTAACTTTTCCATGTGTTGGTTCTGTGGCTTTCCTTCAAAGCAATGCAAGCTCTATATACAATTCCTACAAATGGACCTTGAGCTTGTTTGGAGGTTCTAGCAGGGGAGCGCAGCTATCGTATACCCTTGACCGAAGAACGGTGCACTCCTATCTGGTATGGTCGTCCTCTTCCACCGAGTGCACAGCCTCGGGAGGGTCGCAAATGGAGTGGTGAGGGAGGTAGGGGACACCCGGCCAGCCATCCAGGTCAGCCAAATCAACCCTGGCGATCAATGGGGTGACATATGTCACAGCCAGATCACCCTCTCATCTGCAAGCTCTACATGCAAAAGAGAGGACAGCCCCCTGCCTCCCACAGAGGTCTGTAGTACACAAATCGCCTTACGCATTAAGGGAATGTACACAGATGCTACGATAATAAGGATTAGCCCAGACTTGGTGTCACTTAAGGAACAAAAAGAGACCCCTGTTCGGGGAAAACGGCAAGGGAAGAACCAGAGGGGAAATTCCCAACAAGGAACCCAGTTCAGGAAGGGACAAGGCCAGCAACAACTAAGGCCCCTTCTGCACACACAAAATAATGCGTTTTCAAACTACTTTCACAACTGTTTGCAAGTGGATTTTGCCATTCTGCACAGCTTCAAAGAGCATTGAAAGCAGTTTGAAAGTGCATTATTCTGCATGTGCGGAATGAGCCTAAAAGACCATCAGAACCAAACGCAAGGGCCTAAAATGTGATTCCAGGGTGATTCCAGGCTTAGTGGCTACCCACTGGGCAATGCTGCCAGCTGAAATGATAGGCAGATGGAAAATATATGTAGCCCAGGGATACCTATATCCTTTCGGAGTTTTATTCTTCTGTAGGCAGCAGGCATAATAGCCTCAATGGGGAATAATAAACCTCATCTATCCAAAAACTGGGTGCCTTCCTTCCCCCAAGAATTTACTTGCAAATCACACCTAGTGTTTGTAGACTGCTTCAAAACACTTACACTTCTCTTGTTGCGGTCTTTACAACTTTGAGTAGCAAGTGAGCATTACTGTCCCCATGTTACAGGTCTGAAACCGAGAGTGCGGCTTATGTAACCGAGGAGTTCATGACCCAGGTGATCAAGACTGAAAATCTTTTAGCCCAATGCTACACCCAGCTCCAATGCTTTTATTTCCCACCTTCCTTTTCACAAGTACAGAACTATTTCCTAAATAATTTGCCGGAATCCTCCCTTTGTCAGCATTTGAAACTCTGTTGTTTATGGCGGAGCTTCTTCCGTGTTGCAAGTTTCTGTAACAATGGTCTCTTTTGGCCTCGCTGCTGAGCTTGCGAGAACCAGTTTTTGCTGTCCTGTTATTAAGTTCAGCTCAAGCATTCTCTTTATCATTTGCATTTCCAAATAAAACATGCCATGTTGCAATACTAACCCTGCCCCCACAGAGCATTAGGGCAGTTTAAGAGAGGGACCAGCCAGAATTTGTGGGAAGGCATCTCATTTCCTCCTCCCCACTATTTATTTGCCCTGCTTCCTTTTCTCCCACCACGCCTCAGAACACCGCCACACTTCACAGGCCACACTGCCCCGTTTTCAGTGGTGGGATCCTGACACCTCTAGGAACAGGTTCCCATGGTGGTGGATTCAAACAGTGGCGCATGCCAATGAGGCTGGTGGCACAGGGGAAAAGTGCCCAGGGCGGGCATTAATAATTTCTCCCATCCTGTAAAACTCTTACTGTAAAAAAAGTTCCTAATTTCCAGCTGGTATCTTTCTGTCCATAATTTAAACTCATTATAGCAAGTCCTATCGTCTACTGCCAACAGAAACAACTACTTCTCCTCTGCCTGTCAAATACTTAATACTTTCAAATAATTTCTAATTTTGTTTCTAGAAATCAAAAGAAGGATACTTTCCTTAAACAAGGAACTTCACCATATTTCTAAAGACATGTTTTTAAACAGCCCAACAGGGAGAATAATGATCCCTGCTTACCTCTAACCAGCCATGAGGAAACGACAGGACTTTATGTGATTTTTGACCTAATGGGATTTCTAACGGAAAAGCAGACCCAATTAGTAACCCCCTCGTGCACACCCAGAGCGTAACCCACTGTCTGATTCCACCTCTGCCCTCAGATACACCCCGCACACACACACACACACACACACACACACACACACAGAGTCCCTTTGGAGCTACGCCTCTGGGCCACTGAGCTAGTTCCAGTTGTGCAGTGGGGAACCTGATGCACTTTAAATGCTGTTTTATCAAATTACCATGTCTAGTAGTACACAGAATTATGGTTTTGACCATGACTGTGCTTGAAAAATATTATTTCATGCTTATAAACATTTGAAAGGTGGGGAAACAGAACTAGGTAAACACTAGGACCACCATAGAGCATTCAACTACAAAGAAGGTCCAGGAAGAAGCGACGGATTTAATCACGAACTTTCTGAAATCTTTTGATGGAAATGGATACATTGATGTAGTTCCTTAAAAAATGGTAGGTGTGCCCAAATGCAATTAGGGTAATATATATTTTAGCATACGTTGCAGCATCAATTCTAGAAGGGTTTCTTGCTGAGTGGAGCAGAAAGATTTCTAGATCTTAGGAAGATGGTGGCATTTTAAAATTGTGCAAATTCTCTTTCCACTGTCTTGGACCCTATTGTTTTTGTCAGAGGGTAACCGGCTTCCCGCACCTTCCGAGAGGTTTCCAATAGCATAAGATTATAACAATTGCTTTCCTGGATCTAAAATAGAATCCATCATTCAGTTTTCAGTCATAGTCCTCTGTGATATGATAGGCTGACTTACCTTACAAGGTTGTTACAGTATTACAGCAAAACAATACAAAGTGAAGTATTCTGGGCGCACCAAAAGAGGTTTATCATTGCTTTCATTAGCCGCATTATCATTATCTGGATACAGAAAGGGGGCAATAAATATAGTTTACTAAACAACATGATAATTTAAGGTTCTTCTATAGAAATATAGTGTATGGTCCTGTAATCTTGTTCGTTTGAAAGCCACCATCACCTGTGAGGTAATTAGGGGCTAATTGATTCTAGTTGACCTATTCTTCCACTCTGCATTTTATCATTAAGATCATTTAACCGCTTTCCATGATTATACTGTGCTCACAATAACACCTTTTGATATTGTACCTAGTTTGCTGCCTCGACACAGTAAAGAATCTGTAATTTGCCCGTTTAAAAAGGCGGCTGTGGTAAACGCCTCAGGTCAGGTGACTTTCAAAGGCTTGATCAAGAGGCAGCCATTTTGGGACACCTTCCTTCGTTCTCTCAGGCTTCCCTCATTCATGACTTGCAGAGCCCCAAGTGGGTCACGTCCCCAGTTTGCCTTGAAGCTCTTTAGATGATGTTTGGCCAGTCCCTCAGCCTAATTTACCTCACAGGATAGTTGTGAAGATAAAATACAGTAGGGGTAACTTTTGTGTAGGGGAGAACAAAACCTCTTCCAATATTGCCTACTCTGGCATTCTGTTGGTCAACTTAAAATATTTTATTTTTTAAAGAGTTACATACAGTTCCTCTCTGAGCCAAGTTGGCTCTAAAGCCATGTATTGTATCCCCCCTGCAATATAACACAATGATAACACAGCCATACGTGGATGAATGGCCTGGTTTGGTCCCCCAGTGCCCCAACAATCTGAGCCTTTACCTTAGGAGAAAACATCTTTTATGGGAAGTCTGTAATCTTTATTGCTCATTTACTATGTTTATGAGTGATAAACAGACACTGGCACTCAACATTTGTTCTCAGTCTGTCTTAGGATACATTTGACTATTTGTTTTGGTGCTATTTGCACTTAACTTTTCAAGAGGAAGAGAAGGGAAGTGTTTTGTTTTGTTTTGTTTTTAAGTGCGGCACTTTACAGACAGCCCCGGCAGGAAATGTTGTTTCTTTGATTTCTAACATGGTTGAAGCTGAAACTATGCTTCGAGAGGTGGAGCATCCAGTGAGAGGCAGGTCGAAAGTGTCCAGGGAGTTGTTTTTTTAAAAGATTTGAGTCTGCTCAGTTAATCAGGGGAGGGGAATTCTTAGCTAACACAGCCAGCCCTGGGAAAAGCCGAAACTGGGCATCCAAGACAGCTGATCGAGTTCAAACGGAATTCTGGATCAAACTGGAGTCGCAGCATCTGGATTGAATCCCTTGCACTGGTGAGTGTGTGATACTCCCCTGTCACCCTTTTTTGGGAAGCTTTTGATTGACACGTTAGCAGTGCAATCCCCAGTAAATGTATACTCTCCTAAATCTGTTGAAGTCAGTGGGTTCAGCAAGGTGTAACGCTGTTTAAGAGTGCACTGCAGATCTCATTGAAAGGGGGCACGGGAGCATTAAAAGAGTCCATGATTTCCTCAAGACTCTTGAACATATAATGCTGGCTAGGGTTGCCAACCTCCAGGTGGGGCCTGGGGATTACCCAGAATTAAAACTGATCTCCATCTTCTCCCCTAGTGAAGACAACTGCTTTGGAGGGCAGACTCTATGGTATTATACCCTGTGGAGGTCCCCCCTGTACCCAAACCCCACCTTCCTCACATTCCACCTCCCCTCCAAATCTCCAAGGATTCCCTAACTTAGAGTGGGCAACTGTAGCAATGCCTTATACTGAGGGTGAACCCAAACTTTGTTCAATATTGCCCTACATCAGCAAGTCGCAATTAGATTCCTTTGTGTCGTCAGCACAATACAGGCTTGCGTGATTACTATAGCGCTACAATGGCACAGTATTCAGCAATGGACACAATCTTAAGTCAGGCAGTCAATCTATACTGCTTTCTCTTTTCTATTCTGATAGGCAGCAGGTCTCCTACGAGAGAGGTCTATTGCAATTTACAACACCCTTTCCCAAGAGAGGTCAAGGGAAATGGAGACTATTGTCAGACAAAGCATGCACTCTGTCCCTTTTCTCTTTCATGGAAACTGACTCCGGTATACAGCAAAACTCTGGATGGGACCCCAGTCCTAAAGAGAAAAACAAATTGTGTGGGTCATGGTATTGCTGTGGGAGGGACATTCTGCCGTTGATAACTGCTTGATTTCTGGTGCATGCCCTCTTATTTAAAATATAACAATACCTTTTTCCCCCTTATGTGCATAGCTTTAGCGCCCCCCTCCCCCCGGGTGTACTGGCTTATGGTACTGTTTTGTCTGACACCCAGTCATTTAGCATTGTTGGGAATTGAACATCATAATCTAGCTAGTGTATACCAAATGCTGAGAAATTCTGACCCTTCAGGCACTAGAGGAGGCAAGAATGTGCTCTGGATGTGGGAAGGGACTTGTGTGTGGGGAAATGTGCATTCTAGGTTGTGGAGAAATGTTGACCAATTCTCTGACGGAACGTAATGGCAATCCCGTGCAGTTATTTGGATGTGTTCTTTATCATATTAGGAATTCCTGAATGGCAGCTATGCTAGTTGATCTGTGGGGAAACTCCGCGTTCATTTCCGGTGCAATGATTGTGGGGGGAGGGTTGCCAATTTAATTTTCCTGTATGTGAGGATACCTGAAAACTTATGTTAGGTTACATGACTGGGACTCATTGTTTCTTGAACCAGTGCCTTTTCCATGTTTTCCATTGGACTGTGAATGAAATATTTATAGTATTACGGTCGGGAGAACTTTATGGACTCATGGAATCATTCCTGATTATGTTATTTTGTGAATATTGCATATATGCACTTTAGTCATTGTTGGTATTAACACTTCCTTGTGCAATCCTGTTGTGTGGCAAGTTTTTTGGGGTTTGGCCAACCTTGTTCCTTGTTTCTGGGATTCATTGTTTGACATGAAACAACGGTGCCTGCTCTTTTTTCCTGAGAAAATGTTCGGGTATACGTGGAACTTCCATTGATCCCCTCCCACTGCATAGACACAATGTAAATGGGTCATCTTGGAGTAGGGATTCCAGTTCTGGGCTGGAAAATTCCTAGAGGTCTAGGGGAGGAGGGGGAGCGTTATGAGAGGTGAGGAATGTCGGCAAGCATACAATGCAAAAACAGCTCAAGCGAATGTGTGCAACGTAAATAACGTCCGACAAAATGCCATGAAGTCCACCTTCCAAAGCAGCCCTTTTCTCTAGAGCAGGGGCCTTCAAACTATGGCCCTCCAGATGTTCATAGACTACAATTCCCATGAGTCCTACCACTTGGCCATGCTGGCAGGGGCTGATGGGAATTGTAGTCCATGAACATCTGGAGGGCCATAGTTTGAAGGCCCCTTGCTCTAGAGAAACTGATCTTTCGGCTGTCTGGAGATCAGTTGTCATTCTGGGGGATCTCCAGGCTGCACTTGAAGGTTGACAGCCGTACCTGGAAGCCCACAGCACAGCCGGGTCTTGAATTTTGATTTCAAGGTCAAGGAGCTCTCACTTGGACCACTCTGCCAGGACAGAGATTGCATTGGAGGTGGTTTTTAGGTTCAAGTAAAGCTCCTGTGAACCTGTGTCCATCTGGCTCCTGCATGGCATATGTGTGTGGAGACTGTGGGGAGGAAGGAGGGTTACCATGGTAGAGACAGACCTTGGGGAGAATTAGCCTTGTTTGGAAGGAAGCACATCTTGATTTCTGTAGCCGCTGCAGGTTGAGAGGCTGCCAAGGAGACCAAATGGGAACGTCAGATAATGCGGGAGGCTTCCTCTCGGCCTGGCCGGGTCACTGGGCCTCTATCTGTTGCATGGATCCCACGTGTATCCCTCCTTGTGGGGTTTTTATTATTGTTAGCTGAGAGGAAGTGCCTCAGCAAATAACAAATTCCTCATTCTCCCCACAGTTAACTCTGCTCTGCCTGGAAGGAAACAGGATGCAGATTCCTTCTTCCCTTTCCTACACACACAGGATAACAAACCATCAGGCACATAGCAGCAGGCGCATAGACAGATATTTTGTACATGGAGTAGATTTGCAGGACTGAAATCCAGAGCTGTTGTACGTAAACTGAAAATAGCAAAAAAGCTGAAATCAGGGTTGCCCAATCTCGTCAGATCGTCAGAAGACGGGGTGGGCCCCATTAGTGCTTGCATGGCAAACCACCTCTGAATGTCTCTTACCTTGAAAACCCAGTAGGGGTCACTGTGTAGCTGTCAGGTGTAGCTGTCAGATTTAAGTGGCAGGTTCTCCTCAGTTTATGGCCACACAGTGCTTGGTTTGGATTTGGATCACAGCCTATGAAGAGAACAGGTTTCTGCCTTCTCCCTTGCACCAGTGTCCTGACCTAAGGTACTTGTGTGTGTGTTGTGTGATCTCATGTTGGGGCTTCCTGTGTTCCTCCTGCCTTCAACTTTTCCTGGCATTACTGTCTTTTCTAGTCTTCTCATAATGCGACCCAAGCAGAATAGCCTCCATTTGGTCATTTTAACTTCTAGGGAGAGTCCAGGCTTGATTTGATCTAGAACCCACTTATTTGCCATTTCAGCAGTCCAAAGTATCTGTAAAACTCTTTTCCAGCACCCCATTTCAAATTAACTTTCTTCCTGTCAGTTTTCTCCATTGTCCAACTTTCATACTCATACATAGCCATGGAGAATACTATAATATTAATTATCTTGACCTTGGTTACCAAGGATACAGTTGAGGAAGCACTGTTTGGCTTGTTGCCATTGATATTTTGATTTCTGAACTAAAGCAGGAAATGTCCTGTCACTACAAAGGACAGATGGATTGGGTAATTCATGGAAGGGAATCTCTGTCGGTCCTCTGTTACGCAGGGAGATGTGATTCAGCCTAGAAGGCCCAATGAGGAGTATATTGTTATCTCAGTTTGCTTTGAGGGAAAGGTGTGTTGCTTTGAGGGAAACATGTGTTCCCTCTCCAGAACACTTGCAAGTCCTCTGAGACTTCTGACAACATCTTTAAAAGACACAAATTTGTCAAAGAAGGCTTTTTTCACCTGAAGGATTCCATAGTTTTTACTTGCGTCTCTGTTCCCTGTTTCTGATTTGTGGGCTGTTACATGTCTACCCAGCATGGTGTAGTGGTTAGAGTGTCAGACAAGGATCTGGAAGGCCCAACTTGGATTCCTTACTCTGCCATGGAAACTCACTGGGTGATTTTAGGCCAGTCACTTTTAGCCTGACCTACCTTACATGGCTGATGTTGTGAGGATACTGTGAAGGAGGGCAGTTCTGTTGTATGTGCAGTTTTGGGTCCCCACTGGGAAGAAAAGCAGTGTATAATGAAAAACCAGACCCCCTCAGGGGCTCTTTGCTTGTTTTATGGCTGTTTTTAATGTTGATATGTTTTTTGGTTTATGATTTTATTGTTTATTGTTTATTTTAACTTTGTGAGCCATCTGGAGAACATCTCTGGAGAGAAACAGCATATGAATTTTGTAAATAAGGTGCAAGTAGATGAATCATATACTACAAACACCTTTGCTCTGGTAATCAATCTGAGGCTCTTGTACGTCTGTTTTTCCTGCCCCCTTCCAAAATCAAAATATTTGCTTCTCTTTCTTTCTTTCTCCACCCCTTCACCCACCCTGCTGTGGTTATCCTGAATAGCTTAGTGCTCACAGCATTCTTAAAGTACATGTAATCCTAAACATAATTATACATTTCAGATCAAAGAGTTTAAAAGGGTGCCTGTCTGTTTAGGATTACACTGATAGCTATCTTGCATTGAGAACAAATTCCAGCAGTTAATACCAAGCCTTAGAATCTTGAAACAGACAACATAAAGGGGAAATATTAGATTAGCTAACATTTTGATGAAAAATCAGTGGATTCTGAGGGACGCATGAGGTTTCAAAACTGGAAGGAATTTTGCTCACTTTTCTTTGTTGGTTTTTATTTTAACAGCCCTCAATGTTAAAAAACACTAGTCGTCAATTTATTTTTTCTGTTTTGTCTAAATACTCTTTTGGAAAACTCTTGTCCATAAATTTAATTAAGTTATTTTCTTTGAGTAGCGAAATTAACCTGGACATCTCTGCAACTCTAATACCTTCGCTCACCATTCTTTAATGCTGGAGGTATCGCTGGAGTTTTCTGTTTCTACACGTATAGGGTTTTTTTGCTGCTGCTGTCATATATAAAAGTAAAGTTCCATGTTTTCTTTCCAGAGATCGATCCATAAGTCCCAACAGAAATGCCTCAGGTTTCATTTGTGTATTAGTATTGACCTCCAAAATTTCTTAGCTTTTCCAGAAGCCCACCATAAGTAATAGAAGGTTGCTACTTCATGTTCACATTTCCAACACTTATTAGAAACATTTTTATACATTTTTGCCAGTTTTTCTGGTGTTATATACCACCAAGGATGCATCATTTCCTAAAAGATCTCTTTCAAATTGGAACAGTATGTATTTAAGCCCATTTGACCACATATTCTCCCATTGTTCAAATTGGATATTATGTCCAAAGCTGATAACCCATTTTATCATACATTCTTTGACCTGTTCTCCTTCTATTTCCAGCCTGAAAGCAATCATGTTCTCTGTACATAAACAGATATAAAATAATCAAATACATTGGACGGGTGTGTATGTGTATTTACATTCAGGTCAAGTAGTAAACTTATATTTAGACAAATATATAAAATATATACATATATATATAACACATGAGAGGTCATGACAGCTTCCAAGGAGAACTATCACATATGAAATAGCAAGATGGCAGGCAATAAGTGATATGTATTGGTCACTCCGGCTTTTCACCCAATCACCATCCCTCCCTATCTTTATGGGCAAAGCTGATCCTAATAACCTTTCTGATCTACAACTAAATTTCTGGAGTACAAACTACATAGGGGAAAAGCAGATCCAATTTCCACACAAAGCTGCAAGAGAGACAGTACTTAATCCAATGAAAGTGTATACATCTTAGTAACATGTTTGTCACGTGTGCTTAGTTCCCCTTCAAATTCTGTCTTGGTATCCTCAAAACCATACAATTTTTTGGCTTCATTTAAATCTCTTCTGTTACTGTGCAAAGAAAAACCAATCACAATTAATACCTTTTGCCTGTAATTGATCTCTAGTTTTCATTTTGCAATTTCCTTGTGAGCAATCTAAGGGGTCAGTATAGAGAATCCATTTCTTTTCAGAAGTCATTTCCCATCTGTATAGGTGCTTCTTGCTTTCCTCTGTATTGGGACCCTGGCATTGCTTGGCGATCTTCCATCCAAGTTATGATTTTGCTGAGGCAGTAGTTGTCGCCAGCTCTGGGTTGGGAAATACCTAGAGATTTTGGGGGTGAAACCTGAGGAGGGTGGGATTTAGGAACAGGTAGGTATAAGGTTAAGGTGACCAGATGGTCACCTTCGTGAACCGGGACGGGCGGGTAGGCGGGCGGGCCTTGTCAATAGGGCGGGAAACAGTAGCTGCCTAGAAGGTGAGTTCTGGCCGTGGCGACGTGTGGAGGCTATTCAGGACTTGCCCCCCAGAAGGCAGTGCTGCAGCCTTCCAAAATCGGGACATTGAGCCATCCTCGCTGGACGGGACAAATTGTTTGAAGGCGGGACTGACCCGCCAAAAGCAGGACGTCTGGTCAGCCTATATAAGGTCAAAGTAGTCATTTTCTCTACATAAACTGGTCCCTGTCACCTGGAAATCGAGTGAAATCCCAAGAGATCTCCAGCTCTGAGCCCGCCTGCCCACCACCCTTTTGAGCTTCTGCAGCCCAATACAGTTGCTTGCTTCCGGGGCGGGGGGCAGCCAAATGTGCCCCCCCCACATGACACTTTAAATTTTCGCCTGGGGAATCCACTCCCTCTTTCTCTCCTCACCGCACTCCGAGTATGCCACTGCTGGCAGTGTTATGAGGCAGAGAAAACTGAAAAATTGTGAAGGAGGTTCTACAAATCCTTCATCACATCCTATACAGTTAGGCACCTCAGAGATTGATTTCTGGTCCACTGGGTTTGATGTTACAGTAAAAACTTTAGTCCCAAGATAATACTACAGCCACATATAAGACAGTGTCTGCAGATATGTTCCTATCTGGGAGATGTTCTGTCTTATTTTCAGGAGATGTCTTATTTTCTCTGTCTGTCGGGCATGCAGTTGCCAAAAAACTGCCCAGGAGTCTCATTGGGATGCCTTATAAGTGGTCGACTTCAGCAAAGACCTCCTGCTATGTCTTATTTTTTTCGGGATGTCTTATTCAAATTAGAACTTCTTCAGGGTATCCTCTCGGGAGATTTACCTGCAGGTGTTTCTGCATCCTCTGAAGGAAACATTGAGAGTTAATGCGTGTCTTAGTGGAGAACAGTTTCAGGATTTATTCAAATATCAACATTGAGAGTTAATGTTCAGGATCATGATTCTCCAGAGGAGAAACCCGCGGATTCGATGCTGTGGCAAGCTCCCAAAACGTGCAAATCTGGGTGGGTGAGTCACTCAGGTCTTGCAGGATCCTAGATTTCCTTGCAGCCCACCTGACAAGGTTGTAATGAAGATGACAGGTGAATCAGCCTCAGTTAACTCATCTTTCTAGGACGAGTCTTTCCACTTCATATGCATCTCTGAGCTTAGTTGGTACCAGGGAGACTATCTGCATAAAGCTAACTCCCAGAAGAGGAGATCTAGCAGGAGAAACAGTCTGATTCAGGGAATAATGATTGAGTGATAAATTGGCTCTGTGAAAAGCAGGACTGGTTTCATCAGGACATCAGTGGAAGCACAGTTGCCAGCTGAGGGCTCGGAAATCCCTGGAAATTTGAGGTTGGACTGAGGAGGTGGGTTTGAGGAAGGACCTTCAAAGTCCACCCGCCAAAGAAGACACTTCTTTCAGAGAAACAGGCCTGTCTAATCTCAAGAGCAGTTGAAATCCTGGAAGATCTTCAGGCTTTCTTGAAGGTCGGTGAACCTAAAAGCAGAGGCTTGGGAAATCTCCCTGCCCCAAGTGCTGAGTGGTGTAGGCTTTCTGTCGGTGTACCTAAAAGCGTGGCTCTACCCAGCTCGGAAACCTCCCAAACAACAGTGCTGAGGGTGTAGTTTGTGGTGGAACCACGCAAGCGTATTCACTCCTCTGATAATCAACACAATGGCAGGGCTTTGCTTCAATTCGCTCAAGCAGAAGAACTCTTCTGTGTCACCGTGACTGCATGGGGAGAGGGTGGGAGCAATTGTTCATGTGTCACCTGTGACTCATATCTGGGAGAGGGTGCAGGCGTGGGGAGCAATTGTTGACATGTGAAAATCTGGTGCAATCTGGTGGTATGATTGACACCGGCTAAAATCCCAAGTTGATTACACTACAGGACGTGGTCACAGGGGTAGAAACTTAGCTCATACAAATTACTTTCACCCGGTGCTCTACCAAAGCATCTGATTTGCACCAAAGCTGCACAACTTGGATCTGTGGAGGACGCAGAAAGAATGGAAGTATCAAATGCTAAAATCTTTAGCGAATGAAGGAATTTTGCCTCTGAAATATAAGTTGAAGAGAGCGTAAACCTGCAATGTTGAATGGAAATGCTGGATGCACTTTTGACCAAGATATCTCCTTAAAGGACAAGTGTAAAGGGTTCTATTTCAATTGAGGAATGATTGGGGAGGGGTTTTTTTTTCATCTGGTAGTCTATTTAAAACAAACAAATGGCAACAGCAGCTAGACGTCTTTAGTGGAACCAATCAAAGCGGCAAACGTTTGAGTTCAAGAAAACTCTTCTTCAGGAAGGGGTGCTAAAACAGACACAAACAAATCAAAATGGGAAAGGAGAGGAAAAAATGTGTCTAAAGGAGTGTCTCTTTTGAAATACTGGAAGATTCTAGCTCGTCCTTCATTCTTGGCTTGACTAATGTCACTGAATCCATTATGCGGCAACAGGATATTGGGCTTTTGGCACCGGAGCAGCACTTAGAGTGAACGCAGCGCTAAAAAAGAAAATGGAAAAAAAAATTTTCATTCGGCAACGTGAGGATGATAATGATATAATGATAAACGCAGCAGAGCTCTCTCGGGCTGATTATTTCTCAAACACTTTCAGCAGGGAGATGGCGTGGCAAGAAGGAACTTCACCAGGGCACTTCTAGGCTAAAGGAGGCGAGGTCCTTGCGTTCAAGTTTGGAAGAAGGGGAAATTAGGAAGGACTTCAAGGAGAATAACAATTTAATTAGTCTAAATTAGTCTGAGCTTGTCAGCATTAGGACTTGGATGGGAGATTACCAAGGAAGACAAAGGCAGCCACCCAGAGTAAAATAATGACAAACCACACCTCCTCCTCTTTTCCCTTAACAACCTGTGGTTGGGGTTGCCATGAATTGGTTGTAACTCAGCTCAGCCTAAGAGTTGCCAACCTCCGGGCAGGGCCTGGAGCTCTCCCTGATTTACCCCTGATTTCCAGACTACAGTGATCACTTCCTGAGGAGAAAGAAGAAGAAGAGGAGTTTGGATTTATATCCCCCTTTTCTCTCCTGCAGGAGACTCAAAGGGGCTGAGAATTTTTTCCCTTCCCCCCTCACAACAAACACCCTGTGAGGTGGGTGGGGCTGAGAGAGCTCCGAGAAGCTGTGACTAGCCCAAGGTCACCCAGTTGGCGTGTGTGGGAGTGCCCAGGCTAATCTGAATTCCCCAGATAAGCCTCCACAGCTCAGGCGGCAGAGCTGGGAATCAAACCCGGTTCCTCCAGATTAGATACATGAGCTCTTAACCTCCTACGCCACTGCTGGAAGCTTTAGAGGGTAGACTGCATGGCATCATATCCCCACTGAACTCTTTCCCCAAACTCCACTCTTCCCAGGCCAATCTCCAGGAATTTCCTAAGCCAGAGTTGGCAACCCTATTCACATTCTCCTCCTGAGAATAGCACCTTCTAGTGCAGGGGTCTGCAACCTGCAGCTCTCCAGATGTTCATGGACTACAATTCCCATCAGCCCCTGCCACCATGGCCAATGGTAGTCCATGAACATCTGGAGATCCGCAGGTTGCAGACCCCTATTCTAGTGAATATCTCCTCTGGGCTGGGCAATCTTATGGGCAGGATGTCTTCACACACACACACACCCAGTGTTCCCCAGGATTTCGTTTCACTCCTCTTGGTCGCACTTCCTCCTATTACAGGAAGTTGCCCATCCGTCCAGCTGTTCTCCAGCCATCATCCATCTCATTTGTTTTCACGTCTAAGCTTTTTATGCCAAGAGCTGCTGGGCACCTACTTTGTTGGTCTTTGTTGCCTGGGAGCTGACTGGCCCGGCATAGAACACATTCCATAAGCAGTGAATTCATCCCAGCTGGGCTCCACAGTGCGCCAGGTGATGTGAGTCTAAGCAGGCCGGGGGTTGTGTCCCCTTCTTAGCTTCTCTGCAGCATAAAGAGCAAACTGACATTGCTTTTTAATGTTCCCTTTTACGAGAGAGAGGTTCTTGGATTTATCAGTGCAGAGGCATAAACACCGATCAGCGCATCAGAGTGATTTACGTCATGCGCCTACATACCCAGAGACACCGCACATAAATATAGTGGTGTCTATGGATGTGCCACTGTGGAGTGTATTAACCGTAGCATGTCCCACAAAAGACAAGGCCTCATTCATGGGTATACACAGAGCTGTATTGGCTCGCAGAGAGATTGCTGGCAAAGCTACTGGACCCAGCTGTTTCCGGCACTCATGTTGAGCTCATGGTGAGAAAAAGCGACTGTGGCCAGAAAAGGAGCTTCCCACAGTGAGGACAGATGCACCAGTGAGCCTCTGGATTCAGGGTCAATCTCTGGCATCTCGAGGGTTGCCAATCTCCAGGTGGCACCTGGAAGACTCCTGCTATTACAATTGAACTCCAGATGGCAGACATCAGTTCCCCTAGAGGGAATGGCTCCTTTGGAGGGTGGACTTTATGGCATTATGCCCTGCTGAGGCCCCTCCCCCTCCCAAACCCTCATCCCCAGGCTCCACCCCAAAAATCCCCAGGTGTTTCCCAACCCAGTGCTGGCAACCCTAGGTGCTTCCAGTTCAAAGATCTAAAGCAGCGGTGTCCAACACTGGTGCTTCATGGGCTACAATTCCATGCACATCTGAAGTGCCAGAGTTGGACACCCCTGATCTAAAGGAACAGGGGACTTTTCCTTTCCGAGATCCTGGAGTGGTGGTGGACAATGTTGTCAAGTCAAAGCCAAGTTATGGCAACCATGTAGGGTTTTCAAGGTGAGAGACATCCGGAGGTGGTGTGTCATGGCCTGCCTCCCCTGGACTTCCTGGGTGGTCTCCCATCCAAGTACTAACCAGGACCGACATTGCTACTTATCTATCCCTCTCCAGGATCGGGTTTGTCCCCATTGCAAAAATCTAGTGGAGACTCCTGCTCACATTATATTCGACTGTCCAAGATACGTGGGTATCAGGAATTTCTCTTCTTGGCTGGCCCTAGACAAATCTGTAAGAGACTCTGACAATTTTGTTGTGGGCCTTCTGTTAAATAATACAGACATCATACTCTTGGGAAAAGTAGCAAAATTTCTCCTACAAGTGACGGAACATCTAATGCTAGATACAGTTTCTCTGTGTTTCGATCTTACTCTTGCTGTGTACCTTACAAATGTCTGGTAACGTACTAGAGCCTATTTTATATGCCTGATAAAGGTGGTGGTGGTGGTTGACTGACATTGCTTGGCTTCTGATCGCTGTCAAGACTGGGCTAGGCTGGGACATCCAGGTCAGGGCGACACCTTGGAGAGCCACGGCCAATCAGAGCAGAGCACAAGGAGCTGCCTACTTCCATAATCTGGTCAGGGCAGAATGTGGGGGAAAATAAGCCCAGTCAAAGGGGCTTCCCGCAAAGAGGAGATGAGCCAACAGATGAATCCTGGAACAGAATATTCTCTGGGGAAAAACAGAACTTTTATTGTTCTGCAGCAGAAAGAAGCAACGGCCCATTTTCTGGCAAGAATTTTTGTACTGATGCATTTCTCTGCGGGACCCTTACTCTGAAATCTGCCTGCCCTGGGGAAAAGCGGCAGGTCCAGTGTTGTGGTTGCCAAATGCTCATTGCAGAGCTCAAAGAAGAGAATATGTTCCTCAAAGAGTGACCTAACTGGGGCTTTTGGCCCAGACCCCACAACATGTGCAACCTCTGGAATCCCCTGGCATATTGGGAAGGACTTGCTTCTCTACCCTTCTCACACATTTGGTTGTTATTTGCCAGGGCAGGAGACAATGAACACAGAAAGGACTGCTGTCCTGATCTCTGATGAGAGTGAAGGCATGATTGCGAAGTTCTTCTTGACACAATGCAGATGGACCTAAGAAAGAAGATTTCGTGGGAAACCTGTGGAAGGTGAGGGCAATGAAGAGAAAGTATGTGTATTTTAAGTAACTTTGCCCATGGCTAGTATTTAATGCACATTTAATCGTAACTGCTTTGGAATAGTTGCTTCGAAAAGGATTTGCAACATAAAGCATCCCATGTAACAGCACAATTTTATTTATTCAGTTAAATTTGCACAAAAGAATTGTGACCAGAACTGTATAGCACAGTGGTTCTCAACCTTCCTAATGCCGCGACCCTTTAACACAGTTCCTCACGTTGTGGTGACCCCAACCATAAAAATGGTATAGATAAAATATAAAAAGACCGTTTTCCGATGGTCTTAGGCGACCCCTGTGAAAGGGTCGTTCGACCCCCAAAGGGGTCGCAACCCACAGGTTGAGAACCACTGGTATAGCAACTCAAGTCCTGGATTACCATCAATTGTCTCTAATACCAAGTTGGAATAACTCTGTGGGTATAAATGATTTGTTTCCATTCAGGACAAAGGTAACTGGAGGTGCTGCAGTATACAGAAAGCTGCAGAATAATGATTACAGCATTGCTGCAATACACTTAATCCAATGCTGCCGTGGGCTGTATTGAAGGCACAACGTCCAGATCAGGTTGATGGGATTCTCAGATCCTAAATAAGAAATGTTTGTGATGTAATGTTGCTGATGGCACAAGTGTTGTAAGATATGGACGGGATAATAAATAGGCAGAGCATTTCATCAGAAGGAGAGGTTTTGCCATTCCACAGGACCTTATTTAATAGACATACATGTATTTTAACTCCTGGATGCCTTTGGGGAATTTTAAAAAGTGTCAGTAGACAGAAAGGAAGCCGACATCATTCATCCTCTTGCAGCAAGGAGAACGCTTACAACAGAAAGGTCTGTGATCTAGAAGCAGCCACAGCACGTGTCGGAGAGCGTGGGCAGAGAAAGTCCTCTCTGCCAAAAAAGAAGCAATTGCTGTATACTGAGAGGCGTGGCTGCAAGATGACGGCCTCCACCCTGCAGAGTAGAACTAAAACTCCAGGCAAAACCAGACAGCTTTTTCTTTCTCACTTGGTCTCTTTCTGCGCTTCAAGTTAATTAGCAAGGTTGTCTGCCCTCCTAATTCAGCCCCCCAGTTGTGATGATGTGCCAGATGGCCTATCCAGGGCTATTCATCAGAATGGCCAAGGGAGCCTCCATTTTCAGAGGCAGTGTACCTCTGAATACCAATTGTGCGGCTGGGTTACAAACATTGGGGGTGGGGGGACCATTGCTGTCATATCCTCCTTATGACGTTCCAGAGGCTTCTTGTTGAAAACAGAATGCTGGACAAAGTGGGCTTCTGCCAATTCCACCCACAGGTTGCCTGTGTTCATCTCCTGGGCTTCGACCCTTTCTCCTCCCTGGGCCCATTTGACTGATGTCCTCCTTGCAAGCCAGGTTTTTCCAACCCACCTGGGGCGGATGCCCAGTTGTGGAGAATGGGATCCTCTAGCTCGCTCACTATGGGGGGAAATTTGCAATTGGTTGCCAAGGAGGATAACATTTTAATTGGTTCCCTTGGTCTCCCAGTCCATTTTATCCTTACAGCAACTCTGAGGTTGAAAGAAACAGACTTCAGCAGTGCATCCTTTGAAGAGTGGCCCCCCGTTTAAGCCCACTGAACTAAACTTGGGCTACACTGCAAGTTATCCTGTAAGCTTCACGTCAGATGGGTTAGATTAGAACATAAGAACATAAGAAAGAGCCTACTGGCTCAGACCAGAGTCCATCTAGTCCAGCACTCTGCTACTCGCAGTGGCCCACCCAGATGCCTTTGGGAGTTCACATGCAGGAAGTGAAAGCAATGGCCTTCTGCTGCTGCTGCTGCTGCTGCCAAGCACCTGGTCTGTTAAGGCCTTTGCAATCTCAGATCAAGGAGGATCAAGATTGGTAGCCATAAATCGACTTCTTCTCCATAAATCTGTCCAAGCCCTTTTTAAAGCTATCCAGGTTAGTGGCCATCACCACCTCCTGTGGCAGCATATTCCAAACACCAATCACGCGTTGGTTATTTTGAACCCAAGGCTGATTGCTCCTATTTGAATCTGTCCACAATACAGAGTATTCTCTATCCCAAATAAGTTAGTTTGGTGTGTGTTAAGTGTCAAGTCATTCCCAACAAGCATCTGTCAACCTGCGAATTAATGGCCTCCAGAACATCCCATCGTTAATCGCCTTGCCCTGGCCTTGGCACTGATGGCTCCCTTGACTGAATCAATCTGTCGCATGTTGGGTCTTTCTCCTCTCCTGACACCCTTTGACACTTCCTAGTATTATCTTCTTTTGCACTGAGCCTTCTCATGATGTGACCAAAGTATGACCTTTGAAAGCAAACCTTCAGTTTGCTCATTCTAACTAGTCAATTTGAGTTGTTAGTTTAGCAAACGTCAAAACTCTAAACAGCAGTATTTACGCAGTGGCTCATGGCGAGTTACAAACAAACTTACCATCAGCCACATTTACTTCCATTCCTGACCTGAAAATTGCACCTTCGGGAGGCTTAGAGCCTCCCTGTTCCTCAGGTAGTGGATGTTTCAAGGTGGGAACCACCTGCATTCACAGACCGCATCAGGCAAGAGCCTTGCCACTTTCTTGAAACACGGGACACGTGCCATATTGGGAAGTAGTGTTCAGAAGAGTGGCATATGGGAATCACCTGTGGCTCTGAGCCTCCTGAGCAGGGGTGTCAAACTCGCGGCCCTCCAGATGTTCATGAACTACAATTCCCATCAGTCCCTCCCAACATGAGCATTGGCTATACTGGCAAGGGCTGATGGGAATTGTAGTTCATGAACATCTGGAGGGCCACAAGTTTGACACCTGTGCTCTTGAGTATCACTGAGATAAAAAGAGGAAACAAGCCAAAAAGCCACTAACAGTAAAGTTCCCAATATAACTTCCCGTGGAGTATTTTAGCATCTACCTCACCAAGCTAAAACAAACGGATTTAAGGTGAGTTTTATTTGTTTGTTCATGCATTCTAATCACACGTATCTACCTCTTGTTTTGGCCAAATAAAGTTCAGTCCAGTTTATGCAAAGCTTGCCTCGTTTATGAACAGCAGAACAGAACGTCTTTGCCGTGTGCTTTGATGAGAGCCTCAAAATGGCCCGGCGGTGGTTAGCGAGCTGCTCCTGCCCCTTGGCTGCACAGTGATGCGAACTGTCTTGAATGAAACCAATTCAGCTGTGAAGTGTGACCTTTCTGGCTTGCATACTAGTAGCACAACTATTGATTCGGCATCTGGGCGATTCTTGGGAGGGTTAATTCCATTAGATAATTCATGGCCACAGTGGGTGGCTGTAATCCGACATTGATAATTGCTATTCTGTTCTCTTTCATCACTCAGTGGGCCATATTCATGCATTGGCTTTATTAATAAGTCCTCCTTTCTCTCTTGAGACTTCAAGGAGGATTACAGAATTGGGGGGAGGGATCACTGGTATAAAGAGCAACAGTGTAAGACAGACCATGAATGAAGCCGGAATTGATTTATGAAAATTAGAGCACAACACAGTAAAAACAAGACATACAATAAACAGTGCCACGAATTATAATGGCATCCCGTTGATTAAAAAATACTTTTCTGAGCAATTCCTTGGTGTGCCCTGGGGGAATCTCCTTGAACTGTTCCACCAAAGGACGTAGTGGTGGCCATGGCCAGAGATGGCTTTAAAAGAGGATCAGACAGATTCACGGGGGACGATCAGTGGCTAGGAGTAATGGCAACTGCAAAAAAAACCTCCGCATTCACAGGCAATATACCTCTGAATCCCAGTACCAGGAGCCAGCATCAGGAGAAGGCCTCAGCTTCTATGCCCTGTTGTTGGACCTCTAGAGCAGTGGTTCTCAACCTTCCTAATGCCGTGACCCTCAGTACAGTCCCTCATGTTGTGGTGACCCCCAACCCTAACATTTATCCATTTTACAGATGGAGAACACTGATGCAGAGAGTCTTAGGCGACCCGTGAAAGGGTCGTTCGACCCCCAAAGGGGTCCCGACCCCCATGTTGAGAACCACTGCTCTAGAGGAACTTGTTAGCCACTGTGTGAGGCAGGATGGTGGGCTCGATGGACCCCTCGTCGAATCTAGTAGGGCTCTTCTTTTGTTAAACTCTGCCACTCATGGCTTCTCTGGACAGGGGTGTGTGTAGACCAGGGTGGCTCTTTATGGGTTCCTTCTCTCCGGCCTCCCACAGAGAGGGGCATACCCTTGACCTAGATCCAGCCCATGAATTGCACAGGAATGCCCTACTACTCAAGAGGCCAACAATACCCCTCTTTGTCCTCCCCGCGTTGGAGCAACAGGCATCCGCAGCCGAGCATCTACTGTCAATCACAAGGCAGCCCGGACCACAATCCCAGCCGGGGGCGTCCTCCGACCGGGCTCACCAAGCCCAGCCCTTCGCGGGCTGCCGTCCAGTGGGAGTCGCCTGCTCCTCCTTGCCTGCGTGCGTGCGGGAGGCCTGCGGATTGGCAGAGGGTTGGCAACACGGGCCCTGTGGCAGCCGGCGCTTCCAGAGCAACGAAGCCCAACCCTGGGAGGCCGCTGCTATAAATAGGGACGCGGCGCAGGGACGGGACGGGTCGGGTGCGCCGATCGCTCCCGGGGGAGGGCGGGGGAGCCCTTGCCAACCCGCCGGCTCTCCAGGCCTGCTAGCAGGGCGCCTGCTGGCATTGCCAGGCTGTTGCGCCCTGCAAAGGTCGCGAGCTCGACACGGTGCCTGCAACTCAAAGGGAGGCGCTTGAAGCCAGACCAGTGACCTCATTGTGGGGACCCGTCGGGGTTGTGCTGGCGAGAGCCCACGGCCAGCAATTAGGTCCGCAGAGCGCTCGCCACCAACTTTCTGCTGGCGCGTGGCCACAAGCGCCACGAGGAGGGAGCTTTCCTTTGGGGAAAGTCCACGCAAACACACCCCTCCCGCCGCGTTGGCAACAGTCCCCCCATCCCGGGATGGCAAAACAAAACAAAGGACCCGGGCGCCATTGACTCCGACCCCATGAATCCCGCTGTCCCAGAAAGTGGCCGAGGAGGGCCTTTTGTAAACACCCCTGACCGTTTTCCTAACCAACCTCGCAGTGTTCTCTGTACGTGGCAAAGAGAAATGGTGGCGAACTGAGCCTGTCGCCATTGCGCAGCCTTCACTCCCTGGCCGGCCCCTCGGATTCCCACGCGCGCTCAGGGTGGGAAACGTCGCCTAACTCTCAGGGTGCCGCGCTAAGAAGAGTCCGTCTCTCCCCAACGAGGCTGCGATCCCGCCCCCTACTTGGGCGGACCGACCGACGGCTGGGAAGTCCGAGGCCGGAGCGGGCGGGGTCTGCGGAGGGTCTGCCGGCCCCCCGAGCCAAGTCCTGGGCCGGCCTTCGGGAGACGCTCCGCCCCCGGCCGGGCGCTGAGCCGGCTCCGCCCTGCCTTGTTCCCGTGCGCCCCGGTGGGCGGCTTGGTGTGCTGGCGAGCGGCGGCGGCGTCTGGAGCGGGACGGGGCGGACGAGCTCCGGCAGCGGCAGCCATGTAAGTGTGGGTGGGACGGGGCGACCCTAGACCCCGCTTCGAGCCCCTCGGGACCCCCTTCCCGGACGGGTTGGCGTGGCAGAGGCGCCCGCGCCTTCCTCTTGCTGCGCTCTCGGCTGGGGGAAGTGGCCGGCGGGCCCCTCGCAGCGCCCTCCTTGCTCACTTCCCTCCCTCGATGGAGGAGGGTGGCTCTTCGCTGGTCCTCCGCCACTTTTCTACGGACAGGACAGCTCTGCTTCAATATCTGAAGGGCTGTCATGTCGAAGAGGGAGCAAGCTTGCTTTCTGCTGCCTCAGAGACTCGGACACGGAGTAATAGATTCGAGGTGCAGGAGGAAACCTTAGGAGGAACTTTTTGACTGTTAGGGCTGTTCGACAGTGGGATTCACTGCCTCGGAGAGTGGTGGAGTCTCCTTCTTGGGAGGTTTTCAGACAGAGGTTGGATGAACATATGTCGGGAGTGCTTTGATTGTGTATTCCTGCATGACAGGGGGTTGAACTTGATGGCCCTGGTGGTCTCTTCCAACTCTATGATTCTGTGATTCCACCGCCTTTCCCCCAAAGTTGGGGCTGACCTGTGCGAGATCCGCCACTTCAGTCTGCTTGGATCTCCGCAAGTAAGACGGTACAGGAGACATCTTTTCTTGCTCCACGCCCCTGAGATAGTACATTCTCACTATATCTTTATTTTTTTAAAAAAAACTTATTTATACCCTTTTTTCACGCCCAGCTGGGGCTTACTGTTTTTCCCACCACCTCCTTTTTATCCTTACAGTCTTGTGGAGTAGGTTAGGTTGAGAGAAAGAGAGCAGCCGGCCTAGGTCACCTACCGAGCTTCCATGATGGAGTGGGGATTCAAACCTGGGTTTCCTAGATCTTAGTGGGTGGCCTCTGATTTTCTTCTGCTTAGATTTGAACTTTGCAGAATTACATTCTGCTCTGGATTGCAGGGCCCGTCTTGCTGGCGAGAGCCCACGGCGAGCAATTAGGCTTGCAAAGCGCTTGCAACCAACTTTCTGCTGGTGTGTGTGTGTGTTTTTCAAGCCATTTACATACAATGTAGGCAGGGGAAGATTTATCTACTCGGTGCACCTAAGAAGCAGGGTTTTGCTAGTCTGTAAAGTGTTAAACTAGGGACTTCTGTTTGTCCTTGCTGGAACAGACAAATTGGACTACCCTTCCTATAGTTATTCCTTTCCCCTCTTCTTTGTGTTAACTGTATCCTCCAAAATAGATTTAAAGTGGGGCTCCTTATATTTTAAAAGGCTTCCAAACACCTTTCTGCTACCAGAATTCTCTTTCTCTCCCCCAGCATGCCTTCTGTTGTAATCTCCATTGTGTGTATGGAGAGCTGTAGTTACAGTCCTGTAGCTAAGAATCAGGGGAACCTTTGCTTGATTCTTCCTCTGCTGGGTATTTAGCAGGTGGCCTTAAGCACGTGATGCTCCTTCAATTTCACATTCCCTTTCTACCTTACAGGGCTGTTGTAAGGGTTGCGATATACAGACAGTGTTTTGGACACTAAAAGGGCAAATCAGTTACTAAGGCCCCTTCCGCACATGCAAAATAATGCATTTTCAAACCACTTTCACAACTGTTTGCAAGTGGATTTTGCTATTCCGCACAGCTTCAAAGAGCACTGAAAGCAGTTTGAAAGTGCATTATTCTGCATGTGCGGAATGAGCCTAAATCTTATTTTCAGGACAAGTGCTGTGGCTGTTTCCCTCCCGCCTTTCTTTTCTGTGAAATCTTTTTGCCTCAAATGTTTAACAGGCCAGCTGCAATTTATTTCCTCCGCCATACCATACCATGACTGTGGGATCCGGTTCACCTCTCCTTCTGTGAATAGCACTCTGTGCACGTTCAGAGACAGTCCCCTTATTGCTTCAGGTATGATTGGACTGTTTTGACATTGAAAACCGGTTCTGGAGCTAAGCTGGAGCCCAATAGGTTCTTCTGCGGGGCATGCCGGAGTATGGTGTTCTTCCCTTTCAGCTGTACGAGCAAAGAGTGATAAGTGAGAAATTGTGGTTGTGGCAAGAAGAGAAGGTATTTGGAGTCCTGGGGCAGCGAACGAAGATGGTTGGTGTGTTTGAATGGGGTGAAAAAGAGGCTAGGGAGTCCAGAAGGTTTGTGAGCCCCTGGTACGGAGGATTTGTTTCCTTTAATATCCTCTCTGCTGAGCCATCTGGTGTCGTGGGCAGCGGCCATGTTGGTAATACCAGGTAATCTTGGTTTTTCTATTTCATGGCTGAGTAGCCAGCCATCCTGTGCAAAGGCCTGATTAGATTTCCAGCTCCTGAGAGTGCTGTCTCTTTGCCAGTTGGCGGTGATTTGCCTGCCGCCTGCCCGTGTTGCATTATTTGTGTAATTTGCAGTGTGGGTTACACGGCCCGAAAGTTTTCCTGAGGTTAGCAGGGTGTAATTTCCCAGATGAAAGGGTTCTGCTCTCCCTGCCACTTGCCTTTCCCACCACCTTGTGCTCGTGGGGAGACTGTGATGCTCAGACTTGCTTTGCTTTCCCCCTCCGGTTTCTTTCTTTGCTCTCATTTTGGTAGCATGGGAGAAAGGGATGGGGAGCAAGCAGCTAACTGGGACCTAAAGGGGAACCTTAACTCCAAAGAGGGAAAGGATTTCAAAGTTTCAAGCCAGTTGGAAGAATCTACACAGCTTGGAAGAGGTTTGCTGTCGGCCAAACTTGATGGGAAACATGTGAGCTAGTCTCCTGATTTTTTATTTTTGCCATCAAGTCACATCTGACTTATGGTGATCCTTTGTGGATTTTTCAAGGCTAGAGCTGTTCGAAGGTGGCTTGCCGTTGCCTGCCTCTGCATCATGACCTTGCTATTCCTTGGAGGTCTCCGATCCAAACCCTTGCCAAGGCTGTTCCTGCGCAGCTTCTGAGATCTGAAGAGATCTGATTAGCCTAGATCAGGGGTGTCAACTCTGACGCTTCAGATGTTCATGGACTACAATTCCCATCAGCCCCTGTGGGCATGCCCAGTTGGCCAGAGTTGGACACCCCTGGCCTAGGAACATCTGAAGCGCCAGAGTTGGACACCCCTGGCCCAGAGTTGGACACCCCTGCTGGGGAGGCTGCAATTGGAAGCAGAAAACTGGGGTAGAGAAGGGGGGAAGCAGGAGCTTATGGACCCTTTCCTGCCATTTGTCCACACCAAACCTCCCTTTCAAATTAGTATTCTTCTGGTGGGAGGAAAGGAATTAGGGAGCTTAAGAGTGGCTGATCCAATATTTCCATTTTATCTGCACAATAACCCTGCGAGGTGGATCAGGCAGCTAGTCCCAGGTCAGCAAGTCAGTTTCATGGCGGAGTGGGGATTTGCACATAGGTTTCCCCAGTGTCCAATCTGCAGCAAGTTCAGCAAGGGGAAAGGTTCATTGCATCCTTTGCCTGTTTTTAATTTGCAGCCTTGGAGGCTGCTTTCCATTTCGAAAGGAACGCATCCTAAGAATGAACGCTTCTGCACGGAGGGTTTTTTCTCTCTCTGCCTTTGCTTCCAAACCGCAGCCCTGTTTTGAGAAGCGTCCACACCACAGGGTTGCCTGATGGCCCACTTTCCACGTTCTCCTTGCCCTTGGTGTTTTCTTTTTCAAACTTAACTTTGCTGTGATCTTTTCTGAAAACTCAGCCCCACCCCCATCTGGACAGGGAAGTGGGTGTTTTGAAGGCCTTCCAGACACCGGTTCCATTTTCCTTCCTTCAGTCACTTGTAGTCGCCATTCTTTGAGGCCTTTTAAAATAAAATTGGTAATTGCTGCAGCAGGTTAGTAATTCTTGATTTTTAAAAAAATCCTCAGCAAGTTCTCCAGTGGAATCGTGGGAATGAAAGCAGGGGAAATGGCCACTGGTGGAAGAAAGTGTTCAGAAAATGCACGTGTGTCTGAAGGTAATACTTCCAGAGTATCACCTTCATAGAATCCATCCATTGGAAACATCTACCCTCAATGTTTCCAGTTGGTGAAGTCTGTGAAGTAACTGATCAGGACCAATTGCTGAGAATAAAGAGCTTCTACCTAATTGTCTTTGGGGACCCCTTCAGTCAAACCTAAGTTAAATTTCTCCATCATGACCTTGTCAATTACTGCAGACCAGAGAATCCTAACTGTGTGGAATCATCCACTTCTTCATCTGTATTTTCGTTGCAGACATATGTATCCTTGTTACAGGTTTGTCTCTGTTCACATTAATGGAATTGAGGACCAAGTTGCCGGTATCTTCATGTAGTTCGTGCACTCCTTAATCAAGATAAATCTGCCCACAAGAAGGATTGGGTTTGATTATCGGGTCAAGGTATTCCTTCCACTCAGTTCCACTTTCTTGAGAGGAAGAAGCTATGTTTGGCTAAGGCAGTCTGGGAACAGACATGAAAAGGGGACACTTACATTTGTAGTATTCTCAGGAGCAAGCTAAAGAGAGACCCCAGTGTGAAACTGCTGAGATAAAACTGACTAGTAAGCTGATTTCTATTTCTCCAGGGCTGGGTTGAGACTAAGGGTTTTTTCCCCACCACAGGTCTTAACTTTGTGTATTTGATGTGCTGTTGTCAGTTGCTGTTGTGGTAGACTGTTGTTGTGTTTATTTTGTATACCTTTTGAGCTTTGCATAGAAATGACGGACTGTCCTCCTTATGTTTGGTGCCCCTTTGGCCACTGTGTTTATGCACGCGCACGCACGCACGCACGCACGCACGCATGCACACACACACTTTTCCCCCTCCAGTGGAGTAGCTGTTTTAGGCTGCAGACTCATTTGTGAGTAAGCCCTATTGAAAAAAAAAGTGAGACTTCGGTTGCTGCAATGCTGAAAAGGAGTCTTCTGGCACTTTAAAGTTTGGCTGCTTTGTTGTGACACACACTTGTTGTGGGGAGAGAGCCCATGAGATGCACGAAGGGCTTCGTGCTGAAATGTTGGGAGCTTCCCACACTGCTGCCCTTCCACGCTGCTGTGTACTTCCTGCCTTTAATTGCCTTTTAATGTTTGTTTATAATCCTCTTCCGCTGCATATGTAATTCTGCTGACTGGGGTTTCACTTCATGCATCTGCTGAAGTGGGCTCTAATTAGTGACTGCTGATGCTGGAAGAAGATGCCCCAGGACGCCATAATGTTTGTGTGTTTATTTTATTTTATCGCATTTTTATCCCACCCTGTTCCAAAGGGAATAAATGATGTGTTGAAGAGTAGGCAGGGGCTCACCTCCTCAGTTTAACCCTGTGCATTTGCATTTATTTATACCAATCTTTTCTCCCCAGCTGGGGCTCAAAGTGGCTTAGAAGATTGTACTCCCCTCCTCCACTTTCTCACAACAACCACCCTGCGAGATAAGCCAGGCTGAGAGTTTGTGATGGGCCCAAGGTCACCTTGCGAGCCTCCGTGGTAGAAATGGGGATTAGAACTTGGATCTCCCAGAATCCTTGTCTAACACTCCAGGAATTATACCGTATTATACTTTCTCAAAGTTATACAGTGAGAGAGGGATGGTATGTTTACAGCTGGAGAAGAGAGAAAGAGATCCAGGAGTGAGTGGCTGGGCACATTTGCCAAAAAGATGTCAAGAACTACCTGTTCTTTGAGATAAGCATAATGGATCCTTATCGAGACATCCCTACTTTCAGAGTCAAGTATGTGGTGAGTCAAGTACAGTGAGAGTATCTTTTTGGTGGTGGCTCCCCATTTATAGAATGCCTTTCTCAAAAAGGTTAATGGAGTAGCTTCAGGTTCTTGTAGATTAAGACCCCTTTATTGTCTAACATTTTTTTAGAAGAGATTGATACATCGGCCGGTTTAGGGACGCTTATTAGATCTTTATCTGACTCTTTCCTTTAATTTAAATTTTTTTTCTGTAGCTAGATTTAATTATACCGCACTTTGCAGGCTTTTAAAGAGAGATAAACAACTTAGATCTTTAAAATGTAAAAACAAGTTGCGCAGATGTGCTGATTGGGAAGAGGAATACTTGCCTATATCTGTCTCCCCTTTTATTAAATGCTGACGCAACCCATTCTCTGTTGCTGTTACAAAACTAAACTGAAATGGGACAGTTGCTCAGCCTTTTGCTTCATGTTCAGATTGTGTGCATGTGCGAGCACCTATATACATATGTGTTCAGGTGGGGTGACCAAGCCATCTTGGTACTTAACTTCTTGTGATAAAGAAGTTTATTTGAATATGAAATATGAATAAATATTTGCAACCCCCCTATTTTTACCCAATTTGCTACAAGTTCCTGTGACTTTGTGCTTCTCTGGCTACTCTTTCTTTGCTTGTGTCATGTTAATCTATAACATTGGGTTTTATAACTTGGATGATCTGCTGTGAGCCGCTGAGGCTCTTTAACTAGAATGACCATCAAGTTTCTTATGACTCTGATGAAATATGGAATAAGTTAACTTATTTTTTAAAATTTATACCCTGCTTTTCCAAGGTCCTAGCCCAACTCTCCAACCTTTGAACTGCACCGGCTCCTTTTGGCAGCTTGAACGGCAACGTCAGCTTATATCAGTGTCCATAAACTCTCAGGTTCAGAATAATGTCTTTGCCCTTGTAGGTGCAACCAAGAGAAAGACTATGCAAAATCAGGGCTGCATACTTTGCTGCAGCGTGACTAGTAAGTCTACGAATCCTTCGGATGTCTCTCTCTGAAAGATAGAGGAAAGGGATAATTCTAGGTTCTTTTTTAAAAAAGTAGCGGATGGGTGCAGCAGACTCAGTCTTGTTCCTTACTAAATAACCTCTGACAAGCTAATTGTCTTTAAATGGCTGGATTGGTTCAACTCTTAGAGTTTAGTTCTTCCCCTGGGGCATGCCTGACTTTATATGGCGAGGTTGACCTTAAAGCAGGGGTGCTGAACTCACTTGTTTTTGGGGGGTGGGGGTGGATGTGACATAAATGTGATTTGGTTGGGCCAGGCCCTGGATGGAGGGTGTGTGTGTTGCTGCCTTGATTGACTCTGAGGGGTGGAGGGGCTACCTCAGTTCGAGAGGGTTTATCAGGCCCATTGAGGCAAGCCCTCTGCTCCCAATCTGTCATATCAGGATGGTACAGTACCAACTCCTAACTGTAAATAATACAAAGAGGAGAAAAAGGAGGGGAAAGGGATGCTAAAATTTTAATTTTATCTAGGTGCTTAACAACCCAAGTGCTAAAAATTGTTTTTAAGGGTTGATGTATAGTACAGAAGAAACTGGGAGTCTTTATGGAACAAGTTCTTTGTAAATGGGTGGATTTTTTTATCTCTGCGTGTGTTGGAAAGATTTTGAAGTACAAATAAAACCTTTAAGCTAGATGGAATGGCTTTCCTGTTCAGGGAACTATGCTGCTGTTGCTTGGAAACAGCAATTAGAAATGTCTGATGCTACAAGGAAGGTAAGGGAGGGATCGGGAACAAGGCAAGAAGTTCTGGAATGGCCCAGTATCTTCAGATCTCAGAAGCAAAGAACTTGGTGGGAGGCCCCCCCAAGGAAGACTAGGTTCACTACCAAGACATAGCCAATGGCAAACCACCTCTGAATGTATGTTGCTTTAAAAACACTGCAGGGTGGACATAACTCACCTGCAACTCATAGACCGTGCTTTCCTCTACCACCACCAGAAAGGTGACAGGTGGGGAAGAGTCCAACAGGCCAGTTGTGGAGTAGAGTGTCTTTTAAATATTTTAACAAGGATGCCAATATGTCAAGGGTAAGGCCTGCTCTATTAATTGAGGCACAAGTGCTTGAACTAAAAATATTCAGGCCTGCCTTATGAGGATGGACTCTCACACTTTCGCCCTTCACAAGGCATATAAAATGAGCAGTGGCGTATCTGCCTAGGGACAAGGGGTACCCCTTGTTCCCGGGCGCCACTCTTCTGGTCACATGGGGGGGTGCAAAATCGGCCCCCCACGTGACCAGGAAGTCCTGCTGTCTCATTGTTTTTGCGTGCCTCGACCCCATCCGAGGCACGCAAAAAACCACGAGGCAGCAGGACTTCCTGCTGCCTCCAAGCACCCACAACCCCACCCTGGACTCCCCCCTCTCTTCAGAAGAGACTGCAGGCTGCCAGCTGGGAACCCAGCCAGCAGGGGGAGTCTGGGGGGAGGTGGGCAAGCTAGACCTTGCCCATGTCCATGGTGACATGGGCAGGGTTGAGGGCAGTGGGGGTGGAGCCTGGGGGCATCAGGGGTGGAGCTAGGGTGGTGGTGGGCAGAGCCTGGGGGGCATCCTGGAGACAATTTGTCTCCGGGTGCCATTTGCCCCTGGTACACTTCTGAAAATGAGATTGTTGAAGAAGTCACAATAGGAACAAAGGTTGCAGTTAATGGCTGCAAAGTTTTAGGTAGTTTTCATGGTTAGAATATTTCTCAATTTCTTTTCTCTTTGTCGTATGTTCAGTGAATTTGTAAACAGCACAGAAATTCAGCAGTACGGGGCTGAGTGTTTTACAGCAACTCCCAAAGCAGTTTGCGGAATCCCGGATGGTGTTTTGCAAATGCACCAATATATTTCTATCCTGCTGTGCCTGTCTTTGTGAGGAGAACCTAAGGAGTTGGATTGGGGAGGGGGATGTTATCTGGATCTCCAGCATGATCTGTCATGCCCTCCCATTAAACCGTTTCAGTTAAAGCAGTGCCAGAGGGCTTCCTTGGGCTGGGTTTAAGATACCATGATAAATTGTGGGCTTTACAAATGGTAGTTTGAGCAAATTCTAGCAAAGTTTTGACACCTGAATGCAGATTGTGTCAGGAGCTGGGAGTGTCTTGGTTGGCATCAAACCAGAACTTCATGCTAGGATTTGTAGCAGGTTTTGTTCACAGCAGTTTGTATTAATTGTGGCTTGTGGAGGCATCTGAGTTCTCGAGCTGGCCTAGTTCCACCACCCCTTGGAGCAATACCTTGCCTCAGATAAAGTCTTTCCTGTGATATAGGAATAGGGGGAAACGGGTGTGTGTGTGTGTGAGAGAGAGAGAGAATTACTTACACCCATAGGTGTCAAACTCGTGGCCCCCCAGATGTTATGGACTACAGTTCCCATCATCCCCTGCTATCATGATTCTGGGAACGGTAGTCCATAACATCTGGAGGACCACGAGTTTGACACCTGTGTGACTATCCTGATTATTTTTGTATTTCACAAACCATACTTTTGTGCAGTTGTCAGGACAAACCTTCTGTATTTATAGGCAAAGAAAAGGTCTGCGTTTCAGGGAGACTCTCAGAATGTTCTTCTGGCAGTGTCTATTTCAGGGGGAGAACCACCTGTCAAGTATAAGCTGGTTGAAGGCTTTGTCCACTTTCCTGAAATGGGTGCCCACATTGGGGAACAGTGCTCAGAAGAGCCCCAAGTGGCATGTCAAAGAGCCATCTGTGAGTGATTACTACTGTCCTAGTCTTCCCTTCATGTTAACATGCAATGGACACAATCCCAGCTTGCTTACTTTGCTCATCCATTTTCCTCTGTTTCTTCTTTTCCCTGTTCTTTAGTTCACAGAGCTTGGTCATAGTTTCATGTGGGTAGGCTTACAAGATACGTGAAGGGAGCTCCGGCTCTTGAAAGCTTCTGCCCTGGAAATCTTGTTGGTCTACTGCCGGGGTGGGCAATTATTTTTTCCATGGGGCTGCATAAGAAACAGAAAATATTGTGGAGGGCCAGGCCAAAAGGGTGGGAGGAAAGCTCAAGAGAAGTCGGCAGCCAAGGCAAACTCTGCTTCAAGTGGCTGCCTCCCCAGCACAGGGGGGTGGCGGCGAGGCCCACTTGAAGCCGGCAGCCAAGACAGCCGGGGCTTTCAAAGCGCCTAAACTCCCAACACAACAGAGGTGAGAGTGACTTTTGAAAACCCCGCAGAAACCCGACAGCAAAGACAACGGCTTCTCTGCGGGGCACCTTTTACAACAGGGAGACCCAGTCAGGAGGGTCATCCGGCGGGCCAGATGTGGCCCGCGGGCCGTATAATGCCCAGGTCTGGTCTACTGGATTCCAAGTTTGATCATATGCTTTCTATCCAGTCAGGAAGTCTTTGGTCATACATTGTGAAGGTGGTGGGAAGGCCAAAGGGTGCATATGAGTACAACCCAATTGTTTGTACGCTGACTGAAGTTTGAATTGTTCTGGCTGCACACAGACAGCAAACTATGAGCTGACTTGGTGGATGTTTTCCCAGCTGAGCTGTTTTGAAAAGGTGTTCTTGAGACTGATGCGCTTCGAAGAAGTCTCCTGTCTCTGGCATGTCATCCTGTTGATTTATGCTATCATATTAGCATTCCTTGGTTAAATTATATTTGACTTCCTTGTTTGTGTGAGGGCATCTTATTTCTCGTCCCAATACATGCATATATATACTTATGCACCCCAGAAGTGACCATGACAAGAAATCCCTGTGCGGTCAAGGTGGGAATCAGTGGACCATGAAAGTACATCTGCAGGATGTTCAGGAACAGGATAAATCATGCTTGTCAGTTCCTTTCAGGGTGTTACCATTATCAGTCGGCCATAATCTTTCTTCTTCTGGTATAGCAGCACGCTATTTTGGGTCTGCTCATCAGCTGAAATCAAAATAGACAGAAATCAGTGTGTTATAGTCCTAAGTATACTGACTCAGAAGTAAGTCCCAGTGAATTCAGTGGGACTTCTTTCCTGTTAAATGCACCTGGGGTTACAGTTTTCTTGTCTGGGTTGAATTCTCAGAGGCAACCGCTTTGAATTTCAAGTGCATCATGACAGAAAGACTGTGCACACTGGGGCAACTTATTCTGGAATCCAGACTGTAGGTTGATGCTGTATCATTCCTCCAAGCAGGGCTTATTTCTTCCCCTGGAATTCTGGCTGTTGGGAGGGGGGTGTTCTTTGGCTTTCACAAGTGGCAGCTGTGGCTGGATTTTCTCAAGCTCCTTCTGGTGTCTGGAGAGCCAGCCGCCTTGGGGAGAGGCAGTTGCTACTCTTAGCGAGGAAAGGGGAATGCACAAACTTGCACGCAGCAAAAGGCAAAAGAAAGAAAGTCCTCTGGAAATCCACAGCAACTGGATTGCTTTCCCCAAACTGGCCAAGTGTGGGAATGCTCATCCAAGGCCTTGTGCATTTGAACCTCTGCATATTTGGTAGCTTCTGCAAATTCTTTTATTTGGCTGGGGGAGGGGATATTGTTCCATGACATGTCTCCAGGCACATGACTTCCTTCTGTGCCTGCAGTTTGGACATCTGCCATCCAGAAAAAGCATGAGGATATTAAAAAAAACCACTTCCTGTCTCAGGACAGCTGCTGCTGCTGCTTCTCGATTGTACATTTGCTCTCATTTCATTTTATCTAATAATGCGTAAAAAGCATTTTTCCTGTTTTGGGTTTCACGCGTCATTTCTCCCTCTGCTTCCTTATGTCTTGGGGTGTGTGGCCAGAGCATCGTGACAGAGCAAGATTCAGCCATTCTTTCAACTCCTGGGTAAAATCTCTCACACGCTCTGTGGGTGTGATCATCCATCTCCTTGGATCCATGGGGATTTGGTCGTTAGTAGTGGGAGCAGTTCAGGTTCAAGAGCCAGGGGCCTTTGTGAGCGGGCGGCTGGTCTCGCCCCCTGAATTCTTAAGATATGGAAATAACAGAACAAGAGTTTGGGTGTGTAAAATGTTCCCCGTTCTCTCATAGAACTGTTTGTACAGTGTACTCTGCATTACAAAACAAAGGTGCGTTTAGCTAATCCAGATAATTTGTCCTATATAAATTGTGCAAATTCAACCACTTTAGGCTAATATTAAAGACTAGCAGCAAAGCCCGCTGTAGGGTAAGAAATACTGTGAGCCTAGATAGGCCGGGGACAGGAGGGCTGGGTGGGGGGTGGGGGTGAGGGCAGGGGGGCTTTTGGAGCCCTGGAGCAGCAGTGGCAAGGCAGGGATGGAATTTGCTTCCAAAAGGATCATGAAGACTTGGGAGGGGAGATCTTCCCAGGTAGCCCATAGATCAGGGGTCTGCTACCTGCGGCTCTCCAGATGTTCATGGACTACAAATCTCATCAGCCCCTGCCAGCATGGAATGTTGGCAGGGGGTGGATGGGAATTGTAGTCCATGAACATCTGGAGAGCTGCAGGATGCAGACCCCTGCTATCCGCCTTTCTTGTTTTGCTGAGCATCATGTCTGTAAACATGACTTGACCACACACAGTGTGGCTTTGCTACTGAACACTGAATCTTCCATGCACATATTCCCCCCTTTGGTTAGACCTTCAACCCCTTTGGTTAGGGTCTTTGAAGACCCCTTGTAGTTTAGAGTCAGGCTTCCAGATGTTCATGGACTACACCAGGCCTGCCAGCATGGAATTAACATGAACTGTTACCATGCTAATTTCCATCAGCCCTGCCACTTGGCCATGCTGGCAGGGGCTGATGGGAATTGTAGTCCATGAACATCTGGAGGGCCATAGTTTGAAGACCCCTGGGTTAGACTGAGGAAAGAGGAATAG
Organism: Sphaerodactylus townsendi; assembly: GCF_021028975.2. Classification (NCBI taxonomy): domain Eukaryota; kingdom Metazoa; phylum Chordata; class Lepidosauria; order Squamata; family Sphaerodactylidae; genus Sphaerodactylus; species Sphaerodactylus townsendi. The sequence continues at coordinate 20,716,174 of NC_059438.1, forward strand.
AAGCACAGTAGAGAACTGATCAAGGAGGCACCCATAGAAACCATTTTGTCCCTTGCATCCGGAGGTGTGTCTGCTGCATGTTGATCGCTGTGTAATTCTGTGTTGCGGCCCTTTGGAATGCTGGGAGAATCTCACTCATTGCGCATCTTGCATAACTCCCTAAGTGTTTGTGTGGGTGGGAGGTATTCCTTGCAGGACGGATAGAGACGGAGGGCAGTGTTGGAGGGTCAGAGTAGGTGTGGGGATACGATTATTCTTGGCTGAAGCAGCAGGGAACTTGTTTGGACATTATAGCCCCCAAAATACTTTCCTGAAGGCCTGGAACAACTGTTGGGAGAAGAAAATGAGGCCGAATGAACACATGGCAAAGGAAAAGGGACCCTGCAGTTCTGGAATAAAAATCCCTGGTTATTCCTTCTTTCTTCCCATTCCCCAGTTCATTTCAAATTCCCATTCCCCAGTTCATTTCAAATTCCCATTCCCCAGTTCATTTCAAACCATCCAGTGAAATTTGGACACTTTATTGGCCTAAAAAGGTGGACAAGCATTGCTTGACGCAGACTGGACTCTGGGAAGTACAGAGCGGTGCGGTCAAGCATGACCAAGCAAGTCCCACAACTGTATATTTGATCAATGGTATATTTGATCAACATTGCTTTCACCTCCTGCATGTGAGCTCCCAAAGGCACCTGGTGGGCCACTGCGAGTAGCAGAGTCCTGGACTGGATGGACTCTGGTCTGATCCAGCCGGCCAGTTCTTATGTTCTTAACCCCAGCCTATCTTGTGGTGGTTAATTTCTTTTTCTTCTTGTACAGCTAGGCGTCATGAGGACATGACAAGAGAAGACAGGTGTCATGTTTCAAAATGGTGCATCATTCTTTAAAATTCTGTCTCCAGACTAGCTGAGTTCTGTTACCTGTATCAGCAATGATGACAATTTGCTTATTCTTGTGTTGCTGGGGGCATGATGAATTGTGCTTTTTTTAGCCATAGGAAGAGGGAAGTAGTCAGGTGGATATGTCCAAAATCCTGCTTTTTTTGGCCCACTCAAAATACACCCACGTATGTTTTAAGACTGCGCTTGTCATAGTGTACATGCTTCCAAGCATTTTTTTTAACACCATAAGAGTATTTTAAAAAAAGAAATGAAAGCTGAGGTTGGCCCCTGTGGCGGTTCAGAGCAGGATAATGCATTGTGGCTAAAGGCCCTGGTCTCCCAGTCCTGGGGCTGGGACTTGAATGAGGATTTTTTTGAAAAAAGGATTGCAAATTGCATCAGCTTATTCCATATAAATATAACAGGTGTGCTGGAAAGCTTCCTTGTATGGTGCCCAACGTAATATTTGTCTTGAGCTTTGGATTTTCCACTGTCTTAGTCATAAACTTGGCTGAACGTTCCGTTGTGGTCTAGCGTAGCCTGGCATTAAAGTCTTATAAGTACCACTCTTGCAATTTGTGCTGGAAGACATCAGTTTTGCATTGAGCACGCCTGCTCTCCCACCCCACCCCGTGCGCTTCTCCCATGTGATTGCTTCCAAGTGTCTTGGCTGTCTTCGTCTGCAGCCCTGCTTAATTTGGAAGGTTGGATTGAGAGAGTTCCAGGAAGTTTGGAACGGCTTGTGCTTGCCTGCCTCAGGCCAGCCGGAGCAGAGGTGCCTCGGCGGAGTTAATCTTTATCCAGAGAGACTGAGGGCCCCTGTGGGCTTTGTGCCTCTGGAACAAGTTAGATGGGATGTTCAAGAAAAAGAGTTTGGATTTATATCCCTCTCCCATTTCTCTCCTGTAAGGAGACTCCAAGGGGCTTACAATCTCCTTTCCCTTCCCCCCTCACAACAAACACCCTGTGGGGTAGGTGGGGCGGAGAGAGCTCCAAAGAACTGTGACTAGCCCCAGGTCACCCAGCTGACATGTGTTGGAGTGCACAAGCTAATCTGGTTCACCAGATAAGCCTCCACAGCTCAAGTGGCAGAGCGGGGAATCAAACCCAGTTCTCCAGATTAGAGGGCACCTGCTCTTAACCACTACACCACACTAGCTCTCCATATCCACAGGGGGCACAGATGCTGCTATGGTGGCTAGTGAGGTTGCCTCTGCAGTTGAGATACTGGCCTTCAATCAGAAAGATATTTCTGCAAGAAACGGGTCTGTTGGAACCCAACAGTTTCTGGGAGCCAGCATGATGTAATTATTAGAATGTCAGACTAGGATCTGGGAGACCCAGGTGCAAATCCCCACATCACCATAGAAGTTTGCTGGATGACTTTGACTCAAGATGGCTTACAAGCTACTTTCCCTTTTTCTCCCCACAACAGACACCGTGTGAGGTAGGTGAGGCTGAGAGAGTTCAGAGAGAACTGTGACTAGCTCGAGGTCACCCAGCAGGAATGTAGGAGTGCACAAATGCATCTGGTTCACCAGATAAGCCTCTGCCACTCATGTGGAGGAGTGAGGAATCAAACCCGGGTTCTCCAGATTAGAATCTGCCTACTGTTGACCACTACACCACACTGGCTGTTCTATTCCTTTACCTTTATTTTTCTACCGATTCTGTTTGTCAATTACAAATTTGTCAATTACAATTTGTCAGAGTTTGTCAATTACAATTACTTCCGTGTTTCTAGAGGGGCTATTGCATGTCTTTTTTTAAAAAAAGTTAAAGTTAATTGTTGTGTTGCAACTTGAAAAGATGAGACAGAGAAAGAAAGTCTTTCTGCACTCATCTCTTGCATCAGTCTGTGCCCTGTTGTGCAGGCTCTGTGGCCTGGTGTGGAATCTCCGGAAGTGTAACTTTGCCTGTGGGACAGAAGATTCTAGCCCTCATTGTTATGAGAGCATTCCCGCAATGTTTATGAAAGGGTTTAGTATTCAATAAATAGCATTTGAGTCCTGTATGGTCTCCAGTTACTCTTTTATAACTGTTGCCCGTCACATAACAACCTAGATCTCTCTTCTTCCTGAGAAATTATTGATGGGAGGGGCAATTAACTTTCATTGTTCCATGGCTAAGGTATACCTTTTGATTTAAAGCAAAACAAAACAAAAACACATTTAGTCAGAAAGCCACCGTTTGAAAAACCCCTCAGGTGGCAGGATGTAGAAGAAAATGTGTAAACAGAACATTTATATGAACTGTGTATATTGCATTGCTTTGCTAAAATAAAAACAGAATTTGCCTGTTTTAGAATTCAGCATGTAATTTTTTTCCTGCTCCGGTGCTTGGGATGTCTTAAAATGCATATTGTGGATCTTGTAAAATGCTGTATAAAACCTTCTGTTATAACTTTATCCAAATGGGGCGTTTTGGTTCAGCGCTTAGATAAGTACGATTTACAGATGTTGTTGCTGCTGCCAGCTGCACAGGTCTACAATTAGGGGATGCACACATTTGCTTAGCATAGTCCTTTAATTTGCCTGATGTGGCTTTTCCTCCTAGGTGGCTAGGCTATTTAAGGCTAAATAAACTGTCACCTTGTCAACAGCGGGATTTTTGCACAAGCTGAGTTGGCAGCTTCCGGCGGCTTGCATGCGTCCTCTTTTTCTCTTTTTCTCACTGCCCATGTGAGATTGGAAAGAAAGTTTAGAGTGGCCCTTTGCATAAAGTTAGAGATAAATGAGGGCAGGAAGTGTTACTTGCTTTATTCTGCTTCCCCTTTCAACAAAGTTAGTGGCTTCCTGTTGGCCAAGGAGGGAGACGAATTGCAGTTGGTGCAGTTCTGAACACAATCACACACTTTAAAGACTATTGAAGCCGATGAGCATAGAAAGGTATAACTCCATCTAGGATTGCATTGAGTATCTCCGTTCCTGAATCCCATATTGATCTCCCAGGACTTGAAGGGAGCTGCTAATTGCATGGAAGAGCTGCAGGTTTGGCAGTGCCCACGGGCACCAGCTGCCACGTATATAATTCAGGAACCGTGGACATGCTGCCACCTCCTCCAGCAATCTGTTCAGCACTTGCATCCAAATAATTCCAAGGCCATTCAAGTTCTTTGGCAAACTTTGCTCCTGTTTCTAAGAGAGCAGGTGAGTTTGATTAATCCTCCTTAGATGGGTGTGGGTGTGTGTTGTAATAGATTGGTCATGCTCTCCTTTGCTCCATTAAAAAAATATTGTTATTGAAAATGCCCCTTGCTGTTTACGCTTTCTTTGCCAGTCCTTTTGCCCATGGTTCGAAATTGTGCATGTGCAGAAGGGAAGAGGAGACGCAATTTGAAGAGAAATTCAACAGTTTTCTCCTCCTTCTCCCTTGTGCATACTAGTAAAGAAGCCAGTGTGCTGTCGAAGGCTTTCACACCTGGAATCAACTGTGTGTTGTGGGTTTTCCAGGCTGTGTGGCCGTAGCCTGGTAGTTTTTCCATCTGATGTTTCACCTGCATCTATGGTTGACAACTTCAGAGGCATGGGGATCTGGTAAAGTGTTGGTAGATCCTGCACATATTTGTGGAGCTAGGAGTCTGTCCTGTGCTCTCCTTTTGGTCAATGTTAATCTTATTGGATCATACTCCCACTTATTTCTGGGTCTTTAAACTTGTGATTGCATCCCCCTGTATGATCCAAAGAAGCCAAGCTTGGATTGCCTTCTCTTGGTCTTTTCCATCTTTGGTGCCGTCTTTTCAGTTTTCCAGTTTTGGAGTCTGTGGTGAGAGTCTGTTTCAGTTTTGCATATCCCACTGTGGTAAAGTGACCCAAGCCAACTGAAGTTCTTAATGTATCTAGTGGATTCCTGCTTTGACTGTCAACTGTCACAAAGGCACAAGGAGAAATCATGTTCCCTCTGTTGCACAGATGATGGCTTTTGCAGGAATTGCCAGGTCACAGTGACTCATGGTAAAGCTGGGAATGCTTCTCGGCCTTCCTGCCTCCCTGGTCTCAAGTCAGCTATTCAAGTATTGATGTGACAATCCAAGGGATTACTCAGACAGGGGGCAGGGACGCAAGTGATGGTCTAACTGCTTTCTGCTTCCCCACCTCAGCTGCTGGGATAGAGCATTTGCTAGCTAGGGCCTGCAGTTCAGGAGTTTCCAGTGGGTGAGAATGACCAGGCTCAGTCAAAGAAATGCTGGGCTTATGTCGGAATGTGACACATTCTTTGTTGCAAATCCAGACTCAGCAGGCAGAAACTTAAGTCCAGTTTGGTAATAAACTTCCTTTGTTTCTAAGCCAAGCGAGCTATTCTGGGTTGCCTTTTAAGCAGGCTTGAATTTTGATTTCTTTCTCTGCTTTTTATGTATTTAGATTTTTACTCCCTGCTTTTTTCTCTGGGGATGACCTGTAGTGGCTTACAACATTCCCCCTTCCTTCGTTTTACCCTCCTTCCTTCATTTTACCCTGGTGCGCTAGGGGGAAAGAACGCAAATAAGCCCAAGGTCACTCAGCAAGCTTCCGTGACAAATCTGTGTCTCTGAGATCCTTTGCTGGCACTCAAACTGCAATACTATGCTGGCCAGCAAAGAGCGGCTTTGCGCTTTTAGCCCTGCTGAGGTCCAAACTCTTCTGTCTGATCATGTCTGCTGTTCGCATCTACATGACTGCCCTCTCTTTGCCTTTCTGTGAGCAGTTTGGGAATAGAATCGGGACATCTGAGTTGGATCCTGTCTTCCACGCTGTTCAGTCCTTTGCGCAAAGTTTAAAGCCCTCTCTGCTCCTTCGTCTTTCAACTTCTGCGATCCAGACTCCAACGAGGACAGGTGCACTGTGGGAAGATGCCCATGAAGCAAGCACATCTGGACTGCTTTAAGGAAAGGAGGCCAACCACATGCTGCAGCAGGAGTCTTAAGAAAAAAAAGAGGAATCAAATGAACCTCAATGCAGGATTCATTAGGCTGGCAAAGGAGGAAGAATTCTTCCCTCGTCACAAGTGCAACCATCAATCAGAGCAGGTCCTCGGCTCATCTGCAGAGTCTTCCAAGAGGAAACTTGGCTATGCTGGCACCAAGTGTACTTTTTTTGTGCCGCAATATGTCAAATCGTCTCTGTGGTGCTGGCCAATGTGAAGGGATTTGATCTCAGGACAAGGAACACAGAGTTGCCAGAGACCAACTCTGATGATTTTTCCTGTAACGGATCGCCCCAGGTTTGGCAGTGTCTGTTTGGAAGCCTACCCCATGCGTGTATTCTAAAACCGGGAGACCTGCTTTAACGTGTCTTTCGTCTCTATAATTCCCAGTGTGGCAACAGTCTCCTGTCTCCTTCCCATGTGGGTGGGGAGGGGTGCAGGAAGGAGATGCTTCCCCTCCAGTTTCCTGTCTCAATCACATGGGCTTCGGTTGGTTTCCATGGCAAAAGCGCGAAGGGGGTGGGTGCTTTGGAGCCGAGTGCCTTTAAGTCTTCAGTGTTTTCTCTGTCTGTGCGAGTGGAACAAAGGAAACGCGACAAGCTGGACACATTTTCTCTCCCTTGCTTGCACTGCCTGGGAATCTAGACATGTAAGTCCCTGTGGCATTATGTGCATTAGACCCGTGAAAGTTGGGCAGAGGTGGGTAGTGGTGGGCTAGCGGGGACCCCCCTTCCTCTTATTGAGCGGCTGGCATAGATTTATTTTCCAAACAACTGAATGGAGGAGAAATCTCTCATTCTGTGTTCTTCCTGTTAATAATAGTGGGCATAAAGAATGGTCTTCAGGTGGGTAGCTGTCAGGAGTGGTTATCTTTTGGGAGATAGTGAGTGGATTGGCGTTGTGAGTCTCACAGCTGGTGCTGGACAAGAACCTTTGTTATCCTTCAGAGCTGTGGTTCCTGGCAGTAGTTGACAACCTTTTCCCTCTTCAATAAGAATATGTTTTCTTTCCTTAACGGTGTGTTGGGTGCAGGCAAAAGTGTAGGTTTAGGGGTGTCTGTGAGGAAAAAAAAATATTGGCCATTGCTTAAAGTCACTGTTCATGCCCATTGGGAGATGGGGCGGTATAATAAATCGAAAAAAATAAATAAATAAATAAAAATAAATAATCAAATCGCAGCAGCACCCAGCTTCCAACTGTTTTGATGGTATCGTTTCTGTTGCTTCAAAAGCTTTTTCTTACTTAAAAAAACAACAATCAGGTTGGTTGCAAGTGCCCTGTTTTTAAGTGCTATCGCAAAATATGACACATTAACTGTTTTATTTATGTAAAAGATCTAGCAGCCGTCTCTAAGCTAGCTTACTTGCAAAATAAAACAAAACAGGAGAATAAAATACAAAGCAGAACGAACTAAAACTATGTATAAACCATGTGGGCTTTGAGGAAAGGAAACAAACCCAGAAACAGTTGCATAATTTTATCCCACCCAAAGCTGGGTGTTGGTGGGGAAATAGGACAGCTTTCCTGCTAAAGGATTGCTGAGTTAGTGCCAGACAAAATGCATCTGAGGACATTTCATAATTAAAATGCCCCAGTGGAGGAGTCTCTGGTTTGCTGCCCATCTATGAGAAGGCGGCAGCTGATCTCTGATGGTCTCTCGGTTCATTTGAAAGTGCTGCTTTTGACCTGTCTGGCCCTAAGTGCCCTGGGGGAATTAATTCTTGAAAAATGAGCAGCCCAGTTCTGGCAAATTACTGAATGATGAGATGTCTGATCTGTGACTGTGGCGAAACCTCCGGATCCCAAATTCTCTCAAGAGCACCCTTTTTTCATGATGGCTCTGGAGCTTCAATGAATTACATGCTGCTCTCTGCACTTCCTTTAATTATTCTTGAGTGCTGACCAACCAGATTACAATCCTTCACTTGCAATGGGACAGTGGACAGAGAAACAGAAGAGGGTAGCAGAATTATGGGATTGGAGGAAACAGAGGATGGAGCAGGAAATACTTGATCCTCTCTAAATCTGCTTCTAGCTGTGATGTAGCCAAACTCTGAATAGTGCTTTCTTGCCTTTGATGACATCCTGACCATGTTTAAGTGTTTCTAGCATCCCAAGATCCCAGAGTCAAGGGGGAAGGGGTTGTCTGAGGACATCCTATACCTTCATAATTTCAGCATGAACCAGTTAAGTTCCAGTCAGGGTTGATTCCGCTCTATGTAACTGTTTTCATTAGGTCAGGGTAGTTCTTCCTAGCTGAAGTACATGTAAATGCATAGTATATCTCTTGAAAACCCTCTGCTTTGTTGAATACATTTTATTGTTTGTGACACACATGCAATCCCACCTTTGGTTCCGGGAACTCAGGACCCAGAACATGGGGTTATCTCATTTTACCCTGACAGGAGTCTACAGGAAGGAGATTTGCCTGAGAGTGGAGCGTCTCTCTTCTCTCAGCCACCTTCATCTTTTGTGTTTGTGGGTTACCTCAAATCATACCTTTTACTTTCTCCGCTGTGCTACATCAGCTGTATATGACTGTGTGATCATGGCATGACCTGTACTGTGGATTAATTAATCTGGAGTTGGGGGTTGTGAACTTATATATGTCACTATACCAATGGGGACAGAGAGTACAGGGAAGACAACGCAATCGGGTCGCAGCTTGATCCTTATTTTACAGAATGGCTTCTGATTTAATTATTTCAGAAACAGAAGAGGTGCCCCACAACTGCAAAAAGCAACTTTAATGCAATATATTGAAGGGATGGTATATTCTGATAAACGTACACACGAACATGCTGTAATATTGCGGTCTTATGTGTTCCTTACTGTGTTACTTTTCAAGTGACAAAATACTTTAAAATGGAAGGCTGTGGATAGGTCATAACCTCTGAAGAAACGAACTAGATAGATGGCAGCCCAAGAAAGGGTCTTCTCAGTCATGGCACCAAATTGTGGAATTTCTTCCACAGGGAGATTCATCCATCCCTCTCTATCGTTGTCTTCTACCAGTGAATGAAGACATTTTAATTTTGTTTAGAATTCCCTTATTGACTGTCCTTCCAGTTTGCTATTTTGCACTTACACATGCACAAGAGTAATTTTTTAGAAGTTAATTTTAATGTCTTTTAACTGTTCAGTGCCTTGAGGGCCCTGACTAGGCAAAAAGGTGGGACACGAATGTTTTACATAACTAAATATAAAAATAAAAAAGCATGTACTGACAAGCTTTAGGGCAGTAGACAAGAACCCGGCATCTGACTGGAACGTTTCCCATGCCATTAGAGTTATATGCCAAAATAACCATCTCATCAGCTGTCCGACGGCTGTCAGTCTGCCAATAGCTGGACTTCTATCCCTACCACATGGTCTTAGTTTCTGAGAGGCGAAGTCTTCTTTTTCTGCCAAAAATCTGTCTGGAAAGGGATAGAAGCTTGTCTTTGAGAGGGAGATTTTCTCTGGGGATATTAGAGGGGAAAAAACCCTGTCCAAATGACTCGTGATATGTTGGTTAACCCTTCGAGTTTTCCTCTGCCCCTTCCTTTGTTCCAGGCCTGAAGGTTATGGAAGGCCCTGGCTATTCTGTACTCAGTCTCTGACTACAGGCATCTCAGAGCCCACCTTGATGACTATGACCAGCCGCAGATGGCAAAACAGATTAAGTTCCCAGCAGCTTTCCCAGGTTTCTTTCTCTTCCCTGAAGAAGCTGATAACAGGGTCGTTTTCCATAGTGAGGGAAGATGTTTTTTCTCTCACTACTGAGTTATGCTGAAAAATAAATGCTGGTTCATTGCTCTTATCCCGTCTTTTCTCCTTAGAGTTTGAGCTGCTGTTCATAGATTATGTTTTCCTTCTTTTTCTCTCACAACAACCCTGTAAGGTAAGCTAGGCTGAGTGATCCAAGGCTACCCACTTTCCTTTAGGGCCTGAGTGGGAATTTGGATCCCAGTCTCCCCAGTCCAAGACCAGCTCGAGTCACCACGCCACACGGACCTTTGCTTTCAAACAGCATTTTGCCCAACACAGATCATGCGCTAATGCACATGGTGATTTCTTCAGAGGTCTACTGGTCTACTGAAGTTTATTTTCCCCTCAGTTGTTGGTTGTGTTTGTTTTGAATACTTTAATCGGTTAATCAACCAAATGTTGCTTTTTAACTTACTTCTTTTAAAACCTATATGTAATTATAATTTTTGTTGTTCACCGCCCAGAGCCCTTCGGGGGTTGGGCGGTATATAAGATTAATAAATAAATAAATAAATAAATAAATGTAAAAGCCTATAGCTAAGCTGATCATTGTTTTAAAATACTGGTTCCAATTAAAAGTCCAAGTGAGAGTGCAGCTTTCCGCTTCGGTTTTCTTCTTGGCTGTTTTAGATTCTGCGAAAGGAGTTAAAAAGTATAGGCCCTGCTTTGTTGCTTGACTGGATTCTTCTTTTTCCCTCTGCCTGCCAAGAAGACAGCTGTGGGGAGAACTGGAGGGCTGGTTTGCCTGAACAAATGTCTATTTCCAGCTTATAATTAACCAGTTCAATCCTGAGTCATGAGGGTGCGTGGCGGGGGGGGGGGGGGGATCTGTCTCATCTTGCCTCTGGAAGGAGGCCCTGATGGAAAACTCCAACAGCAGAGAAGAATTCCGTACCTGAATGTTTTTGGAAAAGGAAAAACTTCTCCAGTAACAGCTGTTAGACAGAAAAGAGGTGCTTTTGTAGGGATGGTTTTGAATTTCTCATTCGTTTGGGCCTGCAAGTCCTCATTTTGATTTTGCTTCTCCCTTGTGCATAGCAAAATTTTCATGACGTTCTTGCCTTTATGGGAAAATTTAAACATTTTTCAGTTTTGTGTGTGAGTAAACCAGCATTGCACACCACAGGTAATTTATAGGTATAAATTGGTGCATTGTGTAAATAACACTTAAGTACAGTATTTTTTAAAAAATGATATTTGTTAATGAATCTGCAAAATCAGCAATGGAAAACACTCTGTCAAACTATTATCAAAAATATTTATTTTGGGATGTTTATGTACCTGCCTTTCTCCTGAGCATTTTTTCTATTTTTTAGTGTTTCTGTGCAACACCTTTGGATGGAAAAGTGGCTAACAGAATAATAGTGCCAATGTGATTTAGTGGTCACGCTGTCAGATTAGGTCAGGCATTGGCAACCTTTACTATTAAAAGAGTCATTTTGGCCCCCTCCCCAAGAAAAAACCTGTCTGAAGTTGAAAAACATATTTGAGCCTTACAATGAAGGTAACACAGCCTATTAAGTTTAAATTAGCCTGTCAACATTACTGTTAGGTCTAATTGAGCATTAGTTAATGTTTCACCACATGTGGCTATACTCTGCAGTGGACTATTTATGATTATTTGGTATTTTAACTTTGCATTTCCATTGCAATACTACCCTGTTTTATTACCTTTATGAATAGTCTGTGGTCCATAATAATAGACTGACTCACCATCAGTCAAAATAGTTTCGGTAATGACTTCTTTATATAGCACATAATAAAGAAATTCACCAGCAGAAAACACACCGATTATGAATAACACAGATTATTTTAAAAGGGAGTTGCACCATCATGGAGAGGTGCACTATTAGCCATGTCAGCTAAACAGAGCCTCCAGGTTCAGGGCAGTATACCTCTGACCATCAACTGTCTTTACCATCTATGTGAGAAAAGGTACTGCATCTAACAATAAGCGGGCTTTATCTTGTGCTGATCTAGTTCGTTCATGATTGAATCTAAGACATTTCTATCCCATCTTTCATATTGAACTTAAGACTGCTTACAAACGTGATTACTGGCCGAGTAACATGATTTAAAGCTACTTACAGAAATACAGTGCATAGTATAAAAAACAGCAACAAAGATCAAATTGATTTCCGGCTAAACATTCTTAATTTACTGTAAAAGTATATACAGTCAAGCGAAGGCCTACTGAAAAGGACGGGCTTTTATGCTTTATGAAAGGCCATCAGTGTTGGGACTTTCTCGGCCGCCTCCAGTAGTTCCACAATATAGGGAAAGCGATTGAAGCCCGGAAATGAACAGACACTGAATGTGCCATGCATGGAAGAACTGCGAGGAGCAATTGTTGCAAAGAACATATTTGGTTCATGCAATGATCAGGGAGACACTGAAAAGGAGAGAAACAAGATCATCTGTAGACGAAGATGTGTGCTTACGGGAGTCCCCAGGGGTGCAGAAAAGTGTGGCTTGGAAAATTAGCCAAAAAAAATTGAAACAAAAGCCTCCAAACAGACTGTTGAGAACTAAATCCTCAGTCCCTGGATATTATATATAGAGTTCATGAGGAAGTGTTTTAGTTTCTGAAGCCTTGGTTTCAAGATTCTCAGAGGGTTTTTCCTTCTCTTTAATTGAAGTTCTGTGCTATAATTAGATTACAGTCAGTTTCTGAGCCCTTGACACAAACAATGCCCATGTTGGTTGATTATTCTGAAAAGCCATGTGAAATCTGCCAAATGTCAGCTTATTAGATGACAGGCTGGTGGTTTGGACTGAAATTGGAGGAGGATATTTATCACCAGACTTGACCTGAATAGCCTAGGCTAAAAGCTAAGCAGGGTTGGCCTTGCTTAGAACTTGGATGGGAGACAACCAACGAAGTCCAGAGTCACTACGCAGAAGCATGAGATGGCAAACTACATCACTACCAGTGTGGTGTAGTGGTCAGGAGCAGGTGGATTCTAATCTGGAGAACCAGGTTTGATTCCCCACTCCTCCACCTGAGTGGCAGTGGCTTATCTGGTAAACCAGATGTGTTTCCACACTCCTACATCCCTGCTGGGTGACCTTGGGCTAGTGACAGTTCTCTCTGAACTCTCTCCCAAACTCTTCTTCTTCTTCTTTTAAAGACTTTGTCCTTCTTTTTGGCTTTGGCTTTCTCTTCCAAGAGTACCTTGAAGATTTATACACATGTCCTGAAAATGTGTACGTCGCAAATGGGTGTTTGAAAATTCTTCTCCTCCTCCTCACACACTCCAGAGCTCCACAGATCTAAGCAGTTCCTTATTTTTATTTTTGCTGTGGGTTTGGCACCATGTGTGATTAAATTGTTTGTGCTCCTTGCCTCTCTCACCTGCAGGTTAAATGATTTTGCTGCTATTGTTTTGAGGAGGTGTTGAGTGAAATTCGGCCCAGTTGGGCATAGTGAAGCAAGACACACGTGAAGCTGCCTTCTGCTAAAGCGGCTCACTGGTCCATCGAGGTCTACATCAGACTGGCAGTGGTTCTCCAAGGTCTCAGGCAGAGGCCTTTCACAGCACCTGCTGTCTGATCCTTTTTAATAGGGGATGGAATAGATGGTGCCTGTAGAGACCACATTCACGTATGATGGATTGGCTGCTTGTGGTAGTCGTGTTGGGATCTGTCGCTTTGGCTGCTGATGGGGGTCAGTCTGGCAGCCGCCAGTACTTCCAGCTTTAAGTGCCAGTCAAAAAAAAAAGGTGTTTCGCACAGCAATGTTTGATGGATGAAATCCAGGGTGGGACAGAAATAGCTCCCCAACGGCTTTTGACCTCTGAGTTCACGCCATCACCAATCTATAAATGTGCACTTGGGATAATTTGGGAAGGTTTTTGTGCGTGCTTCTGCAAAGCTTGAAGCAGAGATGGGGTGGGCAGCATCACAGGTCTGTCTTCACCCAGATGTTTATACTTCACGCCAAGAGAGAGGGCAAGGTGAATGGAATCTCACATCCTAACGGGTGGATGTGGTGGGGGATATATAGGAACCTCCCCAGACCTCATTTGTAATGCTCTGAGGCTACCTTTGTTGATAAGGAAATGAACACCTGCATTCAAGTGAAGTAGACAAGTCTTTAGCAATTATTGTCATGGTCCGCACCCAACCCCATTTGGTACTCTGCAAGATAAATCAGATTAAAATGTAGTGGTTTACTCAATGAACATACCGAGCATGAATTGGAACTCAGGGCTCCTTGACCAACACTACGTTCTCCAGCACAACAGCCCTGCGAGACTGGCTGGTCATGAATACCCATTTTGCAGACTGAGATGGAGGGGAGCCTGATAAGGAAATGGGGCTTGCTGTAGGGCTGGCCGGATGAATTGAGACTTCAACTAGGTATTGTCTGACACAAGGCTTTCAGCTGTTTCCCAGTCAGTTGTCCTGGCCCATCTCCACAATTAAAAACCGTGAACAGATCACCTGCCCTTAAAAAAAAACACCTGCCTTCTTCTCAAGACCTCTTTAACAATCAGCTCCAGAACTGGGGCCAGTTGGATTGTGATTTGTGCACCTTGATTACTGTATGTGTGTTTCTTCTGGAGGCAAAACACCTTTACCCCATTACTGGACAATCAAATGACCTTTTTAGATTTGCTATTCTCTTACCACCAGTACAAGCTGAGATGTTTTTATTTGCTTCATGAGTGTTCGCATATCAAGCAGAAAAAGGACTCTTTCCTTGCACCAAGTTTGATCCCCGCTTTTTTTGACGATCGCACAAGAAGCCTCTCTGGGCCGTGTGCGGTGATGGATTATTTTTCATGCTCCTTCCTGCATAATGGTGGTAATTTGGGTTGTCCAGCTCTGTTGTCCCCAGTTCCTTTGCCAGGTGTCTCTTTGGCAATGCCAGTGTTGATGCTTGGCAGTGTGCAAAGGCCAGTGAACTCCCATGTTATGCTGCCTGTCTGCTCACAATGATGTGGCATGAAAGTCAAGCCACGGTTCAAGGCTTGCAAAACGGGGCTTGAATTGCTGGGGGAAGGAATAGGGGGTGGAGATAGGTCATGAGCTGGATCCTTCTGGAGTTTTGCAATATTACAGATATTGTCAACTGAAGTGTATGAAATACACAGCATAGGGGGCTTTGTGTGTTTCTAGTTGCCCCTTTTTCTTCCTCCTTTTTATCATATTGGGCGATGGAGGCAGGGTGGTAAGTTGCCCTACTGTTGATTAAGTTTGTGGTGCCATCTGGATATTGTTTATTAGATAATGTATTTTACATGACTGTTTTTATGACATTTTACATAATTGTATATCCTACGTCGTGAGCCAATCTGAGCCTGTTTCAGCGGGAGAGAGCGGGTAGCAAATCAAATAATTAAAAAAAAAATTATATTGACAGCTGTTAACCCCGATTGCTAAACAGAACCTCAATGTTTAGAGACAGTATGCTGCTGAAATGTCTGTCTTGAAAACGACCCATCGTGACATTTTTGGGATGGCGGCATGGGCATCTCTTGGGCTGAAGAAACTGAAGTATTTGCAGAAGGTAGTAGGAAAATGGTACGGTGGTCACAATGGTTTTAATTTAATACTAATCTTAGTTGAATGCCTCAGTATGGCATCATCAAGTGCTCACATTTCTCACCAAGGATGGGACCTTCAGACTCGAGAATTCCCGGAACTTTGCGGGCACGCAGAGAAACGGTGGATCAGCTTCAGGTGGCAACGTGTGGCAGGAATTCTCTCTCTCCCCTTCCTCTGCTGATTCTCCCTGCCTCCAGCGAACTGCTCGCATTAAAACTTAATGAGAACAAATGAGCTTGTTGCCAAGTGAACAAATCGGAACGTCACCTCGTATGCACAGCAGGAAAGTTTGTGGAGCTGGCCTCTCTCCTCTTGACCTAATTGAGACCTAAATGTGTGTTTACATTTGAGGACTAAGGTCATTTCCATTTTAATAAGAGATGAACTGCTACCAGTGTTTATGTAGTCTCTATTTTGTTGTATAAATGAATGTTTCATTGTCAGCTGTTTCAAAGGCTGTGGTAGCTGAAAAGTGGCCTCAAAATATTTTGATCTAAATATATACGTTCCTTCTTCTGATTTAACCCCCTAGAACAGCTGCACCCCACCTTTTGTGGGAACCATTGGAATTCTGCCACAGTGTGGTAGGGGCAATTACAAAGTGGCTGCCACAAGAGGCGGAGTCAACCAAAAATGGCTGCTACAGGAGGCGGAGCCAACCACAAAATGTCAGAAAGTGAGGTCTCATGTAACACTAATAGTAATTCTTCAACATTTTGGGAAGAAGCTCTGTTCTCCCCTGAGCTGGAGGTCATCTTGTGGGTGTTTCCCACCATCCAATCAGGGAGGCAGGAAATTATTTTTCTTTCTTCTTCTTCATGTCCTATTCAGAGAAGAAGGACCCTTCACAGGTAAGTACCAGTGGTCAATTAACAGGAGGCCTTGCAAAGTATTAACATTGTTTAAAAATACTGCCTTGCATGCATATGGATATCTTCAGTGGCACAGTGAATATGCTCATATCATGGTGGCAGCTGGTGCTGGAGCAACCTTTTAAAAATCTCCATGGCCAATCAGCAGCTCTTTTGGGCAAAAGTCCCACCTAGCCCTGCACACTTTCTAAAAACACTTGTCAGGTGCCAAAAATGGTACCAGTGGCCAACATGGCACCCACTAGCACCACGTTGGGAATCCCTGACCTGGATTTATAAACAGTGGTTTGTGGTTTGTTATACCTGGGAAGTCTGTGGTTTGTTATACCTGGGAAGATGGACATACCCTCATCTTCTGATTGGACTGGAGCCAGAAAGATCAGAAGGAAAGAATGCAGGCCTGGCAAGTTATAGAACCCACTGTATGTTTTAAATTCAGTGGATAGCTTCTAGAGAAGCAAAGAAGGATTCTGGGGTTTTTTTCCCCCAGTAAATCTTAACTGAAAAGACTCCTGTTACATAAGCAAAGAGATTTCATGGTACTTTGGCAGCACTTGGGTTTTAAAATACTGAGATCTTTAGAGAAAATGTATCAAAATGATGATCATAAAGCCAAGCTAGGAAACATCTGAGTTCTTCCCCTGTCTGCAGTGACAGACTGTGGCGTGGCTGTAGGCTATATCATATCAATGGTCCCCAATTTCCAATTCTGTTAAACACTTCCTGCATCCAGCTGAACATGGCTATTTGGGTGGTGCTCAGTGTTTTGGTAAAGGGATCTTGTGCCACGGAGGTGGAGCAATAGGCACTGATCCTCTATCTGCATCAAGAGGTACGGATGCTAATAGCTACTTTCAAACAGGAAGGGGAAGTAAAGGTTTTGTGACTGTCTAGTCTTATATTTTCGTAGCTCTTTTCTTAGCTCTCTGGTTTGAATAGAATCTCTCCTTTCAGAGCAAGTCCTTTTAGATGGACTTAATTACTTTTTACTAATCCTTTCATATTTAGATTGCCACTCAAGTCAAATGTTATGGTCCCCCCTTTTTCCTTGTTTATACACTTGTTCCTGGGGAGGATTTTTGGGAGGGGGGGGACTGTAAATGATATATTCTTCTGTCACTTTGGAAGGATTATCTTTTTTAACTGGGGGTGAATTGTTGCCATGCCAGCTTTGGTACTAGGGGTTTATTTTAGGCCAGTGGTGATTATAGAGCTTCTACATGCCCAAGAATCATTGTTAAAGTGTTATGAAACTGAGTGCTGTGCAGAATTTGCAAAGAATACGGCAATGCCCTTTCTGAGAGAAATTGATTACTGATAAGCAAAAGGGGAACAGGAAGCCTTTTCAAATTGTATCTGTCAGGGAGCACCCTGTGCATTGCAGAGGATTCTGGAACATGGTCTAGGGGTGCCCCTTCAGTTTGTTTTAAGATGGCCAGGTGTGTTTTGCAACTGTTCTAAAATGAATTGAGCACAAATGTGTTCTGGGATGTACCCAGCGCTCTCCTGCAGCTATGTGCTGCGGGGCTTTTAAAATTGTGCAACCGGACACGAATATGCGGTTCCAAGGAATTGTTTGTGCAGTTTGAAAGTTCAAGTGATATTACTTTAGCTGATGTATAGAACTATTATATTAGCTGCTGTAAAGGCTGGTAATTCTTAAAAAGTTAAGTGAAGAGTCTGGCTCTTCTAGAACCTCACTGAGTTTGCTTGTTTCTCGAATATAACACTATTCTGCATCGGTCTTGTCAGTTTACAGCCTTGAGGATTTTCTTCCCGATCTGTTGCAGGCTTTGAAAAGTCCTGGAATGTGACTATAATATGCAAAACCTGTGTGCACATACAACAAAAGTGCATAAGTTTGTCGTAATTGTGCACCCCATGCAGTTCGCTGTACATTTGAAGATCATCCTTCAAAAAGAAGAAATCTGATGTGTTTAGGGAGAGACTAGCAAGATTTCAATTGGGTGTGTTCTGGGAATTTTGTATTTTCGATGTATGTATGGACCAGATTTGGAATGGGACTTTAGCATGTGCAGAGTGGGCTTCAGCCCCTCATCCCACAAGTTGTTCTCCTGATCTGAATGGCCCCCAGGGACCCACTGCTTGCTTTCCTGAGGTTATTTACTTGTCACCATCAGTACTTGTGGGAATGACAATGGGGCAAATGGTCATTTCTGATGCAAAATATCCCAGCAAACCCACATGTGTCTGGGAGGTGTGTGACTCCCAGAATAAGCTTTATTGAAAGCTGTCAGGGCAACCATGAGAATTTTGTGAACTGACCTTCAGAGAGACTCCCCGTACATATATATTCCCTTGCAGGGAAGAATCAGTAGCAGATGGAGGTTCTTTTAGCCCTTCTGTGCCCGTCAGGTTCCCCCAACAAATGCAGCACACAAAATCCACATAGTGTGTCTGTCTATATGTGTTGCTGTCAGGTTGTAACTAAGTCATAGTAACCCCATTAAGTTCCACCTCAAGGGGGTTTTAAGGCAAGAGATATGACACATCCCTGTGAGCAAACTTTGGAGTTCTCCAGAACTCTTCGGTCCTTTCCGCACATGCAGAATAATGCACTTTCAATTCACTTTCAGTGCACTTTGCAGCTGTGTGAAATAGCAAAATCCACTTGCAAACGATTGAAAGTGTATTATTTTGCATGTGTGAAAGGGGCCTTCATCAGTCTGGATGTTAAAAACAAGTATGTGCAGGGGAAGGGAAAAAATGCACCTTCCAACCCTTGGGTCCTATATGTCCTATTGGATGTCAGTAGGATATTTAGCTGACTGCAATGGACCCAAGGTGAAGCTGGCTGGTAACAGATCACACCTCTGGCATACTGGGAAGGAGAGAAAAAGAAGCTTCCTACTCAAATACAAAAACCAGTGGTTGGCCAGATGTCCCTTACAAATAATCCCCCATAAAGTAAAGTTTCCCTCTGCTGGGCTGGCTTCCAGTGTCAGAACCTAGGGATAAAAACACTGAAAACCTCTGGTAGGGTATTTGCAGGGAATAGTAAAGCAGGGCTTTGAAGTCAAACAACCCCTTTGTCTCGGGCAAGTCTCTATGGTGGAAAATGACATCAAGTCAGATTGTTGCTGATTTATGGTGACCCTATAGGCTGAGAAGACTGTGACTGGCTCAAGGTCTCAGCAGGCTTCATGTGGAAGAGTGGTCAATCAAACCTGGTTGTCCAGATTAGAGTCTGCCACTGTTAAATGCTATACCACACTGGCTGTTAACAACAATCCTGTATTTTTCCATGCCAGGAAAACATGAGGGTCAGAAACCCTGTTGTTCATTCTTCCTCACATTTGTTTACCTTATCTCCAGATCTTTTCGTAGGTTTTTTTCTCCCTTTCCTTCAGCTGTTGCTTTATCTTTCAAACAAAGATAAAGCAAACTTTCGTAGCACCTTAAATGCACAATTCACCATCCATCTTCACAAAAAGATGCTTTGAAAAGGCTGCAAAGTAGGTAAGGTGGGATGATAGTGATAGAAGAGAGAAGAAGAGTTTTGGATTTATACCCCACCTTTCTCTCATGTAAGGAGACTCAAGGTGGCTTGGAAGCTCCTTTCCCTTCCTCTCCCCACAACAGACACCTTGTGAGGTAGGTGGGGCTGAGAGAGTTCCGAAGAACTGTGACTAGTTCTGTGACAGCAGGAGTGCAGGAGTGTGGAAACACATCTGGTTCACCAGATAAGCCTCCGCCACTCAGGTAGAGGAGCGGGGAATCAAACCCGGTTCTCCAGATTAGAATCCACCTGCTCTTATCGGGCAAGGTTCTCTCACTCCCCCTGCAATACATTTTCTTGTGCTCTAGCATAGTAACAAAATGAAAGCTTTTAGCTTCAGAGAATACTTCAGGGAGAAACCTTGAAGGATTGGGCGGGGCAACAGGAGAATGATGCAAAGCCACTCTCTGTAGCGTTGCTTCTCCAGTTTTCGGGGAAAGGAGGGAGCAGAACGAGCCCATTAAACTTAGTGACACCTCAGTGCCCGCAATCGCCGCACGTCTGTCCCCGTGTTCTCCTGAGAGAGTAGCGCTGCCGGCCTCATCCTTCTGCATAGGGAGAATATGGGCAGGAATGCCGAATAAATGGATCCTGCAGAGCAGCAAAGCGCCACCTAAAGCATAGCGTGGATAAATGGTTAATTAGCCACTAGTCAACCACAGAAGCGCCTCGGCCCAGATTCTGCTCGTGGGATGAATTATTCAAATGCAAAAATACATTTGCATCATTAGTTCCGACTGCAGTAGTTTGTACTTTGTTCGGCTTCCTCCGGGATTTTGTCCTAGCCAGAAAAAGACAGTTTAAAAAGGAGAGGAACTTCCGTCGGCCTCTTTTTATTGGTTCTTTATCTTTAAAGAAACCAAAGATGAGCACAGGTGAGTCAGCCCAAGCTTTGGTCTGTGCTGATGCTCAGCTAATACAGTTCAGTTATCTCATATCACTTCAGGAAGCAGCATGGGCTCCTGGCTAAAGTGTTGAATGAGGATCCGGGAAACCTTCCGATTCACGGTCTGCCATGAAAGTTCACTAGGGTCAGAGCCTCTCCCTCCGCTCGACAGCCTCACAGAGTGGCTGGTGGGAATGCAGCCAGCAGCAGATGAGGGAGGTGGAGACTTCTGGAGGGAGATTGGCAGATCACACTTCTGGTGTGAACTGGGAGCTACATCATTGCAGCAGGGGTGGGGTCACCCCAAACTCTGTGGTTTAACCATAGAGCTTTAATCAAATATTAGAGTGTCACCTGATACGATTACATCACTTCTGGGACTTACCAAAAGCTACATCCCACGAGGGAGACCAGTTGTGCCCCCCATTGTGCCCAGATATTTTCCCCCACTGCCCAGCTGAGCTGTTGCTGGGAATAGATGCTGGTAAGTCTAGCGGTAGGGTTGAGAACATGCCTGGAGGAAAATGTCCAGGTCATTTAATAGAGGCATAACGGATTATTATTATTATTATTATTATTATTATTATTATTATTATTATTACCACTAGTAGTCGGTGCTCTAGGAGGAATCCCAAGAAATCTTGAAAAACATCTGGAAAGCCTAAACTTGGACAGAACATCAGTCCACATGCTGCAAAAAGCAGCACTTCTAGGAACTGCACATATTCTACGCAAATACCTCTAATATCCTAGGTCCTTGGGAAGGACTCGATATTCAGATGAATTCCAGACACTTGTGCTGTTTTGTTATGTGTATAATAATAATAATAATAATAATAATAATAATAATAATAATAATAATAATAATAATAATAATAATAATAATAATATGTCCATGTTATGAAAAAGCTTTGGTGGACCATTTTGGCTCTTCATTAAAGGAGCAGGGCATTTCCCCCCCAGACCTGTTCGCAGCTGTACCAGCTGGGAGTTGTAAGGCTTAAAAGGAGGAGAGAACAAAGTTGTGAGCAATTCTCATAACACTCATTAGGATTTAACGTCTGAATGGATATTCTTAGGATTAGACTCTTAACACCTACATTAGCCCTGCAGAAGAAGAAACGCAAAGCCGGAGCAAAAAACCTGCCGTCTTTCAGATGCAAGAATGAGCTCTTCCTGTACACAACGATTTTGCAGGCATCAGTTTTTCAGAGAAGAGGGGGAAAGTTGCGCTGCGAATCTGTTGTTTACCTAACAAAGCCAAGCTGCTTGCTGGGTAGACAGGCTTTAATTAAAAGCAATACAACTCTTGTTTCTCCTCCTCCGCCTCCCCCACCGCCCTCTGGATTTCTTTGTCACTGGTTGGCTTTTGAACTTGACCTCTGAAGGCTGGATGGGAGTGGTGCTGCGCACTGAGACGTGTGAGTGTGTGACTCTTTGTGGATGACAAATGTCACCCCAGCAGAGCTCATTTTCACTAGGTTCAGGGGAGGCAGAAAGAAAGCACCGCCTAATTAACTGAATTTGCTTCCGCAAGATGCTGTGCTTTAGACAGTCTTTCAGAAAAGTATTAGATACAGATGAGTCAGTCCGTCAGAGTTGCCATGTTGCAAGACAGCAAACCTCTGGGTATCTGATGTTGTACACAAAATGGGCTATGGGTCTCTGTCCTTTGTTCCTCAGAGGCATTTGGCCGCCCGGGAACAAAATGCCGGGTCTGTGCAGATCTTTGTCTGAGCCTGCGAGGCAATTCTGATATTAATAACCACATACCTCTCAGTCCAGATCTCAGATAGGGTTGAGAACCTGTTTCATGGCGAACACCTTCCCGTACTTGCTGCTCGAGGGGGAATGGCCTGTGCGTTTGGGCAGGCTGGGGGTAACTACAGGTATGTGTGCTTCAGATTGGGTTTTCAGTCTCCCGGTGTGGGAGGGGGTGAAATTCTGTAATTACAGCTGATCTCCAGGCTAGAGAGATCAATTCTTCTATGGAAACTGACAGATTTATAGGGTTTGCTCTGGCATCGTGTTCCTGTGGAGCTCTTTGTCCTTCCCAGACTGGGATCTCCCTAGCTCTGACCCCAAATCTCCTAGAATTGGAGTTAGGAAACCTAGCTTCAGACAGTTTCTCAAAATAATGTTTTGCTGTGGATTAACCAGGGGTGGTACTTGGTTTTGCACAGTGGGCTACGTTAGAAATATATCCTGGGCGGGAGGAGGCATCTGTAATCTGGCTGTCTTTATTTTGTCTGCCCTAAACTTTCCTTACATCTGCTTTTATTTATCTCGCACATCCTTATCCCTCCTTGCCTTCTGAAAGATCAGGATAAAGTACTCTCCTTCTCTGTTTTATCCTCATAACAATCCTGTAAAGTAGGTTAGGCTGACAGCGAGTGACTGGCTCAATGAGCTTAATGGCTGAGAGGGGGTTTGAATCAGGGTCTCCTGGATCCTATTCTTTAATCACTACACTTAGCTCGCTCTTTTTGTGAGCCCTGTCTGTACTAGAGCACTGTACTGTAGCTTGGATGGGCCTATGGAGATGCTTCGGTGTTTTTTCCTCCTTGTATATCAGGGCAAGAGTTTTAAAAACTTGTGCGTGTGTTTAAATATGTGGGCCTAGAAATATTTTTGCTAAGAAAAAAAAATCTAACGCATTCTGTGGCATGAGGTACTATTTGCCTGTTATGATTTATTTTTACCTAATATTTGCCCGTCTAGAGGACCTTTTAAAACATTTGGGGGTTTTCAGCAAAAATGACGTGTGGGAACTTCTAGGAATTCTGGGAGAACGAGGTACCACCATCTTGGTGCTTGCACGACTGACCGGTTTTGCTTACTCCACACTGCCCTCTACTGCCACATTTGAATTCAGCTCCTTTTCGGAAGCGTGGACCCAGAGAATTCAAATGGGGAAGATGCAACATTCTTGTCTCCCCTCTGCCCTAAAATATTTTTTTCTAGATTTTTTGGTATTTTTCCCGCATAGATTCAGGGCGAATAATAGCTACATAGAAATCAAAACAGGCAGTAAGAGTTTTGTTTAAACTATTTGTTTGAAAACAAAGACATCTTGGCGACAGTTGCCAAATTCTTGGCAAAACGAAAAGGCTTGTTTCGAAACCTCTCAGAGGCTGGAAGCTGGGAAAGGTCAGATAGCTTCAGATTTGGGACGAGGAAGTCACTGCTAAGACCCCGCTCATCAGTGTTCCAGTTTACCATTCAGATGAGGCCTGGACAAGGGTCCCCAACGTGGTGGTGCCTTTGGGTACCATGGGGCCTGCCATTACGTTTCCTGGTGTCTGCTAAGTACTTTTATAGAAAGTGAGCAGGGCCAGGTGCAGCTTGTGCCCAGCAGTGCTTCCGACTGGCTGTGCAGATTTAAAGGTACCTTATAAACAGAGCTTCTGCCTTAGGTTGAAGCGTTACTATGAAAGTGATGTATCACCTTACTCCCTGACATTTTGTGGTTGACTCCATCCCCTGGAGCAGCCATATTGTGGTTGTCCCCACTATCCTGTGTCTGAATTCTAAATGTGCCCACACTTTCAAAAAATGTTGATGGCCCCAAGTTTAGAGTGTTAAGACTTGAACTGAATCAACCCTGGCTCAAATCCTCAACCAGGGCCTAGCTTCCCAATACATCTTCCTCAGGTGTGCCTCTGGTTCAGGTTGGCAGAAGTTCTTGGAGTCCTTGCCTCACAAGGATGTAAGGGGAAAGGAGACTTAAACTCTGAGAGGGTGTATACTTGCCCCATAGCAGAAACCTGTGTGTCCCCATCAGAACACGTAAAGCCCTTAGAGGTCAAATAATGCCCTGGGGTCATTTCAGCTCAGGTAAACAGCACTGGGGAAGGCTTAAGTCCTCTCTCTGTCCGCATCCCATGGTTAACATCTAAATTGGGCATACCTGGAAAGCAGGGACTTCCAAAACACACCTGTCAACCATTCCCAGGGAAGTTCCTGGGAAAAAGGTGTCATGTGATTTTGTTTTGTTTTTGCTGTCAGGTCACAGCTGCCTATTGGGTTTCCAAGACAAGATACATTCAGAGGTGGTTTGCCACTGCGAGCCTTAGCTTAGCTTCTGAGATTTAGCCAGGTCAGGGCGTGTTGTGTGGTTAGGCTTTCATTAAATGATTGTCGTCCAGTCACTGTCTCTCAGTCAGCCTAGTCTAGTTCTCATATGAAGATAGAGATGAGGGAAAAACCACATATGGCTCCCTGAGCTCTCTCCAGGAAGGGCAGTGGATAAGCATAGGGCCTTGAAGGGTGAAACCAGCATCTGACTTCCCATTCCACTCTCATTAGTGGAGGCCATTAGCAGACAGCCGGACCTCTTCCTGCCACATTCTTGTCCAATCTGGAAGTTATCTGGGTTTGGTGTTTTCTCTTGCATCCTGCGAAAAGACAGGTTTAGCCGTGCATTAATCGCCCAGGAATTTATGTCCTGAACTAGGCTAAGTTTAGCATCCTTCCTGCATAGCTGGAGAACAGGAAATCAAGGTGTTGGCACCTGACCCCATGCAGAGAAGTCTCGTGTGCCAGTAATACTTGTCAGGCAGGTGTGTGTCATTGTCTAGCCTGCAGCCTCAGACTCTAGCAGATGTTAGGATGCTCAGAGCATGATGCCGTCTCGTGATCCGGGCATGATGCTGAGCTGATATGCAAACTGAGGTGAGACATTTAATGATCCAGTTCAGTAATGTCATCTGTAACTGGCCAGTCAGTCTTCAGACAGAGGCTCTTTCTGCACAAATCTCCTAAAACGTTTGTAAAACGTTTTAAATTCCCCCCTCCCCCCCAGTTTGTCCACGGTCACCCCCTGGAAATGATTCCTGGCTGCCTTTTTGTGATGTTTCCCTTTTAGTTTTAGTTCTGTGTTGGATCAAAGGGGAAGGGACTACATATAAGGCAATGGAAAAGGCCTTGTGAAGTCACAGGAAAATATTCTGCTGTTGCTGGGACCAAATTCAGGAGGAACGCCTTTCCTTTTCGTTCAAATCTGATAAATGGAGGCTTCCTCGCCCCGGATGCCTTTAGCCGGCAAGGCCCAGGCTGTGCTTTCCAGAGGTCTGGTTGGTAGCGGGAAACTCCTGATTTCCTTCTCGATGTTTTTCTGACGTTCCTCCTCTGTTGCTTTCTTTGCCACGGAAGCTCTAAAAGAGGCCTGGTTTGGTTTGGAAAAGCACCTTCTTCTACAGAGGCCTTGAGCTGTGCTTGTTATGCCACCTAGTCCCCACTGTTGGCGTCACGCCTGAAAGAAGCAGTGTTCTGCCTGCCTTCTTCGCCAAAAAATTTTCTTACAGATCTGTTTTCATTTGTTCAAATTTAATTCCAGTGTTTCCGAAAAGTAATTTGGGGTTGTTCATGAAGATGCACAGTTTTGCAGCAAAATTATACAGTAGTCTTGTGATACTTTAAAACCTTACAGAGTTTTATCCCAGTGTAAACTGTGGTGTACTAGAGCTAGCAATATGATTTTGTTTGTCTTTTAGATGCCACAAGACTCCTGTTTGTTTTTGCTGCCACAGTAATTAATTGTCTTTGGATAGCAACTAACTGGTGGCTGGTTTTCAAGGCAAGAGATGAGCAGAAGTAGTTTGTCATTGCTTTCCCCATAGCAACTTCAGTCTTCTTTGGTGGTCTTCCATCTAACCATAGATGACCCTGTTTACCTTCCAACCTGTGATAAGCTTGTGCACTATTATGTTATTTTTAAATGTGCTTTTTTGTGAAATGACTACTGATGATGGTTAAAACAGAAGGTGCCCAAGCTGGATTACAGCTGAGCATCAAGAAGACAAAAATAATTACTGAGAAACTGCACAACTTTAAGGTTGATAATGAAGAAACGGAAATTGTTAAAGATTTTCTGTTCCTTGTCTCAATCATCAACCCAAAGGGAGACTGCAACCAAGAAACCAAAGGGAGATTGAAGCTGGGAAGGGCAGCCATGAAGGCGCTAGAGAAGATTCTTAACTAGAAGGATGTGTCGCTGGCAATGAAGATCAAGATAATTCAAACTATAGTGTTCCCCAATACTATGTATGGGTATGAAAGTTGGGCAGTGAAGAAAGCTAACAGAAAGAAAGTTGATGCTTTTAAAATGTGGTGTTAGGAGAGAGAAGAAGAAGAGTTGGATGTATATCTCCCCTTTCTCTCCTGTAAGGAGTCTCAAAGGGGCTTACAAACTCTTTTCCCTTCCCCCCCACAACAAACACCCTGTGAGGTGGGTGGGGCTGAGAGAGCTCAGAAGAACTGTGACTAGCCCAAGTTCCCCCACTGGCATGTGTTGGAGTGCACAAGCTAATCTGGTTCACCAGATAAGCCTCCACAGCTCAAGTGGCAGAGTGGGGAATCAATCCCGGTTCTCCAGGTTAGAGTGCACCTGCTCTTAACCACTACACCACGCTGAGTTACAAATACCATGAACTGCCAAAAAGGCAGGTCAGGTTCTAGATCAAATCAAGCCTGAACTCTCACTAGAAGCTAAAATAATTAAGCTGAGGCTATCATCCTTTGGTCACATTATGAGAAGACAAAAGTCATTGGAAAGGACAGCAATGCTAGGAAAAGTTGAAAGGAAAAGAGGAAGACTCAACATGAGATGGATTAACTCAATCAAGAAAGCCACAGGCCACAGTTTGCAAGGCTGGAGCAAGGCTGTTTAATGATAGAGCATTTTAGAGGTGATTAATTCTTAGGATCACCATAAGCAGCTTGCCACACATCAACATGCTGGGCTATTCAGGCTGCTAAGAAACAGCTGCCCCTCTGGAATTATTACTGTGGGAAGTTTTGGAGCTTAGCCAGACTTCACCAGCAGCGTATTTGTTCACTCACTGCAAGATTCAAGTCTCGAATCTTGTTTTGTAGATGGCAGTTCTGAACATGGTTCTCTGTTATGTTCTTGGCTGTCACTTTGGAAGCTGTTGTGTATTTCCAACAAGCTTTCCATACTGGCAAAGGAGACTTTGAGGAACTGTGTGGCACGGTCTCCCGAAGGAGCCTTTGCCATGTACACTTTACAAATAGGAGCCCCAATAACAGAAGGCAGTGGCTTAAGTAGGCTTCCATGCTAGGGGAATAATGGAATTGGCTGTGAAGGGAACTTTTCCTTTTGCAGGAAATAGAAGCTTCTGATGAATGGATTTGGTGGATACTCTACATTTCTGGGTCATCTTCTGCATGTGTGGGAGCATTCAGCTTTTTAGCATTGCAATCTCCCAAGGAAAAAGTAATTTTTAGAAAGCAGCCACTGCCCTTTCCTTCACACCTAAAGTAATGCATCTCTGGTGGGGCAATGGCAGCCTCCATCTTTAAAATCAATCAAGAAAACATCTTAGCACATCTGTGACTGCATAGAGGAAAACCACCTAATTTACTTGGGTATTCATTCACTGCTTTCCTGCCTGATGGGGAACCCTGAGTGGTGTTCAACACTGTCCTACCCTCATCCATTTTATCCTTTCAACAATGAGCCTCTGAGGGAGGTTAAGGCTGAAAAAGACTTTTAAAAAATTATTCCTGTTCTAAGAAGACGTTGTGGAGTGGCAAGGCTGACCAGTGCAGTAAAACAATTCAGTGCTCAGAAGCTAATTCTCAGAATTCTGGGGCACTGGCGCTGCATCTGCAGATCTTGAGAAAGGAAAGCAGCTCGACAGAAATAGAGGTTCTTGCAAGCCCTTGGGCAGTGTGTAACGTCCCCGTTTCCTCCCAAGGCTGGGCTTCTTCCTCTTCCCCTCTGTGCCTGTACGGCTTTGACTCACTCTGGGAGCAGCAGGAACTTTGCGGTGATGTCAAGCTTCAGGCAGGGAAATGTGGGAGGAGGGATGATGCTCAGCTGGCTGACTAGAAACTCTCCCTGTATTGGGCTTAGAGGTTCAGCAGCCAACTGGTGCTCCAGGATTCACTCTTCAGGACAGGGGATGCCCTGAGTTCAGCTTCAGGATGAGAAGAAAACGCAGAGGTAAAGTTCCTGTGGCTTTCTCTCTGCCTGACTTCCAGGCCAGCGTGAACAGGGTTTCTAAGGCAGGATTATTTGGGGGGAAAAGAATATAGTGGACAAAGGTTTTGACTTTTAAAGCCAGGTAATCTTGGTCTCACCCCTGTTCTGAAATCAGGGGAGTGACCAGGAGCACACAGATCTCTCTTTCTGCTGCCTCTGTCCTCCATCACAAGAACCAGTGTCAGGTGGCGGTTGTACTAAACTAGGGTATGAGAGACCCAGGTTCAAAATCAAATCCTCACTCTGCCAGAAAAGTTTGCTGGGTGGCCTTGGACCAGTCACATACTCCCAGCTAGGATGAAGTGGAGAAGAGGAAAACAGTGAAAAATGGATTCCCTTGGTGGAAAATAAATTATTATTTTTTAAACTGTGGGGGAGGGGGAATACTGTCCTACAGTGCAAGATTATTGTAAGAATTGTTAAAATCTTGTACACATTTCAAGCATTCTGAAGTACTCTTACAATGCTGTGAATTGTAATTTGGGAGGCAGCCCAGCTTTCCATGATGTTCGTCACAGGTGGGGGGAACTTAGGTGGTGGAGGGGCTCTCATGTGTATTCTAAGCTGCTTATATCACAGTGGCAAGGAGGTTTTGAAGAGAAATAATAGAGGGGCGAGTGATGCTCTTAAAGAAGTGCTAAGCAGTCCTTGTTCATTCCTTGTTTCTGTCCATTTTGAAGCATGGTGCAAAGCTTTTAATTGCCCTTAAAAGTTGTGCCCTCTTGCAAACTGTTCAGCTTCTACCCTAAAGTGCTCAGTTCCTCAGCATAATAGATTGTGGCTATGGTGTAATAATTTGCTTCGACCTTCTCCTCCTGTTATTTTATATGGTTATGTACAATAATGCCCTGGTTGTCTCTTGCCATTTCCCGCCTTTATTTTTGTATGCTTTTTTGTGAGATTTTAAAAATAACCAAACAAGAGGACTCGTGCTGCCGCAACTGTGGTGCAGAGTAAATCCAGAGCTGCAAGCACTCTCTGTGCACTGGATAGCTTCTGGAGCTTCCACCCTGTGTCAGGTTACCTTCCTCCTACCTGCCATACTCTGGCTAAAGACTTTATGTAGCGTCTTGTTGTTCTGCTTCCTTAAAGTCTCGCATGCTGGTGGAGACTGGTTGGGCACTCATTCCTGCCGGTTACCAAGTGCCGGGCGGGATGATTGACATAGCCACAAAGCAGGTCATTGCGAACGGGCAGTCATTGGCATGTGGTAAGAAGGGGGTGTGACTGCCCAGAGATGCTTACTTAGGAGGATGCAGAGGAGTACAATGACAGTGGGCTAAATGGGAGTCAGCAGTTCTGTGCAAATAGGATGGAACTGTGTTGATTACCGCTGGGCTGTCATGGTGGCAGCCGCATGATCATGGAGATAAGGCAGTAGAGTTGAACAGGATGCCAGCGAGGCTGAGCTTGTCGCCTGGAGCCCTGTTCACATGTTGCAGTGAATTTATGTGCATCCTGAATGTGCGTTATGTGTATCTGTTTGTATGAGAGAACCAATGCGCATTTGCTTTACAAATGAAACTGAGGACCAGTATGTAGAGAAACACGGGGTTTATATTGTGTGCTCAACTGTGCATGCTCAACACACATCTTAAGAGAAGTCAAATGTTTGTGGCTTGGTAGATGCTGAAACAACTACAAGGTTTATCAAAGAAAAAGAAAAGCTGAACTATCTCTGTAACTGACATTCTTGGAAATCTGTAAATAAACATTCCATCTTTATTTGCTTGTCAATAAGCTTCAAGGAATCATTTGAGATTCCAGCCTGATAAGAGCAATCAGTTTATGAGAGAGGAAAGTAAAATCACCTCACAGAGCTATCAACATTCCAGTGAAAGTGGCAGTTGGAATAAGTCGGTTAGGATCTCCTGAAGAGCTTTAGGTATGTGCCCGCTTGCTCTGCGCCTAGGCCGAGAGGTGGCTTAGGGCAGTGAACTTATTACACGTGGTCAATGCAAACATAAGCTGATTCCGCATGGGCCAAAAACAGCAATGTGAAAACAGTGTGAAAATGGTGTAAAAGGGTTTAAAATGGTGTAAAAGGGTTTATACTGTTTTCACACTGTTTTCACACCGCTTCGTTTTGGCCCATGCGGAATCAGCCATAGACTGTGGTATTAAGTAGAGAATTCAACTGCAAATTTCACCTCTTATCATTTCTGCTATTCACTGGATTGGGGTGGGGATCAAGCTTCTAGTCCAGTGGTTCTCAACCTTCCTAATACCGCGACCCTTTAATACAGTTCCCCATGTTGTGGTGACCCCCAACCATAAAATTATTTGTGTCTTGGTTCCTAAGACCATCGGAAATATGTGTTTTCCGATGGTCTTAGGCAACCCCTGTGAAAGGGTCGTTCGACCCCCAAAGGGGTCGTGACCCACAGGTTGAGAACCGCTGTTCTAGTCCTTAGAATTTTGAGCAATAATTCCTGGGTTTCATACGGCAGGGAAAGGGGTGGGGTGCCTGTATCCTTGGCTCTGCTGATCACTGCAAAACAGATTGTGAAGCTGGAAATTTTTTTAGATGAGGCCCATCAACAGAAGCCCAGTTGGGTAGCATTGACTAGTAGTTGGTGCCATGTGATCAGCTTTGTAATTTTACAGACTTGCATGTAGGTCTACAGCTCTTGACCTTACCAAGAAGAATTGCTATACCCAAATGACACAAATTCTTAAACTTAAGGTGCAAAGTGCTATTTATTAAAGTGCTGAAGAGAAGAGTGCAGTTGAGCATGTTAACATGTTAATTTTTTAAAAACAAATCAGCGTCAGAAGAGATAGTAGGTAAGAATACATATGTGGGCTACATAGAGTTTGAGCTTGTTAATATCTAAACAATAATACTTTTGACAATTTCAGCAGATGTTTTAAAAGAAATTTACACCCCTCCTCTCCTGTCTGCATCTTTTTCTCTCTCCCTCTTTTCCATCCACACTTTTAAAATACTGAAAATGCAATCTAATGAAGAGTTCTGAGGAACAGCGTGTTCATAATTTTGTCACCTTTTGACTAGCTCTAACAAAAAGGTATTATGCTATAGTGCATTCAGGCTTTTTCCATGGACCAGCATAGCTACCAACAGTATTTATCTGTTTTCTAAAACACTGCATCACCAAGGAGGGGAAGGCATCTTCCAAGAAAATGCCTGCCACAATCCATGCATGCCTCATCTACCGGCAGAGTTTTGTTTTGTTTGTTTCAAAACTCTTTACATAAATCTGATTGAGAAAGGTTTTACTGAACTGGACGACATCCTGCTTACAATCCCTTGATTCTAGAAATCATGGAGTTCAGTTTGTCTTTGTGCAAAGTTGTGGCATCATGGTTAAGAGTGGTGGTCTCTGATCTGGAGAACTGGGTTTGATTCCCCGCTCCTCCACATGAGCACCGGACTCTTATTTGGTGAACTGGATTTGTTTCCCTGCTCCTACACATGTAGCCTGCTAGGTGATCATGGGCTAGTCTCAGTTCTCTCAGGCCAACCTACTTCACAAAGTGGCTGCAGTGTGGGGAAGAAGGGAAAGGGTTTGTAAGTCACTTTGAGACTCCTTGCTGGAGAAAAAGGTAGGGTTTATAAACCCAAACTCCTCCTCCTCCTCCTCCTCCTCGCTTTTTATAGTTTGCTTTTGGATGGCAAACATTTCACCTGCTGCCTTAAATAGCACATCTCTCTTGCTCCTGCCAGATGTTTGACTGACCTTTCTTGTTCATCTACCTCCAGCGGTCTATTTACCTTTCTTGGTTTGTTTTGCTGCCTGTTTTTGGAGGTGAGCAGGGCTCCAGCGGGGTCAACAGGAGGCCTTCAAAAACGAGGCAGGTGGGAAAGTCCTCCTTGCTCTGTAGCACTCTGCCCCTCCTCCCGCGCCTCTCTCTTTGCAACTGTTCTCTTCCCGGTTGGTTTTGGAGCTGATCGCTTTAAAGTTTCCTCCCACGGTTTTTCCATTTTAAATTGCTACTTACTGATAATGAGAACCCAGAAATAAACACGGACAAATGCTAGTGCAGCTGACCAGGTCTTGGCAGGGACTCACACAAAGGCCGGCTGGCTTTCTTGCAAGGAGGGCTCGAGCCACCTTCCAGCTCTGCTTGAAAGAAAGCCCAGCTAGCTTCTCTGCTGCAGAATTGTCATTTGTCCCTTGCTGATTACCACATGTGTGAAATTCTTCACAAAAGGGGAGATAACAAGGCTCTCCCAGAGCTTTTTGTCTTATGCGGATAAGGGAAAGCCATTCCACACGACAGTCGAGCAGAGTTAAAGCGTGACCATCTAGGGTGGCTTGAGCCATTGTGTGGTTAAGAACAGGTGGATTCTAATCTGGAGAACCAGGTTTGATTCCCCACTCCTCCACCTGAGTGGCAGAGGCTTATCTAGTGAACCAGATGTGTTTCCACACTCCTACATTCCTGCTGGGTGACCTTGGGCTAGTCACCGTTCTAGGGAACTCTCTCAGCCCCACCTACCTCACAAGGTGTCTATTGTGGGGAGAGGAAGGGAAAGGCGCTTGTAAGCCACCTTGAGTCTCCTTACAGGAGAGAAAGGTGGGGTAGAAATCCAAACTCCTCCTCCTTCTCCTCTTCTCCCTCCTCTTCTTCTTGTTGTTGTTCTAGAAACTTGCGTTTCAGAGGCCCTATGTGTTTTTCAGAGCAAGAGACAGCGCTATCCCATCCAATGACTAACCAGGGACAACCCTGCTTAGCTTCTGAGATCCAACAAGGTCAGGCCATCCAGGGCTATCCAGGTCAGGGCATGTGGAGCTAGGGCAGCCAAAGATGATTCTTATCCAGAAAGCCCAAGCTTTAATAATTCTCCAAATGGTACCTTGCCAAGCTTCAGTCCACGTGTGATCTTTCAACTGTGACTGCGTTTACATATCATTAAGTATTGCTCTACGTAATGCCATAAGTAATGGTTTAAAGCTAGATCAGCTTGTCCACACAGGATAATCCAATTGCTAACGACACAGTGCAATGGTAGCAGGTTATTCAACAGTTTGTGGAATGGGGTCTGTGTTTGCATAGTTATCACTAAAAGTTTGTCCCAGTATTTACTCTGCCGTGTGGCAACTTAAAGGGGGCGGGCTTTGGGGCGGTTTGCCCCATGAACAAAAAGTGGAGCCCTTAATTCGCTGTTAGAACCCAGATTTTATTCTCAGGGCAGCTTCTTTTGCATTGCTGCTCATTAGACAGAAACTTTTTGCATTGTCACATTTTGGATAGCCTTCTGCTTCCTGCAGACATCCTGTGGCTGAATATCTCATTGTCATTTTGGGAGCAGGTATTCTTGTTAGGGCAGCAACTGAAATTTTAAAAAAGGATATTGTTTTTATCTATCAGGTAGTTCGGAGAGGTATGTCACTGTTAACACTTCTTTGGTGCCCTGGTATGCAAAATGTGCAAGCAACATTGAAAAGAACTTTTCATGCAAGATACTAACAGTGGGATAGAGTAGTGATGTAGAGGGTAGCCCTGGCTCTGTGTAACTTGTAGTCTTGCATGCATATGACTCAAGTGCAGCATTCAGCGTCTAAGCCCTTAACATTATAAAAGTTGCTTCCAGTCCTTATGGTTGTAGAACTGATACTTTGAAGTTATAGAACTGATATTTCTTCCAGTCCTTATGTTATAGAACTGATACTAGTGTGGGCAGTGTGTGTGAATTTCAGACACCTGGGCGGTGGGCGGAAATGACAACTGTGTAGGATGGCTAGAGAAGAAACTTGCAAAATATAAACAGGAGAAATAGGATTTGAAATTTAGAGGCATTTCCTTCTGTTTTAAAGGAACTGGTAGTTTGGGAACATTACTCTGAAACTGCATGACTTTAGTTTATTCTAGCAGCGCTTAGAGAGTGCTGTACAAGACATTTTTGTTGCCATCAATATTAAAGTTGGTTGAAGTCATTCCTCATTCTATTAGTCTGTCTGTGGACCCAGAAATATCTTATGTGAATTTTTGGATATGACACAGTCAGTGATAGGAAGCTGGCCATGGTGTAATGGCTATGGGTGTGAGTGATGGGCCAGAAAGTCCCCCGCTGTAAATCTCACCTTTTCAGTAGATTCCCAGGAGATGTGCTTAGGTACTCTTTAGATTCTGACCAGATGCTTAGCTTTTGCAAAGTAGTATCCTGTGTCCTCCAACCACATTCTTGGAATCCTCTGGACATTCTAAAGTGTTAGAAAAATGTAAGCAAGAGGGGTTGCATTAATTCCTCTTCATCTTGCTTCTCCTCTACATTTCTGAGGGTACAGTATATAATTTGTTCCTTCTGCCTTTTATCCTCTCAACAGCCTTGTAAGGTAGTTTAGGATGAAAGAGAGAGAGACTTGCCCAAGGTCACCCAGAGAACATTAATGGCAAAGCGGGGATTTGCATCCAGGCCTGCAGATTCTAGTGTGTCGCATAATGGAATACACCCCTCCCCCCAATTCTGCAGATGTTTCTGAACAAAAGGCAGCATTTTTCATTGGGGAAAACTGGGTGAGTTGGCTACACTTTTTGTCTACACTGACTACACCAAGTATGGTACGGTGTTCTGTGTCACGCTTCCACCTTCAGAGGTTGTTGGTCCTCTTCCCATTTTACAGATGGGAACAGAAACAAAGACAGGGTGATTTGCTGATAGGGGGATGTCACCGGAACTGGTGGTTTGGATCATCCTCTTCTGAACAACTGAACACTCTGGGCCACGATTTAGCATTAGAGATTGGAACTCTCCCGTGCTTTGGGAGTGGGACTCTATTGCAATGGGCTTCAGATAACAAAGTAGCCAGAAAAAGGCGGTACAATTCTTGTTTAGCATGGCAGGAAGAGCCCTTCCCAGACCCCTTCAGCTCACACCCTCCTTGGAGGTACTGGAAGCATACAGCAATCACTTCCTCCGATTGTTGCCGCTTTTCCTTTCTGGGTTGCCCCTTTCGTTGTGTGCCTGTTTGGCCTGTAAAGCTCTTGCCAAGGATTTCTTCAAAACAGAGCCTTTCTGTTGTTGTTGTTTTAATTCCACTTCCTCTTACTAAATGAAGATTTGCCATCCCTCTCAGTTTATTTCTTTGGCTTTTGGGAAAAGACCAGCGATGCCTTCAATTCAAGTCCAGGGTGATGCTGTTTCAAAGAAGCTTAGCTTTTGTTAACGGGGATAAACTATGCTAATGAAGTGTATGTCTCACTCAACTACCCTTCTCCAGAAATTGCATGCCGTTCTGCTTTGCTTTCCTATCGTGTCATGGCAAGTCTTGGAAAAATCTCTGGTAGTGTTGCTCACCAGTGAAATTTGAGATGCTGCAGGGTGAATCCTGTCAGCCTCTTCGTATAATTTGAGCTTGTGGGCAGGCAGGGAAAACCCGATACAAACGGGAGTTAATGAGGGGAACAGAGAATCTTGGTGGTAACAACCTCCCGTTGCTTTTATTTGTTGCTGCGGCATCTCTGAGGATTAGTGGTTACTGAGCCTTGCGTGTTCCTAGAGGGGCATCGTCTTGCGGCTCGTTGCCATGACAGCAGACTCAAGTTGTGGCTTTTGGCTAGCTGTGAGGTAGCCAGACTTTCCAAAATTCAAATCTGAGCCATTTCTAGGGACCAAACGACATGCCATATTTTATCCTTGAAACGCATGAAGGATCATTTGGGCCCTAAAAAGCTGCCATGAAGGATACATAAAGATTAAAACCCTGATTCTACAGTAAAGGGTTTTTTACACTGCTTCTACATAATCTCGATTAAAACAACTGGTTATCCAAGATGGCCTGAACTATTGTTTGTTTGTTTGTTTATTTGTTTGGGGGAGGGGGGGAAATAACCATACAATACCTGTTTCATCACTCCCCCCTCCCACTTTAGGTGGACCATTTTTTATCTGGGAAGCATGAGGAAGGAGATAGTTTCAAGTGGGTAGCTGTGTTGGTCTGTAGTGGAAGAACAAGATTTGAGTTTATTACCACTTTAAGACTGGTAACATTTCCAGAGTATAAACTTTCAAGACTCAAAGCTTCCTTCGTCAGAAGGAGAGTTCGCCTCCTCTTCCTCAGTACTATGGACTCCAAAATGTAGTGGTTAAGAGCAGGTGGATCCTAATCTGGAGAACCCGGGGTTTGATTCCCCACTCCTCCACCTGAGTGGCAGAGGCTTATCTGGTAAACCAGATGTATTTCCGCACTCCTACGTTCCTGCTGGGTCACCTTGGGCTAGTCACAGTTCTCTCACAACTCTCTCAGCCTCACCTACCTCACAAGGTGTCTGTTGTGGGGAGAGGAAGGGAAAGGAGCTTGTAAGCCACCTTGAGTCTCCAATACAGGAGAGAAAGGTGGGATATAAATCCAAACTACTACTCCTCTTCTTCTGATCCAGCATGCCCTTGCTCTAAATGGCTGGACTGTCACAGCCACACAACATTAATGAATGTTTTGCAGAATGGATTATACTATTTCAGATCGTTGGGAGGGCCATAATTGTTGCCTACTCATCATGACAGAGCTCTAACCTTTCTCTCTGATTTGCTAGTTTTTTTTCTTTTACTTTGAAGGATTGACTTGGCAAACAGCTGATACTATTGTGTACAGAATATCGTATCTGTTTGCTTTGTTTATTATTTTGCTGTCATTGCATTGTTTTCTACTTATGTAATATTTTCCGCATTGTTGAAGATTTCTGTAATCCTATTTCTATTGCATTACTTACTAGATGTCTCAACTGACTGATTGCTTTACACTGTGTAATTTGTTTTGAGTCTCAGTGACAAAGGCAAGTCTATAAATAATGCAAACAAATAAAGAGAAGGCTCTAAGACAGCCTTGCTACTCCAGTTCTTTTGCATGGGTAGACGTCTCAGACTCCTTGGTGTTGATGACTCCATATTCCAGAACTGCCCCTGTTCTTCAGACAAAAAGCAATTGCCGGGGGAGCGGGGGTACAGCGTCTTCTTGTCTCTGCCTGTGTGTCCCCATTCCATAGGGTTGCCCTTTCTCTGCCTTGCCAAAGAGTTTTTCCAGGCAAGCCAAGTATCCGCGAATAAACATACTTTGCTGGTTTGTCTGCATTTGTGATGAGCGATGCCTGTTTATTCCACCTTCCCGGTTTTGTTTGCACCTCCAAGGGATGGTTTTGTGTTGTGCTTTAATTGAGTAGTCTTTAGGTTAGCGCTGACTTAATTAAAATGCTGTGAGAACTGATGGCAAGAAGAATTGAATGATGGGAAAGGGATTGGGAGAATCAGAGTCCAGCTGGTGCAAATTCCAATTCTCAAACAGATGGGAAAACCAGGATGGCGTTAGGAGCACCCTGAGAGGGGAGATATCAGTGCAGAACATTTAATGTTCATGGGTGAAATGGAGGATAGAAGGGTGGATAAAAAATATAGTTATATGTATAAAATAATTATTAAAGCAGCCCATGCAACAATAGTTTTGGGCTGGAAAGAAAAGAAAAAATGGACAATTCAGAAATGGTTGGAATATATCTGGGAACAAGTGACACTAGATATTTTCGATATAATAACAACAAAAATAAATTGTGGCAAGGTAAACAGAATGAAATTTTGAAGATATGGACAACATATGTGGACTGGATGAAAGAAGCTCGAGTCAATGAAGAAATATGAGAGAAGAGGCTACATGAAGAAATATGGGAGAAGAGAATGAACTTACTGCTGTTTGTGTGATAAAATTATGAAGAAGATGTAACGGGGGAAGGGAAAAAAGGGGGAAAATGTATTGTGTGAAAATGTATGATGAAGGATACTTGTATAAAATGTAAAATTCAAATGATACAATAAAAAATTTAAAAACAAACAGCAGGCATTGGAACCTTGGTCGGTCAGATACAACCCTAGGCCCACAGCTGCCGGGAGCAGGGAACAAGCAGCCCTCTATCCTGACCTTTCTAACAAATGGCATCCAAATTAAATGTCATAAAAAGGGGAAAGCCTTTTCACAATGCAATTCTTGGCTTCATGGAATAGTCACCAATATTTAACCAAAGCTAAATAACAATTGACCACGGTTGAGCAATATTTGACTTGAAATTCACTGGAATTCTCCTGTTTTCATCCTGTGATGGGGGAACCTGATACCACTGCTGGTTTTATATTTAACAATTCTTGAGTTGATTTCGGTGTGTCATAGGGTGGCTAAATGTGCCCACCTCTAAAGTCTGGAAAGAAAACTCCCAAAGATTCCTTTTTATCTGTCCCCTGTCCACTTCCTTGCACATGTCATTAAACACAAACAGGGAAATGTTATGAAATGGCCTATAGTATCAACTCTGTTCCTGCCTAATGGCCTTTCCCTGTGAGCAGGGAGCTGGCTCACCTGTCATAGTGTGCTGGCAGTACTTCCTGGACTCCCCGCCTCTGCTGTTAGCAGTACCAGTTGCTGATTATCTTTGAAATGCTAGGAATGTGAGAGTGGAGCCCTGCCCCTCAGGGAAAGGGAAATACTTGCGATACAGAGTATCCCTTCAGAATTCTGTACAGTTTCTACGCTCCAAAGACCTGGGTGGATTTGACGTACCCTCTGAGCGCATCCCCTTGGTGAGTGTTTCTCATCTCATCCACGTTAAGCTTCTGTGTTCTGCAGTCCCAAGAATTTTGCTTTGCATTTTCTGGACTGGGATTGGCCGACATCCTGTAAAGAATCTTGTGTTTGTCTGAAAAGGCTGTGAATGAGATCATTGATAACTGGTCTCCTTACTGCTTTTCCCTTGGCAATGGCATCTTGGCACTGGCCGGGTGACTGTGGCACTGCTCTTCCTGATAGGACCAACCAACTGAATTGTGCTGGCTTGGCCCTGGCACCCTCACCTGCCATCTGTAAATACCTGCTGAGAGTCAGTGGGTAGGTGTGGCAGGACACCTCTCTGCAGTCTGATTAAAGAGTGGCAACAGAGGGCCATCTGCGAGGACCCTGCTGGGATTATGGCTCTTCATAATTTCAATTGTGCCCAGTTTCCCTAGACTCCGACTGAGACTGACCCGTTTTATTGTTTATTATGTCTCTCCCCCTTTTATAGTTTTAAAGTTTTTATTCTTCGTTAGTATTTATGCTTTTATTCTGTTTCTTTTATTCCCTCCCCCAATACCTTTTGTGCCCCTAGCTTCCTTTTTACCTGTAGGTTTTGCTTTTATTCCTTTTAGATACATTTCTACAGTTTTACTATGTTTGACTCTGTAATATGTTTTATCGTTTACTGTATTTACCTTGTACAAAAATTGACTGATGGAGTCCGTCTTGAAGTTGGGATCTTATCACAAGGCTGGCTTCACGGGGACACCCAAGCACTGAAAATGCTGGGGGGAAGAATTAGGACTAATAAAAGGAAACACTTCTTCACGCAACGTGTGATTGGTGTTTGGAATATGCTGCCACAGGAGGTGGTGATGGCCACTCACCTGGATAGCTTTAAAAAGGGCTTGGACAGATTTATGGAGGAGAAGTCAATCTATGGCTACCAATCTTGATCCTCCTTGATCTCAGATTGCAAATACCTTAGCAGACCAGGTGCTCAGAAGCAGCAGCAGCAGCAGAAGGCCATTGCTTTCACATCCTGCATATGAGCTCCCAAAGGCACCTGGTGGGCCACTGCGAGTAGCAGAATGCTGGACTAGATGGACTCTGGTCTGATCCAGCAGGCTAGTTTCTTATGTTCTTATGTTCTTATGTTCTGAACTGTGTGGCATTTTTGACTGTGAAGAAACCTCAGTCCTAGCTTCCATGATGCTATTCTGAAGTGCTTGCGGCCTAAGAGCCATTGTGGTGGTGTTCAACTTGCCAAGATCCTCTGCTGAATAATGCTGCTGTTCCTATTGGCTGGTGCTGATGTTGTCTAGCTTAGGTTGGCCACTGTTCATGTCTGTGGGGTTTTGAGCACTCTTAAGGAGAGCTCAGGCTCCACTCTTGTTTTCCTCCACTGGGCTATAAGCTGTGAACTGGCGGACTGTACTATTGGCTATGAGTATATCAGTCTTGGTGAACGTTTGCCATTTGTGCTGTGGAGTCCTTTTGCCTCCTTCCCTCCCACAGGTACAGAAAAGCCATGCAGAGATAGGGACAAAACATTCTGAACCATACCTTTTAGCTGGATCTGTTATGTAAGCAAGATTGCAAACTTTGGAGTTCCCTAGAGCTCCTCTTCTGCAAGGATAAAGGGGTGTCCTCAATGATGTTCTGTTGCAGATTTTGCTAGATTCAAAGTAGCAGTTCCCTAAATAGCTGTGTGTTTTAGTGTGAGCGTTTACTGTGTATCAAGACTTTGTCTCCTGTGTACTGCCTTGCTCTAACCCTAGATTAGAGACTAATTCTTTGAGCCCCATGCAGGGAATTCTGTTCCATGTCTGCTGTAGTTCCATCAAACGGTGCCAAATCTTGCCAATGTATGAACAAATTTTTTTCCTTGGCCTCCATCCTTCCCTTTCCTCTGATCAGCCATCACGAGTCACTGTGTTTACTTGACAGGAAGAAGATGCCTCTCTTTAAAAAATTATACGCTCACAAAAGTTTTGTAGTGGATATCACTGTAACTTGTCTGTGAATATAAGATAATCCCCCACCTTTTTTTTCTCTGTATGTCTGGGAAAATAACCTTGGAATGAATTATGTAATATAGTGAGCTTTCTCTCATTTTGCTTTTCTGTAATCTTTCGCTTGGCCTTTTGTATAGGCATGTTTCGTTGGTTCTCCTTTGCAGATGGGCACGATCAGCAACTGGTGTTCGCACACGTTCTCTGAGGTGGTTCCCATCTTGTGGGACATCCTGCCTGAGAAGTTATATCATTCAGCAAAATATTCAGGAGGACATTCTTATGATTGAATCAGAGCTATATCTTTCATATGGGAATAGATCTATAGTCCACTGCAGTGATTGGTGGTGTTATCTGTTATTGTACGTATCGGCTGCTTTTTATTGCTATTGTCTTTATACCTTATATTTCCCCATTCTGTATTGATCACATGAAACCTCTACCTGAGTCGGTTTGCTGCTTTTATTGTTGCTCATGTGGTCTTTTAATTTTGTATTCGTTATCCTATTG
The DNA here is from genome assembly GCF_021028975.2 of Sphaerodactylus townsendi. Taxonomy (NCBI): domain Eukaryota; kingdom Metazoa; phylum Chordata; class Lepidosauria; order Squamata; family Sphaerodactylidae; genus Sphaerodactylus; species Sphaerodactylus townsendi. The sequence continues at coordinate 20,757,564 of NC_059438.1, forward strand.
CATTATTCATTGGATGTTCTGTTCTTTCATTAATAAAAATTAGTGTAACAGAATTAATGTAACAGAAAATTAATATAACAGAAAAAGAAAACGGAATCTTATCATCATTATAATTCTAAAGGCAGAGAGGAAACAAAATTGTACATATTATATTATGTGACAATCTTAAAACAGTTATCCATTTTGGCTATTTTTGATATCAATTAGAACAGTGCTAAATAAATTAATATACAGCATTGATGAATAGTTGTTTGCTATTATACATTTCCAGAGTTTTCCTCAGAATATATAGAAAATATAAACATCAATCATAATGGCAAATTCTCATAATTTATTTAATATAATTATTATTTCTTATGTCGTATGATTTCATTTTTGTCTCTCATTCTTTGTAATGTGCCTTGAGTTGTCTGTAAGAAAGGCAGACTATAAATCAGCAAAATAAATAAATAGGGCTTGTGGACAGGTTTTGTGCCTCGATGTATTGTGCGTGGCATGCTGTAATTATTTGGAACACATAAAAAGCCAGAACATTTATTAGGCACAGAACTTGGTGGTGGCAAATGGCACCAAGTCACAGCTGACTGGTGGCATCCTTGTAGGGTTTTCAAGAGAAGAGGTGAACAGAGGTGGTTTGCCGTTGCCTGTCTCTGTGTAGCAATCCTGGACTTCCTTGATGGTCTCCTATCCCAGTTCCAACCACAGATGACTCTACCTAGCTTCTGAGATCTGACAAGACTGGGCTAGCCTAGGCCATCCAGGTCAGAACGGTGCACAACTTAACTATTTACAAATCTCAGCCCTGAAAAACAAAAACTCCAACATTTCTTGTTCTTTATGGTTCCAAAGAAGGTGAAAGTGTATGTGAAACACAACTGCTGAAAACTTCTGAGGCTGAGTAGAATTGCCAGTGGTTAGGGCTTCAGTACCTTGCTTAAAGCTTTCTCTCCGACCACTAGAGCCACAGACGGAATCATTCAGCGACACTGTGTAAATTTTACAAGTTACAGAATTTCACTTGCTGTGGTGCAGAGTTAAGGGGAACAAAGCTCCAGCGTGGAGTGCCAAACCTGGGGAACAAGGCCGTGCTGAAAGTGCCATGTACCAAATAAATTAATTATGGAGACTCCTGCTTGCTCCACCCGTCAAACATTGCCTGTGGTTTCCACCTTAGTGCCAGCTGCTGCTCTTCTCCAGCAAGCATTTGTCCAGCTCAGCAGGAAATCTAGGTGCAGGCTGGAAGAGCTGGGGCTTGAGGCAACATACTTGGGGGCAGTCACGAGAAAGAGGGTAAGTGACTTTTAGCAGCTTCTGGCTCACCCATAGTTTGGTTACCAGTTCCACGCTGTGAGAAGTCAAAGAGATGTCTCAAGGACTGGCAGAGGACGAGCTTATCCCACCAGGGCACGACACACCGACTGCTTGTCAGTGTTCCAAGGGAGCTCAGCACCCTCCTGCCTCCGGACCTTCTTTGGTAGATCTCCAGCCCTTAGATAGGCATGGGGTTTCGAGGTTCATGGTCTTGTTGGAAAGGCTCCTCCGAGGTGAGTGTGAGCTGTTACGAAAACTCTGGCCAGTGTGTTCGTGTGTGGAGGGTACCCGAACGAAAGTATACTACTTTGAGCAATGAGCCGGCCTGTTAAAGATGTGGACTGAGGTTTAGTGGTGTTGTGTTTAGGGTTGGCCTAGGATCTGGGAGACCCAGGTTCGATTCCCCACTCTGCCAGAGAAGTTTGCTGAGTGACCTTAGGCAAGTCATACTGTCTCAGTCTAATCTACCTTACTCGGTGGCTGTGAGAATGAAGCGAAGGAGGGGAGGATGTTGTAAGCTGCTTTGGGGAGGGAGAAATGGAGTATAAATGAAGTAAATAATAAATAGATAAAATATTTATTTATTTATTTATTGGATTTATAGGCCGCCTCACCCCCAAAGGGCTCGAGGCGGCTCACAGTACAACTGTTTCCAATATATTGTGACGTAATAGACCAGGTGGACTTGAATTTATCGCCCATGACAGTAGCTGTGGCTGGATTTGGGACCAAATCTCAATTTGTTCAGCATTCTCCCCCTGGAATGTCCATTTATGTTCTTCCCTCTCCTCCATCTGTAGTAAAATGTTTGGGATTTAATGGAGAGTTTCCATTCTTCATGTGCTCTTAGCTTTCTTGTTTGTGTCTTATCATACTTTGTTGTAGTTTTAAAACAGTAGGACAAAATAAAAGATAAAGTGTTTACTCTGCAAGATAAGAGATGATAAAAATTAATACTAGAGAGGAAAATGAGCAGTTGCCTCTTGAATAATACTTTACCGGAAAGATCACCATCATAAAAGTGCTTTTATATTGAGGAAAGTTTTTTTGCTTTATTTAGCTGTGTTGTTTCTCTTTTCATTTGCAGTTTAAGTTCTTGTAAATGGCCTATATATAACTTTCTGTGTTCTATAAATATTGTAAACAAAGAACCCCCCTCCCTCCTAATCTGATTTCCTCACCAGGTTATTGTGAGGGTGAAACAGGGAAACCCGTTTCTAGGCAGCTCAATCTGAGGGGAAGGGTAGGATACCAATCCTATTCCATACATTTCTCAGAAATTGACATCCATTCCATGTGTTCTGTAGGAGGCTGGTTCTGAGCTGTTCCTTTGAAGGTTGGGGCTGCAGCACCTGCAACTCAAATTGTTGAGCACAAACTTGGACGGTTTTGGGGGCAGAATCCACTGATCATATCTTGTGTTGATTCTGGGATTCAGTGGTTGAGCCGTCTCTTTTGGGGTGTTGTTGAACTTCAAGGCATCTTAAGTCTGTTTGTGAATGTCAGCAGATGCTTGGACAGGAAATTAGTATTTGCCGAAGTACTGACTTGAGAGGCTATTTCTCTTCCTTTCCGCTGAACTGAGATAGCCAGGTGTGCTTCCTGGGAATTAGAACTGGCCTTTGCCTAGGACAGGGACTGCCAGCAGCAGGAAGAAGATTTGAAGGATAAATAGGAGGTTGTGATGGACTGCTGAATTAGGGGTTAATTTTAAAGCGCAGTTCTGGCACAGAAAGAGAATTTAAGGAGTTAAACCAGAGCTCCACCTGATTGGCTGGCTGGGACTTCAGCTGTCTATAAAACGCCAGAGGGTGGATGTTCATAGGAAGATAGCTTTGCTGCTCAGGGGGCTGTGTAGACAGTTTTAGTGAAGGACTGGGAACGGTCAGGCTGTGTGTGATACCTGACCCTCAGTCCAAAGGGAAACATCATCACAGAGGCAGTGCTTATAACACATGGAGGGCTTGCTTATAGGTCCCTGCAGAGAAAAACCTAGATATGGGACAGTGAAGTCTCTGAGGGTGTGTGCTAATTAATTAACAGACCCAGGAGTGGGTTTCAGGTGAGATACCTCAGAGCGTGCTCTGTAAAGTCCAGTGTGCCTATTCTTTAGTGAAAGGAGTTATTTGTCTAGATCTGTGAAAGAAAGATTTTCCCTGAAGAAAGTAGTTTTATAGAAATTATATCAAAACTGAGTCAAAGAACTATCTGTAGCAACTAAAAGATTTATCAAAGTATTCCTGCCAAAGAAAAAGAACAGCGTAACTATCTCTGTAACTTACATTCTTGTAATTCTGTAAATAAACGTTCCATCTTTATTTGCTTGTTAATGAGCCTCAAGGAATCTTTTGAGAGTGCCCAATCCAGCCTCATAAGAGCAGTCAGGAGGGGAAAGTAAAATCACCTCATACAGCTTTCAACATTCCATCAGAAGTGGCAATCGGAATAAGTCAGTTAGGATCTCCTGAAGAGCTTTTGGTGTGTGCCCGCTTGCTCTGCGCCTAAACCGCCTTTACCAGTGGTAACTTAGGGCAGTGATTCCATTGCAGAGGTATTCAAGCGAAAGTCTGCCAATAAAATGGGCACCTTGATATCATGGCAGGAAAGATTGGCCCGGGTTGTAACTCCAGAAGACGAGGGGTGACTCTTAGCTAGGAGTGACCTGGAAAGGGTTGTCATGGATCCATGACAGTTCAGCACCCTCGTCCCCCACTTTGTTAAGAGAGCTACGAGCAGGACTCTTCCCAGCAGAAGGCCTTAGGCATAGCTGTTACATGGCTCCCATATATGCTTCCCGCAAAACCAGCTTGGCGTGCCTGATTTCCACATGCACCAACACATTTCTGTCTGCTTAACTGCCTAGTCTTCAAGGCTTATCTCCCGTTCTAGCTTGTTAAAATGAACTCCTTTGATGAAGCTGCTGAAGCAGTTCATTATACTATGCCCATTGCAGAAATGTCAGGACTGGGAGTGTCTTATTCCCGGGATGCCTGGTTGTGTTGATGTCTGGTCTGGTTCAGACATGGTTTAGGCCGAATGTTTCTTTGTTTGCAAGACTCCATGCAGTTGGAAGGCTAGTGCCGCAGGGAGAAAAGTTCTGTCCTCTTTCTTTGTTGACAGTGCTGGTAGTCTATTTGCGAGGAGATTTAACTAGAAGGAGCATTCCAAAGCTTGTTTGTTTATCTTATCTATTTAATACCCTGCTTTTCTCCCCATGGGAGACCCCGAATCAGTTGGCAGTATGTTTAGTTCCTTCATTTATTTCATTTCTCGCAGAGGCATGAGACAGGTAATGCAATTATTGTTCTCCTCTGCTCATTTTATCTCACATCAACAACCCCATGAGGCACATGCATGGCAAACTGCTTTACACTGAATCAGACCATTGGTCTATCAAGGTCATTGTTGTCTACCTCAGACTGGCAGTAGCTCTCCAGAGTTTTAGGCTGAGGTCTTTCACATCATTTCCCCTTTTAACTGGAGGTGGCATGGCTTGAACCTAGGACCTTCCGCATGCAAGGCAGAAGCTCTTCTACTGAACCAGAGTCCCTCCTCACAGTTACGTTGGGCTGAAAGAGAGTGAGTAGCCCAATGTCACCCAGTGAGCTTCCATGGTAGAGTGGGTATTCGAGTTTGGTTCTCCCGGATCCTTCACAATTTCAGTACATTCCACCACCTTGGGACTTTGCCACCTCGTTCCTCTTTTTTACGAGTGAACCATGCCTGAGATGGGATCCAAATTTATCCAAGCTCAGAATTCAGTCTGCAGATCCCTTCCCACGACTGGTTCTTTCTTAAAACAGCCGAATCGGTCGTCTTAAATACATGAAGTTTCCATTCAGACATCTGCAGTAGATTTTTAAGAGAGTTGGGAGCCACTCCCTCTGCCTCTCAGCCAAGCTCTTGGCATTGCGGCATTTAGCCTCTGTAATCACTGTTGGATCTTGGGTGATACATTGCTTTGGGCATTAATCTTGACTGGTTGCCATTCATGAGTGTGCCATTCGTAAATACTGGATTCGTTGTTCCAGAATTGGAGGCATTCTTCGGGAGGGAGGCAAAATTCTAGGAGTGCTTGGTCAGTGAAGACCAAGAACTAGCCAACTTTCCTGGGGAAAGACCTTTCCTGGGGAATAGGAGCCAATAGTTGCCAAAAAGATATGAGGGAAAAGAGGACGAGATAGAAAAGAAACCTGATAGATGAGATTGGCTTCCCAATTCTGACCACCCTGTTATCCCAGGCAAACATGATCAGATAGTGAAATTTAAGAAATTAGGGGGGAATTTTTCAAAAATTGTAAATTAGGAAGAGAACAGATTGGAATCAGAGTGCCTGTAGGTAAACAGCCTAGTAACTCCTTGTGGGTTTTGGAAAGGATTACCTAAGATCTGCAGTCAAGAGAGATGGAGGTTTTGCCTTAAGATGTTCTCAGTATGTCTTTTTTTCTGCGTCCAGTAGACACAAAGGTCCTTGAAGTTCCTTCTTGCCCTCTGAGGTTGAGGATGCTGTTTTGAATATTGCTGTAACCTCTGTGGCAGAGAGGGGAGAGGGCGGTTGTGCCTTTGGGACCTGGGATTCAGTGCTATGCAGATGTTTTGCACACAGGATAGTAAACACCGCCCTGAGCCTTTTTGCACACAGGATAGTAACACCGCCCTGAGCCTTTGGGGAGGGCGGTATATAAATAACAAACAAACAAACAAACAAACAAACAAACAAATAAATAAATAAATAAATAAATAAAAAACCATTGCCCCTTTGGTTAAAGGATCTCGGATGACAGCTGCTGGGAAAAGCCCTTCTCTAGCCAAGTCTTTGGAGAGTTGCTAGGTAGGCAATAGTGTCTTAAGACAGACCACCAAGGTTGTTTGGTTTGTTCAGTCCCTGGAAGGCTAGGTTAAGCCTCTTGCTCTGTAAATTCCGAGCGAGCGAGCAAGGAAGAGGGAGTTGCTTCCAAATTGCTTGTCCATGGGATGTTCCATACATACCCACCGCTGGACAGTCAGTATCCCCATCTCTTCTTGCCTTCACTTTGTCATTTTGAGGGAGAGGCATGGATTGAAGGAACTGAGCAGAGGATGTTGCTGTTCATGAAAACAGGATATCCACCTACCCAGAATGCAAGACCCTCTCCTATGATCCTGTCAGGATAGAGGTTGCTCATTCCAAACAGGAGTGGGAGATGCCTGTTTACTAGAAGTCCCATATAGTGTCATTGAAAAATGTTCCTCTCTTCATTTTTCCCCTTGTGTTCATTTGCAAAGATATTGTAGCTTCAGTATGTGGTGATACCTTACTGTTATGTTTTCTGTGTCCCACGCTTATGACTCAGTGATGGTGGTGTTAAGGCATGTTAAGGAGGATTGATTCCTGTTCCAAAACTATTTTCAGCTGTTGGGCATTGATTTCCCTGTTCACTTTTTCTCTGACCCCTTGACTGTTCTGTTGTCTACCCCCCCCCCCCTTGTGTTTACTGTGTGTTCCACCACCTAACCTGGTTCCGCTTTCCTCTTTGCAGGGAGACCCTCCCGGTGGACCTCGACAATGTCGCTCTCGGCACGGCCCCAGCGACGCAACCTGGCTGTCAGGATCAATAGGAGTCAATCATTTGCAGGCGTCAATTCTACCCAGGACAAAGGCTTCAGGTGGGCTCAGGGAAAACTTCTTGGGTTGGATAGGATCAAGGCACACTTAGAATGAGGCCTGGAGTTGTGTGGTGCTCAGTGACTAGTTCAGCTGTGACAATTCTCTCCTTTCCCATTCTCCTCCAGTGATTGACAGTGGTAAACAAATGTGTATAGCCCTAATTAGTTTGCTTAACATTTTTTTGTTAGCATCTCCTTTTTTTTTTCTTCCTTGATGTGTCTCATTGAGCTCTTGTTGACCTACACATCCAAAGAGGGGTGTAGGGTTCGAATAGCTGAAAGGGATTCTCAGCACGATCTCACTTTTTTACTTGAGGTAAATTACTTGAGGCTCTGTTCTGCATGCCTCAGACTTCAGAGGCCAGGCCACAAGACAAGAGCTTCTCTGTGGTAGCACCCTTCTCTAGAGGCATTTTCCAAGCACCCACTCACATTTACCTCAGTGGCAAGTTAAAACTGTTGCAAAATAAAAGAGGTTTTAATGGGTGGATTGACAGTTCTCTTGCTGCTGCTGACTGATTAGCTGTATTTGGGTTTAGTTCTTTTGTGTGAGGGGTATTTTCTGTATTCATTCCTGAAGTCAACATTGGGGAAAGGTAGAATACTGAAGGCACCTGAAGGAACTTCATGGGTCTCCTTTTGTTTCTACCAACTTTCACGGAGCAGGGCCTTTCTGACTATTTAACTGCCAGCCATTCCATCAAAGGCAGTCTTCCATTTTTCCTTTTAAAACTTCTGGAGCTGAAAACTGATTGAAATCTATGGCCCCTTCCGCACACGCAAAATAATGCGTTTTCAAACCACTTTCACAACTGTTTGCAAGTGGATTTTGCCATTCCACACAGCTTCAAAGAGCACCGAAAGCAGTTTGAAAGTGCATTATTCTGCCTGTGCGGAATGAGCCTCTGTCTTCCATGCATTTGCTCATCACGGTGGAAAAACTGGAATCTTGGCAAATGACCTCTATCTGGCAAGAGTAAGCTCTGCTAATCTTCTTTCATGACTCTGAGATGTCCCAAGGTGCTGATTACATGCTATCTCAATCACCTGCAGTCATCAGGATTAGAACCGGGGTAGAAGGGGGGTGGGGTTATGGGCAAAAACCTTTAAACGGAATTGTGCCTCAAGTTTATTCACACTGTTCGGCAAATTGCTATTTTGATTTGTCACATGGTTTTAAAATGTCAGAATGGTTCAAAATATTGTATCAGGCTTCTTTGTTCCATCTTGGAAGACCTCGGAGGGAGCGGCACCCTTTGGCTTGATACCATTGGACCCATGAATGTTTGAGATCTGACTTGTGTCGCTTGCTTTGTCTGAAGCTTCCACATTGTCATCAGAATTCTAAAAGCTGGTGACAACTGAAAGGGTTGGATACAGTCTCTAGCATACAATACAGTCAATTCTTCTGAAACCACACCTCTGTTTTTAAATCAAAGCAAGTTTCTAGTTCTTAAGATCCCAATCCAATGGGGGCTCTTCTTTCATCTTGCAGGAACTGCCCTGCATTCAGCACTCCAACAGTCTCCAGGAAGTCAAGCTCCAGAGTCAGTAGAATGTTTTCAATGTCTCACAAATCTCCTCCGCCCAAGGTGCCCCAGCCGGAGAGACTCGACGAAGTGTATGAAGCACTTAAGAAAGGAATAACGTAAGTCTTGCAGCACCCTGTGGCCAACCCCTGCCCCATTCCCCCCGGGCCCATTTTTACACTGAAGGTAGCGGCGGAATGACAAATGTTGTTTAACTGTGATTCAATTTATCTTATGCACAGATCATTATATCTTGCCTTAGGTTGCAGTATTACATCTACACCGCCCCCCTTGGGAGGGGAGCATGTGGGCAACTACGATAATACATTTTTCCTGAAACCCAATCTGTACTGACATCTTACTAAGAAAAGCCCAAAGGACTAGTTGATACAGATAGCTGTGCTAGCATAGCCAATTGCAGGGATCCCCAGCCTTTTTTAATTCTGACACAGCCCAGTGGGCACAGCAACATAGTGGCTCCCACAGAATGGCTGCTGCAGGATGTGGAGTCAACCACAGAATGATTGCTACAGTTTAACTTCAGTGCTGTGGTGGCATCTGCTGCCAAAGCAACATTAAAAAAAAATCTGCGCAGCCAATGAAAAGCCTTGCTAGTCCTTGGTGGACTCCAGGAAAAGTGTTGGTGGTCCTGGGCGCCATGTTGGAGACCCCTGGCCTATTGGGAAGCCAAGACAAGGAGGACTTTTCCGGGACTTCATTTCTAAGGATAATTTCTTGCAAAGATTAGATGCAGCTGAACAGCTGGCTTCTTCAGAGAAGCCAGCGACCCAGAAGAGCTAGATGGGCATAGATGGCTGCAATTATCATAGCCTGTTGAGAGTTCTTTCTAGGCTTTGCTGCCAAGGATAATTCCTTGCAAGGATTGGAGACAGCTGATTGGGTGGTTCTCTCAGAAAAGCTCATAACCAGAAGCTCTGTTTGCTATCAATTGCTGTACCAGCATAGCCTATATGGAAGCCAAGGCGAGGAGGAGGAGTCTTTCTTTCCCAGGCTTTTCTGCCAACGATAATTTCCTGCAAAGATCCAAGGTGTCTGAATAGGTGGCCAGGACGCTGGTTGTCCAAATTCCTGAAGTCTGCAGTGAAGCCTTTGTTCCTTTTGCTGATCTAAGTTCTCCCTTGCAGTGCTTATGTGGACGTGTATCAGCTTGAGCTGGAAAAACTGAACATCCAAATCCGTGAGTCCAAGAGGAATTCTCGCCTGGTGAGTGAAGGCTTGCTGCCAGTAGAAAACGTTCCCAACCCACACTGGGCACGCTCCACAGTTCCAAACTGGTGACAGTGGAGAAGCAATTTTGGAGCCTTCTGATTTAACACCTGGCTCATGCTTGCACCACGCGTCTTAGCCATACCCCCTGCTCTGACCCTTATTTTTGCAGCAGCTCAGACCCAGTGGGAGCTTGCTTGGGACTCTATCAACGCTCCATATGCAGAGTGCCTTTTCTGATTCCTCACCCCCTTCCCCAGAACCGAGGTACCCTTCGCTGCTATGGGCAGCAGTCGGCTTGTCCTTCGTACACAGCAGCAGGGGTCAATGTCGTCATTCACAGTGTTGTATGCTTAGTGGTTACTTCTTGTTCCTGAGCTCTGCTCTGAACTTTCCCCTCCTTTCTCCTCTAGGGCTTTCTCTACGACCTTGATAAGGTAAGACCTTGATCTGGTAAGGGAGCATTGCTCACCTGGGCCTTCGTGGGTGGGTGTGCTAGGCCCTGGCAGCCTATTGTATTCTCTGTTCCAGGGGTCCCCAACCTTTTTGAGCCTGTGGGCACACTTAAAATTCTGACATGGTATGATGGGTACAGCAACAAAACTGCGGTCACAAAATGGCTGCCACGGGAGGCAGAGCCAGTCGCAAAACAATTGCTGCAGCTTAACGTCACTAATGCAGTGTAGATTCTGCTGTGTTGTGGTGGCACCTGCTGTCAAAGCAACATTTTTAAAAATCTGCATCGCCCGTCTGAAGCCTTGCTGGGCAAAAGTCCTACCTGGCCCCACCCATTTCCTAAAAATATTCAGCTGGCCCCAGAAAAGGTGTCAGTGGGTGCCACAGGCACCATGTTGGAGACCTCTGTTCTATCCCACAAATGCAAAACATCACAGCTTCTGGAGCCCTGGACTGTTGCTTCATATCCCTCCCTTCTCTGGCTAAGATGCTGAGGTTGGTTGGCTTCAGCAATGGCCACTAGTCAGTCAGCTTCTTCCTCTGCAGTTGTTTCCAGACTCTCTTCATCCACTGCGCCCCACCCCCCCTTCTCGACAACAGCTAAATGCCAACTTAGATGAGATATGTCTTTCCTTAATAGTGGGTTCTTAAAAAGACAAACTGAAAAATGCAGTCAAGACTGGAAGAGCAGCGGGCTGTTTACTCTTTTTCCCCTTCATCATCTTCTAGCTCAGAATTGCTTTCATAGATTAAGGGAGGAAAGATATGGGGTCTCACTCCGTTTCTTCCTACTGCAAGGAAAAAGCAGGATCGTGATCTGCAAAATTACTATAGAGGGGGAAAGGTGAAGCAGCTGTGCTCCGACTGGCAACATCTTTTTTTATTTTTACATGTAAGTGGCGGGAAGTAATATGGCATTTCATGGCTCGCTTAATATAGCTGTAGGAGCGGAAATAGATGATAGTTTTACAGAGAGCTGAAGATGGTTTAACGTACATATAGCCTACCTTCTGTTTCTGGTAAACAGGTTTCACAAGTTTTTCAAAACACAAACTCTTTACAAGAGATGAAAGTAGACCAAAAGTACATGAACACGGAGAGTGAAGCGTCTTCTCCCCCCCCCCCCACCCCCAACCAGTCACAATTCTCAAAACACTTTTGTCTCCAATCTGAAATCTGTCTTAGTTTGAGATGGGACAAGCAAATGCAGTTAATCAAGAGGAAAACCATTTCTGTCAACACCTTGCACTGTTTTCCTTTTACGGTCTTACAGTTTTGGCTCAGCTGTGACTAAGTGGAAGTCACTCCCTGAAGACTTTCTGGCGAGCAGAAGAGTGTATAGGTTCTTCCTTTGCCAGAGAGATGCAAGAAAGGGTCGCCAAATAAACAAAGGTGGGGCTGCCCATTGACCGAACCTGGGACTTTGCCAAGGAGATGCTGTACAGTTGTGTTTTCTCTCTCTCCCTCCTCACCCACTCCTGCAGGCAAATGGCTGATGTTGTTCTAAGTAAACAAAAAAGCATGCAGCACAGTTCTTAATAGAGGATTTCATTCATATTTTCCTCCCCGTCTGGCCCATTTCCTCCTTTTCCTTTCAACTTTGCAAGACTATTTGACAGCGGAAGAGCTCCACCTACTTTGAGGCGGGGCCATGACTCAATGGTAGTGTGCTTTGACTCAGCTTCAAGCCCCAGCTGCCCCAGCCAAAAGGATCTGGGGTACCATAACTAGGAGATTTGTAAAGAGACTCTGCCAATCAGTGTAGGTGATATCGGAACCTTTTCTGGATATAACTGCGGCTCCACTTGTCCCCTTACCCCAGAGATGCTCTGTGACAGGGATCCGCAGTGTATTGCCTGAGGGCGCCAGGGTGCCTGCTGACCTCTTTCCTGGTGCTCATCAAGTGGAGTTGGGGCCAGAAGGGCCCTTCTGATTGGCCACTGGAGATCTGATGGGTGGTATGGATTTTCAAAAATGTTGCTTTGGCAGCTGCCATCACAGCACAAGGATTTTCATGATGTGACCAAAGGTAACCTGCTGCAGCCATTTTGTGGTTGGCTGCACTTTCTACAGCAACCATTTTATGGCAGCACCCACCACACTGTGTTGGAATTCCAAAGGTGCCCACGGGTTCAAAAAGGTTGGGGACCCCCTGCTCAACGAAGACCTGAGCCTATCCTAATCTAATCTTGATTTAAATACTGCATTTCCTTTCCTGGGGACATGAGCAACCTCATGAATTTGTCCCTCCACAATCAGCAAACCATTAAACTGCTGCTGTTTCTTATGAATGCAACCAGAGCCCTATGAGAGGCAGGCTGGGAACATGAAGGATTTCCAAGGGCCCTGCATTCTTTGCCGGTCATTTCTGCTCTCAGACTGATGAGTGTGTGTGTGTGTGTGTGTGTGTTTTAATTCCACAGCAAGTCAAGGCAAATAATATGAACGGGTTCCTGGCGCTACCGACTAGGACTCTGATTCCATTATGCAAGGTGTAACCTTTTCTAGCATTTTCTGGCTGAGTTGGGTAACATGAAAGAAAATTCTGCACCAAGAAACAAGAAGCTCTATATTTGTGACCTTCTGTAAATTATGCAATCCGAGCAGATTTGCATGTATGTTTTGAAACACTTAGCTCTGCTCCTTAAGAGGCAGCACAGGGTGCGGGGTGGAGTGGGGACATATTGCAGCGTGTAGATGAGCATGTCATGCAATAAGGACTGAATATTTGCTTGGAAAAGAGATTTGAATGTCATGATGTGATTTCTTCCCTTGGTGAATACACAGAGCCATGATTTTACCATGCCTACTTGAGCTTTGCTCAAGGATCCCTGTTTCATTGCTGGATTATTATTGCTGGATTATTGCTGTTTCATTGCTGGATTATATTAGACCCTCAGGTCTAATATTATGCCCTCTGCACTAATGGGGGAGAAGGCCAGCATGATGCAGTGGTTAGAGACTACAACTAGGGAGACCTGGGTTCCAATTCCCAATCCACCCCTCTGGATGTTATAAAATACAGTGGTGGTGAATGGGGAGATGTTTTCAAGCATGATGTTCTCATCAGAGCATTTTCAGTGCTCTGTGCAGCGGGTAGATAGGTGGTGCCTATGGTGTCAGATTGCACTCTAGTTCCTCTGAGAAAGTTTTTTTTTAAAGATGTCTATCGGAATTACAAGATCATCCGCCAGCTTCTATTTTAGTTCTAAGGACTGAGTCCATCTCATAAGTCAACCTCTCATCGTGGCTGTGTGTCTGGCAGTGCTGCGCAATCGCAGCCATATGACGAACATTTGCAAAAATTATGGCTCAGTTGCCATCTGATATGTTTTAAGCATTTATTCATTTGTGCCCCTACTTTTCTCCATGATGGGGATTCAAAACAGCTTACGATATCGTTCTCCTTTCCTCTGTTTTCTCTTCCCAACAACCCTGTGAGGTAGGTTAGGCTGAAAGCGTGGGACAGATCGGCAGTCAGCTAGCAAGCTTCCATGGCAGAGTGGGGAATTGAACCTGGGTCTTACACACTAACCACTGCATCATTCTGGTTCTACTGACCTTGACATAGCCTCACATTCTGCTTAGTCAGCCCTGTGGCTTCTCCTTTTGACTGCAGAGGATTCTTTGTTTTGTTTTGGAAAAAAGATAGATGAGCTCTATGAGGCCTATTGCATCCAACGGCGGCTCCGGGACGGGGCCCATAATATGGTCAAGGCCTACACTGCTGCCTCGCCCGGCAGCAAGGAAGCCCGTGAGAGTTTGGCCGAAGCCAGCAAAGGTTACAAAGAGTACACAGAGGTAAGCCAAGATGGGAAAAGGAGGAGGGAAGGCACCACAAGCTAGGATTTCTCAGCTGGTGGCATTTAACAGGCTGCTGTTTGATGTCTTTATTTGACAGAACATGTGCCTGTTGGAAAGTGAGCTGGAGGGTCATCTGGGAGAGTTCCACATCAAGATGAAAGGTACTGAGTCCCTGATTGGTGGGCGTACTGGATGTCACGCACAAACCTGTGGACATTTTGACAGCCCTTCTGTTATAGAATGCGCTGGCAGGCATTTTGTAATAAAAAACACAGCTTGGGTGTAATTTTGAATGTTGGGAAGGAGAAAGAAAGGAGAGCTCTTTAACACTTAACACCTTCTTCGCCAGCTGCTTTTCTGCTCCACTGACTCTGGTTCATAAAAGCTTTGAGGAGGCTGGGTTGCCTGCCGTTACTTTTTCTCTGTTTCTCTTGCAGGGCTGGCCGGCTTCGCTAGACTCTGTGCTGGGGACCAATATGAGGTTTGTGAAGAACGGTTAGGGTTCGGTTCATGTTGCTGGGGAAAGGGCTTAGGTGATGGGGTAGAGATCCAACAGTTCTTGGCTGGTGCTTGAACAAGTTTGTTTGAGGTGGTTTGAGATGGTAGGGAGGACTCTCTCTCTCTGCTTGAAGTATTGCTTGGTAACAGCCAGGGTGAATTGGACCCTTTTTCATATTATCCTCACACCTAGCTCCGGGGACATTCTGGCAGGCTGAATCACACCAAAGTATTTCTTTGGGACAGGATTGATCATTTAAATGGTTGTTACTGTCTGTTTCTATTCTGGGAACTTTCTTATGAGACTCAATTTAGGTGACCAGGGGATAAATCTAAGCAGGTCTACTCGGAATCCCACTCAAATGTATCCAAAGGAGCTTTCAGCCAAGTGTTAATTTTAACTACAGATGTTGTATGTTGCTGTTAAGCTCTCAGTGTGTGTTTAATGCTGTTTTTCTTAACAAAGATAATGGTTTTTGTGCTGTTTTTATGATTTTGTCATTTTTTTTATTTTATAAAACGGCCTTGATCACGTTCTCTGGAGAAGGCAGCATTATAAACTTTCCAAAACGAATGAATGCACGTGAGAGAGCTGCTTGTTATTTAGTTTGCCCAGTTTGACTCTAGTGTCCCACCCCTCTTTGTGGCAGATCTTCATGAAGTACGGGCGCCAACGATGGAAGCTGCGGGGTCGCATCGAAGCAAACAACAAGCAAGTGTGGGACAGCGAGGAGATGATCTTCCTCCCCCTCATCACTGAATTCTTGTCCATCAAGGTAACTAGCACCGTCCTGGCCTAGGCCGCCCCTTTTCACCAGGGAGGCTGGCTGGGCCCTTCCATATTCATGGGCTCCACCCTTTCCTTTCTCCTCCCAGGTGACGGAGCTCAAGAGCCTGGCCAGTCACGTCGTGGTGGGGAACGTCTCTTGCGAAACCAAGGATCTGTTTGCGGCTCTACCGCAGGTGGTGGCTGTGGACATCAACGACCTGGGCACCATCAAGCTGAGCCTGGAGGTGAACTGGAAGTGAGTGTTCAGAGGCACCTATTTCTTTACTTTTTAATGTATGCTCTCAGTTCAGATACATGCTTATGGCATCTCACAACGTAAAAGGTGAAATCGTCAACATTAACCGTTAAAACCAGCCAGTAAAAACCCCAGAAGCATATAAAAAGCATTTGGCCTACTCTGTTTCTCCATTGATAAGCCATGAAGAAATGCTGTTGGGTAACTGTGGAGATGCCTGAAATGTTGCAGGCCACGGTGGTATTATGTAATATCGTAGCTCTTGTCCCTTCCTTCCAGCTCCACTCTGCTTTTCTAAAGGAAGCTGGCTAAGTGAGGTAACTGAGCTTGCCCCACTCCGACCTTCCCTTCATACTTCCCACCACTAATCACTAGCTTGGGTCTGGTCTGCACACCCAGCAACATGAGGTGGTAGAGTTTTGCAGTGATGCAAACTGTACCGCTTGACAATACAAAGTCACGTTTTCAAATGTTCTCTTGTGTTAATCCCCATCCCTCCCAAACTCTTCCTTGGAAATAGAAAGCTTGGCCCTTTGGGCTGGGCTGGAACTTTAACCAACACATGTTTTCAATCAGTGCAGTTAATAGGATGATGCATCTAATAATCAATGTAATAAGACCAGGAATTTGTAGAAGTCTGTAACAGAAGTGTCATCTGAACAAAGCATAGGTATTAAACATGATATAATGTCTTTTCTGCCTTGTTTAACCACATCAGTAGAAATATAGTCTATTTTCCTGGGCCATACTGTTATGATGTAGTCCTATTTCCTTTATAAAAATATCCTCCTGAACAATTCTCTTTCACATCGTTGGTGAATTACCAGGAGCATAGAGAGGCTTTGTACCCTCTTTTGGTGGGCTGTTCCATCAGGTGGGGGCCAGTACAGAAAAGGAGCATGAACAGGAAGTCTTGCTCATCTGCAGTGTGGCACCTTCAGAAGACCCTGTTCAGATGAGCAAGGTTGTCGTGGTGGGCGGCACAGAGGTGGTCTTGCAGGCATGAGGGTTCCAGGCCTTGGAGGGCTTTGTACGTGACAGCCAATACTTTGAACTGGACTTGACAACTGATGGGCAGCCCATGGAGTGACTACAGAGTCATGTGATATATTGCTTTGTCCTAAAATTCTAGCGTGTTTGGTCTCTCTCCTGCCTTCATGGTATAGCATCTCCTGGAAGCAGGGTGGTGGCCATTTATGCTGGAGGTTTTTTCAGTTTTGGCATGATGCCAAACAAGTTAGCCCATGACCAGGTTTTTTTTTATTCGATACCCGGTCTCATCCCCCCAAAAAGTTAGTAGATTGTATATTCCTCTGCCACAGAACTCAATATGCCAGACCTTTGTTGTAGAATGCTCTGTGTGGGTCCTGGTGCATACCCAGCCCTACTTCCCTCATCTGTTAGAAAGTTTGATGATGTCCTTTCAGTTGACTATAAATGCTCTTGTATCAAAGTACCATGTTCAATAATGCACAAGATAATAGTTTTGACAAAGGCAGTACATAGGAATGAATGATAATTCTCATATTCCGTAGGAACTACATTTTTATGCGGAAGCATACAGTTTTCTTAACCACTGCACCTCAACCAACCGTGCTAACATCTTTATTTGAGGCACAGTATAGCTTGCCAGGAAGCTTCTAACCATGACCGGCAACAATGGAGCTGAATGCAACTTGCATGATATATCAGTGGAACCTAAGGCCCCTTCCGCACACGCAAAATAATTCATTTTCAAACCACTTTCACAACTGTTTGCAAGTGGATTTTGCTATTCCGCACAGCTTCAAAGAGCACTGAAAGCAGTTTGAAAGTACATTATTCTGCATGTGCGGAATGAGCCTAAGAGGGGGCTAAGGAATATGTTAGATTTCCTTTCCATATATTTCCTTTGTACTGCAAGACAGAAGAGGCCAGCCTTTCTCACTCTGCATTCCTTTATTCAGTCCCTTCGACAAGGAAGACCAACCATCGTCCGCAAACACTGTGAATAAGACATCCTCGGTCAACAAGAGATTCTCCATGTACAACCAGAGCCCGCCAGACACACCCTCAATGCGTGAACAGGCCTTTTATGTGAGTGCTCTCTTTGGAAAAGAGATGTTCAGGGTTATGGGGTGGGGGAGGCACATGGGGGTTCTCTGTCTCTTCTTACCTCTTAAGGGCATAGAATGTATACAACCCAGTGAGCGCACTGTGCAGTGACATTTTTCTTCTATGTTCACTTTACATTATGACTCTGAAGCAGTCTTCAAAACTCATGTGGTGTACAACTATCCAGTCTTGGTTTCTGTGCAGATGTTCTTGTTCATTTGTCTACTTTTACATCCTTTTGAAAGCTGGGACAGCACAGTCCTTTGGCTGTCCAAGCATAATAAAAATACACAGAATACTTGTAAAGTTTTTAGAGTGCTTGGAGCATTTTAAATAAATTTACCTTGACAATCTTTACAATGATCCTGTAAGGTAGGACAGCACAGGCCACAAATTACTGCTGTGGAGCTTGGATCAAGAATGTATGGTTTGCTTCAAGCTACCTATTGAGCTTCTGGCCCAAATGAGATTTGCCAGCCACCATCGGGGATACAAATCATCCTTGTAACTCCTGTGCTATTTGTGCTGGACATATTTTTTGCTGGCAGATCTTTTGATCTAGCCCACGTCTTCAGCAAATGAGTGTCTGTTCTTTTTAAACACAATGAATGAACTTCCTTCTCTTGCAGAGTTCTGATCAGAGGCTTTGAGCCTAGTGCTGTCTTAGCATTTAAGGATGGGAAAAGTTTTATGTTCCTGGGCTGAAGGAACAGTGGATTTTCTCCCTAGAAGGATAGCTGGAATTAGAGCCGCCGGAGTTTCTGGAGACCAACAGCAGGCCTGATTGCTAGACATGGAGAGGGATTGGACAGGGTGGTGGGCGAGAGTAACTTAATTCCCATCGACAATTAGGGAGGTTTCGGCACCAACCCCTGAAGACATTGGTAGTACTTAGCCCTTGGTGCTGACGTTTGCCTCTTTCTCTGCCCAAGAGCTTTCCCCGGCTGATGTCACCTAAGCCAAGGTGGGCTTTGCTGGATATTTTCCGGGAGACCCTCCTGGAGAGGCTCCCCCGGAGCTGCTCATGCAGCGACGTCTCCTCTGTGCAGCTCGGCACAAGGGCACTGCAGGACTCTGTAAGTGGTGGCCCCGTCTTAGCATAGCTTCCTGCCTTAGAGGTGCACACCTCCTGTGTGTTAGCCTGAGACTCCCCTTTTGCCTGCTTTAGTAGGACAAAAAGAGTGCTGCTTATTTATTCCAGGGGGGTCTGTGCTTTCCTGTGTCACCAGGCAGTAGTGAGCATGTGGTTCGACCTGCCTGCCCTGGTTGTCATGTGCTTATTCCCTGCTGGCAGGATGGATGCAGTGTGGGCATTTTTTCCTGCGTTTTGTAGTAGTAGATTCCTTCCTTGCTTTGCTGGTATAGAAGAGAACCAGTTGTACCTACCAAGCCTGTGCTCACGTGGTTGTTCTTGGTTTTCTTGAGTTTGGTTTTGGAAATTGCAGCTTTAGAGAGATGTGTCCCCTTCTTCCAGGCCCCTTGAGCTGATCTGTGAAATGTTGTGCTGTTACTAGGGCAGATCACAATACCCAATTTGGGACATTTCCTTGCAGGAACAGCTGAGGAAAACAGCTTTTCTGAGAAAAGAGGTTCTATACTTTGCAGGGACTTCTTCTTCTATCTGGACATTGTAACCTGCAGTGAGCTGTTTTCTGTTTTCTCCTCTTTTTCGGAACTACAAAGGCTTACCATAGCAACCACACATTTTTTTAGTTTGGAACTCTAGTCCCTATTGGGAATTTTGGGAGTATAGCAATTCTATGTATGTATAAATCTCCCCACCCCCATGCAAAATGAACGGCTTTTCAATGAGAGAAGGAGCAACTCAGCTATAGTCTTGTATAAAATGGTAGTTTGTTGGCACCTTGTTGGAGCCAGGGCCAAGGAAGGGCTGTGTACTGCTCTCGCACGCATAACACTGTTTCTTGCAACCCTGTCCACTAATGCCTTGACGCTGTGTTTCCCACAGAATATGTTGCGGCAACAGGAGGAGCTGGAGAATGGGGCGGCCTGGTCCATATCTTCAGAGTCGTCCGATGATTCTTCCAGCCCGCAACTGTCTGGAAGCGTCCGCCACATTCCTCCCCGACCTGTCGTTCAACCTGCTGTGCAGGTTGCTGCACCAGCCATAGAAATTGCCTTTACACAGCCTGAGGACAAAGACCCGCCTGCTGTGCAGGAGGAGGTGGCGATGGTAGCCAATGGCCACGTCCCCTATGCCCGGACTCTTAGCCAGATCAGCGAGGCCAGTGTGGACCTGCCAGTTTCACAGGACAGAGAATGTGCTGTCCATCAAGAGAGAAGTCCCGGGGACTTGCCTACCCTGGAAATGAACTCTTTGGCCCAAGGTGCAGTCTCCATGCTGGACACCCGGATCAATGAGTGTGAAGAGGAGGAGGCCGAGCTTGCTGGGGCCACCATCGTGGTAACGGAGAAAAGTGAGGATGCTGTTGGCCAGAGCCAGGAGGCCCCAGAGCCTAAAGCCTCACTGCCTGAGCCCAAGCCTGATTCCGTGGATCTGCATCCAGCGGCGGTCTTGGAGGTGCCGAGATCCAAACCTGTAGACTGTGGACTCGAGGAGGCTATCAGTTGTCTGGCCTCTGCTCTGGATGACTACCGGGGGCAGTTCCCGGAGCTACAATCCCTTGAGCAAGAGCTCAAACATCTGGAAGAGATTCTCTTGGTAAGAGTGGGGAATACTTTGCATGTACTTGGCATATAAAAAACAAAATAACACTCCAGGCCAACGCTCCCTGTAAGCCGTGCAGCCGCCCTATTGGTGCCATGCAGATCAGGGGCTGGCTATCAGGGGAGCTTTCCCCAGTGGCTCAATCCAGGCTTTTCACCAGGGTAATGCAAATTCTGTTACTTGTTCTAGAGTTCTGCCAATGTAAGCTACATTCTGGAACTTTTAAACATCGGGCAGATTATTTCCTCAGTGTGCCTAATTTATTCCACGGCTGCCTTCCAGAAAGGGGTAATGAATAGCTGGCCAGGACAAGTCCCACTTTCTAGCTGCGGTCAGTTCTTTCAGCCTGCTTTCCACAGTTCTCTTCTAGGTGGTTTTTGAGGAGAGCTTTGGACTTTGCAAGAAGTTCAAATGGCATAGTTAGATGTACCCAGAGTGCCAGACTAGGACCCTGGTTCAAATCCCTACTTGTGCCATGAAAGCTGGCCTGTCAGAAACTCCCAGTCTGGTGGTTGTTGTGAGAAAATGGAGCAAAGAGAACAATGCTCTAAGCTGCTTTGAGTCCCGGCTGTGGGGGAAAAACAGGATACAAGTAAATAAAGGCAAATGCATCCTTCCCTGCGTCAGAAGCGCTGAGGGGGTGTGGCCAGGACACACAGAGAATGATGCACAAGTCCTGTGTTTCAATGTGAGGCAGAACTATAGAGAACAGGAAAGTATTGTGCTCATATTTTGTATATAACCTGCCCACAATATTTTTGTACATGTGTTCCCAGGACGGAAGCAACTCAGAGGGTTTGCTTTCGGATGGGTGTTTTGGTTGGCTTACCGGAATGAAGATTGAGACTTTGACAACTGGAATCCAAACATTTGGAGTTAAAAGACAGATCAGAGGGTGTTTAATGGCTTTTTCAACCCTCCACTGCATTTTTATTAAGTGCTAGTAAATGTCATCGTTGATGCCACGAAAGAGGGAAAGACATCATTTAATCATGATAACAAAAATATCTGTCAAAGAGAATATAGTTGTACAGCATCAAGTCTACTATATTTGGAGCTTTTCGTGGCATGTAGGCTGCCAATATGGGGGGTGGGGTGGGTGGGTGGGTGGGTGGGTGGGCGGGTGTGTTTATTCTGTGTGTTCCAGATTTGGCTCTGTAAGCCTCCTGGATCTACAGGAAGGCAGGATGTACATATTTTGATAACATCAACAGTGTAAATAAATAGAGATATGCAAAAGGTCTGGTAGGCCGCTGCATCTCCTCTAGCTTTTAGAAGTGGATCCCTTCTTTTCTTCTCTCTTGTTTTCACTCTTCTCTTTGTCTTTCCTCTTCTCTCTTTTCCACTCGCAAGCTCCAGTCACTACAGTCAGAGGCAGGAAGTCACAGCAGGGGTAGCAATGCCAGGCCTGGAGATCCCCTCGAGTCCCAGTTAGTCCCCAGATTACAGAGCTCGGATCCCCTGGAGAAAAGGGATGCTTTGTAGATTGGACTCTGTGGCATTGTGCCTCTCTGAGGTCCCTGCCCACCCCAGGTTCTTCCCCCAGATCTCCGTGAGTTTCCCAAACTGGATCTGGCAATGTTACCCTCACATTCTCTGCCAGTGGCCAGGGGGAACCTCCCAGCCCTAGGCAAGGGTGGAGGTGGGCTTGGAGCTGAAGCACAGGAAAGCCCAAACAGATTTACAAAGGTGTGCTGTGTGCTCTCTCTCCTGCCCCTCACCCTTTCCATCTCACAGCAAAAGCAAGGGGTATGCCTGAGTCGGTCTTCCAGCACCAGCCTGACAGTGGAGCACGCACTGGAAAGCTTCAACTTCCTCAATGCTGCTGAGACGGATGATTCGGAGGGAGATGAAGAAGGGTGAGTTGGGATGGACCAGGCTGTGGTGGTGTTACTAGGATACCGAGCATCAGCCACTGGACATTAGACTGGTGAAGTGCTGGGCCTGAGAAATCATTCCCTAATTTGGTAGTGGAAAATCCTCACCCACAATAGGAAGCAGGGCTGAGGTTACACTAAGGTGGGCATCGGAGAGGTATCGGACTATGGTAACAACCAGAAAATTCCTTGTCTCAAGGGTGCTGGTGTTTAAATGAGGGATCATGTTATACTTAGTTTGGTGCTGGGTGCTTGCCCACCCTGGAGCTTGTACCCACAGCCATGGTTCAAGACTGACAGTCTTGGGCTCTTGGCTGGAGATATTCACAGGAACAAGGAATGTCCGTGGAAAGGCTTTTTTGCTAGCCTGGGGAGTTGCTCTGTGAACAGTGGCTTTTGTTCAACAGGTAAATATTGTACTCTAGCTTCCCTTGGAGGGTGGGCAATTTCTGGGGGCTACTTGACTGCCTGGATAATGACACATCCCAACTCATGGACATAAATCCAGCACCATCTTAATAGGAAGGGGCGTCTTTATTGTAAAGTATGTTCATTAAGTTCTGGCCGGGGTGGGTGGGGGGTGCGCGTGTGCGCGTGCGCCTTGTATAGGGTGGGCTTGGTTTCCCAGGGTGTCTTAGTGTGGGCCGCCATCTCTGCTTGGCACACAGCACAACTTTTACACTTGACCAGCCTAGATGACACTGAGAGAGAGACCTGGTATGATCTCCTGTGATATTTTTAAAGTTAAAAGCAGTGGGGAAGGGGGCAGAATGAAGTCCAAGAAGCCACCTGGAACCAATTAATTGCCTATACACACAGCTGCAGTTAAAACAGAACCTGTCATCATGATTTGACTTCATTTTGTTCCGTCCCACCTGAAACGAGAAAGGAGTTGGCCTCGCCTGACAGGTGAACTCCTGCAAGATGTGCTTCAACACCGCCACCTTGTGCCCAATGCTTGATATTGTTTCCTGCAAGCAACATCTAGATACCATTCACTGTGGCCCTGACTTGAGTAGCCCAGGCTAACCTAATCTCAGAAAGCTAAGCCAGGTTAGCCCTGGTTAATACTTGGAAAGAAGACCACCAAGGACATCTAGGGTTAGCATGCAGAGACAGGCAATGGCAAGCCACCGCAGAACATCTCTTGCTTTGAAAACCCAATGCAACATCATAAATTGGAAACAACTTGATGGCAGTTTAAAAATTGCTGAGGGTGGAAGCCCTGGAGACCCTGGAGTCTTGCTTGCATTGCTAAAAAGCTAGATGTGTTCAGGGCCTTCTTGAGTTACTGATATGCTTGGTCACATGACCCATAAACCTGCCTTATATTGACTCTATGTATGTCATTGTGGTTTACCCTGACCGACAGCAGCTCTCCAGGGTCTCAGGGTCTTTCCTATCATCCTCTACCTGAGCCTTTTAACTGGATATGCTAGGGATTGAACCAGGGACCTTCTGCATGCCAAAGATACTCTGCCACTCACCTATGGTCTCTCCCCTCATCCAGCCACTTCACTCCTGCTGTACACCCTGACTATTGAAGCTAGCTTGAAGCAGGGCAGAAAAGTCAGGCTCACTGAAGACTGGACTCTCAGGACATGCTTCTTTCATCTGCTTCTGTTCACAGGAGACCCAGCAGCGTGCAGCCTCTGAGCAGGGTACCAGGGTCTGGCGAAGCCGTCGGTGAAGAAACAGCAGGGTGCTTTCCCTCAGAGGGCAGTTCAGAACCCATGAGCACCGGCAGTGAATTCCTTGACAGGGCGCTGGTTCTGCATTTGAATTACTGCAACGGCTTGCTGCTGGTGAGGGCAAAATGAAGGGTCCTTTCTATCTGCAAACCCCATCTTCCAGCTGTGTGTGTTTTGTTTTTTGGTGCCCCACACATCTGACTTCAAAGTTCCCACTTTCCTAACAGCCAGTGTGAATGATGGCCACTAGCATAGGCAATTTCAAATGAAAAGTTTGAACTGCCCAACTCTAGGGTTGACCTTCAAGTGCCAATAGCCATGCTGTCTAAAAGGGAACTAAAAGAATGACTTACATATACCATTTGTGGGCTTCCAGTGGCATTTGGATAGTCACAGGTGGAGAAATAGTGCTAACCTAGATAGTTTCTTGGTTTGAACTGATGAAGCACTTCTTACATTCTCAGGAAAAGTTTGTCAATGGTACATCCTTCAATCCCATTCATTTTGTGGGATTCCTGAAAATGGCCTGGATTGCTATTGTGATTTAATCCTCACTGGCTTGATTTTGTGGTGGATATTAGTTGCCATCTCTGAGTTGGACAGCTGAGCTGTCCTTTTTGAGTTGTCCTGCACATAAAACATGCAACCAGCTAAAAAATGGCTGTTCGTAGAATGTGAATTGGAACTGGGCACTCCCCTTAAGGGTATCTTGTGGTGTTTTTATCTGATTTGTAGAAACTCGGCAATTTTGGACCACTGCGCTGCCAGGAAATGTACGCGCTCGACAGGCTAGCTAGGGAAGCTCAAGTCCTGGAGACGGTATGCCGCCTGGCAGAGGAACAGTCAGGGACAGCCGGTTCTGCCACAGAAGGTGAGGAAGTGTGCTGAGAGAGAGAATTTCATGGCCACTCACTGCTGGGGGTGGGGCTGTAAATCTGAAAAGGTGCGTCTGTCTTTGAATCTTTGTGGGAGGCAGAAATTATACCCAGGGTACCGCCCACTGTTATTTAAACACACATCAAAACAGCAGCCACCATATTATTTAAGCTGGGCAAGCTTGCTTTCACGCATCTTTCCTTTCTAAACAACGGACATGCTTACTAACATCTTTTGATGAGAAAGTGGAATTAGTACTGTACTCTGTAGCAGCCAATTGAAACAGGAGTCTAGCAGCACCTGAAAATATTAACGCAATTTCCATCTTAAGTTTCCGTAAATCAGAGCTCACTGCATTGCATGTACAAAGTGATGACGACAAATAAATGCGTCGCCTTAATTCTTGAATGCTTCAAGCGGAGAGAGAGAGAGAGAGAGAGAGCGCTTCTGGAGAAAGCACCTCTTATCAGCAGGATGTATCTGCAGGATCCAGACTCCTTAGTGGTTTAAAGGGAACATCTGCTAGATCTGTCATGGCCGCTCTAGTTCCAAACTGATTTTGTGGTATCTCTCTCTGTTCTCAGTGGTTCAGTTCTCCACACAGAAGGAGGGCATTTTGCCCTTCTGGGACAGCTGCGTGGTCATCCCTAATGTATTCACCTGCTCAGTAGAGAGATTCCTAAAGACACTGAGTTCCCAGTATGCAGGGCGAATCAATGAACGGCAGCAAGGCCTGGCAGATTCAGGTGAGTGTATATTCAGCGCATCCTCCCCCCTCCCCCCGGTCTAGATTTTGTACCAAAATGTATATAGATTTGTAACCTGAATAAATTGTGCATCTTAGTTTCATTGCCATATGACCAGAAAAATAATGCCCGTAACTAATTCCCCTGGCTGCTTGAAAGCCATTCTCAGTTCTCTTTGGTCTGTTGCTACAACTGATCTGTGCTGTGTTTTCATTTATAGTTTCAGGTATTGGACCGCCTCCCCTCTAAAATTCAATCCTACGCTGGTTCTTATTCCCAGGCCATTCCCACGTTTTTGTCAGTCCCTACCACCACCCCTTCTCGGCCCCATCTAAAATGGGAGATTCTCAAAGTGTCTCAGTGTCATGCCAGTGTTTGTGCTGTGAGTATACATGAGTTGCTTTGTGTTTGTTTCTGCTCCAGTGTGTGTGAAGTTGGTGGAGGAGCTTCTGCAACGCAGGCTGCCCAGGCGCCAGGGGGGCTGCCAAGCAGAGCAGGTGACTATCTTCCAGTACTGGATCCATTTTGAGGCTCTGCCTCCATCAACACTGGACTCCTATGTCTTGGAGTTGGCAGAGGAAGGTATGTTATGTGAAGAGTGTGGATCTGGGCTGGGGGGGGGGGGGGGCATCCTTTTCACTTCTCACTTGCTGACCCCTATCTCAAGCGATGACTGTTCTCATCCCCTCATGTTGAGTTATGTAATTTTTTTTACAAGAGTAGAATAGAACAACAGATTGGTAAGGTAAACTGAAATATATCTACTTTGAAATATAATAAGAGATAAACCCAAAGAGATAAGGGGAAGTCACACATTTGTAAGCAGTTCTATCATGCTATCTTTCTAGGGTTAAGGGTCTAAAACTTTTCTATACATCAGACCTCTTTTGATGTGTGCATTCCCTCCACCTTCCCTTCTGGGCCATGCTGGGACCTGTCTGTGGTTGTGTGGAGGCCTGGGAATTCCCCCTCTACCATCCTGGCTTGGTTGGAACCTTCCCTTTGAATCTGCATGCCAAGCAGATACCTCTGAGCTCGGGCCCCTTTCCAAAGCAGAGGCTCTGGTTTTGGATTCCCGTAGCTGGTCCCTATAATGCTTATTGTAGTTCTTTGCCTGTCTTGTGCCTTCATAGTGCTGCTGGCTCAGAACCTGAACTCCGATGACCAAGACATTGTCCTGAAGGCTCTAAAGCGCATGCCCGAGAGCCGGCTCCGTAAGGACGGTCTGAAGGCATTGAGCCTCCTCCTCGTGGAAGGAAACAGCAAAGTTGTGGGGGCAGTGTCAGCACAGCTACGCACACTGTCGGAGAACCCTGGCTTCCGAGAGAGGGCAAGTATCTGGGGAACAATGCCAAGAGGCAGTTTGTGAATTGAGAGAAGCATGAGCCTGCTTTTTCAAGGGTCACAGTCACACTGCAAACTGTATTGCATTGTTCTGTAGTTTTGCAGTCGGGCTTTGTTGGATCTTTTGTACTTACTGTTGTTGTACTTATATACAAATATCTTGTTTGTATTAATGGGCAACAGCCCGTTTTACTATCCAAGGTGCTCAGCACGTTTTTTCCTTGCTTTGAAAACCCTATGAGATCGCCATAAGTTGGCACTTTCTACCATCAGGAATTGCGTGATTCAGCTTGATTCCCAGTGAAAAAGAACTATAAATGAAGCAAATTGGTAGTCTGTTTAGTAGGGCATGTCTAGATATATGCTAGAACTACAGATTCCAAGGGGTTATTGAATCAGGTTTAAATCCGTTGTCAATAAATATAGTGCACATGCCTTTACTGGGTAGGGGTAGCCTTACATTGGAAAAGACAGACTGACAGGCTGTTCTTCCTTAGGCCCTGGTGAGTTACCTTGAACAGTTGGAGGATGAGGAAGTGCAAACGCGAATTGCTGCTTGTGCGGCTTTGGGTTGCCTTAAGGTAAGACTTGGCTTTCGACTGGGCTCAAAAGGCAGCTTTTCCCACCTTTGTCAACTTGGAGTTCAGGAGTTGTCTGCAACCATTTTGTCCTCTGTGACTGAGCAAGACACACACGCGCACACACACACACACACACACACACACAAACACGCACACACACCCAACAAACAAGAGAGAGGAAGGCTTCATAATCAAAGCAGGACTTCCTCTCTCTGTCTGGTGGCAGATCTTCCTTCCCACTATAAGCTAAAAGTGGAAGGACAACAGTCCATTCAGCTTATACCTTAGGGCTAGGGGGCATAGCTTTGTAAAATGGTACCCAGGGATCAGCACCCCCACCCAGCTGCACCCCACCCTTGAACTTCCAGAGCTTAGTGCAGGGGCTTTATGGGATTGCCATAAATCGATTGCAGCATGATGGCACTTTCCACCAGCATGTTGTGGGTTCTGCTCATGGAAAAGGAAAGGTTAAAACCTGATGGCATCATTTTCTATTTTTTCCCCTCCTCCCCTTCAATAGGCCAAGGAGAGTATTGAGCAGCTGGTGTACGTGTGCCAAACTGATAAGGAGGCCGTACGGGAGGCAGCCAAACAGAGCCTGATGCTGTGTGGTGAGTAACCTGCTGCTCATTCAAGAGTCTTTCCCCTCCCCACAGTAGATCGGCAGGTGGCTTCCTTTGCAGCCCTGGGAGGTGGGGTGGAGGGTGGGTGTCGTTCCACGCAACAGTATGCCATGCCACTCTGTACTGGGAAGCCAGCTAGAGCCTTTGCTAGCCTTCAAGAGGAGGGTATGAAAAGTGTTAGGTCTTATACATCATTTACTAGCTGATAGTTTTAGCTGGAGCTGTGGGGGATTGAACTTGGGACCTTCTGCATGCCAAGCAGAAGCTGTACAACAGAGCCAGAGGGAACCCCCTTCCCCCATGTCCTCTGCTGGATTTCATGGCTGAGGATAGAATTCCCTGTTCCCTTTGCACTGTGTTGCTGTTCACTTGGCAAGAGAGGACACGGAGACCTCCAGGTGGAGAACGCTAAGCCATTGTTATTTATCCTTTGTTAGATGGCACTGAGAGAACCATCTGATTGGCTAAGTAGACTTCCAGGTCATGACGAGCCAGCTGCACAGGTTGGGATGCCGTTGGCCAGTCTGTTCCCCGCTCCTCACCCCACCTGTCTGTTGTGCCCTGGACCTCCCCACCACCAGCAGCCTTATCTCGTTTGGGTCTTTTGTCTTCACTGTGGCTCGCTTCCTTCCCACCTATCCACCCCCAAGTTTGTAGGCATTCCTTACAGCATTCGTGTTCTGGGTCTGCATGTGTGTGTGTCTGTCTCTTATCACTGCAACAGAAGGAACAGCGTTCCTGTTGAAGATCTGTGATATGATGTCAGGGTTTGGGGCACTCTATTCAGCCGGGCCTTTTATTTATTCTTTAATAATTGGCCCTATTTTTCCTCACAGAGCAAGGCAGCTTTACAATTTTAATTTATTTATTTTGCTTCCAAAGACTTGGACACTCCCCTCGCCCTTTTGGAGAGCTCACTCCATAAAGCAGAAGCAACCACAGAGAAAGCACGTTCCTTTCTTGATGTCAGGTGGGAACTCGCCAGGCACTTTCGCACATGCAGAATAATGTACTTTCAGTCCACTTTCACAATTGTTTGCAAGTGGATTTTGCTATTCCGCCCAGTAAAATCCAGCTGCAAAGTGCACTGAAAGTGGATTGAAAGTGCATCATTCTGAACATACAGAAGTGCCCTCAGAGGGTGACCAAATAAACACCATATATGACACAAGGAGGACAGATGGTCCTTTCAGCACTAGGATTCACACTGATCCATTCCTGTGCTTTCCACATCTTGATCGCTACATGGACTTAGTTGAGCTGTGGTCTGAATTGCCATCTGTCCTGCTTAGTTGAAAGATCCCATCATATTTGCAGGAACTTTGAAGCGTTTGGTAGCTATGTGACATAGCGGGTAAGCAACAGTTAGGGATCCCTGGGTTCAACTCCCCATTCAGGCACTAACCTTGCTGGGTGGTCTAGTTCTGTGTCTAATCTCCACTGGTTCGGAAGATTAAAAAATAAGAAAGGGAGTTGCTGGGAGAAAGGGAGCAATTGAAACTGTAGAAGACATTTTCCAACCCTGACCCGGATGGCCCATGCTAGCCTGATCTCATCAAATCTTAGAAGGTCAGCATGGTCAGCTGTGGTTAATATTTGGATGGGAGACCATCATGGAAATCCGGGGATGCTGTAAAGAGGCAAAGGCAAAATCACCTTTGTTCTTGTCTTGAAAATCTAGCTGGCTGCATCTTGATGGCTCTTTTCACCACCGGCAGTTTGAAAGCAGTCATACAGCCACGAGCAACTAACTTTTGAGCGCAAAAATAAATTCCCCAAATTCTACTGCTAGGTTGCTGGCCAAGTCACCTGTTAATTGACTGCCATCAAGTATTGTGATTAACATCTTCATGTTAAGTGGCAGATTGCCTTTCTGCATTGCATGATGGGAAGAGAACTAGTATAGTGCATAGATCGCTGGACTAGCATAATACATAGGGCACTGGATTTGGGAAACCCAGGTTCAAATCCTGTCTCTCTACCCTGGAAGCTTACTGAGTGACCTCAAGCCAGTCATGTACTCTGAGCCTTACCCACCCCACAGGGTTGTTGTGAGGATAAAAGGGAAGATAAGAGAATGATGTATCATATTATTGGCAAATCTGAGTGTCCCTTGTATCCCTACCCTGCAGGGGTCGCAATCACACACCTGTAGACAATCCTCCCTGGAGCCTGTGCACCCTTCCCTCCCAGCCACATGACATAACTTTTTCTACTGGCCTTCCGCTGCAGCTGTGGGAATCTCTGTACAGGAAATGAAAAGCCCCCAGTGCAAGAGGAAGGAAGCACAAAGCAGGCTTGCAAGCATCAAAGCATTGGGACTGCCACAGACTTAGTTGTGTTTGCTGTGAGATGGGAGAGTCCACCATGTGATGTGACCATGATAGTGTACAAAGCTTCAGGGAGGGACTGGCATCTGTAGCCTTTTAGGGCTTCCAGCCATGTACGGTGGGGTACCTCAGGAGGTCAGCTCTCCTGCTGGCTTGTGAGCTCCTACAGAGCTGCCTTCACCCCTGTTGTTGCCTTTTGAGAAGGTCTTCAGCTAGTGCAGGTAGAGAGCAAGGGCACTGTTGCTCCTGCATCTCCTCCCAAGTGCAAATGAAGAGGCCCAGCAGGACAGCAAATCAAGGCCAGTCTGCTGTGAAAAGGATTCTTCTAAGCATAGCCAGGTTGAGAGACACACACCCCACACACAAAAGCTCTGCCTTTCTTTTTGCCTGCCCCACCCTTGCTAGCCCTCTAATGTTCAATGAATGCTTGCAACATGAAGCCCGCTGATGAAGTCACAACTGTTGTTCCTCCCCTTCCTGTCACATGACTTATGGAAATATGCTTGCACCTCAGTGGATCCCACGCTGGTGTCCGGGCATTAAAGGAGGTGGGTGGCCCTGGGTGGAACCAATTTTCGTAAAAGCTTATTAATTTTTTTTGTCATGAGGCATAACTCTGTTGGAGTTCTCAGTTAGTGCTTTCATTACTTCTGTTGTTATCACTGATCAATATTTGACCATACAGTTTGACCTTTGACCCACTTGATGCCCACACTAAACCACTGTAGTATCACAGCACTGGGCATGCCCCCTTACTGTGACTCCAATCCTAGTTTTACACTTTACTAGAGAGCCAGCCCCATAGAATTCAGGTGGAGTCATTTCTGAATGAACATGCATAGGATTTAGAGATGCCACCCTACGCTGCTGCTCAACTGGGGTGGTGGGAGCAAAAATCAGGGGAAACTGGCATCATGCAGTGCTATGACATCACTCCCAGGTATGCATCCAAAAGTGATGTCACCACATTCCTAGTTGTGCCAGTCTGCAGATTCTCTGACACCCCCCCCCCCTCCCAATGCTTCCAAAGGGCTGGCAGCCCCAACAGGGTTGCCCTGTAAGCAGCTTTCCCCCTTCCCCATCCTAGTAGTTCATGACTTGCCTCTTCTATGGTCAGCTGCTTACCAACACACACTTGCCGGTAACTTCTTGCCTGAAACAAATTAGTATCTTTGGAATCGGCAGCAGTTCACACACCTCTGTCCTCTAGGGCTGCTTCAGCTGCTGCTAGATGGATAAGTTTGGGGGCGTTGGACCTCTGCCTTCTGGCTCATTCTAAACTGCACAATAAGCAGGTTGTGAGGTTGGATGTAGCCTTAAGAGAACTGAAAGCTGCGTAGAAGGAAGCCAAAACAGGCTTTTCTAGCAGGACATTTCTGGTAATGGAGATCATCAGGTAAACAGAGGCACCCAAACGTCTGACAGATGGTTTAAGAAATAAAGATGACATTGATTGACTGCGCAGGATACATTTATTTATGAAGTGCAAACATTCACATTCGAGCTGAACCTGGAATGTGGATCTGCTACCTAGTTAGAAAAGTCAGAAGACAGTGAGCTGCTGGGGATATATTCTACACGGTGTTCTTTTTTTCACTGTAGGTTCCAGAGCAGAGCTCGATCAGTGTTTTATGCTAGGCAGTGTTCCTTTCATATGCTTCCTCTCTACTTCTTCCTCTTTACAATCCATCTTCTATATCATGCAATCCAGACTAAATTGGCAATTTCCACAGATTGTCCTTCCTTGTTGAAGATGGCCTTCATGCCATTTCTCAAGATCCCCAACCCTCAGCAGTAGCATTTTGTGGAGATCAGTGGGCTACAGAGGAAAGTGAGAGGGTGTAAAGCAGGAAAGGTCCATGCTACTGATGGGAAATGTAGTCTGGATCCAACCCAGTGTCTGCATAGTTGTTTATAGAGGTTTGTTTTTCCTTCATATTATCTGCTTAAAGTAGCCTGACAAGACTGCCTGTTCATAAAGACACTTAATTACAAATTAGGATGGGGACAGGTATACATGAAGGGTGAGCCCACAACAATCCACAATCACCCCTTCTGAATAGACAATATCAACTGAACTAGGCTGGGTTAACCACTACTTCCTGTTTTCAAGAGAAGCCAACCGTACAGAGTGCTGATTGGCTGGCTGTTTTGACAGTCACTCAGCCATTTCCCTCCTTCCTTCCTACCTGGCTGTTGAGCAAATTGGCTGGCCAGTGAGGCAGTCTCTCCCTTATACTGAAAAAAATGTTTCAAGTTTTTAAAAAGACTTTTTAAAAAGCATCAAATAAATGTTTTCACAGGAAAAAAAACATGCCAGGTGGGGTATAAACCTGAAAATTCACACAAGAGTTGGAGACATGTACATATATCAATTGAGGAACAAGGGCAGGAAGAAGTGGTACTTGCCCCATAGCTGAAAACCTGCACCCCTTGCTGGGGAACATTAGATCGCCTTGAGATCCCCAGCGTGAACCAGAGCCCTTGTCCCTTCCTTTCTTTACACATCTGTATTGCAAAGATCAGAATGGGCACTAATAAGGGAGAAATTAAAATACACTTCAGCTGTCTGATGCAGATATATCCCAGAAAGGATTTCATGAAAAACTGTAGCTGAGGACAGGAGAAATCAACAGCTCATCCAGCCTGTCCCAAAACTACAAAAGAAGGCTGTGGACCATTTCCAGAAAGAATTCTGCCTGTCATTTGGACAGTCCTCACTGTTTCTTAAGGAGAGGGTTTGGGTCCAAATTCAAGGAAATCTTAGTGGGCCCACCACTGGCTTGAACTCGGTTTGGAATAGGGTTCTAAACTGGGTCTCATTGTAGCCACTCACTGTGGACCACGAGAATTGGTTCCGGGCAGCAGTGGCTTTATAGAAACGTGGGGCGCAGTTCCCTCTCTTTTTTAGGGCTCCTGTGTTTCGGCAGCTAGGCTCATAAAACCGCTTTGTGGTCTGTCTCTCATTAACCTCTGTGGATCTTGCTTGTCATAACAGTATTCTAATTGTCTGCTGATTGGTATGTGTGTATTCACAGGGGAAGATGGAAAATCAGCACACCGACGGCTAGAGGAGTCCTTCGATAGTTTGCCACGGATCTTCGCCCCAGGCAGCATGGCCAGCACCGCATTCTGAAAGGATGCTGTGCTCGACTACCTGCAGATATGCTTGGGACCCAGAACCTTGCATGCCATAACATCAATCATGTCACTTAGGTTCAGTCAGAGCCAAGTCGGCATGCCACCAGCTGGGTAGTTCCTTGCCCATCCAGCATGCCTACAAAGCAGTATTAGCACTGCCCTGCACACTGCCTTCTGTGGAGGATGCCTTTCAGGTAACCCCCCTCCACTAGCCGCTGCACTCACAGAATTGACTCGAGAACAGGGTGGCTGAAACACTCCCCTGTGACTTGGTTGGGAGGACCAAGAATGTGGGCGCTCTGTTGTTAATCGGTGGTCCAATGCCACTTTTCTGAAACTGGGCCTTGACAGATGTGTCAGAATGTCCTTGGTCACAAATGCCGCCGGGATCCAGCTTGAGAGAAGCCTATAAAAAGCTGTTGTTTGTACGTTACCTCTGTTGTCTCCTCTTGAAGATATTGTGCTCCCCTTTAGACAGTGATTGTCCTGGAATTTGTGGGGGGGGGGGGGGGGCATATTCTGCTATTGATGGCTTACCTCCCTGAATACAAGTTCCTCTGCTCTGAAGAGGGCGGGGAGAGCATAAGATTATAGGAGGGGCTCTCTGCATCCCTGAGAGGAGAGGGAAGGGAAAGGTTGTTTTTAATTAATGGTGCCATGGAAAACCAGACAACGTGGATGGGTTGAGTCTGCCTCCTTTTTGGCTATTTTATTATTTTTATTTACACTTTGGGTGTGTGTGCAAACAAATGAACACAAAAAGTCCCTTTTCTATTAAAAAAACCCCTCTATAAATTAATCTATATATCTACACAGATATATAAATATATTATATATGTATGTATGTATGTAATGTAATTACTGAGAGTTCTTGGCTAATTTTTTTGATTTTAAGCCTGAAATAAAAAGAAGTTTGAAAAAGTGGGTGAGTTGGGTCGTTTTCTGAATGCTTCTCTGGGGGCCTAATAACTGGAAAGTTAGGTGTGGTGCAGTGATCAAAACCGCCTTAGGGACTGCTCAGGTCAGCAGAATGGGCAGTGTTAAAGATGTTTTGTTTTCACACCTGTAAAACAGGAAGAGAGCAACCTTGTCAGAAGCAAAAGGGAGCTCCCACAGCTATGGATGCAATGTCACCCAATCTTTCCTACAATATTCTGTGGGTGTCTCGCAAAACCATTAACTCAGTACATCACCAGGGAGCTGAAGATAATGCAAAGGGTTAACATTCACAGAATGGTCTGGAAGTATGTTTGGCTGTAGCACTGCAGAGCCAGTACCTGGATGCCATAAACAGAGAGCTTGTATATGAGCCACGAAGAAGGAATATCATTTTGAACAGGCGTAGATTGAGGACCAAAACATTCCTGTAAAACCTAGGTGCTCCTATGTCCAGGTCTGCGCCATCTGTGGCCTCCCTCCTTTTTGAAACTGGCATGTGTTTCCTGATTACCAGCTCTGGTTTGCTGTCCAAGCAGCCACTTGGAGCACAAAAGCTGCAGAGAGCAGCAGTTCAGGTAGAGGCAATGGGCATGGTTTGTTCATGTCATTGCTTCTCAAATCCACACTATTGTTGTCTGGATCCATGCCAGCTGCAGAGATGCAGCCTCAGGAGTTTGCATTGGACCTGTCGGGGCGGCATGACAGCAGGTGTGTGTACTTTCTGTGCATACCTGTGCCATTATCACTTGGGTTCGAGGTGGGCCTCCACTTTGTCTTAAACCCAGCAGGGCCAGCAAGATGCCTTGCTTGTACTTGGATCAAGCAGTGCAAGCAGAATTCGGGTTTGCTATCCCTGTCTTTGCTCCCCCAGATCTGGTGCATGATGTGCTCTAGACTTCTTGGTCCCCTGAAACAAATTCTTAAAGATATATACGATCTGAAGATACTAAAGCTAGATTAGAATCCAGTAGCACCTTCGAGATCTACAAGATTTTCAGGGTATAAGCTTTCAAGGGTCAAATCTTCCTTTAGAGCCTGAAAATTTTACTGATCTCTAAGATGCTTCTGGACTTGGATCTAGCTCTTTTACTGCAGACCAACATGGTTGCTTTCAGAAATGATCTTAAATATGAACTGATACAGAGACCTGGCTGGCTTCAACAGTGATTTTATGGCATGATGGAGAAAAACAGCAATGATACAATGCAAGAGAAGGCAAAAGCCAGAAGTGTTACACAGAAAACAAGCACAATAGATTTCTTAAGTGGGCTGCCCTATCACAGTGCATCTGGCTTGGAAGTACCACGTTAAATATTAGTTCACCATTGCTTTTGAGAAGAATCCAGCAGTTTTCCCTGTGTTAATCTGGCAGAATTCCTTGTGCACACATTCTTCCATGTAATTTCAGTGACCGATCTGCTAAAATATTCAGAAAGCTCTTAGCCCACCTCTGATAATTAGATTTGAATTAGATCTAGTTCTCACCACAAGGTTATGCCACTCTGGAATCCAGGTAAGCTATCACACGACTGAAAGCTTCCATCAACAAAATATTTCCTGCATGTAGAAAGTCAAGTGTGTTGGGTCTAAAGTTATGCTCCAATTTCTCTTGGTATGCCAATTAATGTCCTGTGAAGCCAAGGGTACAGCTATGTAGGAGGCAGCTTATCTTTTTAACTTCAGTTCAGAGTAGTTATAATAGCAGCTTGCTCTAATTGCTGGCTCTTCCAAATAAGGACACAAGCGCCATCAAGTTGCACAGATAAAAAGTCATTTTTTAAAAAAGTTGACTCAAGTGTTTCAATTGATTTAGCATAGCATTGTAAGCTATATACAATATTCATATAAATCCCATAGATTTATATGAGGGTAGTATGATAGAAGCTGTTTTATTCTCTATTCTTGTTCTAATTATGGCTAGCATGGAATTTGCCTTGTGTACAGCAGCCGCACGCTGGGTTGACATTTTCATCAAGCTATTCACTAACACCCAAGGTCTGTTTCTTGGTCTGCTGTTGACAGCTCTGATACCATCAGTGTATATATGAAATTGGTATTATTTGCCCCAGTATGCATCATTTTACACTAACTCACAATGAATCTCATTCACCATTTTAAAGCCCGTTGCCCCAGTTTGAAGAGATCCTTTTGGAGTTCTTTGCAATCCGTTTTTGTCTTAATCACCCTAAATACTTTGGTGTCATCTGCAAATTTGCTCACCTCACTACCCACCCATAACTCCAGGCCATTTATAAAGAAGTTGAAAAGCACTGGGGTCCGTATAGATACCTGAGGGACCCCACTGCTCACTCCCCTCCATTGCAAGATCTGACAATTTATTCCTCCTCTCTGCTTCCTATTTTTTACCCAATTTCCAGTCCATAACAGGGCTTGTCCCCTTATCCCAGGACTCTAAAGTTTGCTCAAGAATCTTTGGGAAGGGACTTTGCCAAAAAGCCTTCTGGAAATCCAAATAAACAATGTCTATTTGGCTCATTCTTGTCCACATGTTTACTGACACTTTCAAAGAACTCTAAAAGGTTAGTGAAACAGGACATACCCATAAATGCTCAACAAGTGACTTTTGTTGAGTCAAATTCAGTCTAACCTACCTCACAAGATTGTTGTGAAGATAAAAATGCCGGGAAAACCATGTACACCCTATTACATTGTTCAGAGAAAGGGCAGCATAAAAATGTGACAGCTATGTCGAAGAAGTGGGTTTTTTTTATCATGTAGGTTCTCACATGCCACATGGGTCAGTGAGAACTGTGGTATGCTCAATGGCCACTGGCAGGCTTATGAGAGGTTAGACCAGGGGCTACTGGCAGGCTTATAAGAGGTTAGAGTCCAACTAGCCATGCTGGCAGGGGCTGATGGGAATTGTAGTCCATGAACATCTGGGTGTCAAAGTTGGACACCCTTGGGTTAGGCATAAGGCAGATTAGGATATCTAGCAGAGGAAAAATTGGGAGGGTGAGCCTCGGCTTCAGTAAGAGACAATAATTGCTCACTGTTGGCTGCCAAAGCCTGCACTGGCAGAAGACTAAAACAGAAGACTAAAGTAGAAGCATAATTGCTGCCTTTATTAAGAATTATAGTTGGCTTTCGGTCGAAAAGTGAGTTACAGCAGTAAGATAAGAAGAATACAGCTCCCACAGATGAGACTTGCTTTTACTTCGCCGCCAACTTCCCCTTGTGAGGAGATATTCGCTTATAATGGCCCTTCGGGGATCGGGCGGTATATAAATTTAAGAAATAAATAAAATAAAATAAATAAGAGGTAAAACAGAATAAGTTAAAGAACATTGAATCAAAACACAACCACAGATCTCAGCTTGGCATTCCAACAGAAAGAATGGCTCATGGTTGTCCCTGACCATTCATGGGGATTCTTTTGGCTAGCAAGAAAATTGAGGTTCAGTGCTTGGGCTCAGTACTCAGCTCTTCTTAGTTGTTTTTATCCAAAACAAGGGCATACAATCAATAGTCAGGTTGATGCTTCCTCCGGGGAAACCAGCAGTAATGCAATCTTGTGCGATTCAAAGAATAAAGGGAGGTTTATCATTTTTGCCCTGAGAAAGGGGAGCGCAGCCATAAAACATGCATATCCACCTAACCATCTCAAGAGAAATCAAGAAAAGAAGAGAGTGGGAGAGGGATGTTTAACTTATTTTATTTGGTGGAAAGTGCTGTCAAGTTGCAACCAACTTACAGTGACCACACAGGGTCTTCAAGGCTAGAAATGTTCAAATGTAGTTTACCATTGCCTGCTTTTGCATAACAACCTTGACCTTCCTCGACAGTCTCCCAACCAAGTACTAACCAGGGCCCTATTTATTTTATTTCATTTATATCCCACCTTTCTCCCCAACATCAACCCAAAGCGGGGGATCTTTGAATGAAACATCTGAAGCCAATTTTGTATATGGGGGCAGGGAGAGAGCACAGAAAATGGGTGAGAATGCTTAAATGAATTCAAGCAGCATTTAAAGGCAATTACGTGCTGCATCTACACACAAGCGTTCTCCTCCCCTCACTTGGCAAATATTTCAAGCTGTGCTGCCAATTTAAATCTTCTTTGAAAAGCCACCTTAAAAACTATGTCTGGCGTGATCTCCCTCATGGAATGTGCCTGCCTAGTTAAGGATGATGGATGCTCATTGTGAGATCAAGACTAGCTCTACAATCAAGTGTGGGGGTGGTTGTAGGGTTGCCAACTTCCAGGTGGGGTCTGGGGATCTCCCAGAATTACAACTTATCTCCAGTCTACGGAGATCAGTCCCCACCCCAGAGGAAATGGCACCTTCAGGAGGCAAACACTATGGCATCACACTCCTGTTGAACTCCCTCCCCAAACTGCCTTCTCTAAGGTGACCCCAAGATGAGCTGCTAATCTTAGGTGTCTCAGGTGGCAGATTTGGATAGCGTTTGGCTTTAGCCACTTCCACACATTCACCCAAGAGATGGAGCAGATAATGTTCCTTCCTTCATTATTCACCACGTCCTATCCAACAGTGCTTCCTGAACTGAACGACTGAAATAATGTATTGGCATATTGTCCTACTGTCCAGCCCACCAGTTAAGATCGGACTCACAAGCCCTGCTTTCTGTGGCCGTCTTCAGAAGTAAAGTGGGTAGCAACGAGAGGCAGAGCTTTTTCAGTTGTGGCCCCTCGCTTGTGGAATGCCCTTCCACTGGCATCTACATTGCTTTCTTTTGGGCACCAGGTCAAAACGTTTGTGTTCATCTACTTCTAATTAAGGGATTGATTTTTTAAAAACTATTTTAGTCTGTAAACTTACTCAAGCTATCTGTGGACTCTTTTTGTGGTCAGTTCTTTTCTATGTTGGGCTTTTTTCTAATATATTTCAATTGTTCTTATTTTTATCTTGTAAGCTACCTCAAGTAGTTTCCTGGAGAAGTGGCATAAAAACTTCCTAATTACTAATACACATATAATATATTGCAAAGAAAGTACTATACAGATTCAAGTGAAATGATTTTTTTTTATATTTATGGCTTGATACTGATGAGTTTCTGCTGTGTTGCATTTATTGTATGGTTTTAGCTTTGTGAGCATTCTAGAGCAGGTTGGTGAGGAGGTGGAGCATACGTTTTCTAAAAAATTATTATCCAACGTACAATCCAGCCCTACTAGTTTGTACAACCCCATTATAAATGCAGCAACTGGGTAGCAACTAGTTCTTGGTCACAGGAAGAGGCAGGCATCCAGTTGAAAACGTAGAGATATGAATTCTCTGTAGCAGCTCTCCATCCCAAACCCTTCTGTAAAATAACATAGGAAAATTATTTACTTGCTCCATTTATAGCCTACCTTTCTCACTGAGACCCAAGGTCTCCTGTCCCGGAATTTTTGGGATGGGAGATTAACAGCAGTGAATACATACAGACAGAGATGGGATCCAGCAGGTTCTCACCAGTTCGAGGAGAGTTACCTAGTATTGGCCCCATTATTGTGTGTGCCGAGAGGGGGTTACTAATTGGGTCTGCTTTTCCGTTAGAAATTCCATTAGGTCCAAAAATCCTTACAGTCCTGTTGTTTCTTATGTGGCTGGTTAGCGAGGGTAGCCAGCGGGATCATTCTCCCTGTTGGGCTGTTGTAAAAACATGTTTTAGCAATATGGTAAAGTTCCTTGTTTAAGGAAAGTATCCTTCTTTTGATTTCTAGAAACAAAATTAAGTATTTGAAAGTATGAAGTATTTGACAGGCAGTCAATTAGAGGAGAAGTCGTTGTTTCTGTTGGCAGTAGACGATAGGACTTGCTATAATGCGTTTAAATTATGGACAGAAAGATACAAGCTGGAAATTAGGAACTTTTTTTTACAGTAAGAGTTTTTTACAGTAACAGAGAAATTATTAATGCCCCGCCCCCGGAATGCCCAGCCACGCCCCCGTCGTGCCCCGCCCCGCCCCATTGGTGCTATGCCACTGTTTGAATCCCACCACCATGGGAACCTGTTACTAAAATTTTTGGATCCCACCACTGCATACAGAATGGATCTCAAGCTACTTGGTTGTGAGCAACGGCAATCGCAATCTACCTACCCTTTTCACTGTTTCTTCCAGTTGAATAAATATATCTGTGCCATTTGAAAAACAGTAGCTACATCCTCTTGGAGGGAAGGGCAAACTGCCCATTGATTTTTAAAGCCTGTACATGGCACCCAAATATATGTGAGCAAGCAAGGGGCCCCTCCTTAGCAAAGCTTGTGGGATAAGTTCAACAGGCACAGCAGAATTTTCCAGCTCCTGTGTATAGAGATGGGGAGAGGCTCTGCCTGTTAAGGGGTACGAACCCAACTAGAACGGACAGCAGTTCTTTACAAGAGGAAACTACAGCAAGCATCTGGGAGAGGCATCCACGCGCCTATCCAGTCCACTTTAAGGATGGGCACCTTTGCATTAAAGTCCATGGGGCTGTTTACACACAGACCATTAGCTTAAAGGGACGTTTACTTCCGGTGACGGGAGCAGCCACCTGAAGGGGGCGCCACACAGCGCAGCTGGCAGGCCACGCCCACATCGGATCCGCAGGGCCCGCTGTCAGGTGAGGGCTGTGACGCAACGAGCGCGCCCATTTCGTTTCCTCCATTTGAAGTTGGCGCCCAGCGCCTCCTCCCATGATGCCCCGCGCGGCCACCTTCCCCTCTCCCTCCTCCCTCCGCTTCGGCTTCGGCGGTCCGCGGCTGCCGGGCCCGCGCAGGCGCACTGTCTCCGCCGTCCGCCATTTTGTGTCCGAGGCGACTGTGGGAGCGATTAAACCGCTAGCTGGTGCGGGGCGCTGGCGGCGGCCGCTAGCGGCGGGGGCAGCGGCAGCAGGAGCTCCGCGGGGCCCGGCCGGGGCGGGGCGCGGGGCAGCAGGGGCGGCCCGGAGGCGCCTCCGGGGCAGGTAAGCGGCGCGGGGGGTTTGCAGTCGCGTTCTCCGGCCTCTAGGTGTCACGATGGGGCTCGGGCTGGGACCCGCCGCCGATGGGGAGCGGGGCTTTGTCTCCCTCTACCGTCCCCATCGCCCTCATGCCGGCCTGGTACTGCCGCCCATCGGCCTCGCCGCGCAGCGACGCTGACCGGGCCGGGCCTGCCCGCCACAAATACCTCCGCCGCGGTAGTGGCTGAGCCGAGGCCTGGCCCCGCGCCCGCCCGTCCGCCCGCCCGCCCTCGCTGGGCCTGTCAGAGTCACCCGAGGCGGCTCGGTCTTTTTCTTTAAAAAAAACAACCCTAATTTCGCCTCCGCCGCCATTACGGGCAGCCTTCGACGCCCAAACCACCCCCGTTTCAAACCGAAAAAAAAAAAACCGACCCCGCGCCTTCGCCCAGCCCCCCCCCCCCCCCCCCAATGCACACACATACACGCCTCGCCCCCCTCCTCCTCCGCAGGCCCGGCCCGCAGCGCCTCCCGCCTCCGCCGCTTCCCGCTCGCGTTGGCTCCCCGCCTGGCGCCCTCACCGTCCCCGGCCTCCCTCGAGGGCCGCGCCTTGTTTCGCTGCTCGCTTCCCCTCGGCGGGCTGCTCGGCCGCTTCCCGTCCGTCGCCGCTCCCTTCTGCCGGCCGCCGCCTGGCTGTGCGCGCTGCGGAGTGAGAGGCGCGGCGAGCGGCGCCCGATCGGGGGACTCGAGCTCCCTCTTGCAAGGCAGGCTGAGCTGCAGCGCCATGCAGCGCGGGAGGGCGCCAGGCGGGGACGCCCGAGCTCGCCTGCCTGCTGCCTGCCTCTGCAGCCGGCTGGATGGATTGCGGGAGAGGAGGTCGAGGTCGGGGGGATCCCCCCTTTCCCCTCGTGCCTTCCTTGGGGTAACCCCCCTCCGCCACCGAGACGATTAGGGGGGCCACAATGGCACACGTGGCCCTGACTGGAGCCTCGTCCCACTCATACAGCTCTCCTTTGGGCACCCACCATTGCCCTTAATAGGGCTCAAGCTCTTCTCTGCCATTTCCAAGGATGCCTTTTTGGAAGCCTGGAAATCGCACAGGGGTGAAGAAGTGCCTTCAGAGGCTTACCCCGGGTATAAGCTTGTGTGAGTCAGGATTTAATTGTCTTTCATTTAATTGCCCCCATGTCATAACAGGCCAGTGAGAGGGGTACACAGAAAGATTCCTTGATCTTTTCCATTTTATTATTATTATTGCTTTATCCGGTGTGATTAGGTTGCTGCCAGAACAGTTTTGGACATTCACACATTTGTTGGGAGGCTTCTTTTTGGTTTTGCTTGCATGTTTTGTTTTGGAGATGCATTGCCTCTTTTTGATTCTGCTTATTTGACAGTTTGAATCTGAGCAGTTTAGAAGGCCTCTTGCGTTTCAACCACCCTTGCAGCTGCTGGAGTGAAACTGGCTGACTTGTAGGCATTCCTTTTAGGGAGGCTAGGCTGTGAGAGGGTGAGTTGCCTAAGGCTGCCTAGGCTGGTCAGTCAATAGTTAACCCATTTCGTCAATAGACAGCATCACATCAGTGAATTGTCTTGGAATGAAAGAAGTTCAGGAAAGCTCCCTGCCCGTTCCTCTGTGTCTCTTTCTGGTTTAAACCGTGACACTTGATTCCAAAGGTTCCTGTGTCTGTCACTCCCCCTCCCCTCCTCCGAGGTTCACAGCTGCTGAGATCCCAAGTCTTTGCTTTTGTGAGTTCTACAGTGTGACATAATGAAATAATACACAGGGGATTGTAAATGAAATTATGGGACCAAGTAGCCTTGACTATTAAAGGGGAGGGACAGTGATTTAGTGGCAAAGGATATGCTTTGCAGGCAGAAGGCTTCAGTTCAGCTCCTTAGCATCTCTCGTTAAAGGATTGCTGGTGTCAGGTGATGGAAATGACCTGTCTGAGGCAACAGAGTGCTGCCAGTGCTTCCTATTAGGCAAATTCCTATTGCAATAGTCCATTAGGTGTGGCAGCTTGACATACTTCTACAGTTTGCCATTGCTGTTTTGCCATAGTGCCCAAAATATCCATGTATTTAAATTGTTTATACCCCACCTTTCCTGACCCCCGCCAGTGGGGACCCAAGGCGGCTGACCTTGTTCTTCTGTCTTCCATTTTATCCTCACCAGAACCCTGTGAAGTAGGTTAGGCTGAGAGAGCAAGACTGACTCCAGGCCACCCAGCGAGCTTCCATGACCGAATGTTGATTCAAACCTGGCCCTGTCAAATTCTAGTCCAGCCCTTAGATACTACTCCACACTGGGTAAAAGCCACTGGGATTCTGTTTATTAATTTCTCTGTGCTTTTAAAGTTGTAATCTTCTGGGTAGTCCTTGATGGCTAAGTTCACGGTCCAATGGACTTCTCTTAACTGCTTATATTAACCTTAAACTTTTAAACATATGTGGTTAGTCTGTTTACTTTGTGACATTCCACATATGACTAATCAGTAAATGGACAATTACTTCATAACCCAGAAGGGTTTTTTTTCAGTCGAGTTTTGATACTTAAAAACTCTCTTCCTGCTGTTGAAGCAAGTGAGCAGCACGTGCTTTGTAAGTCTTGTGTCTGCGATGTATGGGCTTAACCGTGAATTGTACAGTGTGGTGCAGTAGAGAAAATAAATGTAGAAAGACTGATGATTTTATTACTGTTATAGACAATGGACTCAAACCA
The DNA here is from genome assembly GCF_021028975.2 of Sphaerodactylus townsendi. Lineage (NCBI taxonomy): Eukaryota > Metazoa > Chordata > Lepidosauria > Squamata > Sphaerodactylidae > Sphaerodactylus > Sphaerodactylus townsendi. The sequence goes on from NC_059438.1 coordinate 20,801,600, forward strand.
GTAGAAGTTACACCCATATAAACTGGTGGGACTTAAATGTATTATTGTGAGCTATCATTCCATTGATTTCTTTTCAGTGGCTCTTAGGTGAGACTAGCTTGTTTCCCAGTTACTTTCAATTTCATGCACATTTGGTTATAAGTTCCATTCCTGTTAAGTGTTCATTGCATTGCACCTCAGAGAATACTGGGCCTAGTTCAGACTTGCCCATGTTTGTGCTGTACTTGTATCTGAACAGTGCCATTGTCCTGCCTCTACTTGTCTTTAACTCCACCCATATTTGGCATATGTAAACTCAAAGCTTCCTGCATTCTTCTGCTTAGATTATCAATTTTGGCACATTCACCTTAGCTTTAGATCAGATACCGATCCATTTGCCTTCATCTCCAAATATCAGAATGTATCTGTTTATAAATTTGTACTCTTGCCATAATTGTACTGGATTATTTGCTAACAGCGCTGCTAAGGACTGACTGTACCTTTGCTGCTTTTAACAGAACTTTGGGTATTTTATTAAATAACTCTCAGTGGCTCAGCCAAAAGTAATAATTTGAGAATCTTTCATAAATATGGAAGCTAGCTTTAAGATCAAAGTTTTGTCCCATTTAATGTAGTACCATTTAAAAAGAGAGAGTACGACTTGTTAACATATTGAATCCGAGGAAATTTATTTTGTCTTGGGGGTGAGGAGGGGCATCTTCCCTAATGAACTGTTTCATGTCCTCGTAGTTTTCATGTTGCAATAGTGGATTCAATGTGGTTGCATTTAGATGAATCTTATAAGAAAATCCTATTCTTCCTGGCATAGCAATAATTGCAGAAGATGTATTGTGTGGAATCAGGTGTAGCATGGCCAATTGGCCATGCCAGCAGGGGCTGATGGGAATTGTAGTCCGTCAACATTTGAAGCGCCAGAGTTGGACACCTCTGGTGTAGCTGGTGCAGTGCTGGATATGAAAGTTCTTTCTCAGCCTTAAAGTTTGCTGGGGTGACCTTTGGCAGTTCCTTGTAAAATAAGTAAGGAGCAATACAAATGTAACAAATTTCCTCCTTGTACAAATCTTCCAGTTACTATATTGTTGCTTATTGCATTTGTTCCACAACTGCCAAAAAGCCTTCAGAATAAAGCATCCAAGTTGATGCAAAGAAAAACTCATTTTCTGTAAGTAATTGTTGGTGTAACATTGGTAGTAGTTTTATGGGAACATGGCTTGGCCTTCAACACTGGAATATCTCGGGTTTATGTGGTAAAGGAGAATTTGACCATAGAGTGTAGGCTAACTGCCCATACTTTTGTCTTTCTCATTTCCAAATTGCAGCATTATAGGGCTAGTTGGAAAATACCAGCATCTCATGTGTAGTTCCTTTCCATTCTCCAAAGACTGCTGCTGAAGGAAAACTGGATGTGGTTGTGAATTCACTAAATTGGAAAGCTATTCTGGGATAAGGTGAACTTAGAGCTGAGGACTATTTTTCCTCCTTCCAATCCCACCCAGCCCCATCTTGTTGAGTTGGTGGCATACATGACACATGCAGGTGAAGGTGAAATCATTCCTTAGGACCTTCCAATCCTGTACTCTCTTCTGTCAGCTGTTTCCCAAGGCCTTAAGCACAAATATACCTGGCCACTGAGCCTTGGCATTTCCCAGCCACCTTTGAGCTCTCCAGAACTGAAAAGCTTGTTCTTAGTTTCTAGATTTCTTTGAGTTTCTTTCTTGCAAATAAAGGATATCCCAGGCCAAGCCTCGAAAGATTCTTGCAATAAATATGTTTCTGTAATTCTTGCAGTCACTGAAAAAAGGATCTCTGAGCCAGAAGAGCTGTATCTGAGAGGTGAAGTTTAAAGTACTGAATCTCCCCCCCCCCCAACACCGCTCCTTTTAACCCAGAACTTGAATCCATAATGTTTCAGATGTGATTTTGTTGGGAGGGAAGGGTGCCATTTGCCTCTGAGCCCCAGTGAAGTCGGTCACCTTGATGCTTGTTTATTCAGCCCTGCAGGAACTATTAGCATCAAAGGGCTGCTCAGTCATGGCACCTGATGCCTCATGCAGCTTCTGGCAGTTAGGGAACAAGAGACAAACACCAGCTTGCCTTTAACCATCATTGACTCTGCTAATTCGAGATCTGTGTGTGTGGAAGTTCTGAGAGTAGCTCTGGGGAGGAGATCTGGGACTAGAGAAGGCACATCTGGCTAGAGCTGCTGCTTGTAAGGACTCTCATGGGCTCTGCTTTGTCAGAAGCAAACAGCCACGCTGTTGAAAGCTTTTGATATGTATTTAGGAGAGAGGTACTCTTGGACAGAGCCAGCGTGGTTTAGTGATTTTGAGCTGCAGACTCCTATTGGAAGAATTGGGTTTGATTCCCCACTCCTCCACCTGAGTGGCAGAGGCTTATCTGGTGAACCAGATGTGTTTCCACACTCCTACATTCCTGCTGGGTGACCTTGGTCTAGTCTCAGCCCCACCTACCTCACAAGGTGTCTGTTGTGGGGAGAGGAAGGGAAAGGAGGTTGTAGGTCGCCTTGAGTCTCCTTACAGGAGAGAAATGTAAGGTATAGATCCAAAACTCTTCTTCTTTTCTTCCACATGAGGCCTTCTGGGTGACCTTGGGCCAGACACAGTGCTATCAGAACTCTCTTAGCGCACACGGAGGAAAACAGTGGCAGACCACTCTGAGCATCTCTTGCCTCAACCCTTCGGGGTTGCCATAAGTCAGCTGTGACTTATGGCATTTTCCACCACCACTGTTCTTGAAAATCTCAGATTACTCCGAGTTGCAACTCTTGGGGCAAGTTTGCTTTATCTCAAGTATGAACAGCAACCTAGTGGTGATCCTAAACCAGGGCTTCAAAGATACTGCAAATATTCAAAACCCAAGACCTTTTTTCCACCTGGTTTTAAAATAACTATGGGGCTGTTAACCCATACACCCTCACTCTTTGGCTGCTGCATCAATGGTGGGTTCAGTGTGTCTAGCTAAACCAACATTAAATAAAAAGGTGGAATAAACCAGGCTTGCTTTGAGAATCAGAGTCAGTCATAGACTCCCATTCCTTTTTTTTTTTTGCTCACTGGGGACAAGGTATGCATGCAAGTTCAGGCAAGCAAGAAAAAGAAGAAAGTGTTTTATTGTGGCACCAGGCCATTTAAAAGAACATGTAATCTAAAATACATACAAGCAATAGGCACATTTCATTGGCTGGGGTTAAATTGACTGGATGCAGTGAGACATGGCTTTGGCATATGGACATGAGTGTTTCATGTAAGCTGGGGATTCTGGTCAATTACTTGTTTCTATTGTTAGAATATTCTATTAAGATGGGAACACCCTTGAGTAAGTAGCAACCTACTTTTTTTTAATGGATCATGACATCATCTGATAGACATGGCAACAGTGAGGGCCCCAGCATTCAGTAGCCTCGAACACGGTCAGCACACAAGCGTGCACGCACGCACACACTCTCACACACCCTTCATTAAACTTTTCTGGCTGGAAAGTTTCTGCTCTCTCTGCTCCCGGTTAAGCCACATGACCTATTTTTCCTCCCACTTAGTAGAACTACTTAAAAGACTCCACTTTCCATGGAAGACAGTTCAGTTTGTTCAGTTACAAGTGGCATATGGACACGTATGAATTGGACAAAAACTGTCAGAAACCAGGCATATGTTTGTTAGCAAGTTACTAAGTAACAAAAGAGGAAAATGTCAGCAGAGCACCTTGGAAAGAATCAATATAACCAGTTAGCAGGGTTTTTTCTTGCTTATTTGGAGACTGCTGCCCTACAGTTGCCATTCATTAAAAGACAGATGTGTCTCTTTCAAAAGCCAAGCTCTGACTGGTTCGGTTCAGTTGTTGGACTTGGAGGAAGAAGGAACTTGTTTCCAAATTCTTTTGCAAGCAAAATGATTTTCTTGGAACCATTCTGAAGTGGCTTGGGGAAGGTCTTGAAACACAACTCTTGAAATGAATGTTGCTAAAAAAAAATCCAAAGTAGCCACAGGTAAATATACCTCTGAAGTCCCCTGTAAGACCAAGTCAAGATTCTTTTGTGTTCCAGATTTATGTTGCCAGCAATGACCAGCACCAGTTCTTCTCCCCCTCCCCTTATTGTCCCCATATGCAGAGACTTCCTTCCTCTGAACATGAACACTTTTAGCTGCATGACCAGTTAATACCTCAGTTGTTGGTAGATTGTTGTGCAGAAAGGGATTTGCTCTGACAGCCTTAAACGTTACCTTGCCAGATCATTCGTTCTTGTAGTTCTTCTGGGGAAAGTTCAGAAAATGTCTGTTCTAAGCGGATGCTCATTCCATGTGCATAACCAGTGTCCTCCAGAATGGTTGCTTGTGCCCATATGAAAAATTAATCATGATTCTTTAATTGAGTCAAGTGGCAGGCCTATTAAAAAGCAATGACTGGCTTTGTTCCTTAAGGAGACAGTTGAAACAGGGCTCTGGATCCATGTGTTATTAAGAGGGTGAGGAGGAAGCTTCTTGGACACCTAACCCCTACACAAAAGCTTATACAGCAAGTGCAAAGTGCCACAGTTTGACGTACATTGTCACAGCAACTAAAAATAATTCATCTCAGACCAGGATGTTGGCTGCAAGGCAACTGGCACCCAAGTTTGATCAAGCCTGCATCTGGCAGGAGAAGACAGGTATGCCAGCACTGGCAGCCAAGTCAGTTCTGCCTGAATAGTTAAGTTCAGTGGAAGAGCCTGTAAGTTATTCTTCCGGTCAGATCTGATGAGATATTAGGGACAAATGCCATTAACCCTTAAATGTCACAGTACGAAATAATGACTTTGGAACTACAAACTGTGATGGGAGCCAGTACAATCACACAGAACAAGTTTTAACAAAGTGTTACTAACAAATGTAAAACTAAAAGGAAGTTAGTGAAAGCATTTAAACCAGTGGTGGAATTCAAATAATTTAGCAACTGGTTGTTTACAAGCACCATTTTAACAACCGGTTCTGCTGAAGTGGTACGAGCCTGCTGAATCCCACCACTGATTTAAACCATCAGGGATGAGGAAGAGAGGATGCCTTAAAATTGCTTCCTAATTATTGTGGTCATTTTGGGTTTTTTTGGTAGTGAGAATGTTTGGTCAAAATCTGACTGGCTTTGATCAACTAAACCTTGCAGTCTCTTGTTTTAAGTTGGTTCTGGGTGGGATGGCAAATATAGTGTTGTAAATGCTATCGAGTTGTAAATATTAGATGACTACATGTAACAGATCATAATTAGTGACAATGACAGTCGCAAGGTTAGAAAATCCCAGATGTGTACGTCTAGGAACTTTGACCTGCTCTCCCCCGCAATCCAAATCACGTGTTAAGCAAAAATTGAAATTGTCCAAACAAGCCCCTGCTTGCAATCTAAAAAAAGCAACACAAAGGCTGTAGGGAATCAAGAATTTGCATCATGAATTATAATTGAGATATTCCCACCATGGATAGGGGGGAAAGCAAGTAAATGTTACTTTGGTGCATTTTTAAAATATAAATGTCTTTTTATGTTTTCAAATAAAAATGTACTTTTGCCTTTGGTCCCAAGTTGTGCATGTATAAATGCCAACTTCCCTCATCTTGTCTCAGAATCCCAGATCATAGAAATGATCCACTGGAAATGTCTTGAGATTCTATGGTGCTTGCTGATGAGCGATGTATTGTACCCTTTCCGGTATCAGTGCAGTTCAGTCTGTGGATGTGATGCATCTGATCGGTCACTGGGTAGGTCATTGGGTGTCTTGAAAGAGCACTTGGCTAGCCACATATCTTTCCACCTTGGGGTTTCTGGGCCTTGTTTCCTCTCGTCCTGCACCAGCCATATTAGGGATCAATCAGTGTATAAAAACCTCTTCCCACATGTGCAGATGCAGCAGCTGACCCAACCAGATAGGAAATGATGTCTTATGAAGGAAAGTTCATGCAAGAGGTGGAATTTCTGATTCATATTAGAAGATATATCACTCTTTGTGCTGACAATCAAAAACCAGCCGCCCAGATTGCTGCTTGTGTGATCCTTATCTCACGAAAACATCGTGTTAAGTGCACACATTTAATCGCATTTGATCTTTGTTAACATAGGAAGGTGATTCTGTGTGGCATCTGGTTTTGCACAGACAGGAGAATGAAGTAGTAGAGGGACTGCAGGACTGAATGCTCCTTCATGTCAGAAACCAGACCAGAAAACTCCATGCAAGTGGAAAACCAACACAGAAGGGAGATATCCATTTCCTTTCTTGCCTGTCTTTCGATTTACAGGGAGTTCTTTAAGCATGAGTGATATTCCACTGTGTGCTCCTCTGCCTGTAGTCTGGCATGCTCCAATTCATTCTGCCAGTTTATATTTTTACCCTCTAAATCTCAACATGTTCTCTTGCTTGGGTAGGACTTCAGCTACTAGTAAGGCTGGATTAAACAGGAAGTTTTCAAATGGAAAATGAACTTTGGTCTGCTGCCTGTGGTGTTTCACCTAAAGCCTTAAAGCTTTTCTGCTCTGGCTCCAAGTAGTGCTTGTTACCTATCTGTATCTTGCAGACTTTTCCTATAGGGTACAGTGCATGTCAGTGTTAAAAGGGTAAGAGCTTCCTGAGTTTGATCAGTCAGACACCAAATGAAGATATGAATACCTCTTACTATCAGTCCTACAGTTGTAGAGATCGGTTCTGCTGGTCCCTTTCTGGAACAAGCCTGAGAATTTCCAGGAGTCGTGTAAAAACCACATGGCTGGTAAGAATAAACTGGTAGCCAGTTCTGTCCAACTGTTTCAGGAACTAGGGTTGTATGACCATGTTCCATTTGCATTTTCTCCTGATGTTTCCCCTGCATCTGTAGCTGGCATCTGCAGAGAATCTGACGGTAGTAAAGCAAGTGGTGTATATATACCCTAGTGGAATGTCAAGGGTAGGAGAAAGAACCATTTGCATTGGTTAAAAGTGTTTCTCCAGCCAATGCAAATGGTTCTTTCTCCCACCCTGGACATTCCACAGGTATATATACTCCAATTGTTTTACTATCATCAAATCCTCTGAAGATGCCAGCCACAGATGCTGGCGAAATGTCAGGAGAAAATGCTACTGGAACATGGCCATACAGCCCGGAAAACCCACAACACACTAGTAATTCTGACCGTGAAAGCCTTCAACAATACATTGTTTCAGGAACCTTGCTGGAGTTAAAAGAGAGCTGCCACTGGCCGGTGACTAGATGCAAGACTTCATGAAAATGCTAGATATGTTGTCTTGAGTGGAAAAGCAGTAATTTTTAGAGTTTGGCGCAAAACATTGTGTAATGGCATACTGCACTGTTAAATTAGGGTTTGGTATTATGGTCAGTAAAAAAAATGGTTTGCTTAACTGATTCGCCAAATACTTGGCCAATAATAACCAGGTATTTCTAACCCATTAGCTTTAGTAGAACAATAAATCTTCCTTTGTCAAATGGCTACTGGTCTGAGATTTATGCTGATTACAGAAACTAATCTGTGCACTGTTGTGAAACTGAAAATTGTCTTATTATTTATGGAATTTTTAAAGATTGTTCCCCAAGTGGGCTCAGGGCACCATACAACATTTCTTTGTAAAGAAATTGTAATTAATTGTTATAATATTGATTATTAACTCGTCAACATGAATTATCCTAGGCATTTGCCTTGCCACCAGTGATTGCTTATATTCCCTTTCTTGTCTGTTTTTGCCTGCAGTTAGCATGTGGGCTGTAAGAGAAGCATTTATGTGTGTTGCTAAACTTGCCCCTGACTGCTGCAGTCCCTGATTTCCAGTCGCATTCACAAGAACAGTTTGTTTGTATACCCCACTTTTGTCCACTATATGGAGTTTCAGAGCAGCTTACAATCACCTTCCCTTCCTCCCTCACAACAGACACCTTGTGAAGTGGGTGGGCTGAGAGAATTCTGAGAGAACAGTGACTGGCCCAGGGTCACCCAGCTGGCTTCATGTGGAAGAAAGGGGAATCGTATCTGATTCTCCAGAGTAGAGTCCGCTACTTTTTTTCTGTCTTTGCTTGCAAATTACACCATAATGATTTTCTTAATAAATAAGATAAACTGCCACCCTAAACAATAGAGCTCCTGGATCTAGTGTCACTGAGGGTTTAACAACATGTGGCCAGCCAGTTGACAACATTTTACCAGCATATTAACTAGTGTGGCAACCCTATAAATAATTCTGAGTCGGATTCTGAAAGCATGCACAGTGTTGGAATCCGGCAGCCATCTCAGGCTTTGTCTGTTTTGCACGCAACCAGATTACTTTTTCAAGGGCAGTTAAGGATGAGGTTCACGGAGAAAAATCAAATGAAACATTCCTTACACTTTGCTTTCTGTATCTGCACAAATGCCACACTCCCTGTGCTATTATTTTGAAAGAGAACAGGATCTCTGGTCCTAATCATTGCCTGTGAAGCAGCCGCATCGCTTGTGTAGTTTACTTGTTCCCTTGTGTCTTGAAGTCTTGGGGTGAGTTGACATGCCCAAAGCAACACCAAAGTTATTCATAGGAAAATAAACCCCAATTAGCACCAGCCATCTGAACCTGGTCTAAAATTAAAATGTTTTTTCAAGTCTCCAAACATCTTACAGTGAGTTCAGTTGTTGCAGAGTACCTAGTGTTTGATAGTAAAAAGTAGGGGTACTTTCTCATAGCATATTGGGTTTTTAAAATCATTTTTTGTGTGTGAGCTTCAAATCGAATATACATGAAATGGCCTTATACAGGGTCAGACTGTTGGTCTCTCTCATTCACTGCTGTCTACAATTCTAAGAGCTGAGCAGGAGTCCCCAACCTTTTCAAGCCGTTGGGCACTTCTGGGTGGGTGCAACAACAAAATGGCTGCCATAGAAGGTGGAACCAGTCACGTCTTAAGTTCAGTAGTAGCACAGATCCTTGTGCTGCGATGGCAGCTGTTGTCAAAGCAACTTAAAAAAAATCTGAACAGCCAATCAAATGCCTTGCTGGGCAAAAGTCCCACCTGACCCCCACTTCCTTAAAACCCTTGACAGGTACCATAGTGCCTATGGGCATCACATTGGGGACCTCTGGAGTAAAGAAAGGCCCTTCCCAGAATCTACTGTTCCACATCATTGAGTTGGAAATGCTCATAGCTGGACTTGAGACACACACTGGCATGCAAAAGAATCAGTAGCCGTGGCTTCTCTTCTAACATTTGGGTGTATGTGGCATGGTGGTGCCTTAGAGCAGACTTGCAAAAGACATATTTCTTGACCACCTGCGTTGAGTAAAATAAATGTCCCAAGTAGCTAGGAACGCAGAGCCAAGAATCATTCTCTTTTTATTCTGCCTGTGTACCACAGATGACTGATACAGGTAGTAACTTTTGTGGATTTGTTTGCTGATCTGCCATAGAATATGAAAATACCATTCCCGCCTGCAGATAGGTTCTGATTTGCCCTTTGAGCCTTTGGAGGACAGGCTGAGCTGTACGTTCACTTTTTTAAAAAATTACTAATCTTGGACATTTTGATGTGTTTTGCCCATTTCTGTCAAAACTGAAATGTCACTTATGTGTGCTGTTTTTCATTTCAGTCCTCATTTTCTGTCTTTTCACCTTCTGATTCTTGTGAAAGTTCTGTTGGCCAGTTCTGACATGGACACGTGCCCTGGGCTTGTGGCCTTCATCGTTGTTGTTGTTTTGTTTTTGGAAACATCGGAAATAGTGGAAGATATTGCCCTATTTCCTCACGGTTGTTTTGTGCTAAGGCAGTTCTTTTCACCTCTGCTGTGGGGTGGCTCCTGTGCTGATTTCTTTTAAAAAAAAAATTGGGGTTGACCGAAGGCAAATGAGAGGGGAAGCTCTTTGGCTTCCTGCAGGGAGGCGCTGCTCTGAAGTAATACTGTGTCACACTAGTGCCCCCTGGTGGCTTCCTTGAGTGATCACAAGAAAATACCCTGCATTTCAAACAGCAAAGTTTGGACTTGGTTTATAAAATCTTCACATTCCTCACCTTTTCCAGGCTCAGAAACAGCCTTTGACTTCAGTGTGTACTGTGGGACCCATTTTTAAATGCTCTGTTGTATGTCTTTATTCCTCTTCATGTTTTTCCTTCTCACTGCCACCGCCCCAGTAGTTTTTTCTCCTCCTCCTGATTTCCCCCTTCTCTCAAATCAAAGAAGATGTTGCTGCTGCCATGGGTCACAGTCCAACAGCTGAAGGTTTGCCTAGTCATGGAAAAGAATAAGAGTTTCTAAAATAGCCTGCCCGTTACTACCAGTATTCCTCTGTAGTGAATGGGTGCATGTTAAGATGCATGCAGTTAATGTAGAGCAGTTTTGAATCTAATAAGCCTAGCCGAGTTGTACAAGAATTGAGTGTAAGCCTTGGAACATTCTCCACACACAAATTCATTGGCATACAAGAATCCTTTTTTGGACTAGCAGATGCCCAAAATGTTCCCTGAAGGCAGACAGTTTGAAAAACACTGAACTAGTGTCCAAACCAAAGTCCTTGCAGAAGCTGCTTGGGGTGACTGATGCGTGTAATTTGAGGAGACCAGTAGAACACACAACCAGTATTGGAAATAATCATCCTGCAGGCCTGTCCCTTGAGACTTCCCTGCAAGCCTCTTTTTGTACCCTGAGTCTTGTCTCAATGTGAACTGCAGTTCATTCTCTTTCACATTATGAACCCGCATCAACAGTGTGTCAGTAACTAAAGCTGTGGCTTTGCTGTAAAGTTCAGGGCTGTCTTTCAGCAAGTGCAGCATGTCATATTTTGTCTGAACAAATTGCCTAAGGTGCGAGAATCTGTCCCGTCAGTTCTTGTATGTTGTCAAGACAGCTGTCTAAGCCGAGCTTTCTTTGTCGCTCTTTTGTCGTCCACCAGGAAGGTGACATGGAAGGAGAAGTGGTCGAAGCTATTGGCGAGGAGTCCGAGACATTCATTAAAAGCAAAGAAAGGAAGACCTATCAAAGGCGCCGGGAAGGTGGGCAGGAAGAGGATGCTTGCCCAATGCCGCCCAACCAGGCGGACGGGACTGAAGTGGTGCAGGAGGTCACTGGTGGCGTCCAGATGGTCATGATGGAACAGATAGATCCGACACTGCTTCAAATGAAAACTGAAGTCATGGAGGGCACCGTGCAACAGGATGCCGAGGCTACTGTGGATGACACCCAGATAATCACTCTTCAGGTTGTCAACATGGAAGAGCAACCTATAAACCTTGGAGAGTTACAGCTTGTCCAGGTGCCTGTCCCAGTGTCTGTCCCTGTTGCTACCACTTCTGTGGAAGAACTTCAGGGGGCCTACGAAAACGAGGTCTCCAAGGGAGGCCTGCAGGAGGGGGAGCCCATGATCTGCCACACCCTCCCGTTGCCGGAAGGCTTCCAAGTGGTAAAGGTTGGTGCAAATGGTGAGGTAGAGACACTGGAACAAGCGGAACTTCAGCCGCAGGAAGATCCTAACTGGCAAAAGGACCCGGACTATCAGCCCCCAGCCAAAAAGACAAAGAAAACCAAAAAGAGCAAACTCCGTTACACTGAGGAGGGGAAGGACGTGGACGTGTCTGTGTACGATTTTGAAGAGGAGCAGCAAGAGGGTTTGCTGTCAGAGGTCAATGCAGAAAAAGTAGTGGGCAACATGAAGCCGCCCAAGCCAACAAAAATTAAAAAGAAAGGTAAGCGGCTCATGAACAGTTGGGGTTGGATCCAAAAGAAAGAGCCTCAGTAGTCTAAATATGGCTGTTCTGATGCTTTTTGGTGCCACAGTTGGAGTCTATCAAACTCGCGGCCCTCCAGATGTTATGGACTACAGTTCCCATCATCCCCTGCCAGCACGATGCTGGCAGGAGATGATGGGAACTAGTCCATAACATCTGGAGGGCCGCGAGTTTGACACCTGTGCTATAGGGGGTTAGAGGACAAATTCTTCTCCCTCCACTCAAGGATTAGATGCTGCCATATATGAAGAATAGGATAAAGGGGTGACTGGTGAGTTTTCTTTAAGTTGGCATGCCAGCCCTGAAAGGTGGAAGGAATTTTCCTCCAGGCCATTCTGGCTGACTCTCCTGGATTGGGGAGCTGTCTTCAGGAAGTGTGACATACTTCACCACTTGGTCCAGTTGGATTAGTTCTATGAAAGATGCACTGGGCTTAGTTTTATATGGTACCCCTTGCTCTTTTTGCTTCAACGTTTTCAAGATCAGGTGGGAGGAGTGGTGAGGATGGTGGTGGGTGTGTAGAATAGATGGCACCAGTGTTGTTCCTGACTATATGCACCAGTTGATATGGATGGGCTGCTTTGCAAGACTGCTGAACAGACTGACTTTCTGTACAGGAGTGAAGAAGACATTCCAGTGTGAACTGTGCAGTTATACTTGTCCCCGCCGTTCTAATCTGGATCGCCACATGAAAAGCCACACTGATGAGAGGCCGCACAAGTGCCACCTCTGTGGTAGAGCCTTCCGGACGGTCACGCTGCTGAGAAACCATCTCAACACTCACACAGGTACTGTTCAGATAACACTGGTAACTCCTTACTGCCTTTCCAGGGGGTCTGGGTTTGAAGCTTTTAAACCAGATAATAGGATTGGAAATGGACAAGAAAAATTGGAGTTGGGAAAGGAGGAATAATTGAGGCTAAGGGGAGAATCTGGATTTTTAAAAATTTCTTCACAGTCTTTCTCTGATCCAGTAGATCCTCTAGCCAATCCTTGTTGCCATAAAATAGTATTTCTTAGTCCTCAGACACTGAAAATTATCTGGATTCTTTATAGTTTTTAACAGTCTGTGATAACGAGCATATAATATCTGATGACATAGGATATAGGAGCAATGATGAAAGCAAAAAGTCACTCTGAGGGTAACAAATGTGTGTGTGAGCTGTTGAAAACAGTTTTTCTTAACTGCGTTCTGGGACCTTGGGCATGCTACCTTTTACTTTGCTTTTATAAGGGGATTGTGTTTTTTAAACCTGGTTGTTTTTGCTTTTTCAAGTTCAGGTGGGGCAATGCCTGTCCCCTCCAAAGAGAGAAGCAGGCCTTTATTGGCATAGACAGCAGTACAACTATAATAAAAACAGATTAAAAAGCATATACAATACAGGATATACATGTTAGGACGAAGGAAATCTACTGGCATTTAGTAATTTCCAGGAGAAAGTCTGCCACTATCATACAGAGAGAAGGATCAGGGTTGTCCAACAAGTAGTGTAATCTAAATAAATCGGGGAGATCGGGTAAATGTAAAGGAGTGAGATTCACATACTTGGATCTGATTTCCTTGAATCTGAGACAGTGAAGTAATTGGTGGGCCAGAGATTCAACTGAGTCATCGTTACATGGGCACAATCTTTTAGCCTTTTCTTGCTTATTAAATCTGCCATGTAACAAGGCAGAAGGCATAACATTAAACCTGGCGAGCATTATGGCTCTCCTTTGAACAGGGTTTATTAAGCAATGCAGGTAGTGTGCCAAGTTCAAATGGGAGAGAAAAATACAGGGGGGAATCCCCTCCAAAGGAGGCCTGCCTGTCCAGGCAGTTTTTAATTCTGCTTTCTGGGCCCTCTCAGGTACTCGTCCTCACAAGTGCCCTGACTGCGACATGGCCTTTGTGACAAGCGGAGAGTTGGTTCGGCACCGTCGCTACAAACACACCCACGAGAAGCCATTCAAGTGTTCCATGTGTGACTATGCCAGTGTGGAGGTGCGTCTGGATCTCTTTTTCTCCCAGTACCAGCTTGTGTCTTTTTCGGTGGTATCTTCTATTAGATGCTTTAAAAAACAACTTTTCGCATAATTAACTGTGTTTCTTATTATTTATTATTATTCGTTTCTGAGTCTTAATAAAATCTATTGTGGGCTGAGATCTCAGAAACATGTCAGTTACACCACGAAATTTCATTCATTGCTCCCTGTGATTGCTGTTCTTCTATGGAGGTGCCATTGGGTGCAAGCCATCTGCTGTACCGTACTTCTCTAAAGGCCTACCTGCTTTTGGGAAGGAGGGGTCATTTTAGCATAGCATCCCCCTCCCCCAACTTCTCTAGCTGTCCATCTTCCCATTTGCTTTTCTGAGCAACAGTAAGCTGCCGTTTATTCTTTATTCATCTTGCAGGAATAGGTGGTGAGCATTTTAAAAGTTAGAATATGTTGCAAGTAAATTGCTTGTGGGGGAACATAGAGTGTGTTGGCTGTGGGGAGGTGGAGTCCAAAATGACTGTTTTGTTGTAGCATCTGACTTTTCTGTTTGTGCGTATGTTCCTTCAAGTCATAGCTGACTTATGGTAACCTTGTAGGATTTTGAAGAGAAATTTGAAGGAGGTTTGCCAATGTCTGCTTTTGCATCACAACCCTGGTATTCCTTGGAGGTCACCCATTTAAATTCTGACCCTGCTTAGCTTCTGACATCAGATAAGAGATCTGATTAGGGGTGGGGGGCCGGGGCTGGATTTCACTCCTTTATGGAAATGTAATTACTGGAAATTCCCTCTGCAGAGCTGTCTCGATTCTTGTGTCACTAACTCCATTTGCCTTTTTGGGTTTCAGGTCAGCAAGTTGAAACGTCACATTCGCTCTCACACCGGAGAGCGTCCATTCCAGTGCAGCTTGTGCAGCTATGCCAGCAGGGACACTTACAAACTGAAGAGGCACATGAGAACTCATTCTGGTATGGACTGTGCTTGGGTGAAGTCAACACAGAAGCCCCCGTGCCGTGCCCTTCAGCATGCTTTGGTCCTTCGATGAGAAAGCCCATGCCCTGTCTGCTTTAAAAAAAATCAGGGCAAGCCAAGTGGGATCGCTGACAGAAATCTTGCGAACTCTTTACTACCACACTTGGCCCTGTCTTCGCACGCTGTTATGAAGTGCAGCACAACTTTTAGTGCCGCACCAGAAGTGGGATCTCCCTGACAACAAAATCCAACAGGTCTTTTATGATGGGGTGTTGGTCATGGGCTCGGAGATTTTTATACATAACAGAGCAGACCCTGACCATTGTTGCATCTAACATGCAGAACTTGGCGAGTTGTACTCTCCTAATTCTGTTAATCCAAATCAGTTGACTTTGATTTGTAGGGGGATGAGGGGGCTCCCTAAGCACTGCCCCACCTGATCATTTGATTCGTTTTCTGCAAACATCTTGATCTACTCGCTCTCCCGCTACGTATCCACTATCTGCAGGATCACTCCAGTTTGTTACACCTCATGCTTTCCGACTATGCAAATTCTAGGTGGCTGAAACTAGTTGAGGGAAAAATCAACACTCTTGGCTTTTCATTAGAGTCGTTAGTCCCTCTTTCCCTATCAAGCAGCATATAGCTGCTTGAAAACTAAGCTATTAGAACAAGAGTATCGGGATATGATAACAGCTGCGAGGAAAACGTGTTCCCCCCTGACCCTGCTTATTCCAATTGAACAAGGACACATGGCCAATTATTTACAGTGGATCACCAACCCTAAATTAAGAAGAGCTTTAACACTGGCCAGATTCAATCTAATGCCTTCTATGCTGCTCTATGGCAGATATCAACAAATTGATAAACAGAGGAGGCTATGTCCATGCAATATGGGTCAGGTGGAGACTTTTCGATCATACCCTCTTTCATTGTGTAAGGTTTGCAAAAATCAGAATGTCACAATCTGCACTTATCCCATTTCTGTATAACAATCTAACTGATGCTCTTAAGATACCTATGCTTTTGAACAACATGGATCCCACAGTGTGTGAGAATGTAGCAAAATTTCTGCTAACAATAATAGACGTAAGTCTAGATGAATACCAACCAATGTCTATGTATTATGACCACATATAGCCAGCAGTAATTTTGCTAGCTTCTGTCAGTATCCGATGACGTTTAAGTGAGTTAACTTAGCTGAAGGAATGTCCTATAGTTACAGAAGGACCATGTATATATTTAAATTTACTCGCTCTCCCCCGACAGGTGAGAAGCCCTACGAGTGTTACATTTGCCACGCTCGCTTCACCCAGAGCGGCACGATGAAGATGCACATCCTGCAGAAGCACACAGAGAACGTGGCCAAGTTTCACTGCCCTCACTGTGACACGGTCATTGCACGGAAGAGTGACCTGGGTAAGTGCTTCCTGACCTGAGGTGGAAGAGATGTGGCAATTAATTTAAGGCCTCTGCCTATGAGAAACGTCCTTGAGACGAACGGGGCTGGGGTGCTGGCCCAGGAGGTGATCTGAAGACACCTAGCAGAGACTTGCACCCAAAGGTCTAGCCTTTTAAGATTCCTGCATGGAAAATCTCCAGGAACCATTTGAGTTCTTCGGCGGGTGAGCAGGGTGTTGAGTGTCATCCTTGTCAATCCTGTATTTCCTGGTTTGGTCGGACCTCCCCCACCCCAGTTAATCACAAGGGCAAGAAGCCCACTTTTAGAAACAGGACCCCAAAATACAAGAAGCATTTCAAATACTGCACTAGTTATCAGATTGTACGGGTTTGTTCGCTCAGTAATTATTTAGATTTAAAATCCCATCCCTTCCTATAGGCCAGTGGTGGCGAACCTTTGGCACTCCAGATGTTATGGACTACAATTCCCATCAGCCCCTGCCAGCATGGCCAATTGGCCATGCTGACAGGGGCTGATGGGAATTGTAGTCCATAACATCTGGAGCGCCAAAGGTTCGCCACCACGGCTATAGGCTAATAAAATGTTGAGGAAAGGACACATGCAGAATATTTGAAATCTAAAATGCTATGGACTAAAATGTTTATTTTAGCTTAACCCAAGCAGTATTTGCTGGCTCAGCTGAACTTTTATATAGTCTCTGAAGGGTGTGTGAGCAATTTGCATATTCCACAGCCGAAATAGCCGATTGTTATATTCTCTCTCACAAGGTGTCCATTTGCGGAAGCAGCATTCCTATATTGAGCAGGGCAAGAAATGTCGTTATTGCGATGCTGTGTTCCACGAGCGATACGCACTCATCCAGCACCAGAAATCTCACAAGAACGAGAAGCGTTTCAAGTGTGACCAGTGTGATTATGCATGTCGACAGGTGAGGCTTTGTGAACATTTTGGAGCGTGATCCTTGATCTGGCCAGGTGTGGTATGCTAGTAATTACACTGGCTTGCTTAAAAGCATTGAATAGGGATGTGTGCCCTGGACTAATGATGGAAGCCAGTGTTAACCACTGATGCATTTCTTGGTTCCTTCCAGGAACGGCACATGATTATGCACAAGCGAACCCACACTGGAGAAAAGCCTTACGCCTGTAGCCATTGTGATAAAACTTTCCGTCAGAAGCAGCTGCTTGACATGCACTTCAAGCGCTACCACGATCCAAGCTTTGTCCCAGCTGCCTTTGTCTGCTCCAAGTGTGGCAAAACATTCACACGCCGTGTAAGTAATTTGAGGGAGGCAGGGTGGTTGTGTGAAACTGTAAGCGAGCGGCAGCTGCAAGAGATCATCCCACACAGATGTTTGTTTTGGCTTGAAGAGATGTTGCTCTGGGAAAAGCCAGCCCCCAAAGTCATTTTGCTAGATTGGTTATCCTTTTCAGAATAGTTAGGTATCTGCTCTTCCCAGGACTCACTCTGTTCCCCTGCAAACATTTTGAGGAGTTGAAGAGAGCAGAAAAGAGGTTTGTATGTGTATGTAGCAGCTTTATTGCAGTCAAAGACCCGAAATTGTTAAATACTTAGTATGAAACCACAATATACAATTTCCAAATTCCAAATTTGGAAACATCATTCAAACTACAACAATTTTACAAATGCAGAACATTAAAACCATCAGATAAAATCAGATCTCAAAACTAATAGGACAAGTGATATATAAAACTGAGATATAAAATTGATTATCCAAGTAGCCTACCACTAATTTGTGTTTAAATTACTCTGTATCTACATCTTTTAACAATACAGGTGCTGAGCTTCACCACTGCTCTTGTGATGTTAGGATTGTCATCTTCTAGAAGCCTGTTCATACATCTTTCCTCTGAACCAGATAAAGTTGCTGTTAGTAGAGAGGGTGGACAGAGCAAACTTTTCTCCCTCTCCCAGAATATTTGAGGGCTCCCAGTGAAGTTGAGGGACAGTAGATGTAGGACAGACAAAGCAGAGTACTACTTTGTTCAATAAGTGATTAAAAATGTGGAATCGCTGCCAGAGGGTTTAGTTCTAGCCATAAATGTAGCTGGCTTTAAAGGAAGTTAGATAAGGTCAAGGAGGATAGGTCCATTAGTGGCTACCAGGCGTGGTTACTAAAGGGCACTTCCGTGATCAGGTTTGAACACCAGTGCTTGGAAGCAACAGTCGGAGCAGTCTCCAGCCACTATGCCCTGTCGGTTGACCCTCCCTCTAATGCAGCAGTTTGGCCATTTTGTGATATAAGATGCTGAGTTAGATGGACCACTGGTATAATCCAAGAAGACTCTTCTTATATAGTTACATTATGTATTGTGTTCGGCATTAGAACTTCTCAGCTTTGCATTGAAAGAAGAGGCCACAGTATAACCGTTAGCGACGAAACGGTAAACCCGCACATGCTGGAGACATATTCCTAGGTTTGTCTGTGCATTTCAGCTAGAGAAGTTTTTTTGGGGAAACGATTGAACTTTAAAAACAAGAATGGGAGCTTGTTTAATTTCCTTCAATGTGACTTGTGAGTAAATAAAATTATTGACAAATTGCAGCATTGTATTCAGGCTTTGCCAGTGATAAAGAGCCTGCTTTCTCTGCACCTGAAGGCAGGACTCCTTAAAGAAAGAGCGGGGCAAGGGATCTTTGCTCAGTATTACAGCCAGCCCCTTTACTGAGTTTTCACCTCTGTTTTGGCAGATAATGCCATGGCTCCTTTTTGAGGGATAAAATCCATGTTAGTTCAAAGGGTGGGCTCTGGCAACTTCTAATACTTGTCTTGCTTTGTTTGGGTAGAACACCATGGCCCGGCATGCAGATAACTGCACAGGCCCTGATGGGGTGGATGGAGAGAATGGAAGTGAGCCCAAGAAGGGGAAGCGTGGGCGAAAGAGAAAGATGCGCTCCAAGAAAGAGGACTCCTCTGACAGTGGTAAGGACTCACCTGTTGCCAGAAGAGCCAGCCTTACAGCCCATATTACTCTTCACACATCCGTGGTCTTGTGCACACTCTCCGGCCTTGCATTTAGATCAGATCTTCCAGTTGACCAGTGGCCAGCTTTGTGCTAGCAGCTGTGCTCTCCCTCCATCTTCTAAGGATCTTGGCTGCAAATTGGACCTGCCATTGGATACACCAGAATGTTAGGGGTGGTTCAGTGGATAGTAAAATGAATTCTAGCTCCAGAAGGGACTGTTTTAAAAAGGAAGTCAAGGGTCAGGACAGCGGTGGGTTGGTTTCCTCCTTTGAGCACTGTCTGACCCACTGCAGTGTGGTTCAAGCTTGGCGAGCCCCTCTCAAGGCTGTCTGATAATGGAGCCTTCTCAGTTTTCTAGGAATGGTGTCAGGAGCTTTCAGTCAAGGCCTTCTGAGCAGTACCATTTGAGAGTTGGATACTCTCTGAATCCAGACCTTCCTTGTAGTGTGACCTTGTCGTACCTGGCCTGCTTGTTACTTAAGCTTGCTTTTCAAGTGTAGCTGATATGAGTTCTGGTACACTGTTCTGAGAATGTAAGCCTCCATGGGGTATTGGTCAGCCTTACTGCATACTCTGAAAGGGCTCTATGGCATTTGGTGGGATTACATTTTTTTTCAATCAGTGTGAAAGTCAGTGAGGTGCTAAAAACTGAGAACCGCTGACCCACTGTTGCATGGGAGTGGCAGGTGAGGTTTTATGTGAACTACGGATGACGGGGGTAATCTACAAGGAGGTGGAAAGTTTAACTTAAGTGTACTACCAAAGATGTATGCTTGGGCACATCTGCACTCTTGGTCATTTTGGGGTGACCATTTTGGGGGCTGGGCTCTGGCTGGTGGATGGGAGTGGCGAGGACCAGATACAAAATGCGCCGGGAATTTGATAAAGTTAGGGCTGGTTTTGCACATCCAGAAGATGATGTGAACCACATGCCTGAAACAGTGAAGTTCGCGGGGAAGCCATGAATATGAGTTCATGCAGCTCAGTATCCCACTAGCTACAGCATGACTAGGAAAGTCCTTTGGCCACTTCCTGACAAAGTCCAGTATTCACCAAAACATTTCTGCCGATTGTCTTCTTGCTTCATCCCCCCTTCCCTTGGATGATGTGACGAAGACATGGAAGAAAGCTTAGTTATGGTGGGGTTCTTAACTAGTTCCTATTCATTTCTGATTAAACCCACAATGTTGATCCTGCTCCATGGCAACATTCACGCTGTTATTTATTACAACACTGGTGGGTGGAAAGTGCCACCGAGTCACAGCTAGTTTATGGCGGCCCATAGGGCTTTCAAGGCAATCAGATCTAATTCTCCACTCTTAAACACCACACCACGCTGGCTCTTTCACCTACACTGTCTTGATAACTTTTTTCCTTCGTCACTTTTTACTCTTGAAGAGGAAAATGCAGAGCCAGAGTTGGACGATAACGAAGAGGGGGAAGAGACGGCAGTTGAAATAGAGGCTGAGCCAGAAGTAGAACCCGTGGCTCCAGAACCACCGCCAGTAAAGAAGCGAAGAGGAAGGCCGCCCGGCAAAGCCAACCAACCAAAACAGCCACAGCGTAAGTTCTGGGTCGGGAGAAGGAGGGAAAAGGCAGCCAAAAGTTACATTCTTTGGCACACCTGGTGAGAACAAGAGGGAAGTAGATAGATAAACGGAGGCTGGGAAGATGGGTGGAGACTATCAGGATCATAATAATGGCAGAAGTGTAGGTCTCCGAGGCAAGGTGAAGAAGAAAAAGGAGATCACTGTACTCCTGGCTGCTAGAAATGAAGCACTAAAGCATAGAAAGTGCAGTTTAATCTGTAAGTGCGAAATGAAAGAACAATCAATAATGAATACTGATCAAACATAACTATATAACAACACTACAAAAGCATAATGAGAAAAAGTCCAATTGAAAGCATTCAATCCGTCCAGTAGAGTTCCTGGGCACATCACCAGAAGTGTTAGAACTCTGTGTGTTTGTGTTCTCCTGAAGGGAAGTTTTTGTGGTAGCTCTCTGTGTGATGCAAAACGTACAAACAAAATGTCCAAAAGAATCCAAAATGGGCACTGTGGTAAATAGCTGGAAGACTGGACAGGCACTGTTAATTGAACCTGCCTGGGTCCTGAAACCAATATCTGAAGACCAGGATGCAGTAGCTTTTAGCCATGCTTTGACAGAGAGCCTTTTCCATCAGTAGATGAACGTTGCTTGTGTGGATTCACCTTAATGCCACCAGCCCGCAGATCCTTCCATCTCTCAAATGCTGTTAGACAGGTGTGATTAATTCACGTCAGGGACATTTCCTCTGGCAGCATTTCAGGGACAAAGCTCACCTGTATAGAAGATCAGTCTCATGCATACAGTCCCTACCATGGCCAGAAGTTAGCTCCACCAGCTGTGCACTCCTGGGGCTAGTTGGGCGGAGGGAGGCCTCCGCCAGGTGTTGGTGCACCAGCATTGGTCAATTCAGCTCTCTTCCGCAGCACCTTAGACCACAAGCTTCATTTAGATGAATGAAACTGTTGTCACTGCTGCGGGCTTTGCTCCTGTTGCCTAAAGCTGGAAGCAGTAACCTCGGCATTCAGTCACTGTCAAGGCTTGTGGGGTTAAATTCTGCTTTTTAAAAATTAAAATTCTATACAAAGTGAGTGAAACTGTGCCTGAAAGCCCATATCATATTTATTCATTTAGTTAATTAATACCCCGCCTTTCTCCCCAATTGGGGACCCAACACACCTCACATCATTCTCTTCTCTCCTAGTTTATCCTTAACAACAACTTTATGAAGTAGATTAGGCAGGGTGTCTGTCACAGGCCTACTCTCATCCGGCAGGCTTCTTCCAGTGGTGCCAATGAAAAAATGGCTCTTCTGTCCCCTGTTTTTGCATTATTCTGCAGTTTTGAATTCGGCATGCTTTATTCTGGCTTTGCATTCATTGGGAGGGAGTGGTGTGGAGCCAACACAGCGCAGTGGAATTGAACCCACTGGAAGTCTCATTTTGCTTCCTCCTCTGGCTTCTCAGGCTTCACTAGGAACTAGCTGCACACATCATAATAGCTGGATCCTGTCCTCGTGCCTGTTGCCAACTCCTTTAGATTCTCAAGAAACTGTACCTGATACTGCGTTACTGCTGTTCATAAAAACCCTTGGCATTTGCATAGCACTCTCAAGTATCCAGACCAGTTTATAGGCATACTGTGGGTGGTCATTCCAAAATACTTGTTCGCTAGATCAGTATTCATACCTCCGTATTGGGGGCAGGGAGGGGGGGAAGGCCGAAGGTATTTCTCACTAACGGCTGCTGCCCAATGACTTCATGACAAGAGGCCAGATTTGAGCTGCCGATTTGAGCTCAGTCTCCCTGACGAGTACCCTTATGCAGTTGCCAGATGTATATACCGTCCTGGCTGTGGCTTGAAGGAAACAAGCATTGACACAGACTCAGACGCTCCCCCCGGAGAGGGACACTAACTTATTTCTATTCCCTTTCACCAGCAACAGCAATCATTCAGGTGGAAGACCAGAACACTGGTGCAATTGAAAATATTATAGTGGAAGTCAAAAAGGAGCCCGAAGCAGAGACTGTAGCAGCTGCGGCAGGAGCTCAGCCGGCTGTGGTGGAAGCGCCCAACGGAGACCTCACCCCAGAGATGATTCTCAGCATGATGGACCGGTGATGGAGGAAGGGTCATGCTTGGACTGGACTGGCCTGGGCTCTTTTTGAAGCGGCTCCATCCTTTTTTTTTTTTGTTTAGTTTTTTTTTGTTTCTTTTCACCTTGGGTTTTTTTTTTCTGGCTTTGGGAAATGCATCGTTTTTAGACCATTTTACCAAACTACCCGGGACACAAAACTTCAAATGATGTTAGAAAAAGTGATTTATTTTTATTTTTTTTGCCTAGAACTCTGTTTAATGTTAGCATAACAAGATCATGGAACACGGGGTGGGGTTTTTTTTAAGTCCCTGTGGGTCTCCTGTGCTCAATCGGTTAAATCCGAACTGCGTTGTACTGAGGGGCCACGGATGGCCGTCGTGCCCAAACTTGGGAAGATGGAAACGTCGACTCCTCGAACCCATGCAAACAGCCCTGGATTCGCACGTGCATCCCTCAAAACCCTCAGGCCTCGTTTTTTTTTTTCGCTCAAGAGGTTTTTAACTGTAAATGCACACTCAGGAGGGTTGTGAAACTTTTTATCGCATTTTGGTTTTGCTTCTCCAACCACTCCTCCTGCCCCTCCACTGAGTGGTTGTGCCTCCGCCCCAGAGGTTCGGCATGCTCCAACTCTCGTCTCTCCTCTCGGATGCTTTGCTTTCCGTAGGGCATCGCTGTTAACGATTAAGCCTGTAAATAACTTTTTTACATTTTAATCTTTTTTTCCCATTTAATTAAGAGGTTTGGGGGGGGAGGGAGGGGGAAATGCAGTTCAAACCAACCAGCGAGCCCTGTCGTTTTAAACAATTGTGAATGAAATTATGCAGGAAGGGATCCGTAGCAGATGGAATAGCGGAACCTATCAAGTTTAACGGAAGGCCACAACCGGAGTTTAGCTTGTGCAGTGGTGGAAATCCAGACCCCGGCTTAGTTTCTGAGCACATGGACTTAGAAGTGAAACTTGCTACCTTTTTGAGTTTCAAATTTTCACAGATCCCCTTTTCTTTGCTCCGTTTTGTGTTTATAAATTCTGTGTTGAAAGCTGAGGTGGTTGATTTGTAACAGGGCCTCCCAGCCCCTGAAACCTAGGCCAGAAATTTTTACTAGGTCAGTAATTATAAGATGGGGGGGAGGGGGTCTTTAATTATAAGAGAGAGAGAGAGAATAATGTGAAATACAAATGATGCCTGTATATGAACCGTCACATGTTAAAAGTATGTAAGCTTTTTATAGAGCCTCTCAGTCTTGCTGATTTCAGAAAAAGAATTTTCTTCTATGTATCGCTTTTAAAAGAGCTATCAGGTTAGCTATCCGACTCTAGGTTGATGCATTTTTGTACCTAGCTGTACTGTGTGATATTTTTCATTATTTTAGGAAACCGACATGAGATAAAAACTGTTATAAAAATGCATAATGGGGTTTGGACTCTGGGAAGGAGAATATACTGCTGTACAGCTAATAAATAATGATGAATTAACCCGTGGGCCTGCTTTCTTGAGCCTTGGAACCTTGAGCAGGTTGTGTGAATGGAAAGGTGAGAAATCACTGCCTCTTCACAATTGGCAGTGTCCAGGGTGAAAACTATATGATTGGCTGCCTTGGTTGTGCTGGGGGGATGTTCTTGTTAAGAACGAATTGCTTGACAATATACCACAGCTTTGTATTACTTGTGTGATAATCTGTTGACAGTCTGTTTGGACAGTCCCTGTAGTTAATTTCACCTAGGGCAGGGGTAGGGAACCTGCGGCTCTCCAGATGTTCAGGAACTACAATTTCCATCAGCCTCTGTCAGCATGGCCAATTGGCCATGCTGGTAGGGGCTGATGGGAATTGTAGTTCCTGAACATCTGGAGAGCCGCAGGTTCCCTACCCCTGACCTAGGGTGACTTTTCACAGATTATTGTGTATGCCTCTCTCCCAAGAAATACGCATTGGGTTCCCTTGCCGCTGGAGGCCATGTTGGAGATGTTCCCTTTATCAAACACTATACGTGCCAAAGTCAGAAATACAAGTGGATGGGTGCTGTTTTTCCCCCTCAGGTTGTAATAATGAAGGAGCCTCTCTTTTTGCCTTCAAGTGACAGCTGACGTGGGGACCCTGTAGGGTTTTCAAGGCAAGTAACTAAATAGTTTCTATTGCCTTCTCCTTCACGGTGACCC
Organism: Sphaerodactylus townsendi; assembly: GCF_021028975.2. Lineage (NCBI taxonomy): Eukaryota > Metazoa > Chordata > Lepidosauria > Squamata > Sphaerodactylidae > Sphaerodactylus > Sphaerodactylus townsendi. The sequence continues at coordinate 20,826,469 of NC_059438.1, forward strand.
TGGTATTCCTTGGAGGTCTTCCATCCAAATACTAGCCAGGGCCAACCCTGGTTAGCTTCTGAGATCTGACAGATCAGGCTCACGTGGAGTTATTCAAGTCAGGGCTACATTATCGTTTTTATGCCATCAAGTTAACTTTTAGGTACCAAACTGTAAAACACTGGAGATTTTGGATGTTACCCAGTCATCTCTGAAGCCTACTGTGGTCACAGTGGCAGCAGACATTTGTATAAATCAGGGGTGTCCCACTCAGGAATTATAGTCCATGAACTTCTGAAGCACCAGAGTGGGACACCCCTGGGATAAATCAACCTGATGGTGGTGCTTGCCTCTTCCTGCAGCTCAAATTCCTTTTCTTTCTCCTTGTCTTTGGAGGGACACATGAGACATTCTATTTTCTTTTCCCAGTATCGTTCAGGCCTTCTGTATTGTCTCCAGACAACATATTTCTGTCCCTCTTGCCTCGTCATGTTTTATGCTTGACATTTTTTTCCCAGAATTAACAACAAACGATTCCCAGGTACTACACAGCCTGTGTGAAGAAGAGTACCTCCATCTCTTCAAAGAACTCCTAGCACTGGCATGAATGGGTGAAGTCTTAAGGAAATGGCAGTTTTAAGGGAAGCGACTAGTTTTGCTGCCATTCTGCCTTTCATGTAATTGCGGGAATGTTTATGTTCTGCTAACACCTTAAGACAGTGTGTCAACACAGGGCAGTGTAAGCATCAGGAAATGTTTCTGGCCTGGAACAGTCAAAACTGCGGGGGGAAGATGCATTTTTTCAGTGCTTCCTTATCCTAACACAAGAAAAAAAATCTCTGTGTACAAAATGTCAAGAAGCAAGGTTCTGAGAACCTTTCTCCCGTGATAATAATGTACTAGAAGGGGCCATGTTCTGAAGGGGATTCTGGTTGAGATTTGCCCTTTTTTGCCATTAAGGCACAGCTGACTTTTGGTGACCCTGTAGGGATTTCAGAGATAATTTACCATTGTTTGCCTCTGCATCACAACCCTGACGTTCCTTGGAGGTCTTCCATCAGGGTCAGGGTTGAAAGTCTGTGACTGGGCCAAGGTCACCCTGCAAGTGGGAATTTTAACCTGGGTTTCCCAGGTGCTAGCATAACACCTTAATCCAGAGGTGTCCAATTGGCCATGCCGGCAGGGGCTGATGGGAATTGTAGTCCATGAACATCTGAAGCGCCAGAGTTGGACACCCATGCTAATCATTACACCACGTTGGCTGTCTAGTACTGGGTGTACACACACACACACAATAAAAAGTTTTCATCAGAACCCCACCTGCTTTTCCCTTTTGGATCATGTTCTGCCACCTCACCCTTTTGGGGGGGGGGGGTGGTTCTGGATTGTTAGGGTTTTTCACTTAATTTGATGGTAAGTCTGATGATTGCATGTTGAACGGTTTGGGAGAAAACTTACTGGGGAGAACTTTTCCGAACACTTTGAAAGGGGAGGCTGGGTGCTTAAATGAGGGATGAAAAAGTTATTTGAAACTAGTTTTCTTGGTTACTTGCCTGTTAAAATCAGTAATAAATTGTCAATGAACCAAAATAATGTTCCTCTTATACAACCAGTGTTCCCCACAAATTCTGTAACGTGCGATGCAAAGTACTTCTGTTTCAGGCAGTGTGAAAGATCTGTGGTGATTCGTCCCAGGCAAACCACAACAGCTTTTGCAGACCCAGAGGGATGGAACACAAGTGTGATTCTGCCTCTAGCATCAAGCCCAGCTGCATGAATTGTGACTTCCCAAGCTGAGTTCCAGTCTCTGCTCACGTATGGCCATCCAGCATCAGCGCAAGAAGCTTGCATTTGCTTCCTGTTTTGGACTGCAGAAGGAGTGCACTGAACACCTTGTAGGGTCACCATCTTGTGGCCAATATATACAGTGCCTGCTATGCTTGGCTGATTGGGTCACATTGTGCAGACCTGAATTTGAAGATTTTGGATTTATACCCTACCTTTTTCTCCTGTAAGAGGACTCAAGGGGTCCTACAAGCTCCTTTCCTCTCCCCACACAGACACCTTGTGAGGTAGGTGGGGTTGAGAGAGCTCCGAAGAACTCACTAGCCCAAGGTCACCCAAGCAGGAATGTCGGAGTGTGGAAACACATTTGGTTCTCCAGATAAGCCTCAGCCACTCAGGTGGAGGAGTGGAGATTCAAACCCAATTCTCCAGATTAGAATCCACCCCCTCTTAACCACTATACCACACTTCAGATCAACGTGAAAAGAACTGGCAGACCCCATTTACATTGCTCAAATGTCTGTATCTTCAGCTGCGCCAGTTCTGCATCCTTCTCATGTCCTCCTTGGATGTACTGTCAGATGACAGTACCTATGAGAGTACCAGCCACCTACGGGGCTGATATTCTCCTATGTGAGCTAGCTGGCTGACTTATGCTCTTGTTCAGTGTTTCTTGAGATGAGTGACAAAGAGTGACAGGAAGAGGCACCTTTAAAGTGAAGAGGAAATAGGAAACCCAGCAGAGGCTGCTGGATCAGTAACCCGCTTAAGCAAGGCAGAAACGGAAGCCTTCATTCTGACTGGAGGTTTTGAAGCCCAGGGGACTTGGATGATCTCTCCGGTGGGATCCAGAAGATGCCTGCCACCCCCAAAGAGATTTCTCCAGAGTTGCGTGGTAAGCCAAGGCCTCTTTATGACTCCTTGCATAACAAGCAAAAAAGCTCAGGAAACAGCTCATAGGATTACTTTTATTCCTGACCCTTAGCTGCTTAAACTCTAACAGTTTTCATCAGGCTCCATGTCTTTCAAGTCCTTGACGATGAGGTGACACGCGAGTGCCAGCCGAGGAATCTTTATTGTCAGAAATATTGAGTGGCTTCAGATGTGGGTGGCAAGCAGTTTTTTCTCTATGAACATGAGGACTAGAGAGCCCACCTTTAAAAAGAGATGGGGAATGTATTCCATTGTATCTGCATGTTGTCCTTTCTTCTGGTTTTCTTCTCACAAGCTTCAATCTGCAGAAGCAGAGACCAGAAAGCCTCCAAGAACCCGAGGGGTGGCTTTGAAACCCTGCAGTCTGAGTTGCACAGGAAACCTTGTGCTGCTAATAAACCTGAAAAGGTGTGGGTGTTCAATGAAAAATAACAGCCTAGCACACCAATTTTCTCCGACTGGTGCTGGTTGGTACGGTCTTTTTAAAACTAAGCCAACAGTACCCAGTATCATTCTGCAGATTAAACCACACCGTAGTTTCAGAAGCTTTGGAAACTACTGGTCATGGAAATAAAGAGGAGTTATGTGGCGCTTCAAAAACGTAACACATTTATTTGTACCCTGCCTTTCTCCCCCAATGGATACTGAAAGGGACTTATGTTGTCCCCTCTCCTTCTACCCTGTGAGGTTGTTTAGGTATATATATATAAACCTTTAATGGCATAATTAAAACAGCAGCAATATACCAGAAAAATGGCGACCTCAGTGTAATGATACAATCTCCAGTACAGTTATAACCGTTTGCTGATGACAGAGCACAAAAAGTTAGCCAGCGCTTCCAATACACTTGCAGAACCACAATCCAACATCGTTACCACAATTGATAGATTAATATTATCAATGGGGGGTTTTAACCACGGGTTTAGATATTTATTCCTGGCTAAACTGTGTAACGGGCAGTGTAATATCACGTGTTGGATTGATTCTTCGTAAGCTGAACTGCAGGGACAAAATCTTTCATTAAAAGGCACTTTCTGTATTCTGCCCTGAGTGGTAGCTGAAGGGAGAATATTGCACCTGGCAAGGGTCAGGGCTCGTCGCAATTTGGGTTCTAAGACCAAATGGAAATACTTGGCCATGGTATAGGGTTTTAATGGTATACCCAAGTGCAAGGGAGAGCAGCGTTTATTAGCCTGCTGCATCAGGTGACTATACTCGAGATCATACAATCTCTTTTTGATAGTCAGCTTTAGCTCATTGGCATTCATTAAAACCAATGCATCCAAGGATAGACCCATTTCATGGATTTTCACCTCAACAAAGGACCACCACTCAGTTTTGGCTATGAAAGAAAGAGCCTGGTAGGTAAAGCTTTTGTGACAGTTGTTAAAGCACAATCGTATCCAGAATTGGAAGGTCATGCACCATGCTCTTGTATGGAGTAGATGTTGGCCCACCTCCAAACAGACCGCAGCATATGGGACTGAGTGAGGTAAGCCGAGTATACTATAGAGAAAGCATGACTGAACTCTTTCCATATCGCAGCTCCATGCTTGTATCCACAGTGGGATTCCGTATAGTAATTGCATGGTGATTTTAGCATTAAATGCCTTAATGGCTGCAGGTACAAATTCATGACCGTTGGTGCGAAAATAGCGGCTAATAGCCTTGCCACTAAGTTTGCTTGATTCAATGGCCAATTTCCTTTGGGTAACCCAAGAGGAGTTATAATTAAAGTGGAGACCCAGGTATTTAAAATGTTTGACCTGTTCAAGCTGTTCATTATTTATTGGCCAACTAAATGGTCTCCAAGAACAAGCAAAAACCATTATTTTTGACTTTGCAAAATTAAGCGTCAGGTTATTATGACTACAATATTCAACACAGCGTGCCAGTAAGCATTTCAAGCCAGCTTTTGTACGGGAGAGTAATATAGCGTCATCAGCATACAAAAGTAAAGGTATAGGTTGTTTAGGTGATGAGGCTCATCTCCCAAAGTTTCAACCGTAGATTTAGGATTTCATAGCACCTGGAATAGGTGACAATTGCTATAGCTTTGAAATCTCTGTGCTTTGTTGCATTTGAATTCTACATAATTTACAGCTCAGCCTGCACTTCCTGCATTTCAGGGTCGTTTGAACCTTGCTGTGTACAACTTTTTTCCTTCACGATTTCTGAACAAACCTGCCCCGCCACACGCATCTGGTTAAGTGCATTGTAGTTCTCAAAAGCTGTCGCTAGAATAACAGCTAGTCTTTAACGTGCCCTTAAGAATCCAGTTTTTGTATTTTGACTGCAACCAACTACCGTGATTACATCTCTTGCACTGTTCTGATAACGATGCAGTAAAAGGAAAATATATTATTATGAATATACATTATTGACTGGGATAACAATAATAAAGGAATCGTTACAGGTCTCCAGCACGGTACCTGTGGGTCAGCAAATGCTTTTAGAAAATGGGGGAACCCAGGCCTGGCTTTTGCCCAGCAGGGCCTCTAACTGGCAACTGAAAATGCAATTGGCTATGCAGATTTTTTTTAAAGGTGAATTTGGCAGCAGCTGCCCCCACAACACAAACACCTTCACTGCAACAGCTATTTTGTGGCTGTGCTCACCATAAAATATCAGAATTTCAGAGGTGTCCACAAGCTCAAAAGAGGTTGGGACCTTTGCATTGCAATGGCCCAAGTCAGACCATTTGTCCACATAGCTTAGTAATGCCTACTGTGGCTGGCGTCTGAGATATCAACTTTACCTGCTGCTTGAAATCCCAAAGACCAAAGCAGAGGTCTTCTGCGTACAAAACTGAGTTCTAACCCTGAGCTACAACCCTTCCTGATCCCGTAAAGCCTGCAGACCTTTTACTTATGAATGATAGTGTGGTGTAATAGTTAGAGACCCAGGTTCAAATTCCCACTTTGCCATGGGAACTCGTGGGTGATCTCCAGCAAGTCACAGACTCTCAACCTAACCTACTTCACACGGTTGTTGGAAGAACGATGTAAGCTACTTTTGAGTCCACATCGGAGATAAAAGTGGGAGTGTAAATGGAGTAAATAATACATGTCCTGGTTGAGTTCCATTCCCCCTAAATATTTACTCAAAGCTTAGAAACTAGTCTGGATATGCAAAGGATTTTTTTTAATAGTCAGAACATGAACAAACATTCTCTAGCATACCTCCTGTGTGTTTTTTCATGAGCATATTGGTATTTTAGAACACATGCACATATCTGAAATTGAAATAACAGTATACCTATCACAAAGAAAAAGAGAATGCAGTGCTGGAGCTGTGGAGCGCAACCTGCTGCTCAATAAAAATTAATTTTCTTCCTTAAAACTGGGAAACTTTGACACTGGTATTCAAAACAGCTGGGCACTACAATTATTAAATGGGAGAGGTAGGGATGATCTTAGTGACATGGGGCCCCAGAATCACGCCCCCCCCCCAGACCAAGCAAAAGGTACCCCTCACCTGCACAAGTTGATTGGGAGCTGTCAAAAGCCGGCTTGAGACAAGGCGGGTAAGTTCAGCCACTGATACACACTTGTTACCCAAGCTCCAGACGGAGTGGGTCTGTGTGGTGGCAGCTTCTCAGCATGAGGTCATGAGCAGCTGCCCTTGTCCATTGGCTAAGATGACCCCTGTTGGGTGTAAAAAGGGCGGTAAACAACAACAGAAGAGCTCCCAGCCTGTCTCATAAGAGCACTGCTGGATTAGCGGTTCATCCACCACAAGAGCCTCTTTTACATACAGTCCAACAAGCTACCCTAAAGGAATAAACAGCACAGAGAAAAGCTTTATCATGGTCCATATTTCTTCTGCCTCAGCATATCTGTTGTATTCCTTTATTCTCCCCATTCCATGCACACTTTTTGGTTTTGGTTTTTTCCAACTCCCAGTTTAGCAGTTAAGATTCTAAAACTTTGCCATTTGAACCTATCCAAATGTGCCTACTTAGTCTAATCTGTTCCAATACAAACTTGTGAGATTGTTTAGCACAGAATGCTGGACTCCTATCTGACAATCATCCCGTTGATCTGGAGTTAGTTTTAGCAAAGGCAGCACTTGGATGCTTATAAACAGGCTATATTATTATTGTAGATTTCACAGCTGCCAGATCTTTAGCTGGTTGTTGGCCTTCATTACAATTCGAGCCTCACCCAGAGGCCTAGGAAGTTGTAATGTATCGGCGTAGTATTTGTGTGGATCCCAGCAGGGCTGCCTTCTGAATTTGACAGATGTTAATTTTGTCAATTCGAAGATGTTTCAAGTGCTGCCCTAGTGTTTTGGGGATGGCGCCCAGCGTGCCGATTACCACGGGGACGACCTCAGCTGGTTTGTGCCATAGACACTGAAGCTTGATTTTCAAATCGCAATATCTAGTGACCTTCTCGTGTTCTTTTTCAATGACCCTGCAGTCACTGGATTAATAATAATGATGATGATGATGATGATGATGATGATGATGATGATGATGATGATGATGATGATGATGATGATGATGATGATGATAGGTTTTATATACCACCCTCTCCCCAGAGGGCTCTGGGCACTGAACAACATTTTAAATAACAGATAGAGCACAATAACAGATTGTTACACAATAAATAACAGATAGAGCACAACATAAACAAAATAGAAAGATAAATAAGATACATATAGTCTCTATTAAATTAATAACTAAAACCTGCTAAAACATACAGCATACAGCATTCTGATATGCAAGACACATAATATATACGGTGTCCAACAACTAAAACCCTCCCAGGATGGTGGCCCGGCAGATGTTATAGAGACCACCAAGGGACCACCGGGGGGGGGGGGCACTGAGATAGCAGCAAGGATCTTTCCCAAGGGGGTTCTGTGAAGGAGACTGATGCCAGTTTGCAAGCCCACTGCTGATTCCATTCCACTTGTTGTGTTGTTTTCCAGACAGCATCACCAGCTTCCTAGGGACACAGGAGGTTTTCCTACTGACTGCTCAATTCCATGTCAAGTCCAAAGTGGAAGATATTGTCCTGGTATGAAACAATAGCTTGTTTTACTTCTTGGTTTGGGCTATAACGCAGAGGCGTACCTGCCAGAGGAACATGGGGTGTCGCATGTCCCCCGGAGCCACCCATCTGATCACATTGGGGGGGCACAAAATCGCCCCTGACATACTGAAGCTGATGTTGAGTCAGGGGGGCAGGGTGCGACAGCGACTGGTGGGTTGTGGCAAGCTGTGGGCTGGGCCTGGAGCCTGCCGTAAGCCTGCCAGGCACCCCTCATCCCATCCCTACCAGAGGAAGAGGCTGAGGGGAGACGAGGCAGGGAGGAGGCCATAAGTAAGGCCAGGGGGAGGCGCATGCAAAAATAAGGCCTTCCTGACCATTAGGGCTGTTCGACAGTGGGATTCACTGCCTCAGAGAGTGGTGGAGTCTCCTTCTTTGGAGGTTTTTAAACAGAGGCTGGATGAACATATGTCGGGAGTGCTTTGATTGTGTGTTCCTGCATGGCAGGGGGTTGGACTTGATGGCCCTTGGGGTTTCTTCCAACTCTATGATTCTAAGTAGTAGATTAGCATGGTCCAAGTTGGGTGTCCAGCTGTAGGGCACAGGCACCTGCTAACAAAGTATCCTAAAACCGAATTTACATTGTAGTAGTCAGAGCTTGGCGCTAACTTTCCTTCTTTACTGTAGTTATAGACCACCTTTCTCACTGAGACTCAAAGCTAATTACAGTTATACTGTGCCATGTGCCTTGAGTTTGTGAGAAAGGCAAATTCAATAAACAAATAAAGCAATAGAATACTGAAACAGTACAAAATATGCTGTAAACAACGCAGCAAATAGATTGCAAATATTGAAAAACAATGCGTTGCAGAATAACTATGAAATAAACGACCCCTTATTCCCTTTGTGGGAGCACCCTGTTTACTACAACCCTGTGCCATTTATTTAAAAGCCCTTCTGAACAGTTCCGTTAATTCATTCCATGGAATGATTCAAGTGTGGGGATCTTCTGGACTTTCTCGGGCAGGCCGTTCCACAATGTGGGGTCTACCTCCTAGAGCAGTGATGGCGAACCTATGGCACGGGTGCCAGAGGTGGCACTCAGAGCCCTCTCTGTGGGCACGAACAAACAGAGTTCATCATGTGGGGGGGGGGGAATCCCCCCCCACACACACACATCTAGGCTGGCCTGGGCTGCTGGGCTCAATTATTAGCATTAAACCTAAGGCCTAGTTTTGGGCAAGCAGTGTAGGTAACCCTGTTAAGCACTGTTAAACCCCACTGATTTTCATGCAAAGAACTAAAGCGCGATCCTTTACCTGGGAGTAAGCTCAGTTGCTGGCAATGTGGCTTGCTTCTGAGTAAACCCTCCTAGGGTTGTGATTCACCCATTCGAAGAGTTGCTTCAAAGCACAGCCAACAACTACCACCAAGCTTGCTCCCGAGTAATGCACACCTCAGAGCCAACCATTTTTTCTAAACTAAAACCTCAGTATTCAGGTTAAGTTGCTGTGTTGGCACTTTGCAATAAATAAGTGGGTTTTGGGTTGCAGTTTGGGCACTGGGTCTCAAAAAGGTTTGCCATCACTGTCCTAGAGCATTCCAGTGCACAGTGGGCAGGATATAAGGTGGAAGAGAAACAGGTTTATTTGTTTATTACGTTTAGATTGCACCTTTCTTCTGTTACGGAATTCAAGAAGGCGTATGTAAGGACTCTCAGGAAACCCCCTCTCCAGGCACAGGCCAGACTTACCTTGCTTAGCTGTGTCCTGTGTTTCCACACAACATTTCTTACCACAGTCACTGTATCTAGGTCTCAGCCTCGACTAGGCTGCAGCCCACCAGTCTCCTATGTTCCTGCTTTCCTTTCCATTGCAGGTTTTGCTGCCCTGGCGAGCTCTTGTGCTGCCAGCAAAGTTCCCCATTAAGGTAAGTCCTATTCTGTCCCTCAGATGGCTGCCTCACAGAAGTTCTCCATCGCTCCAAGGCAATTTAATGCATTGTAGCCATCTGACAAAAGACCCATCTAATATTTCTACCCATAGGCTTATTAACTCCAAATTAGGAAATTCAGGAGATTTGGGGGATGTGGGCTACAGAAGGTGTGGTTTGGCAACGGGAAGCACCTCAATAGGGTATAATGCCATAGAGCCCACCACCACTACCCCCCAAAGCCGCCATTTTCTCCACAGGTGCTGATCTTCGTATGGGGATTAGTTGTCATTCTGGGAGATCTCCAGGCCTTACCTGGAGCTTGGCAACCCTAACCCTTAACTTGTGGATAGAATTGGAGGTGACGGGGGAGGTTGCGAAGGGGAGAAAGCTTCCATCAATTGACATTGTGTGGTGCATACTGAATTTTTGTTCTTATTTTTGTTGTTGACAAGTTCCAGCTGATTTATTACAATTCTGTAGGGTTTCCAAGGAAAGAGACAGAGAAGAAGAAGAAGAGTTTGGATTTATATCCCCCCTTTCTCTCCTGTAGGAGACTCAAAGGGGCTGACAATCTCCTTTCCCTTCCCCCCTCACAACAAACACCCTGTGAGGTGGGTGGGGCTGAGAGAGCTCCAAGAAGCTGTGACTAGCCCAAGGTCACCCAGCTGGCATGTGTGGGAGTGCACAGGCTAATCTGAATTCCCCAAATAAGCCTCCACAGCTCAAGCGGCAGAGCGGAGAATCAAACCCGGTTCCTCCAGATTAGATTGCCCCTGCTCTTAACCACTACGCCACTGCTGCTCCCTGGTTTGCCATTGCCTGCTTCTGTGTAGTGACTCTGGTCATCTTTGGTGATCTCTCATCCTAGCGCTAACCAGAGGTGACCCTATTTAGCAGCTGAGATCTGGGCTGTACTGGCCTTTTCATGTTTAGCATGCATGTATATATGGCATTACTGAGCAATAAGCAGTATTCTGTGGTCATTTCGCATGCTGTGCAGAAGCAAACCCAAACTTGCAGTGGCGTAGTGGTTAAGAGCAGGGGCAATCTAATCTGGAGGAACCGGGTTTGATTCTCTGCTCTGCCGCTTGAGCTGTGGAGGCTTATCTGGGGAATTCAGATTAGCCTGTGCACTCCCATACACGCCAGCTGGGTGACCTTGAGCTAGTCACAGCTTTTTGGAGCTCTCTCAGCCCCACCCACCTCACAGGGTGTTTGTTGTGAGGGGGGAAGGGCAAGGAGATTGTCAGCCCCTTTGAGTTTCCTACAGGAAAGGGGGGATATAAATCCAAACTCCTCCTCCTCCTCCTCCTCCTCCTCCTCCTTCTTCTTCTTCTTCTTCTTCTTCTTCTTCTTCTTCTTCTTCTTCTTCTTCTTCTTCTTCTACATCCTGTAGCAAAATGCTAAACATTTGAGGCACAGAATTATGCCCCATCTGAGGATGTGGCTTTCTTTTCCCAGTTCTATATTTTTTAAAAGGACTTCATCCCCACTTTTCTCAATCTGCAGGTGCAAGCCAGCTTCAGCTACTTAGCAGTCCAACTCATCAAAATGGGACAAGCTGGCCAGGTGAGAGCAAGATGAACTGGGGGCAGACAAAGGTAGCAGTCTCCAGGTTAAGACATTCCTGGAGATTTGGGGTGGGGGGTGGAGACTGGGGAAGGGAAGGGACCTGAGTAGCTTATAATGGCACACAGCTAGCAATGTTTGTGTTGGCGCATCCCTATTTGCTGCTAGTTTGTCATTGTAGCTGCGTCTTTTGTCTTTTTTATTATTTGATTGCTTTCCATTTGTCTTCTGCTGTCTTGGAGGAGAGAGATGAAATGGCAGAAAAAGGTGGAGCAGAAATGTTTTAAAATCAAGTTGAATTGTAATGAAGTCTTCAAGAATCTTGAGACTGTCCTTTCAGGGCTGATACTTTTAAATGGTGTTTTTAAAAAAAACACAGCAACCACATAGCCCGTGTCTAAGGGGTAGAGCATCTGGTCAGCATACAGAAGGCTCCAGGTTCAATTCTCAGCCTCCCCAGTTAAAAAGGATAAGATAGGTGATGTGAAAGACCAGTGGAGAACTGCTACCAGTCAGAATAGACAATACTGAAATCTTGACGAGGAAATGGTTTGATTCCGTATAAGGCAGCCTCATGTGTTCATGCAACAGGCAGGGGTTAAGCAAGGGAAACTTTCCTTGGAAAGGGCATGAAATGATAAGGCAAATGTGCATTTTAAATCCTGTGTCTCAGATTGAGGCTGAATACATTACAAAAACAGCTCCAGTAAAACAGCTGAGGGCCACAGAGGTGCCAAATCTACACTGGGGAAGTGCTTGAAGATTTGTGGGCAATATCTCCAAAGGATGGAATTTGAGGTGGGGGGAGGAGTTCAGTGGGGATCATGTGAGTCCACTCTCTGAAGCTCCAGGAGTGATTCGTTTTCCTCCAGGGAAACACATCTCTAGTGTGGAGATCAGTTATAATGCTGTAAGAACTCCTGGCCGCACCTACAGGTTGGTAACCCTACCTCCCATTAAATTGATACCATTAAAAAATTAACACCCAACAGCAGACAGCTATCTCTCTTGGAACAAAAAACTGATTTCTCAGAGAAGACTTCATAAACACACTCGGGAAAGGACATTTTTACCAGCCCAGATTCCAGCTTGGTCTCTTATATTCCACTGGTGCCTGCCTCCGCACTGAAGGGGCTGGATAAATGAACGGATGGGATAGGCTACCTCTGGCCAAACTACACAGCCCAATCCAGACTTAGCAGGAGTCCTGAGCATTTATGGAGAAGATATCTTCCATGTGTTCGCTTGCAAGCCTAATGAATAGATTTCCCCTTTTGTGCCCAAATAACATTCAATCCAAAGGAGGTATTTGGAATGAAGGCAGATATTTTGTAGGGGATTGCTAGAAGCCTGGATTTGTTACCGCAATTGGTGGAGGTTCATTGCATCCAACAGTTCTTATAAAATCAGATTCAGGTTTTGTGAACAGCGCAACATGGAGCCCTAAGAAAGCAGATCTGCTTGTGGCATCATTACAGGGACCACACACAATATTTTGCTAATTTGCTTGCTGTGAGACTTTTCACACGACGCAAAATAATAGATGTTTTCTTATTATAGTCTTGGTCTTTGTCAGCATCCTTGCTGTTCTGCTTCTTGAAAGCTCGGGGTTGTAGGATCCTCGCTGTCTCCCATCAGTTTCCTCACTGACTCGCTTAGCTTCAACAATAGGATAACATCAGGCACATTTATTCCAGACAATTCCCCTTGTAATTCTCTCTTCCTCCGAACATGCTGTCCTGTAGGTGAAGACAAATCTAAAGGGGGAATATATTTGATAACAGTTTTCACTGTGCAACGTTTCTTCCTGGCCTGATTATTTTTAGACACCAAAAAGGAGCTGTTTCATATTTTTTTAAAAAATTGTTTTCTTCGTGTCTTTGCATTCTGTCTGTTACTGCTCATCTTTAGTGGTGGAAGGGGTGGTCTTTTCTGTTGTTGTGAAAACAAGTTTAAAGACCTTGGGGCTAGATTCATGGAAGTTTTGCAATGATGTTATTTTTGCAAGTGAATTTCAATGAGCCAGTAAAACTTCTAGGTTAATGCTAAAGAGTAGGAAGAGAAATTATGATTTGATCGTAAATCATTTCATATGAACTTTCTCAGTCTGAGGATCAGTGATCCCATGTATTTTAAAATTGCTTTTACCCTTTGCTTCTAGCCTGACAACTATTCTATGGGGATAATGTTAGGATGTGAAATGTTTTATAATGCTGTTAATTATGTGGCTGGATTTTTAATGATTGGTTAGTTTTTATGCTTTTTAATTTTTCATCATGTTTTACTTCGTCAGCCGCCTCAAGCAGGTTCTTTGGAGAGGCGGCTTATAAGTAACTAAATTATTTGGGGAAACTTGGGTGGGGAGAGATGCATAAGATTGGGGCTCTTGGAGTGTAAATGCTGTGAGATCTGAATTCAGACGCCAGCTCTGTGGAAAACTCTTGGGGAAATGTATCTATTGGAGAGAGGACATTTGGCAAAATGATGTCAGATTTGTAAGAAGACAGTTTTGTAAGAAGTCAGATTTGTAAGAAGACAGATTTGCAAGAAGACAGTTGCAAGAAGACAGGAGCAGCAGTGGCGTAGGAGGTTAAGAGCTTGTGTATCTAATCTGGAGGAACCAGGTTTGATTCCCCGCTCTGCCACCGGAGCTGTGGAGGGTTATCTGGGGAATTCAGATTAGCCTGTACACTCCCACACATGCCAGCTGGGTGACCTTGGGCTAGTCACAGTTTCTCAGAGCTCTCTCAGCCCCACCCACCTCACAGCGTGTTTGTTGTGAGGGGGGAAGGGCAAGGAGATTATAAGCCCCTTTGAGTCTCCTGCAGGAGAGAAAGGGGGGATATAAATCCAAACTCTTCTTCTTCTTCTTCTTCTTCTTCTTCTTCTTCTTCTTCTTCTTCTTCTTCTTCTTCTTCTTCTTCTTCTTCTTCTTCTTCTTCTTCTTCTTCTTCTTCTTCATGCCCATCTGCCCTGTAGTAGCATCACAGTTTTCATCCTTCATTGTCTTATACTGTATACAAATTCATTATTTACAGAGGACTTTTTCCCAAGCCCTTAAAGAAATTCCACACAAATCATCTGTGTAACTTTATGACAGCTCTTTAAATTAGATAAGTATTGTGTTCCTCATTTATAGACAGTGCTGGAGACCAAAGATCAGCCTTGCTTATGGCTACCCACTGGGTAATGGCCCTTGCTTTCTGGGAAGCGATCAGGAATTCAGGCAAAGCCCGAGGCTATATTTGGGTCCTATATTAGTGTCTAAGAACAAAGCATGAGGAGGTGGGGGCAGAGGGGAGCAAAGTGAAGCTTTGAGAAACATCTTCTCTCATAACCCCCCCCCCCTTATCTACCTAGGTTGTCATAGAAACAGATACGACCTATGAATTTGTGTTCCTCTCATTGGACGATTTGGAGTACATGGTCATTCATATGGTGGAGTTCTTGAAGAAAATGTTTCCAGATTTTTCTCCTTGGTAAGAGAGTATTCCAATTTTCACCCACCCCCACACCTGAGCCTCAGTACTGAGGCATTTGCTGATATTTTGGCAGCTGCACAAATCCAATATAGTAAGCAAAAACCATACAATGCACAACCAAGTGTACAGTCATTGGAATTCTCCAGAACTCTTCATCAGTCTGGGTGTGAAAAAAGGAGGTCAGGGAGATGAAAGAATCTTTTGGGACAGGATTTACATCCTTTTTGGCAGCGCTCTTTGTGGAATGCTGTGGAGAAATGCCCTCCACCCTGGAATTCACCCAGTCTTTCAACAATTGGGACTTGTATGCAACCAGTAGTTAATGGTGCTTGTATGCAACCAGTAGTTAATTTTTTTGAATCCCACCACCGGAACCAGTTGTTAAATTATTTGAATCCCACCACTGTTTTACATGTTCTGACCAGGGAGGCACATACCCTCCAGGACAAAAACTGTGGCCAGAGACAATGGGGTGAAGTCCCAGACATGAGAACCAAGGTAACACTGGATTTTAAACTACTGCAACGTCAAGTGCTATTAACCAGTTCTAATTACACATTGATTAGGATGAGTACTATGTATAGAGAGAAGAGACTGAGTTTCTCCTCGGATCTTGGCACAAATGCTTTTACCCTTCATCCACATAAAGGCAATGAGATTACACTGTGACTTCCTCTTGCAAATCTTAATTACCTGGTGAGAGCCTAACCCAGGGATTCATTAGGGAACCTGTGTTTTCCAGATAAATGGAACTACAATTCCATCAGTTTGTCAGTTTGTCAGCATGGCCAATTGGCCATGCTGGTAGGGGCTGATGGGAATTGTAGTTCCTGAACATCTGGAGAGCCGCAGGTTCCCTACCCCTGGTCTAACCCTTCAAACACTCAGTGAATTCTTGGGCCTTCTTCCAGCCAGCAAGTCAGTTTCAGAGTGCAATCCCAGAAGAGTGCTAGAAGCAGAATCTCTTATCAATTTAAAAAAAATGGATTTGTTTTTTTTTTCTTTGTGGGGTGTTTCTGGCATGCAAATTGACTTTCAGCATGTATGTTTGTTTGAAGGAATCTACTCCAGAATGCTTCCCCCGGCTTGCTGGACCGCATACAAAAGATGACGAATTACTTGGAAGAAGTGCTACAGGAAAGCCAAGGGCCATGTGGTAATCTTTGTTTGGGCGGGGGGAGGGTTGCACCTCAGTTACACTTTAGGTGGACTGATCACCCATCCTCAGTATTAAATGAGGTTTGTCTGTGAGTCATCCTTCTACATTTGCGCTCTACAGAAACCCAAATCTCAGGTGTTCAAAGTACATTTTGGGTAACCTTAATTTTAAAAAATCAGTGACACTTTTAATGCACCAGCAGTGCCATCCCGTCTCAGACTTGGTGGCTTTACCTTGTTTGGCATCATGCACAGAGCCACCATCAGTATACCGTAAGATGGGGCAACTTCCGGTGCCTGGAGTTTCTGCTGAGGCCTGCCGATGCTGACACCCATGCATCTCTCGACACCAACATTCATGGACCTCCCCTGCCTGCTTGTGAATGTTTTGCCACCCACAATCCCAGCTGCCTAGTTCTGCCAGGGAAGGGCATGTGAGTGGTGCACACAGCCAAATTGTTCCCGGTGGTCATGGCAATGGCATTGCCCGGCATCATCAGGGAAAGAGTCACTGCGGGCAGCTGTGACTGCAGGCCATGAGACAGCTTGTGAATGGGTGGGAGAAGGACCCACAGCCTTGTGGAGGCACACAGGTAGGTGGGCAATATGCGGGGGCGCTATAGTGGGCATAAGAGGCCCCTGACCACACCCCCCCCCCCCCACTTGTAAACCACCTCCCCCCCCACAACCTGGAACTGACCCTGATCACACAATATATATTCCTCTGAGGAAATCAAACAGGAATTTGGGGCTGACAGTGGGAACTGAATGCAGAGCTTCCAGCTTTAGAAGAAGAGTTTGGATTTATACCCCACCTTTCACTCCTATAAGGAGATTCAGGTGGCTTACAAGCTCCTTTCCCTTCCTCTCCCCACAACAGACACCTTGTGAAGTAGGTATGGCTGAGAGAGTTCCCAAAACCTGTGACTAGCCCAAGGCCACCCAGCAGGAATGTAGGAGTGCAGAAACACATCTGGTTCACCAGATAAGCCTCTGCCACTCAGGTGGAGGAGTGGGGAACCGAACCTGGTTCTCCAGATTAGAATTAACCTGCTTTTAACCACTACACCACGCCTGCTCTCTTTATTGACTCCACTGGCCATAACTGAACAGTCTTCTGTAATTTCTCTCTTTTGTGGGCCTGAGTGGCTCCATTTCCCAAGTAAATCTGACAATGCAGATTTTTTTAACCCTGTTTTTTACTGCGATGAAAACCTGCCGGCATTTTTTTCCACACTTGCAGGTGGATTCTCCGAAGTGTATGCCGTGCTGTGTGACTACAGCGGCCTTCCTCTGCGGGAGGAGATCCAGTGGGTAAGGCAGAACACAAAGGCAGAGATTAGTCATTCTTCTTGAAACATGACTAAAAATAACCCAGGATTCTATGGAACAGCCCTGGTTGCTGGTTTGTGGATAGGTGTGAACATTTGAACAAGAGCTGTTTATGGTCCCCAGTGCCTCCTAACATTACCAGTTTGCAAACACACAATCTGCTTGTGGATTACAGCTTTTAACTTAACTTTAACAAGTGTGGAAGGATTCAGGAACATTGCTTAAAGAAAAGAGCTCACTGCAGGGTTTTTTTGAGGTGGTGACGTAAGAGAGTAGTCTGGTTGTAAACTGCCAAGCAGACTTCTGCCTTTACATTCTCCCTCTTGCAGCAAGGCATACAGCCCTCTCCCTTCTCTGCAGCACACCTGGAATCCTGCTTGTTAAAGCAGGTGGGGGTGGGTGGGAATCACAGATGACAAGACCTGGAAAGCCGCAGCTGCCTCCTCACTTGCTGCGTCAGGGAATTTAAAGATAATTTTCTTTCTCTGTTGTGACCTGTCAACCTTCACTCACGCATAGCTACATTTTTTATAACGGGCCATAAAATGGCACGAAGGGAGCTCTCGAGCTGCGGTAGACTAAAATCTGGGTCAGCATACTGATGCGCTGCTGACGGGTAGCCACAGGTACCTCTCCTCCGGTGCCGTTCCTGCAGCAGGAGCATTTTATGGGGTGGGGGGAGCAAATGCTCCAATCCGCCTGTGCTTTGATGCCCTTCCGTGTGGTTTTGCAGCCGTTAGTTGGGGAAGTAACACCAGGAAAGCCTCTGTCCTCCCCCTGGCAATGTCCTAATTCTGTCTTTTGCAGGATGTGGATAACATCTATCACAAGCAAGGATGCAAAGAGTTCAACCTACTGGATTTTGGATACCTGGACAGCCAGTGAGTCTGCACAAGAAATGACCCTGTTGGAGGAGGGGGGATGCCAGTGGGCAAGCAAAAATCTCTCTGGTTGCAGAGGCGACACGCTGTGTACACTATGCCCAGTTTAGCTCTCACTTTAAAATTGTCAGCTCAGAAAAAAAGAACCTCTATAGAGTTACCAAGGCTAGGAGAAGAGAGTATGAGCTCTGTATATCTCTTTACTCCTCAGCCTGGGCTCCCATATAAGAACATAAGAACACGCCAGCTGGATCAGACCAGAGTCTATCTAGTCCAGCATTCTGCTACTCGCAATGGCCCACCAGGTGCCTTTGGGAGCTCCACGCAGGAGGTGAAAGCTAATGGCTCCTCACATTGCTGCTGCTGCTCCTGAGCACCTGGTCTGCTAAGGCATTTGCAATCTGAGATCAAGGAGGATCAAGATTGGTAGCCATAGATCGACTTCTCCTCCATAAATCTGTCCAAGCCCTTTTTAAAGCTATCCTTCTCACCAGTGAGCAGTATGTACGGTAACTTCCCTTTCACTTTGATTCTAAGTATTCTGCCTTGGAATTAAATAAGGTAATTTTTGGGATTCCTAAATACATTACCACAGGGATGTTAATGTACCAAAGCGCAGCTACACAGATGCAGTAATGTAATGTGGAAGTGACTTTGATCCCAAACCAGTTGGGTCTTCCAACCCTCAAGTTTAAGGGATTTGAATAAAAAAGTGCACAACTCCGATTTATTTATTTAGGCATTTATAGGTTGCTTTTCTTCCTAAGCAGCCTTAATAGATCTGCCTACCTTGGTCTTGCCAAAGTGTGGAAGCTAAGCAGGGTTGGTGATGGTTAGTGCTTGGATGGGAAACCACCCAGGAAGACTTGTTGTAATGTAGAGGCAGGCAATGGCAAATCACCCATGCTCATCTTTTTTTTCTTGAAAGCCTCATGGACCTGGGGTTAACATGAATCAGCCGCAACCTGATAACACTAAGGTTGCCTGCTCCAGGTTGGGAAATTCCTGGAGATTTTGTAGTGAAGTCTGAGGAGCGGAGGTGATCCTGAGGCACCTCCGACAGATCTGGAAGCTGGACTAGATCTGTTGATCAGGAGCCCGCCTTTGCTGATTCATCTGCAAGTTGGCATCCCTAGATGACACACGTTATTTTCTTGCCAATGTGGACTCATAATAGCTTACAATATTATTCTCCGGGAGCAGCAGTGGCGTAGGAGGTTAAGAGCTCGTGTATCTAATCTGGAGGAACCTGGTTTGATTCCCAGCTCTGCCGCCTGAGCTGTGGAGGCTCATCTGGGGAATTCAGATTAGCCTGTACACTCCCACACACGCCAGCTGGGTGTGACCTTGGGCTAGTCACAGCTTTCCGGAGCTCTCTCAGCCCCCCCCCTACCCTCACCAGGCGTGTGTTAAGTGAGGGGAGAAGGGCAAGGAGATTGTCAGCCCCTTTGAGTCTCCTGCAGGAGAGAAAGGGGGGATATAAATCCAAACTCTTCTTCTTCTTCTTCTTCCCCTCTTCAGTTTTATCCTCACAATAACAACCCTGTGAGGTAAACTAGGCCAAGAGAAAGTGACCGGCCCGAGGTCATCTAGCAAGCTTCCATGACACAATGAAGACTCAGAACCTAGGTCTACCAGATCCCAGTCATCACTATAGCAATTGTGAAGAGGGGAGGAAATGGTAAAAATTAGGTTCTGTTTAATGTCTGAGGCCCTGGCAAGCCCAATATGCCAGTAAGACCAGGCTCAGGATTCTAACTGATGACACCTCAACAGATTTCTGAGCCAAGTTCCTGTCAGTTGTTTGTCTTGGGCCTAGCCTTTTGTCAACCAGGCACAGTGTTCATGAGGTGGCTGAGGGCTCATGTGTAAGTTATCATGGCAATGTGACAATGGTCAAGAAAAATGCTCCCCAGTGTGGACTCAGCTTATAACATTATCTTCCTCTCTTATTTTTTATTCGCACAACACCCTGTAAGGTAAGCTAGGCTGAGAGAGTGTCTAGCCTCTAGCCCAAGAAGAAGAAGAGTTTGGATTTATATCCCCCCTTTCTCTCCTGCAGGAGACTCAAAGGGGCTGACAATCTCCTTGCCCTTCTCCCCTCACAACAAACACCCTGTGAGGTAGGTGGGGCTGAGAGAGCTCCGAGAAGCTGTGACTAGCCCAAGGTCACCCAGCTGGCGTGTGTGGGAGTGTACAGGCTAATCTGAATTCCCCAGATAAGCCTCCACAGCTCAGGCAGCAGAGCGGGGAATCAAACCCAGTTCCTCCAGATTAGATACATGAGCTCTTAACCTCCTACGCCACTGCTGCTCCTCCAAAGTGTCCATGGTAAACGTTGGTGACTGATTACGGATTTGAACTGGGGTCTCCTAGATTGTTGTTAAGGACTATTGCCATCTGAATCAGAGCAGGTTAAAAATCTAAATCAACTGTTGATCTGCTATTTTTCCCTTCACTTTGCTCTATCTTATCCCAGCTGTAGCTGGCTCTCAATATACTGGCCCTTAACTCACATTCACACTTTGTCCTGAAACAGGGACGTGGCTGTCAGTGTGGCTGCCCTGGCTTTCAATCGGTGGTTCACAAGGCTGCACTGCAAAGATGTCAAGCTGGTGAGTTCACCACAGGATATGGGGCTACAAGGCTCTGTTGGTAATAGCCTGATAAACATTTTATCTTCTTCTTCCCTAGAATCTAGATATTCTGGACCAAATCCTTTATGTGCTCAGCAAGTCTGTGACTTTGGAAGAGCTGGTGTTGGAAAACTGTGGCTTGAAGGTGTAAGCAAAGGGTCTTGATGTTTCATTTATTTAGTTTTGTTTATTTGATTTGTCGTCCATCTTTCTTATGGAGAGTCAAGTCAGCTGATAGTTTTATGAAACAACACAGTAAAGATGGGTATGATTCATACAACACGCTGTGCAATAAAACTGGATCTCTAAATCAGGCAATGGTGAAATAAAAACAGTATGATGCATTCATTTAGCAATTCAAAGAGGGGGAAACTGGCCCTTTCCGCACAAGCCATCTAAATGGCTGCAGAAGGCCATTGCTTTCACATCCTGCAGGTGAGCTCCCAAAGGCACCTGGTGGGCCACTGCGAGTAGCAGAGAGCTGGACTAGATCAGGGGTAGGGAACCCATATGGCTCAAGGCAGCGCGATGCTCTTTCAGTTCATGCACTGTGGCTCCACTCTATTTGTGCCGGGCCGTAGCTCCTATCCTTGCCCTGCAGGCAGCAGGCGGGCGCATCCATCCCCACTTCTCTGTAGAATGAGTAGAGTAAAAGGTAAAAAAACCCTATATATATAGTGTTATCTTTTATTTTAAATGTCAAAAAATTATTTTATGGCTCCAAGTGTTTTCTTTTCCCGTGGAAAACGGGTCCAAATGGCTCTTTGAGTGTTAAAGGTTCCCTACCCCTGGACTAGATGGACTCTGGTCTGATCCAGCTGGCTTGTTCTTATGTTCTTATGTTCTTAAAACATTTGCAGAATTTTTTCAGTCCCCTCCTTTACCTCAATGTTTGTTCACATTCACCCCTTCCAAACATTTCATGGTTGCCATGAGGGTTTTTTGTGCTTTTGGGGGGGTTTATTTGTAAGAAAGATGCTTTAGCATAGATTCTCTGTTGTAATTGTGGGTTTACTTGTGAGTTAATTTACCTACACGTGAGAGAATGTTGCTTCATATAATCATGGGTTTACTCATGAGTAAACTTAGACACTTGTCAGAGGAAATGCAAGGGCGAGAGAAGAGTGAGAGGACAGCCAAAAAATTAGAGAAAATAAAGATGGCAAAAGATCAGCTCAGGGGTGGGAAAAAGTGGTGCTGGGGGGTGTACACAGGTGTGGAAATTGGCAGTGGGAAAGATAGAACATCTTAAAAATACTAACACAGCAAGAGAAGATGGCTTGAAAATGTTTCAAACAAAAGAATTGTTATAAAAGGGATTTCAGAAAAAAAAACACATTTTCAGCCTGGAAATAAAGCATTTCTGAAACCAAAGTGGGGGGATGGGAGGGGGGGAAAGCATTGCAGAACTCCTGGGAGGAAACATTTAATTTCCTTCCTGGAAACATTTTAAAAGTTATGTGCGGAAAAGGGCCACTGTCTGATTTTTTTTCAGATGCTAAAGCTATTTATTTTTTTAAAAGCAAAATTCTGTCTTAGTTGAAGTGTAGTTTTTGTTTTGTTCAGGTTTTTTGTCTGTATAAGCAATCTTTTTCCTTGCAGAGAGTTTGCTCAGCGGATGGCCCAGGTACTGGGCAACCATCCTGACTCTCCCCTGGACATGATTAATCTCTCTGGAAACCTGCTAGAGGACCGAGGTAGTTTTCTTCATCTGGACTAGCTCTGCACAGTAACTTATATATTTTCTCAGTCAGTAGTGGAGTTTGTTCTGTCGCTGCTTCTGGGTTGCTCCGTTTCCTGGCTAAATTCTATGGCTGACATTCACCAGAGTGCATCAGTCTCTCTAATTTCTTGTGCATTTGGGAGGTAAAAACAGGAGACTTTGACAAGGGCCTTTGGATCTTCTGATTAGTCTGAGAGCTTCAATAATTACTGTTTTACACGATATTCATTTGGAAAGTTGTTCCCTTTCGGTCTTGTCTTCCCCTGCCTCCCTCGCACACAATATCCTTATGAGCAGATGATCAGTTTTCCCCAGATTCTCTTAGGTGGGAAACTGAGGCTGGGAGAGAATGCTTTGTCCAGCAGGGATCTGCAACCAGATGTTTATGGACTACAAATCCCATCAGCCCTTGCCAGCATGGCCAATTGGAATTGTAGTCCATGAACATCTGGAGAGCCGCAGGTTGCAGACCCCTGGTAAGGGACACATCATGAATCAGGAGATCAGGCAGGGCTAGCACTAAGATCCAAGTTAAGCTCACCGTCTATTGGGCTGCACTGGGTTGCCAACTGTGGTTTGGAAAATACCTGGAGATTTGGGGGGCGGGGAGCCTGAGAAGGCTGGGATTTGGGGAAAGGAGGGACATCTGTGAGGTATAATGCCATAGGCTCCACCTTCCAAAGCGGCCATTTTCTCCTGGTGAACTGATCTCTGTTGCCTCTCGAGATCAGTTGTAATACCAGATCTCCAGCAGTCTGGCAACCCTACTGGCTGGGAATATTGACAAGGGGGCACGCATAGCCAGAGAATGGCTAGTTCTAGATTACACTTGAGGCTCCGGCAGAAGAGAGAGGTCCCAGAGCCTTCTTCCTCTGTCTACCACCAGGTTCCCTTCTCATGCCTCTTTCCACACCTGCCTGTGCATCCTCCCCCCACCCCCTGACAAGCCCTCTTACCTCTTGCACTCACAGATGCTCACATCATCCACATGCCCTCTCCCTAACAATGATGGGCAGTGTGAATGGCTGGATGCATGGCTGGCATAGTGATTGCAAATAAGTAGGCGAGGGCAGAGGCATATCTAGGGAAAATGTAGCCTGGTGCAAAATATGAGTGCCCCCCTATGCTGCCCACCCCCACCATGACCAAACAACTTTTTTTGCACCAGGTCTTGATGTCAGTGTATGGACCCGGGGGAAGGAGGAGAGACAATTTTCCGTCCCCCACACGACTAAATGGCCAAAGCCCAGGAATATTTGATCCCATATGTTCCCCTGGGCAGTACACCCCTGGGCGAAGGAAGGTTGGTTGGGGAGCAGGGAGGTCTATGGGCCTTGCCAGCGATCCTCGGCTCAGCAGCTGCCCCACCTCAGGGCGGTATGCAAGGCACGCTGGCCCTTAAGTACAGCATTGCATGGCAAGAAAAAGCAGTGTGTGGTCACCTAGTTAGGACTTCCCACACTTGTTCTGTTCTTCCTTCAGGCATCACTGCTTTGAGCCAGAACTTTAAGCGACTCTTGAAGAGTCTCCGAAGCCTGTGCCTTTCTAGAACCTCCTTGACTTCAAAAGGTACACGGTTTATTTATTTTTATTTACACCAGGCTCTGGGCTCTGTACAGAAATAAAATCATTAAGAGATACAATACAATAGAATAATTAAAACCAAAATAATTAAATACACCATCAAGGCAGAATAGAAAAACCGAACATCAGATGACACTCGGAGAAAAACCTCCTATCCTCTTGGAAGGGGACTGGGTGAGAACAGTGGCAACCAGTTATGATGGTATATTGGGGGGGGGGGTTTAAGCAGGAGAGACAGTCAGTGATTACCCCCCCCCCCCAAGCCTGGTGGAACAACTCCATTCTACAGGCCCTGCAGAACTGTCCAAGGTCCTGCAGGGCCCTGATGGCCAGAGGGAGAGTGTTCCACCAGGTAGGGGCCAGGGCAGTAAAATCCCTGGCCCAGGTAGAGGCTAGCCACATCATTGAGGGGCTGGGGACCACCAGCAAATTTGCCTCTGCAAATCGCAGAGGCCGAGTAGGGACATAAGAGGAGAGATGGTCCCTAAGCAATGAGGGAGGGAGTCATGCTTTCTTCGTATAAATAAATATTTCCAGGCAGCTTACCCTCACAAGAAAGCCCACATTTGTGAAACCATATATAAAAGCCACCCTCTTGTGTAAACATGATGCATAATACTAGCATCAGCAACGACCTGTTCAACTGTTTGAGTGCTAAGCAATAGATTCAAGAGGAGAAAAGGTGGTTGGAAGGCTGTCTGCTTTCTTGCTGTTATTAAGACTGAGTTTTCAAGCACATACTGGATCTCCCTAGACACCATGAGAGCCAAGCAAGGCCTACCTGCCAGGAGATGCTGTTGGGAAGGCTTTTGATATCTCAATGGTCTTTTCAATATCCTGGAATTTGACCAATTCCTTCTGTCTCACTGCCACCATTCCCCTCTCCTGCCAGGAATGGCTGTCCTTTGCCAGTCATTACTCTCCAATGAGCTGTTCAGAACCTCCCTGCGCCACCTGGACCTTTCTGGGAACCTGGGGAGCTTGGCTACTGATGACGCTTGTGTGAGTATGAGCAAACATCTGGGAGCTGTCCAGGAAAGTTCAGGTGCTGAAGATGGGATGGCCAAGAACTGCTGTCTTGGAATTATTTATTTCAAGATTAGACAAATCACCTTCCTTAGCTTCTACTCTTCTGTAGCAGGTTGGCGGGTCTGTTATGGCAATCCGGTGCATACTTGGGCACAAACTGTTTTCTGAGCTTTCTTCTTCTCTTCCCAGCATTGACCCTCTCCAGAGAGAAAGCCAGAGTGATGTAGTGGTTAAGAGCAAGTGCACTCTAATCTGGAGAACCAGGTATGATTCCCCACTCTTCCACTTGAGCTGTGGAGGCTTATCTGGTGAACCAGATTAGTGTGTGCACTCCAGCACTTGCCAGATGGGTGACATTGGGCTAGTGACAGTTCTTCGGAGCTCTCTCAGCCTCACCCACCTCACAGGGTGTTTGCTGTGGGAGGGGGAGGGAAAGGAGATTGTAACCCCCTTTAAGTATCCTTACAGCCGACAATTGGGGGGGGGGATAAAAATCCCAACTCCTCCTCCTCCTTATTTCTTTTTTTCTTCTACTACTACTACTACTATTGCTGCCTGGCCCAAACTGCTCACAAACATTTAACGTAACTGTCTTCTACCCTAAAACAGGCCTCTAATTGTGTGCAGTTATCTGA
This sequence comes from Sphaerodactylus townsendi, assembly GCF_021028975.2. NCBI lineage: Eukaryota > Metazoa > Chordata > Lepidosauria > Squamata > Sphaerodactylidae > Sphaerodactylus > Sphaerodactylus townsendi. Next base: position 20,852,130 of record NC_059438.1, read on the forward strand.
CAGCTTAAAGGCCTGAACCTGGGTTTGAAGTGGCATTTTTTTCTGGCCCAGTTGCCTTGTTAGAAAGGGCCAAGACACTGTAGGTATTATTGGTTCCCAGTGGGTTGGTCTAGGCCAGTGGTGGTGAACCTATGGCACTCCAGATGTTCATGGACTACAATTCCCATCAGCCCTTGCCATCATGGCCAATTGGGTCTAGGCTGGTTGGAGACAGACTCTTAGGAGTACTGGTAGGCTGTCTCAGAGGCCATTTGAATAGTCTAGCCAGATATATAAGTTATCACAATGAGCCTTATTGTCAAGCACACAAGCCAAGATCAGGTTGAGAGAGAGAGTGCGCAGAAGCCGTAGCACAAGCCAAGGTCGGGACAGGAGATGTTCAGCTCAGCAAAGTCAGGGGTACTGGCATGCTGTTGTCTAAACTTGGGACTTTTGGGCGCTCAGAAATGACCCCTCTTCTGCCTGGTTTTGAGCGTCAGACGGTCCAAGCCTGCAAACCTAAAATGACATTCAGAGACTGTCTTGCAACAATTGATGAATTACAAGCTACCAAGCCAAAGTAACACTTTTTCTCTTCCAGGGCTTGTATTTGTTCCTGAGCCAGCCAAATGCCTTGGCTCACCTTGACTTATCTGGGACGGACTGCGCTTTGGATCTAGTGAGTACCTGGCAGATTTGCAATGGAGCCTGTGAAATCTTGTCCTTTCCCCGTACAGCTGAAGGTCTCGTATTACAGGAAGAAGTGGCTGTTGTAAGTGCAGTGGGCGATGTGGCATCATGCAGCCTTACAATGAAACAGAGCATTGCTTCATCTAACCCTGGACTGGCCATTTGGACTGGGAACCTCTCCCCAAGTCTCATAGGCACAGGGTTATCATCTGGTTTTGCTAGAATTTCAACTGGGATCAGTTCCCCCGGAGGAAACAGCAGCTTTGGAGAGCAGCCTGTATGACATCATGCACTCTCTGAGCACCTTCCTGTCCCCAAACTCCACCTTCTCCAGGCTCCACCCCTTACCCCCACCCCAAAACTCCAGGAAGTTCCCATCACAGAGCTGGCAACCCTACAGGTGCATATCTTGTCCATTTCTGAATACCAGAATAGTTGTTGTTTTTTATTAGAGCCGCTAAAGATTGGAATCTGGGATTTTTGCATGCAAAGCATATGCTGTACTACTAAATTATGGTCCTTCTCACTTGCTATCTAGCAGGAGATACAACAGGATCACAAAACATCGCAGGGATTCCAAAAGCAACAGACAGGGTTACTAAACTCAAAATAGCAGAATCATAGAGTCATAGAGTTGGAGGAGACCCCAAGAGCCATCAAGTCCAACCCCTTGCAATGCAGGAACACACAATCAAAGTACCTGGATTCCAACTGATCTCCAGAGATCACTTCCCCTGGAGGAAACTTTGGTGGATGAACTCTGTGATATACCAAACACCCTGGTAGAAATGGAGGTCCTACAGTGGTGTACCTTTCCCACTGAGCTCCCTCCTCAAATCACACTCTCCCCAAATACCACTCTCAATCTCCATGAACTTCCCCAGGTGGAGTTGGCAACCCTAGCAACAGAAGTAAGTACAATAGCTGGCTTCCCCTCAGCATCCACATTGGGTGTCTTGTATACAAAGGTAAGAAGAAGGTCAAGATTTCTAGAAAGCACCTGGGAAGAAGAGAAAGAAGGGGAAATGGTGTCACCGTCAATGGTACATTGCATCTCTGCTGAGTAGCAACAGGCCTTATAAGCTTCTATGTTCATCTGACCAGAGAATGGTTCTTGGTTAGCTGGTCAACAGGTCCTCCCGTCTTGGAAGAAATTGCTGCTTATGTTACAAAGTAGGGCTTTAGCCTGTTGGCTAAAATTCTCAAAATTACTCAAGGCTGTCTTTTTCTCTTCCCAGCTCTTCGGTGCTCTGGCTGGTGGATGCTGCGGGAGCCTTGTCCACCTGAACCTCTCCAAGAACATATACTCCCACAAGTAAGGCTGTGAAGTGCTTTTGCTGCTTTTTATGACCTGATCTATTAAACAGTGACTTCAGCAACTTGTTTATAGGCAAACAGTTAACCCTTTTATAACTGAGTTGTGACAGACACTTGCAAAATACCAACAAAGCCACCTCAGGCTTCCTTTGCTTCTGCTCTGTCATCTGCTCTTCTCTTCTCAGCCAGACTCTGGGACCCAGTGTCCTCATGAACCTCCTCATGACCTGGATCCTGGTGACTACCAGCAGAGCCTTGTGTTTCTAAATCAGGGGTAGGGAACCTGCGGCTCTCCAGATGTTCAGGAACTACAATTCCCATCAGCCCCTGCCAGCATGGCCAATTGGCCATGCTGACAGGGGCTGATGGGAATTGTAGTTCCTGAACATCTGGAGAGCCGCAGGTTCCCTACCCCTGTTCTAAATCAAGGTTTTGTCCTCAAGAGTGGTTTCTGTTGGTGCTGGCTCTGTCAGACAGGGCCTCAAAGGAAATGTCCTGGGGGAGGGCAACTGTTGTCTGAGCGATCTACATTTTCTTGACAGAAAGAACAGAGAGGCTCCTCCTGCTATTGGCAAGTTCTTCAGGAAGGCCTCTGTCCTCCAACACATTTCGTTGGCTGGAACCAAGCTTCCTCCAGAAGCTTTGAGGTAAGAAGGAGATGAGTGACTGGAACAGACTCTCAAAGATGAGAGCGGGCATTGAGTACTGTCTGGTTTCCATAACCATCTTGGTTGCATACTTGGGTGATCTTGTGACTACTGTAAGGTTAGCTCCTGTCTAAAAGATCCAAATGTGGTGTAGTGGTTAAGGTGTCAGACTAGGACCTGGGAAACCCAAGTTCGAATCCCCACTTTGCCATAGAAATTGCTGGGTGGTTTTGTGCCAGTCACACACACTCAGCCCTGACTCTAGCTAGTATTTGAATGGGAGACCTCCAAGGAATGTCAGGGTTGTGATGTGTTGACAGGCAGTGGCAAACCACCTCTGAACTTCTCTTGCCTTGAAAATCCCATGGGGTCGCCATAAGTCAGCTGTGACTTGATGGCTAAATAAGTATGGCAACCTTCCATCTTCTCCTTTATGCTGCCTCTGGAGGTTTCCTGTCCCCTAGGGCTAGCCTTTCAGGGACCATTGGGGGCCTGTTTCAGGAAGAGACAGATGGAGAAGTTCCACTTCCATACATGGAACTGAGATGGGATCCAACCCCTTGTTTTCCAGCCTTGCTTTCCTGTTTGTAAATGTTCACTGTCTAAAAGCCATGCTGAAGAATGGAATCTCACTGATTACAAAGTAGTATATGCAAAAAAAAGGGCTGCTGGGTCATTGGTAGCTAGTATTAACCAAGGAAGCTGCTGTAGACAGCCACAAGCAGTAATTCCCCACCCTTCTTTACTTAGCAGTAACCATAGAGGGAAACAATGTAGTAAGAACACAGGGAGTTGGAGTGTCAGGAAGGAAAGAAAATGGCGGTGGGTGGGAACCAGTTACTTGTTGAGACCAGGCTCCCCTCATTCCTCTCGGCGATTGTATGCCTCTTTCTTCTGATTTGTCCCAGAGCCTTGCTGCAGGGTTTGGCACGGAATTCCCAGTTAACCGGCCTGCACCTGGACCTGAGTGGCTGCGAGGTGAGAAAAGCTGTGTGTTGGAGGGGCAGTTTTGAAGAACAGAAGATTTATTTTATTTTATTTTATTTTATTATTGCATTTATAAACCGCCCCATCCCCTAAGGGCTCTGGGCGGTGAACAACAAATATTACAAAACGATATAACAATAACATTAAAATAATTGACACCATTAAAATATATAAAATTACAGCGTTCCGTATGAATCATTTGGCGTCCAGCATTAAAACTATCAGTAAAAAACCCCTCCCGGAGGGGACGGTATAGATGTCACAAACTCCCAGAATGTTAAAGGGAGGGACAGGAAGGGTGCACACCATCAGCGGCTGGCCTCCCCGAAGGCCCGGTGAAACAACTCAGTCTTACAGGCCCTGTGGAACTCTCCAAAGTCCCGCAGAGGCACCCGGACAATTAGCAAGAAGAGTGTTCTACCAGGCGGGGGGCCAGGGCTGTAAAGGCAACCTAGCCGGAGTGGAGGCCAACACGATATCATTGAGGGGCTGGGGACCACCAGTAAATTTAGCCTCTACTGAATGCAGAGGCCGTGTAGGGAACATATGGGGTAAGGTGGTCAGGTATAGGGGCCCCAGGCAACAAAGCCTTAAAGGTTAATACCCATACCTTGTGGATGATCCGGAACTCCACTGGGAGCCAATGCAGCTGGCTCAAATTTTAAATCATTCTGTTAGCAAAGTCCTTAACCGGACACTAGACGGATGTCCAATACCTTTCCGTAAAAGATTGCAAATTTCACCCAAATGGTTCAGTATTCATGAGGGGCACTTTTCCAGTTCTGCAGAGCGTGAATTCCACAGCCCTTTTTCAGCAAGAGATTGGAGCAAGAACTTCGGCCAAAATACTGCAAGAAACCAACCGGGGCATTATTACCTCCTGCCCCATTGGTGCTACACCACAATGTCTTTTCCAGAGAGGGCTGGGACAGTGCTGCTTTGGCGCTGCCCCACCCTCTTCAAAGGGCTTTCCTGAGGCATGGGAACCCCAAACATTTTTAAAACCACCCTTCCAGAATTCCCGGCTCATTAAGCACATGCAGAAAGATGTGACTTTCCTGGCACTGTTGTGTGTGAGAGCTGACCTAAGTGGTCAGAATTTTTTTTTAAGGTTCACCTTCCCTCGAGCTCTACCCTTGAGCATGGGGGGGGGGGCGCATTGGGGTGGTGAGGGCACCCAGAGAAGGTGTTGTCCCCGGGCACCATTCCCGCCCCCCAATACGCCTTTGCGTGTTTGAGTGTGTTTTTAAATTGTAAAGAATGACTGCATACGAATACTACAGGGACAGAGTTTTCAGCTTTATGAAGTGCTGGAGATTAAGACAGGCGCTCAAGTTGGTTTGAATTTTCTTTACCTATTGTGCTAATTGAACAGCTGAGATCCGCTGGTGCCCAGGTGATCCAGGACCTGCTGTTGGATGCCAGCTCAATTGGGAATCTGAATTTGTCTGACAACGGTAGGTCTATCCATTTCTCTGCCTTGACAGCTCAAACTGCCTTTGTCCATGAGCTTGAAAGTGAGTCTGAGCTCCTTGCGATGAGGTTCCAGTTCTCTTGGGCACAGATAGCCAACCTAGCTGTGCTTGGACTGTTGGGTTCAGTATTTATCCTGTGCTTAGACTAGATATACAGACACTCCTAAGTTTCTGGGGTGTTAAAAAGGATGTGATGCCCACTTGCCCTCTCCATCTTCCCAAAGGGACAGGCCAAGCAGGCCAGCGGCCCTTGATGGTTTGACAGCCAATGCTGGTGAAGTGACCAGAGTGCCAAATTAAGATCTGAGAGACCCAGGTTTGAGTCTCTAGTCTGAAAGCTTGCTTGGTGACTTTGGGACAGTCGTCTCTGCATCTAACCAACTTCATGGGGCTGTCGTTGAGAGGATAAAATGGAGGAGAGGAAAACAGCTTTGCCAGTTGTATAGGTCCCTATAAATGTTTTAATAAAATAAATGAATGAAGTTACTAGAATCTAAGTTCCACTTACTGCAAGGGTCTGCAGTGCCTGCTTACTTCCACCTTCCCATTCCCTAGCAAACAGGACCCTGCTTCCCACGTCTTGCTTGGGGCTTCTTTTCTTAAGGGCCCTTCCCTGAGTTTGCTCTACCAACATTGGAGCATCCACCAGTGTATTTGTAACCTCTATCTGTGGGTTCTGTGGGGCAGCACTTGGAATGAGTTTGCAACAACAAATTTTAAAAACAAAATGATTTACTTTCTTAACATATAACATCAACATTTAACATCACATTTCAAGGTCCTGTTCAGGTTGCATTTTCAAGTCCTTCTAGTTACAGTCTTCTGATATTGCCAAGTCCAATTCTTCTTTGCAAGTGGGTTGGCTCCTGAAGACTCCAAGGGCTTGATGAACAGGATTCAACATGATGAAGGTTTCCAGGAGAACTTTCACCCATTACAAACACAAAAACCCTGAAACAATAAACTCCAACATTTACAACATAGCAAAAATAAACTACCACCTTCCCAGTAGTTCCCAACAACATTGCAGTTACCTTAACAAGGTGTTAAGGGCTTATAGAAATCAAGGCCCGAGTCTGGTAGCCTTGTCTCCTCCAAAGAGCTCTGCAGCCTTCTTGCTGCTTTGAGTCTCCGCCCCTTTCTGGGTCAACCCATTCTGAGCATGGGGGTTACATAAGCAAGACCATGCGCTGCGTTTGCTTACTGTGGCTGCCCTTTCTGCAGGCTTTGATTCTGACATGGTGACATTGGTGTTGGCCATCAGTCGAAGCAGGTCCATCAGACACATTGCTCTGGGGAAGAACTTCAACATCCGGTCCAGGTAAGCCCCATAGCCTTTTGTTGCCATTTTTAAAAACATGGAAGCATGAGTAAGCAATCATGAATTCAGTCTTGGTGTATTCATGCTAGCAGAATCCAGATCCAGAGTATGAGAATAGCAACTTTGCTTTTTCTCTCCCCCAGGGAAGCCCTAGATGATATTTTACACCGCATTGTTCAGCTCACTCAGGACGAAGACTGTGTAAGTGTGGGGCTCTAGTGTTTCATCTTCAGTGGTCATGTCTTAACCAGCCTGAGACAAACTTAGGAACTGTTTCTATGAACTATTCATTTCTGAAGTCCAGTATTTTTATATTTAAATAAATGTCATGTCTCATGATTAATTATAATTGAAGAGTTCTTAGTAAGTACACATATTCACTCTTGTCTTTTAAATAATTACAGGGTTCCATATTTTCACAAAATAATCCAAATTTTGAAGTCTCATAATAGATGGTAATTTGTCCATTGTCATTAGTTCTGTTAATTTTCTTAGCCATTCTTTGGGTGTCGGGACCGCTGGAGACCTCCAGACTTTAGTGACAACTAGTCGAGCTGCAGTAATCCTATATTACATTAATGAAAAGTTTTCTCTTTTAACTGAAGGGTCCAATATATTGAGTTAGAATAATTCTGGAGAAAATTTAAACCCATAACCCAATATCAGTTTCATTAAATTGTATATAATGCACCAGACAATTTCATTAGCTCACAACCCCACCATGAATGGAAAAAAGAACCTTTTGCTTTCCCACATTTCCAGCAAGTATTTGAGACACCTTTATATATTTTCGCTAGTTTAGAAGGATATAAATTCCACCTGTAAAATAACTTACAGTAATTCTCCTTCAAACTAACATGACATGTAAACTTTAAATTGTTCTTCCAATCCCTGACTTTATTCTAGTCTGTCAAATCCCTGTCAGTAGCAGAATCCCGTCTGAAACTGGGAACCAGCATTCTCCTGGACAGCTTGGGAAGCAGCAGCAGCAACCTGGTGACGCTGGACATCAGCGGCAATGCCATGGGAGACTTTGGTGCCAAGATCCTGGCCAAAGCCTTGTCTATGAATACAATGCTCAGGTGTGTCAGCCTCAAGTAAGCAGGAGCAGCAGTGGCGTAGGAGGTTAAGAGCTCGTGTATCTAATCTGGAGGAACCGGGTTTGATTCCCAGCTCTGTCGCCTGAGCTGTGGAGGCTTATCTGGGGAATTCAGATTAGCCTGTACACTCCCACACACGCCAGCTGGGTGACCTTGGGCTAGTCACAGCTTCTCGGAGCTCTCTCAGCCCACCACCCCACCTCACAGGGTGTTTGTTGTGAGGGGGAAGGGCAAGGGAGATTGTCGAAGCCTCTCTTTGAGTCTCCCTGCAGGAGAGAAGGGGGGGGATATAAATCCAAAACTACTACTCCTCCTCCCTCTTCTTCTTCTTCTTCTTCTTCTTCTTCTTCTTCTTCTTCTTCTTCTTCTTCTTCTTCTTCTTCTTCTTCTTCTTCTTCCTCCTCTTCTTCTTCTTCTTCTTCTTCTTCTTCTTCTCCTTCTCCTCCTCCTCCTCCTCCTCCTCCTCCTCCTCCTCCTCCTCCTCCTCCTCCTCCTCCTCTTCTTCTTCTTCTTCTTCTTCTTCATTGCTTTCCCCGTGTGTGTGTGTGTCCAAACTGGGGAAGAGGTACTGCCCGTCTGTGCAATATGCAGGTTGCCACATTGAACACAGCTAAGGTATGACAGAGCATCAGGAAGCAGCCAATTGGGGAGGGGGGAAATGAGAAAGTTGCACTAGGGGTAGAAGCACTCTGATGGATCCAAGCTTTGGTTGCTTTGGTAGGGTTGATTTTTGTGTGAAAGCATAGAGTATTGTTACGTGCAGCCCATTTCCCTGAACAGTGAAAGAATCCAAGGGTAGTGCTTTATCTATCTGGGTTCTCTTTGGAAGTGAGAGAAGCAGAAACATATGGTGTTTTTGTAATATTTGCTTTGTTTACAACTACACCGGTAGAGTGCAGGTGTGTGGAGGCATAGAGGCACATAGAGGCACAAGGCAGAAAGTCCACCACTTCCCATCAGATCCTGAAAGAAAGCAATAGGGAGAGATGGCATTCCTCGTTCAGCACATTCGCAGCCAAAATTTGTCTGATTCTCTCTCTGTCCCACAAGCCATACCCATCAGCCACCTTCCTTCAGTTAACAGGAAGTTCTTCTCTTCCTACCTTGGTGAGACCGTGGCCAGAGCCATCTCCTTAGGCCCATTAAGGGAATATCAACACTCACTGAGAAGCCCTGCCATTCTTTTGTTAGATTCGAGTCCAATTTGTTTGAAGGCTGTGTTTCGCTGCAGACCAACACAACTACCCTTTGAAAACAATCGTTTGTTATACAGGATAGGTTAATCCGCAGCAAGATTGTAACTTTATATACAACATGATTTGATAAGGCATTTCTCATTCCTTTCTGCTCTCAGGACTCTAATTTGGGACAGGAACAACACAACAGTGTATGGATTCCTGGATGTGGCCCGTGCTTTGGAGAGGTGACTACTGGTTGCTCATAACTGCTGGTTGCTCATGACTGCTGTTTGCTCATAACTGCTTGCTCATAACTTAATCCAAGAAAAGGAAATGGGCCATAGGGGCAAACTGCAAACAATTTGCTCTCTGGCAAAAAGCAAATTAAGTTAATGCTACAAATGGTTTCACTTGCCGTGGAGAGAGTGGAAAGTGAAAGCGGGGCTAGAGAAAATACGTCTATACAAGAAATCTTACTGTGGTGGACATTTGCCTCACCATGCGGCAAATACCTTGTGTGTAATTGGCCTATGTCTGTTCCCCAGGAATGTCACTCTGATGGTCATGCCTTTGCCAGTGACTGATGTGGCCCAGGCTTATCGAAGCCATCCAGAGAAAATTGAGGAGGTTGTACACAAGGTAAAAGGGGGGAGGAGGTGACAGTTAAGAATTTAAACACAGGCTGTGTAAGAACATAAGAAGAGCCCTGCTGGATCAGACTAGTGGTCCATGTAGTCCAGCATCCTATCTCATACAGTAGCCAAAGCCATCCAGTTACCATAGAGCTCCAACAACAAGGAGAGGAGGCCAAGGTCTTCTCTTAATGGTATCTCCTAACACTGATATCCAGAACTTTATCCCCTCTGAAACAGGTGGTTCAAGGGCCAGCATGGTGTAGTGATTAAGAGCAGGTGGACTCTAATCTAGAGACCTGGGTTTGATTCCCCACTAATTTAATGAGCAGCAGAGTCTTATCTGGTGAACCAGATTTGTTTCTCGATTCCTACATTCCTGCTGGATGACCTTGGGCTAATCACAGTTCCTTGGAGCTCTGTCAGCCCCACCTACCTCACAAGGTGTCTGTTGTGGAGAGGGGAAGGGAAGGTTATTGTAAGCCACCTTGAGTCTCCTTATAGGACAGAAAGGCGGGGTATAAATCCAAACTCTTCTTCTTGTTCTTTTGTTACTTATCACACAGTCTTGGAGCCCATTCTGAACGCCCAGGACTAAGTAACTGAATATGTGCAAAGTGCCTCCAAGTATGGAGCATGCACCCCAGCGTGCTCAGTATTACTCAGTGCTGAGTAAATATGGCTCTTTTGGGGTGCCAGTTCTATGACTCATGTCTCTTCTGTATTCTGCAGATACAATCATATCTCACAAGAAATCAAATGCAAGAAGCCTTCCCCAAAGGGAAATTGCAGTTGCAGCTAGACAACATAGCCAGCTCTTCTGAACAGGTGGGAACTCTGGGCCCCTTATTGTCTGCCTCTCAAATTGGAGAGATTACTGTGGAGGACAAAAGGCAGTGACTAAAAGGGTGCAGGAGCTGGGCCAGATGAATAGCCCATCCAGGAACAAGATCTCTTCTCTGGCAACAGGCTATTTCCTCATCCTTTCCATAGAAGCAAACGTTATTCACTCCAAGAGGACTTTTGCCACCAAATTACACCACGGTCCTTGCATTGGCCCCAGCTGCTTCTCAGACCCAGAAAATGGAAGGTGCAAAGAACAGCTTAAAAATGAAGCGGGGGTAGGGCAGCGGGCGAGGAAGAGGTATGCACTAATAACAAGAGAAAAGCAAAAGAACAACTAATGCAGTGGGGAAAATAATTTATTGACCTTGACAATCCCTAAGTGCTTTGCTTATGCTTCATCGAGGGGTTAGGGTTGCCAGCCTCCAGGAAGGGCTTAGAGATCTCTCGGAATTGCTACTGATCCCCATCCTACAGAGCTCAATTCTCCTGGACTAAATGGCTCCTTCGGAGGGTGGACTCTATGGAATTATACCCAGCTGAAATCCCACTTGTCTCCAAACTCAGCTTTTTCCAGGCTCCACTCTCCAAATCTCCCAAAATTCCCCCATGTAGGGTTGGCAGCCCTCTCAGGGGGATTTGTAAAAATTAATAAATATAAACAAATCTTCAGAATAGTGGGCACAAGTAGCATCTAGGACATGTCTTTAAAAACTGTTTTTAAAAGACAGTGGTAGCTGAGTAAGAAATACATGTAGTTGATGCATTAATGTTCTAGTAGCCAGAAACCTGCGCATAGTAAATAAATCTATGTCCATTTCCTCACAGATCCGTTTTGAGGAAACGTATTATAAAATGCACATTAGTAGAATAGACTCCATGGAAATACCTTCGACGTGACAGTGAAGTTTGTCATTAAATAGGAGGCAATGCTATCTCCACTAATGCCATGAGGAAATATGTAGGAGGATATCTATTTCATCTTTTATTTAAAATGTTTTCCATGATGGATAATGTCCCTATCTGGGGGAATATTGGTATAGAGAGATGCAATATCTAATGTAACCAAGAAGGTATTTGCATCAATACATTATATTTCACCCAGCTTGTTGATGAACTTATTTTATATAAGATTTTATCCTAGGGACAAATGGCTTGTGAAAGAAGCCAACATATTTGGAAATAGAGTTCAGAGCTGATTCATAGCCAGATTTGTTTTTGAAAATCTCACAGAAGAGGGGGAAGTATTATTAATTTTTGGTGTAACATTTTAAAAGCTGGTATTCTGGGATTTGAGTTGTCTTAAAATTGTCTCTCACATGGAGAGACATAATTTTGCCCCCAAATTTTGTCTTCTTTCATTAAGATACTAATCTTGTTCTGGATGTATTTGACAGGATCATGAGTGTAAAGAACATAATGTGACTGATTATTAAGCTGTTTCATAACTTCTGATTAATAATCCTGTCTATTCCATGTCTTATCTTCTTATTTAATAATGACATTATCTTGAGCTAAACAATTTAAAGTCATTTTTTTCAGGGTTACTTAAATTGGTCTATTTAGGCTTGGTCTTGTTTTCTAAGCTTTCCAAGTCATGACGTATTTGATTTTCAAAAATATGGACAGCATATAGTGGAATAGAACAACCCAGGAGTATAAAATATGATGTAGAATGGAAAGAAGTAAACTTTTGAATGCCCTATTGTCTGTTATCACTAAGGAAGTCTTTAAACTCAAGATTCTAATATATTTGAAAATGTTAAACCATGAACCCAAAGGACCATACTGTGGAGCTGTCACAGAAGATAAACCCTTGTTTTCAGCTCTTCATTTCATGTTCAGTTAAAAGCCTGTTGGACAAGTTATAAATCAAAATCTCCCTCTTGTGTTGGGGTGATAGTGCACCTACTCTTGAAACTGTTTTTTCTTGTGGTGGACAAAACACCTCCGATGATATGAGATTTCTTTAAAAAGACATTGGTCTTTTCCGCACATCTTGAGGATGTCTGCAAAGCTACGACAACACAACACAAGAATCTGCAACATGCACGTATTTGAGTTGTCGTATCTTTGCAAACACCCCCTCAAAACAAACAAGAAAAAGGAAAAATGACACATGCACCCAACCCAACAACTATCACCCCAACACAAGAATCCAGAAACAGGATCGCCAGGGAAAACAAACTGAATTCATGTATTTTTACAATGAAATTACACATGGATGAACTGCGAGCAGAGGAAACCTCTGTGGGAAATCTTCAGCAGGGACAGAGAATCTCTGCATCACAAAATGGTGGGGGTACGAGAAAATGAAACTGCCAAGCTTCAGTAAGCTAGTGCGGGGGGGGGGGGGGCACTTTCCCTGGCAACACTGTACAGACAAAAAAATGTCTACAAGACATTTTATCTGTGCTGTGTGGAAAGGACCATTGAAGAAGCCCATTAGCTGTTACATCTTCACATGATGGTGTTCTTCATGGTGGTAAATTTTGAATCTTCTGCTGAGGCATCTGAAAAATAAGAAAAGGAGTCCCTGTGTGTGGAATTCTTTTATGCTTTTGTTAACCAGGGAAAAATCCTGTTATCATAAGCTATTTTTGACTGAGAATACAATTATAAAAATATATTTTACCAAACATTCATAATGATATTTCCCTTCCTCTTGGGAGGCTTGTTTCTTTCTTAGATTCCCCGCCTCATACCGCCAGACCCTTTTAAACTGTGTTTACAACCAGCTTCTGACCTGAGGATGTTTTATGGGAATCATTTCAGTTGCCAAATGTTTTGTGTTCCGGGGTTTCATTGGCTGAGTTGTGAATGACTGTAAATTTTAATGATTTCATGTTGTGAATGATTGTGAATGTTAATGATTTTATAATTTTTTAAATGATTTTTTTCTTGTGAACTGCCTCAAAAATGTCTCTGGAGAGATGGTGTCTTAATATTTTTAGAAAAACCAGCTGCAGTGTCCACTTGACAGTCTCAGGTGTAGCTTTTCCCAGAGTTCTTTTAACTGGGGGTTGAACCTGGCAACTTCCATGTTCTCTGCCACTGAACCATAGAACCTCCTTTACATATGTTTCAGTTCCCCACTTCAGTTTAATTCCCCACTTTACATATGTTTTAATTCCCTACTTCAGTTTGAAGAGCAAATGCCATCAATTACCTCCAGGAGCCCTTCCTATCTAGACAGCTGTCACACAGTGTGTGGTTTATATATATGGTTTATATATACGATGTGGTTTATATATATGGTTTACTATCATTTTTATTTTGAATTACATATACAGGATATGGGGGTACCATCATCTTTTCAGGGCCCCTAGACAGAGGTGGGATCCAGCAGGTTCTCATAGGTTCCCGAGAGTAGGTTACTAATTATTTGTGTGTGCCGAGAGGGGGTTACTAATTGGTGATTTTGCCATGTGATTTTTGCCTTAGTTACGCCCCTCCTCTCAGCAGTAGCGTGCAGAACTTGAAGCAGTCTAGCAGGAGGTGCACCAGTGTGTGTGGCAGCCTGCACCTGCGTGCATTCATTTCCCGCCCAAGGACTGGCGCAGTGGCTGGGTCCTTGCCACAGCCCTGCCCAGCAATGCCCCGCCCCCGGAATGCCCGGCCACGCCCCCGTCATGCCCCGCCCAGCCCCATTGGCGCTATGCCACAGTTTGAATCCCACCACCATGGGAACCTGTTACTAAAGTTTTTGGATTCCACCACTGCCCCTAGAGGTCCTGATTTGGCCCTGCTCAAAGGTGTTCTTTTTTTATTTATGTAAAGAAAATCATGGTAATTCTATCATCTTTCAAACTGGTTTTATTTTATTGCATAAACTGTATCACTGAGCCAGGACTGGAGTCTGGAAAAACCACCCCTTCTGGTGATCTCCTGCTTCTTGCCCTGTGTTCTAGGTCATGATGCAGGCATGCCAGTCCATGCAGCAGAGCATTGAGATGCTCGCCTCTGTCCAAGACGTGGAGGTGAAAGCTGACATCCTCCTGGCAAAAGAAGCCATTGTGGATGCCCATCTTGCCATCAACGTGAGTTTCCCCCCCTTCATTGTCCTATATGTGTAAGTTCTGAAGAAGGAAGAGGAGGAGGAAGAGTAGTTTGGATGTATACCCCACCTTTCTCTCCTGCAAGGAGACTCAAGGTGGCTTACAAGCTCCTTTCCCTTCCCCCCTCACAACAAACACCCTGTGAGGTAGGTGGGGCTGAGAGAGTTCCAAAGAACTGTGACTAGCCCAAGGTCACTCAGCAGAAATGTAGGAGTGCAGAAACGCATCTGGTTCACCAGATAAGCCTCTGCCACTCAGGTGGGGTGTCTCCAGATTAGAATCCACCTGCTCTTAACCACTATACCACGCTAGCTCTCTGGCAGGTCTACCTGCTCAGCACTTCTCCTGTTCCAGACATCAGGTGTCAAAATTCGGGGGGCTTCTCAGTGGCAGCACCCTACTGTCTTTTAGGCATCCCACATTTCATCCTAAATGTAGGATGAAAACATTTATTTTCCTCATTTATCATTCTTTTCATTAATTCTTTTGATTAGGAAAATATATCTTTATTTGCTTCCTTATGGTCTGGCCTGAGCCTTAAGACACTTTTATCATTATCAGTATAGACTGCTCCATTTTTCCCCTGATGCTTTAATGCCTCAGTATATTTTTATTACCTTTAATATTTTATTTCCTTGTTTTTATTGACATGTTTTATTGAGTTGTTTTTTTATGTATTTGCTGTTGTTTTATTGTTTTTCTTGTGAGCCAGTGACTCTCATTAGCAAACAAGACAGAAAAATGGAAGGAAAATCAAGACAACAATTACAATTATATCAGCAAACTATGGAAAAAATGCACATTTAATATTAACAACCATAATCTAATAAACAATATATGAAAATAGCTGTGAAAAGCTGTAAAGAATAATGTAAGAAGAAGAAGAAGAAGAAGAGAAGAAGAGTTTGGATTTATATCCCCCCTTTCTCTCCTGCAGGAGACTCAAAGGGGCTTACAATCTCCTTGCCCTTCCCCCCTCACAACAAACACCCTGTGAGGTAGGTGGGGCTGAGAGAGCTCCGAGAAGCTGTGACTAGCCCAAGGTCACCCAGCTGGCGTGTGTGGGAGTGTACAGGCTAATCTGAATTCCCCAGATAAGCCTCCACAGCTCAGGTGGCAGAGCTGGGAATCAAACCCGGTTCCTCCAGATTAGATACACCTCCTACGCCACTGCGTGAAATAATATTAAACAGTACTATATGATGGATTATAATAAAATAAAATAGATGAGAAAGTCTGATATTTATTATTATAGATTTCTAAAAAAAATCCCAAAAATAAGAAATTCACATATTATTGTATTATTATGCTCTGTTTGTAATAAGTTTGAATGTTTTGGACCCCGTTTCAATATGACATATCATGAGTATTTATAATAATTTATATGCATCATTTCATCGACTTTCTTTCAGCTCCCCATTTTTAAAGAATAATATAAGTAATATGCTTTCCATTTTCCTTGGAATTCTTTAATTGAACCATTTAATTCACAAAGTTTATTAGCTTTGCCATTACTGCATTGTTTGTCAAACCCAATCACTGACAAAGTGGCTTTCTAGTTCACAAAAACATGTGCCACGATCAATCTTGAGGGTACTAGCATGTTCTCAACCAGTGGATGACAAGGTCAGGAAAAAGGAGAAACAGGGTGAGTTGGAAGAAGGAAGCGCATGAGGGTTGGATGGCAGTTCTGGATGGCCTTTGCGTAGTATATGAAGTGGCCATGAAGTTCAGTCTGTTGCTCAGTAAAATATAAATGTGGTCATTGTTAATTAGGGTTGCCAATTCTATGATGGACAATTACCGGAGATTTGGAGGAGGGGCATGGGGGAGAAGGGGAGAGACTTCAGCAAGGTATAATGCCATAGAGCCGTGGTGGTGAACCTTTGGCACTCCAGATGTTATGGATTACAATTCCCATCAACTCCTGCCAGCATGGTCAATTGGGGCTGATGGGAATTGTAGTCCATAACATCTGGAGTGCCAAAGGTTCACCACCGCTGCCATAGAAGACAGACTTTCAAAGCGGCCATTTTCTTCAGGGAAACTGATCTCTGTTGTCTGGAGACCAGTTGTAATTCTGGGATGTCTTTTAATTGTTACCCTGTTCACAAACAATGGCATCCTGTCTTTAGTTTAGAAGCACAAACTTGTTTCAGCCTCACATGTAAAATACAAACAAAACCCTTTAGACCTTTGTCTTTCCTACAACAGGTGTTACCCTTTTTATACGAGGCAGGAAGCATGACACACCAGAATGGTAAGCTCCAGCTGGAAAACTTCATCGAGGAAGTTTCTCCATCAAACAGCAGGAAAATCCAGGTAGGTCTAACCCTCTAGCAAGAAGGTTTTGTGTATACAAAAGCCTTTGACAATACTTTGTGTATACAGTCTGCAGTTTTGTACTACATAAGCACCGTGTTTTGTGTGGAAATCACCATTGTGAGAAATTTGCTATCTTTTTAAAAAAGAATGATTCTGACCCTTATTGACACAAAGATCAATCTGAGAACAAACATTGTTTTCACACCTCATTGGAGAACACGTAGTAGGATCGTGCTGTCTCAATGCACTATAGCAATTGTTTGCAACTAGATTTTCCTGTATGAAACAGGAGGGCTATAGCACAGGGGATCCCCAAACTTTTGAGCTAGTGGGCACCTTTGGAATTTTGACATAGCATGATGGTCACAGCCACAATGCAGCTGCCACAAAATGACCGTTGCAGCTTATCTTCAGGCACACAGTGAAGATCCTTATGTTGTGATGCCAGCTGCTGGCAACGCAACATTGAAAAAAAAATCTGCACAGCCGATCACATCTCCAATGCCCAATTAAAAGCCTTGCTGGGCAAAAGCCCCATCTGGCCCCATACCTTCCAAGAATACTAGTCAGGCTCTAGGAAAGGTGTCAACGGGCACCACGTTGGAGTCCCCTGCTATGGTGCCTTGACAGTGCATTATCAGACATGTGTAAAAGCAGCACATTTTGTGCTGATTTAAGTGTTGGCTTCAGTCCTCTCTGCACATGCTTCTTGTGACTCTCCAAAGCTGAATTATTTTTTTACCAAAATAATGTTTTGGGTTTAAAAAAAAATATGTTGTTAAAAGCAGGTGACCCATCACTTGCTTCGAATGCTTTCTGCTATACATCACTGGGCTACAGTTTCTGTTATGAGCAAGAGGAGCAATAAAGCAAGCTGCCGTTATCAGATGCCTTCTCCTGCCACTCCTCCCTCTCTTTGCCCTTCTTGACAGGCCCTTGTGCAGACCATGCTGGACACTGTGCAGAGTCTGTGCCCAAAACTGCTGCAGAAAAGCAGCTTTCAGGACCACCTGATCCGCAGCGTGCCTGAGAAAGTCCTTCTGGAGCAACTGCGAATGCAGGTGGACAGCAAACGAATGTAAGCAACGAGTTAACCTCATCCTTTGCAGCCCAACAAAAAAACCTGCTTGGTTTGGAAGCAGACACCAAAGCCAGCCTGCTCATTCCCTGGTGTTTGACTTTGGAACAGGAGAAAGAGGGTTCTTCGGGGCCTCTACAGGGCCGTGGTGTTCTCCTTGAGTTTCCAGCCTTGCGCTATTAGCGCATTGAAGCCAAGAACAGGGAGTCCCGTAGGGGAGAGGGGGGTTTCCTTGAACTGTCCTTTTTGATTCCATGTGAGCACCATTTGCCCCCCGGGGGTTTAAACTGCTTGTTTCATACCCCTCCTGTCTTGGTATATGAACCAGCAAAACTGTCTCTGTAGCAGTGAAGGTCTCTTACCTACTCTGCTCTGGGGATAAATCTTTATGGCAGCCCTTAATGCTCCCAGGGCATATCCAGGGATTGATTTAAACAGGTTTAACAAGCATTCTCCTGCTCCGGGGAAATCTGGGAAATGTAGTTCTGTGTGAGATTTCTTACAATGAATTCTGAGCACCTCACCAAATAAAAATGCCCATATTGATATACCAATATCTTGACATAATAATAACAGAGAGTGCTTGGAAATAAGAAGCCTCTCTGTCCTTCAGTGGTAGGCGCAACAGCAGGGAATATGGAGGGGAGAGAGAATAACGGCTCAAAGCCATGGTCCCCTATTTTAGCAGTGTGAGATCCAGGGAATTGCTTTGCTCTTTCATTGGAGGAGGGGTGGTTATTTTTGGAATAGTAATATCAATAAAAGCACAGTTTATAAGCTAGCAACCTTGACTACCAAGTGTAATGAGATTTGTACCTTTCGGAATAAGTGCCTTTAAGAATAAATTGATGGCCAGAAATAAGATAATCAGGCTGGGAGAGTTCTCAGCACAAAATATATTCTCCCTATATCGTCCTTCTAGGCCCCTCCGTTCATCGGAGGCGGACCTACTGGTGATCCCTGGCCCCAAGGCGATCCGGCTGGCCTCTACAAGGGCCAGGGCTTTTACAGCTCTGGCCCCTACCTGGTGGAACAGGCTTCCAGGTGAGATCAGGGCCCTGCGGGATTTACAAAGTTTCCGCAGGGCCTGTAAAACGGACCTGTTCCGCCAGGCGTTTGGCCAGCCGGGATGATATCAACTGCAATAAAAAGCAAACATCTGGCCTCCCGTGGGTTCATAAAAGGGGGAATAGAATAGCTGAAGCCATCTCTAGTCTAATATTTTATGTATTTTAATTAACTTATATATAAGATGTTTTAACTTTTTATTTTGTTGGAAACCGCCCTGAGCCTTCGGGGAGGGCGGTATACAAATACAATAAATAAATAAATAAATAAAAACTGTGCACCTAGGAGGGTGCCTCCTTGCATGTAAACAGAAAAACGCAAGGAGAGCCCACTGCAAGCCCACTGCACAGAGAAGAATCCCGAGATAAGTGTTCCATGCATAAAGGGCCCCTGTCACTGATGATACCCTGCTCGTCCCATTTCCTCAAGATTCCTGTCACTTTTCTGTGTGTACAAATGCTCCACATGGTGCCATAAAAATGGGAAAATAACCCCCTCTCCTTATTTTTTTAAACAGCCGTTCCCCACAAATTCTGTCTGGGTACAGGGAAACGGGAATTGGTTTGGGGAACTTGAACTCAGCTCTTAAGTAAACATCTAGTTTGGCCCTGAAACCCAGCACTTAGAAGCTATGCCTCCTTCTGTGCTGGAATTAAGTATAGAGTTGCCAACCTCCAAGTGGAGGCTAGAGATATGCCAGGATTTTAACTGATCTCCAGATGATAATCAGTTTCCCTGGAGAAAATGGCTATTTTGGAAGTTGGCCAATGGCATCCTGCCCCACTGAGGCCCCACCCCCACCCTGAGACTCCACTCCCAAAATCTCCAGATATTTCCCAAATGAGAGTTGACATCTCTAATTCAGCAGTTTAGTAACAGCAACCTGGAAGAGAAGATCAAGGCACTTTTAATTCTTCAGGGAACCAGGCAGCCTCTCCTGTAGGGAACCAAGCAAAGAACAAAACTGCATCCTCCTGGCTTTCTTGCAGGGCTACTTTCTGCCACCTGTGAGGAATCAGATGGGCAAGGGGGCCCAGCAGTTGTGATCACCTGGTGTGTTTTTTCAGCTTGCGTATCCTAGCCAGTTTATCAGAACACAAAGCCTTCAAATACAACGGTCCATCATGAGGGCTGCAACCTTGCTCTGTCCTGTGGTAATAGCCTTCTCTGTCCTTCGACAGGGGGATCAAGCAGTCAGTGGCTGAGGCCATGGCCAGAGGTATTGTTGAAAAGACTTTGGAGGAGCTGAGAAATATTCAGGACAAGCTGGTGAGTTCCAGGCACCAAGACACAGGGAATTAGTGGCAGACGCAGGAGTCTGATATGTGTCCGTTCTTTTATTGCATTTATGTTCCATTCCCCCTCCCCCCACCATGGGGATCCATTTCCCTGTCATTATAACATTCCCCTTTTACTATTTTATCCTTTCAATAATGTGGCAAGGTAGGTTATGCTGAGGAAGTGTTACTGGCCCAAGATTACCAGCAGGCTTCTATGACAGAGTGGGAACTTGAACTTGGATCTCTGTGATCTTGTCCTGACACTTTGACCTCTGTATCACTGTTTCTTGATATGCAATTTAGGAAGGCTTCATAGTCACAACTTAATCTCTCTCTACTGAGAAGCACTAAAAACATGCTCAGTATAAATGCATTGTCAGGGACCAGAGACGGGGAAAGCTCTTCCTGCAGAGGTGACTTGTGAGACCTTCAGACCTGCAAATTGCCAAGTAGAACATGATATTTATTTATTTATTTATCAGTCTTATAGACCGCCCAACCCCCGAAGGGCTCTGGGCAGTGAACAACATAAAATAACAATTACATAATGGACTGTAAATAATTTAAGTTAAAATGCAGCAATTAATAAACGACAAACAACAACGCCCGCAACAATTCTTATTAGACTCTCCCAGAAGGGGAGAAAAAGAATGGGCCCATAGATGGTAGTGGGCCCGAAATGTAGGAGGAGGCGGGGGCACTCATATCAGCGGCTGGGCACTCCAAAAGCCCGGCGGAACAACTCCGTCTTGCAGGCCCTGCGGAACTCACCAAGATCCCGCAGGGCCCGGACAGCTGGAGGAAGAGTGTTCCACCAGGCAGGGGCCAAGGATGTAAAAGTCCTGGCCCGCGTGGAGGCCAGCCGCATCATTGAGGGTTCAGGGACTACCAGCAAATTGGCCTCTGCTGAACGCAGAGGTCTAGTAGGGACATATGGGGTAATGTTCTGCTGAGTCAGAACATTGCTCTGTAAAAGTCAGTATTTCCTACTCTGACTGGCAGCAGCTCTCTAGGTTTTCTGATAGAGGTCTTTCAGATCATCTGGTGCCTGATCCTTGTAGCCAGAGAAGATTTGAGACCTTTTGCATGCAAAGCAGAGGCTCTGCCCCTGGGCCCTGGAACCACTCCAAAGTAGGATAACCACTCCAAAGTAACATAGACCACGAACAGGTCTATGTTAGTGTGATGCATCTGTGAGAGACCCCCTGGAAAGCAAATTTACACTGCCTTGAGTACTGGGAAGGAAGACATGTGAGACATGAATGCAATGAACAAATTTATTTCCCTGCTGCTCAGAATATACAGTTTTCGCTTTGTAATTCAATCTGATGTGATAAAACTTGTTTATTGGGAGCCCAGTGGAAGTACTCAGATAGAAACAGCCAATGCCCCTGGCCGCACAATGGGCAATGATGTCACAAGGTTTGCGTTCTCCTCCTCTCTGAACTCTGCCCACAGAAAAGTTTCTGGGGTGGCCAGTGGATAGATGGCAACCCTATGGAGCAGGACATGGATCAGAAGACCCCTTTGAGTCTTCAGAGAACATCTATTAGGAAATAGTAGCATCCGTCATAGGAAGTTGCTTGGTTTGAAACCTCCCAGCATTTTGTGATTTGCATTTTGTGACTGGCTTCTCTCTTACCATGGCGACCATTTTGTGATTGTACCCACTAAAGCCCCCCCAAGTTCCTACAAGCTGCACAGGGTTGGTGCCTCCTTTCTTACACAGTTCTCAGGGCTGATAGCATGGTGCCGTTTCCAGTCTGGTGCTTTGGTGGAGGGGAGCCACCATCCCTCATCTACTTGTGTTAAAGCGCCCCTAAACCACCTTTTACTGCTAGGATGAAGCTGTAGCCAGTTCTCGGTGCACCAGAGGAAAGGGCCAGAGGCAACCCATTCTTGATTCACTAAGTAGGAGCCCTGATGGTGCATGGCAAGTGCTCCAATGTGTTTTATTCACAATGATATGCTTTTTAACCTCTTTCACTGTCTCAGGCAAAGGATCTCCTGAAACATGATGAGGAATTGCAGATGGGCAACACGGAATGGTCTGCTTTCCTGGAAAGGCATGGAAGTCTACAGACGGCTGCTGAGAATGGCTTCCCAAGCAATGTGGTATGGAGATTTCATCCCTCAATGAATTGACATGATTGCATATCCTTGCTATGACTTTATTGCATGATGTCGAATATTTGGTTAATATAGCAGGGTTTGCCCTGTTGTAGAAGTGTGATATTGTGTGCAGTAAGTAAATCTGCCAGGTATTTTCCAAAAAGTAAAACGTACGTTCGTTCAAATAGGTTCTGTTCACATTTAGGTTTCAGTCGAAAGGAAGAAGACGAAACCTAACCTAAGGAGCACTTTTCCATTCCATAAGTGGCCAACTCATCTAGTGTAATGTGTGTGGAAATATGAGGAATCATATGTGCAGGAGGGAACTGTAAATAAGTTTGGCTCCATGAAGATAGTCGTGGAAAGTGTCAGGAACAATAGACAGACAGAGAGAGGAGGGTTCAGAGAACAGCTCCCAGGTTAAGACAAAGAGAGGGACATCTTATTCAATGAAATAATGCTTATACACACTTAGGCTCATTCCACACATGCAGAATAATGCACTTTCAAACTGCTTTCAGTGCTCTTTGAAGCTGTGCAGAATAGCAAAATCCACTTGCAAACAGTTGTGAAAGTGGTTTGAAAATGCATTATTTTGCGTATGCGGAAGGGGCCTTAGATATAACCCCCCCCCCCCAAAAAAAAAAATGTCCAGGCATGCTGAGTCTCTCATTCCAACCCAGAAATGGTTCAGGGCATGTTAAATATTCTGGACAGGATCCTGGGAATTTATCACATATGTGGAATTCCTTCTTTCCGCCTTGACTTTCTTGCATTGTCAAGAAATGCATTCTCAGTTTACTCATTCTTCTTTCTTAATGGCAGCAGTAGGGTGTAATCCACTTCTAGTTAGTTAATTGGCTGCTTAACCTTAGTAAGTTAGTCAACCTTTATAATTTTTCAGGTAATGGAATATCTACTCCCAACTTCTGGTCCTGCTGGTTTTTGTTTGTTTTTAATTTGTTTAGTTGTACACTGCTTTATGGCGCTAGAGACATTGATATCTTTGTATCTTCCTCTGAAAGAGGAACGTTAGAACGAGTTCCAAATCTGTGTGTTGACACGCACCAGTGAACTCTGCGTGCTCTCTTGGTTCAGCAGTCACATTGCATCACTAGACCCTGCTACCTTTTCTGTCTCTAGAGGTTTACTGCACAGCCCAACTTCAAATAATGCTGCAGTCAACTACTGCCAAAACAAATGATCAAGAATGCATCTGAGCCACTGACTGGAAAAGGTTTGATAATCATTCCCTCTTCCCAGGGAATTGCTGTCCTTTGAGGAGCGGAGGGTGACAGAGAATTGTCAGCCTGCAAACTGTCCTTTGAAGGATGCGGGGGCGGCAGCAGTGACAATTAAACTAGTATAAAACTGATATTTATTTAGGAGATTTTTATGCTGCCTCTCCAGAGTCCTGTTTGCAATGTAGACATGCACTGAAAATTCTGGTACAGCAGTGTGTATTCACACCAAGCAAGAACCTGTGGACAATGGTTGCCGTGTTTTAGATTAATGGAAAACAGAAGCTTTGTATAGCCCCCCCTCCCCCTTCAGTTCTATAACCTGTTTCTTTGCTGCTATGCTACCCTCTTAGGTCCTGGCTGCTCCCAAGGGCTTCCCCCATTTTCAACTAATTTTTAAGGTTCCCATGGCTGCAATATTTAATTGATTAATCAATTTTAAAATAATTAGATTTGTTAGAATGATACCTTTTCCCAGTTAATCAGGCAGCAGATTGTTTTGTAAAATTGTTCAGCTTCTTTTAAAAAAGTCTTATAAGTGGCTGGCATCCTCTTAGAAGAAGCATTCCTCTCCTTGCTCATACCGGAAGAAACACCTCTTCTAAGAAGTGTTCCTATTAATCTTTCACATAGAAGGGAATGCCTCTTCAGAGATGGTCCCTGCTGGGTCACGCGTGCGTCTGCACCCTATCGAAAAAACAGCACAAGAAAGCTTTCTTTTCCTTTGGGACTATTTTATTCGTAAGCAAATTTATTCAGATTTAGCCAATTGAAATCCATGTGATTAATCCACTAAGAGTTATTTCCCTGGATGAAAATCCTAAATTGTTATTCTCCTTTCTCTGCAGCACAAAATGACAACAACATGGAAACACGACTGCTCTCCGAGCACTCTGCCAATATTCAGCCACAACAGTAAGGCTTACGGATACCCTAGTGCAGTGATGGCGAACCTACGGCACGGGTGCCAGAGGTGGCACTCGGAGCCCTCTCTGTGGGCACATGCACACAGAGTTTGTCATTTGGGGGGCGGAAAATCACCCCTACACACACACACACACACACACATCTAGGCTGGCCTGGGCCACTGAGCATGATGTGCGCACACCGCAGTGAGCAGGGAGGACTCGGCTGGCAGGCCTGGTGCCTGTGCTCCAGTTGGCTGCTGCCCGAGGGGGGGCGTGCAGAGGAGGCAGAGATGCTAGAGAGGCACAGAGCGGAGTGCATGGGACTTGCTGGAGGCTACAGCAGGCTGGCCTCTGCTCGAGCGGGTGGGGTGGAGGAAGAGGGAGCCAACCGTTTTTTTCTAAACGAAAACCTCAGCATTCAGGTTAATTTGCCGGGGTGGCACTTTGCGATAAATAAGTGGGGTTTGGGTTGCAATTTGGGCACTCGGTCTCAAAAAGGTTCGCCATCACTGCCCTAGTGAATTAAGTGAATAATCACCAACTACCCTCTGGGAAGCATTCTTCACACATTATACTTTTTAGGTGAATGCCACCTAAAAGCTAAACCTGAAAATGGGCATGCATGTGACAGCCTTCTTCAAGAATAGGCATATCCTACAGGTACATTAGTCAGAGAGCAAAGATTGACTCCAGCTCCCTGCCAAGTTTTGTGCTTGGTTGCAAACCGGGGTTCATTGCCACGTAATGTGTGAAACGGCCCCATGGCATGACATGCTTCAGTTCATGATTCTGAAGGTCAGTTGCCACATCCTCCAGGAAGTCTGTCTGTCACACACTCACTCTCGATATTCCAGTTATAGCATCTCTAAATCTGGTTATGACTAATGATATTTTCATCAAACCTTCCTCTGAAGAGCTCAGTACGTAGATCTCCTATTCTTTGTTGCGTCTTCACAGAAACCCTGTGAGGCAGGGTAGACTGAGAGAAAGATTGCCTGGCTGAAGGTCACCTGGTTAGCTTTTATGGAAGGCAGAAGTCCGAACCTGCATCTACCCAGGCCTAGTCCAGCACTCTAACCCAGTTGGTGGTCAGCAGGTACCTGTGGGTACCCGTAAGTGTGTTCCCTGACATCCACTTACCTCCTCCTTAAAAGAAAAAAGCCAGTCTTGGATTTCCACCAATTCACTGGCGCACCTTTTCCCAGTTAATCATGCAGCAGATTTTTTTGTAAAATCATTCAGCTTTTGAAAAATGGCTTATGAGTGGCTGGCATCCTCTTAGAAGAGGCATTCCTCCTCCTTAGTTATGCCAGAAGAAAACCTCTTCTAAGAAAAAGTATACCTATTAATCTTTCATATAGAAGGGAATGTGTCTTTGGAGATGATTCCCACTGTGTCATGCATGTGTCTGTGTGCTATCTTAAAAACAACACAAAAAATCTTTCTTTTCCTTTGGGACTATTTTATTGCTAAGCAAATGTATTCAGATTTGACCAGTTGAAGCCCATGTGATTACCAGATGTGTTTCTGCATTCCTACATTCCTGCTGGGTGACCTTGGGCTAGTCACAGTTCTCTGTGAACTCTCTCAGCCCCACCTACCTCACAAGGTGTCTGTTGTGGGGAGAGGAAGGGAACGGAGCTTGTAAGCCACCTTGAGTCTCCTTACAGGAGAGAAAGGTGGCGTATAAATCCAAAACTCTTCACTCTTCTCTACTCCACTAATCCATCAGACACAAAAGAGCAGATGCTTGGCTTGGGATCTCTCACCATTATGTAATGGTCCTATGGCATCCATTTTGTGACTAGTGCCATCTCCAATGGAAGTCATTTTGAGCTGGCACCTTTCTCAAATGTTATCTTAGTGGTGTTGAGGACCACTGCTTTATCCACTACACCACACCACCTCTCTGCTTATGGCAGCGGATCCCAGACGGAGGTAATCCATCAGACACAATCCACCAGCACTGCCCAGAAGTCCTTCATAGCCCGCTCTATGCTGAAGGAAGATGCTGCTGTATAGTATTTCCTTCCCCTTCAGCTACTCTTTGAAGGAAGAGAGGTTGAAGAGACTGTAGCTAAGAAATGGTCTATTTAAATGATATAATCTTTTCCCACTATTGCGTAGACCACCGAATCCTTTGGCTGTTAATGGTGAATATTTTAACTGTTCTGTTTTACTGGTCCTGTAGGAATGATAACTTTTTACCACTGATAGACAGACAGGCAGACTATTTACTGTCAATGACCAAATACTACCACTGAAGTAATGTTGGGTTTTTAAATTCTGGTCTAAGACCGTAAATAAAAGTTCAAAGTTCACAAGTCCAGGGGCACCTGAAAGACTGAAGACGTTAATTTCCATCTGAGTTTCTGTTAATTTGATGTCTAGAGTGTGAGCTGTGACTTGCAAAAAGCTCCTATTGAAATAAACGCTGGTCTTTAGTGTGCTTAATTTTGCTGTAACAGATGAACACAGATGCCCCTTCGCAATGGTGTCACTCCGTATGAGTCAGCTTCATGGATTCAAGCAGGTGGCTGGATGCGGAGAGTCAGAGCAGATCTCTGATCTGTGGGAATCCTGGCATTGCTTTTAAAAAAAAAACCAGAACAAACCAAGCAGGCATCCACAGGAGCCGGTTCGTATGCAGAGCCGCCCACCTCTCTGTGCTTGATCTGAAAGGCTTCAAATGACACCTCTGCTCTGTGCTTCCCAGCTTGCCCTTCCTCTAGGCACGATCTGGGCCTGAGGAAGAGGAAACCTGGGCAGCTTTTCAGCTGAGGAAGGCTGGGTCTGTCTATCTGTGTATGTGAAGACTAGGGGGAGGGGGAATCGGAGTCCTGCGCCGTGGAAGAGATCAGCCCAGGCAGTCCCGAAGAGGGGATGCGCTCCTTGGCGGCTGCTCCTCCTCGTCCTTTACTCATTGGTGCACCGAGCCCTGAGCACATTAGCAGTGGGAGTCCAGCCTGCCTGTCATTCCCGAGTCGCCGGGGCGAACAGATCTGCCTGTGACAGGGAGACGCCGCCGCCGCCGCTGCTGCTGCAAAGCTGCCTGGCTGGCATCTCCCAGGGTCTCTCCCCCACATCTCTCCCCCTCCCCACTTCTCCCTGCCAGGTCTATGGGAACTCGGTCTGAAGGTTGAAGCGGAAGATAACAAGATCGGGACTCCCCAGGCTGGGCTGTCACTCAGCCGTGCCTCCTCCGCCAAGTCACGCCCTGCCTCCACAAAGGATGCTGAGGCGGGGAGCGGGCTGCTTCCTCGCGCAGAGCCTGCATCCGCACGATCCCTTATGGACCTGCCGACTGCGGGAGAGAAATTGGAGCATTTCACCCGAGGCAGGCCCCGGCCCAATCGCAGGAACAGGCAGCCCCCCAGCAAGCCCAATGTAAGTCACCCCTGCCTTTTTCCTATGCACTGCAGCTTCTTAATATACATATATATATTTGCCAATGCAGGAGGCTGAAGGGGGGTCGTGTGTGTGTGTGCATGTGTGTGTGTGTGTCTGATGGACAAATGTCTTCCTGGCTGAGATTGCAACCCTGGAAGATAAGACGAAGAGAGGGGCAGCTGTTCGCTTCTGCGCTTGTCAGCCGGCCCCCGGCCACTGCTGCGCAGAGGACAAGGTTGTTTATATCAGAGGAGAGATGCAGCATTTTGGGGCTGGAAGCAGAGGTTTGCTGCTTCTGTTTATTTCCTGGGTGTTGCAGGGAAAGGTGGGGGGAAATCCTGGCGGTGCCCAATCCAGAAAAACTGCAGTCTGTCAGAGGAGGGAGGAGAGCCTGTGTGAACCCATCTGCAGCCATGCATTGGCTGTCTTGTGGAAATGTTTATGGTTATTCAGAAGGGTTTTGGCAGAGGTGAAACTTACGCTGCTGCATGAGCCATCTACTGCCTCTTCCAGAAAAGATGAGGCTTTATGGGGGGGGGGGGGGGGGGAACCTATTCGCTGTTTATTTCTTCCAAGGACCGTCCTAGTGGCACAATCTGGCGTTAAGGCCTCGGAACAATCTGGGCCTAATTCTGATCTGTTTCTCCACTGAGGTATGGCCAGCTCCAAGAGGTACCCTTTCGCCAGTCAGTGGGTCCATTAACAGAATAATAGCTTAACCCCTTGATTGCATGCAAGGAGAAGTTTAAAAGAAGGATGGGGGAAACTTTGCCGAACAACCCAGCTAGATATTTGACAGCTAGAGGAAAATGTTTATCTTTTGGAAATGGTATTTGCCCGGCAGCCATTCCTGCCACAAACAACGGCAAACCCAGATTGTGCATGCATCGGTGTGATGCTTTGGCGAGTGAGGAGTGGAATCTGGTACCTCTGCAGTGATCACACCTGTTTGTTTTGGTATTTCTGCTTAAGCAGCAAAGGTGGCCTTGGAAGGTCTATTGAGTGAAACGGGAGGGCCATATCTCAGTGTACTGCCCAGCCTTCAGGTGGCCCTGGAGTTCTCTTGGCATTTCTGATCATCACCAGCCTACAGAAATCTGTTCTCCTGGAGGAGATGGCAGCTCTGTAGCTTCGAGCTCATCCCAGACCCCATCCTCTCCAGGACCGCCCCCAAATCTTCAGGAATTTCCCACGCTGGAATTGGCAACCTTGACATTCTACCACCACCGCTTTTCAAACGACTGACCAACTCAGGAGTTCATTGGGTGAAGCCAATGCAAAGTTACTTCGTTGTTGGCATCCCATGAATTCTTTGAGATCTGATTACTGTTCTCCCTGTTCAAAATACTGACGGAGGCCATCTCCATATAGGTTATTTGCCCCCAGGTTGGGCGCTGTGTGTGTGTGTGGAGGTATGTTCTTGCTTCCCCACAGCATTATGTTGGGCGCTGTGTGTGTGTAGAGGTATGTTCTTGCTTCCCCACAGCATTGTGTTGGGCGCTGTGTGTGTGTGGAGGTATGTTCTTGCTTCCCCACAGCATTGTGTTGGGCGCTGTGTGTGTGTGGAGGTATGTTCTTGCTTCCCCACAGCATTGTGGTACAACTCTTGGGGGTTTCTCCATTCTTTTTTGGGGAAAGATCACCATGAAGCCTGAACCGCTGGGATTTTCCTACCCACATGGCAGCCATTTTTCCTGACACTGTCCTTGTGGGGGGCCATGTCCTCCCCCTGCCGTAGGGAGACTTTTAAAAAAAAAATCAGCATTTTAATTTTGTAGTGCTGGAATGTGCAGTAGGTTCCCGGCATTCCCAGTTTTAATTATTTTTTAAAAGAGTCTAGTCCCTTCGATTGCAGAGATTTCAGGGGAAAGGCACATCATCTCTGCAGCGTAAGAAGCTAGAGACTCATGTTTTCCAAATGAAATCTGGAAATTCAAGGACTCATATTGTTATAATGCTGCATTGGTGTAACATTATTCAATTGCCAATTTTTTAAAAAAAGCCTGAAAAAGGCCTACTGGGCTGGTGGAAAGAGAATGGCAACTGCTGGGGGACTGGAGCAAAGAAACAGCATGGGAATCTACTACATGGAAGCCCCCTTTCTACTAGCTCAGGGGTAGGGAACCTGCGGCTCTCCAGATGTTCAGGAACTACAATTCCCATCAGCCCCTACCAGAGGCTGATGGGAATTGTAGTTCCTGAACATCTGGAGAGCCGCAGGTTCCCTACCCCTGTACTAGCTTATATTGCCAGCCACAGCAACAACAGAGAAACCTTACAAGCTTCTCTCCATGTGTTAACCATCCAAATGAGGTGGGGGTGAACCTATGAAGATCTATGGCAGGGGTGTCCAACTCTGGCGCGTCAGATGTTCATGGCCAGCAGGGGTGGATGGGAATTGTAGTCCATGAACATCTGAAGTGCCAGAGTTGGACACCTCGGATCTATGGGGTGTATGTGAAAGGAGAAAAACAGCTCAGCAAAACCTTGGAGGGCCAGCTTTACGTAGTGGTTAGAGTGTCAGACTAGGCCAGGGGTAGGGAACCTGCGGCTCTCCAGATGTTCAGGAACTACAATTCCCATCAGCCCCTACCAGCATGGCCAATTGGCCATGCTGACAGAGGCTAATGGGAATTGTAGTTCCTGAACATCTGGAGAGCCGCAGGTTCCCTACCCCTGGACTAGGATCTAGGACAGGGGTAGGGAACCTGCGGCTCTCCAGATGTTCAGGAACTACAATTCCCATCAGCCCCTACCAGCATGGCCAATTGGCCATGCTGACAGAGGCTGATGGGAATTGTAGTTCCTGAACATCTGGAGAGCCGCAGGTTCCCTACCCCTGGACTAGGCTCTAGGACTGGGGTAGGGAATCCCAGGCTTTCCAGAGGGCCAGGTTCAGCACTTCCCATCAGCTCCTACCAGCATGGGCCAATTTGGCCATGATGGCAGAGGCTGATACGGGAATTGTAGTTCCTGAACATCTGGGAGAGCCACAGGTTCTCTACTCCCTGATCTAGGACCATGAGCAGGGACCTTTGGCACTCCAGATGTTATGGATCACAATTCCTATCAGCCCCTGCCAGCATGTCCAACTGGCCATGATGGCAGGTGGGGCTGGTGGGAATTGTAGTCCATAACATCTGGAGTGCCAAAGGTTCGCCACCACCATGGATTTAGGACATTAGGGAACCTGCGGCTTTCCAGATGTTCAGGGAATTATACTCCTCTATCAGTTCTCTACCAGCATGGCCAATTGGCCATGCTGACAGAGGCTGATGGGAATTGTAGTTCCTGAACATCTGGAGAGCCACAGGTTCCCTACCCCTGATCTAGGAGATCCAGGTTCAGATCTCCACTCTGACATGGAAACTTGCTGGGCGGCCAGTCACTCTCTCAGCCCAGTGTGTGGACTCCCTCCCAGCCTCATCCACTTCACGGGTTCATTGTAAGTACAGAACAGAGGCGAGGAGAACAGCGTTTGGGTCCCCAACAGGGATATAAGCAGGATATAAATACCTAAATAATAATATTAGAATTGAACAAGGACTTGCGCTCAGGCCTCCCACTCATGTTCCTTCGATGGCAGAGGCAAGAAGCAGCCTTCCTCTGTACCAGAAGGGATGGGTGGGGGAGCTCAGGAAAAAATGTACATGGGTTTGCTTTTTCCAAAGCCCTCCTTTTCTTCCCAAAAGTGATGGGGAAGGAGAGAGATACGGAAGGAGAGGGGCTGTGGCAGAAGGTACTGCAAAAAGAAAACCTCTGTCTGGCTCAAAGAACAGCGTGAAAACTATACCTTTAGTGGAAATAATTAAAAAGTCTGTATCAAAACACCAAAACACCAAAACAAAGAAAAAATACACAATGTGGACAACGCATCACAAACAGCATGCTATTTGTAATGTGTTATCCACGTTGTGTACTTTTTATTTTTCGATTTATATTCTGCCCTCCCCCATAGGGCTCAGGGTGGCGGACAACAACAATATAAACAGCAAAGTATCAATAATCATAGCATCACAAATAATCATAGCATCACACAACTACAAGACCAAAATACAATGAACTAACCTAGAGTCTGCTTTACCTACAACATGACTCTCCCCAAACAGTTCCTGAATGAGCTCACAACAGGCAGCACCCTTGTGCTGCTACCCTTCGGCCACTGCCCAAGGCCTTGGGCTGCTAATGGAACTCCTGTTGTAGCTGCCAGACCCCACCCCCTGCAGGTGTTTCCAATGGGGTGGGTGGGGAAGGACTCTCACTCCTTCCCATGGGCAACAGGTGGAAGCTCACTAGGTCGAGTTCTGCTTGGCTGGCTAGCAGGCAAACCAACAGGGCGGCTCTGTCCCGGGCACGATTGTCCAACTCCCGATGTGCTGTAAACCCAAGTGTCAAGACCGATGGGCTTTTCCCGGTGTGGTCTGGAATCACTGATTCCTTGTGTGTAAAACTATGATGTTTGTCTATCATGTTTGTCAATCAAATGCAGTTTGTCAATCAAATGCAGGGGCAAATTGGGTGTTTGAACTGATCAACTAATCTTATTATTTCTATTTTTTTGTGTTAATATTGATTTATCGATACATCAATATGGTTATTTAATTGTTTGAACCCAAAGATCTAGAGATATGCAGGAATGGGGAGGCCATGGGCAGTAGAAATTATATGGCAGGACAGGAAGTGAGAAGTAGTTGGAGGGTGAGGGGGAAGCATGTAAAGCAATGCGAGGGAGTAGGGGGGTAAGATTAGGTGGGCTGGCTTTGGGCAAAGGGAGAGGTCTGGGGCAAAGCTGTGCCCACTGGCAAATCTGTCCCACTCTGGCAGTGAAACAAAATTAAAATCCTTCTATGAGTGGATTTGCTTGCCTCAGAGAGAGTGGAAAGTGAAATCAGGGCTAGAGGAAATACGTCCATACAAGAAATATTGCTGTGGCGGACATTCACCTCCACCCCGCAGCAAACACTTTGTGCATTATCAGCCTCGCTCTTGTTTGAACACTGACACAAATTCAAAAGGTTGGAAATAAGCACGCAGGTGCCAATGAAGTTCCCTGCAACCAACTGCAACAAATAGGTAAAATTCCATGGAGCTTGCAGCTTCAGAATCAATGTTCTTGGCTTGTGATGCATCTCGCACAAATGTCCAATTAGTTCATCCTTGTGTCTGAACCGTACACAGACAAAGGCTCCAGGTAGGACACTAACTGCGTTAGATGATCTCACAGATCTGTTCTGCTACCGGAGGCTCTTTCCTCTGATGCAAGTGGCATTTTAAGCCTTCTAAGTCAGGGGAACGGAAACAATTAGCAATTAGCAGTGGAACAGATATCTGTTGCTCTTTGCTGAATCTCAGTTGTGAATAAGCCCCTTGAACAACCTGCAGGAGCAACTTCTGGCTGTTGCCTCTTCCTGGCCAGAATTCCAGGAGACTGAATACTCGAGGCCCTGTCATGCACATGTGGAAAATCGGCATGAAAAACATGGCAAGTGTGAGGTAGTGGTTAGAGTGTCAGACAAGGATCTGAGAGACCCAGGTTGAAATACCCATTCCGTCACTGAATCTCCCTAGGTGACCTTAGGCCAGTCACACACATACACTCAGCTCAACCAACCTCGCAGGATGCTTGTTGAAGGATAAAATGGAGGCAGAGAGAATAATATTGTAAGCTCCTTTGGATCCCCATTTGGGAGAAGAGCAAAGCACGAAGATTATGTAAGATAAATAACGACAAGGTGTATTGGCACCTCCCCGTGCGTGCCTGTGTGCCTGCAGAAAACAGCCCAATGGTTGTGGATTGTTTAGTATTGGGGTGCAACCACTGAAGATTATGACTTCCTGCTAGTCAAAGTGATACACTTTTTCAGGGCAAGTTCTGCCGTTGCCCTACAACGAAGGGGTAGAAAATGGACAAGGTGTGTCACTGAAAAAAAGTCTTCTTTCCATCTCTTGTTCCCCGCTCTTCTCACTACTAGAAGCAGAGTTGAATGCTGGAGCACAGGGCGATTTGAGGAAGATGATTGGCAGATGGTTCAGGAGTGACCCAAAGAAAGGGTTATTGCACACTTTATTATAAGAAATTCATCAGCCAGATGCACTCTGCATGCTTGTGTATTAAAATTTTTATATCCTGACATTCCTGCCAACAACCACAATGGCATAAAGTAACTCGCAACCTAAATCTCTGTTGGATGCAATTGGAGGGAGGGTGCATCTTTATAAGGAGCTTGGCATAAGCAACTGTAAATATCTTGGGAGCTTCCTGGAGGGATTAAGTTGGTTGTTGTAACCGGGGCCAACTCTTCTTAGCTTCTGAGATCTGACGAGACTGGGCTACCTGGGGCCATCCAGCTCAGTGGGATATCCAGGTCAATAGCCTGGGCCATCCCAGGAAAAACGTGTAAATTGGCTTAGGAGTGTACTTTCTCCTCTTCCTACCCAAAGAAGTCTTGCCTGTGGAATCACTATATTCAGAGGCAGCAAGCCTCTCATTGGCTGGGCTGTGCAGATAACTTAAATGTAATAGCCACAACAAACTCTCATAGGGTTGTTGAAAGGATAAAATGGAGGAGAAGAGAGCAACACAAGTCATTAGGGTCCCCCTTGGGTAGAAGTGCAGTAAATAAATGAACAAACCCAGTAGAAACTGACAGAACCCCCACAAATTGGAGTGGTGGTCAACCTTAGGGGTGATAGGGAATCAAAATGCATGATGTTCTAACATAGTTCTCTTGGTTTTTTAAAAGTTTGATTTTAATTATGTTTGATCCCCTTTCAAGAACCTCCACAGTTAGCGGGCGGGACAGAAATGTTTCAATGACAAGAATGGCAACAGCTTGCTGGACTGATTGCAGCCATGCCTGGTTTTTGCCTGCATAGATGGTTGCTGAGACCATCTGGCCATTGAGCTCAATCAAGAGCTGTTTGACACATTACACGGTGACAACTCCCAGCCTGCCACCCAGTCCACGGAACTGCAGCTTATCTGCGCTGGCCAGCGAGGGTACCTGTCTACATCCAGGAGTTTTCAAACACCCATTTGTGACATACACATTTTTAAGGCATGTGCATAAATCTTCAAGGTACTCTTGAGAGAAGGGCAAAGCCAAAAAGAAGGACAAGGTCTTTCAAAGAAGAAGTGTTTGGATTTATACACCACCGTTCTCTCCTGTAAGGAGACTCAAAGTGGCTTACAATCACCTTTCCCTTCCTCTCCCCACAACAGACACCTTGTGAGGTAGGTGGGGCTGAGAGGGTCCTGAGAGAACTGTGACTAGCCCAAGGTCACCCAGCAGGAATGCAGGAGTGCAGAAAAACATCTGGTTCACCAGATAAACCTCTGCCACTCAGGTGGAGGAGTGAGGAATCAAACCCGGTTCTCCAGATTAGAATCCACCTGCTCTTAACCACTATACCATGCTGACAAATCAATAGACGCAAAGCCAAGTCCTAATAGATGTGAAAAGCAGAACAACAACAATTCAATCCCCCCACCCCACCCCACAATGACTAAATGGCTGCAGCCTGGGAACATTTGACCCCAAATGGAAGTATGCCCCTGGCAGGAGGAAAGAATGATGTTTTAAGCCATTTTGGATCCCGTTGGAGTGAAAAGCAGGGTATAAAATATCAAAATAAGTGAATAAGAAAAAGGAAGGTAGAGTCTAATTGAAATCAAGGTGTTTGCCTATGGCAGCACCCTGACACAGTTGATGCAGTTATGGAAACACGTACACAATTTGTAGTCTGAGGAAACTGCAAGAAGTCTATTGTGCTCCTGCTCGACTGACATACATGTCTGAACGTCTGCCTATGGCTTGGCTGGCTGCAAATTGTGCTTACCTGAAACAAAGTCAATTAACTCTTATATTAAATTAGTTAATCCCTTATGCTAGTGCAACAGATGGCAGAGAATGAGTGGACACTGAATAGCAGAAGAACTTTGACCTGCCTCGGCCCAATCGTTCCCAAAAGCTACTCATATAGCTTGCGGTCTGCTGTTTTGCTGCTGACCACTTCCTAGATATTGACCTCATTTATGGTTGCTCAATGCTTTTACACTGAAGAATGTTGCCTCAGCCAATAAGAACATAGGCAGGGCCTTGCTGGATCAGACCAGAAGTCTCTCTAGTATAACATCCTGTCTCAAAAAGCAGCCAACCATCTGGAGGGCCAACAACGGAGCGTAGAGGACAAAGCCTTCTCTTGATGTTCCCTGCTAGCACTGACAGTGTTGACCTACCTCTGTAGATTCTCTGAACGGTATGCAAAATTAAAAATTGCCTAGCTTTACACCTGATGTTAACGAAGTGCCTGGGAAGCAAAGGAACCATTCAGATACAACCCTGTGTTGATTTCCACAGGTAACCTGTGGAACACTTTGCAATGTTAAGGAGCCTTAAAGGAGCCCTTGAGATTTATAAATGTGGTTACAGCTGTTGGTGTACATTGAGATTATGCACTGTCAGGACCCTGGCAAGATTCGCAACATCCTTCTGCAGAGCTATCTGTTGCAGTGGGGACTTAGCATCTAATTTGCATGCAGAAAGTTCCAGATTCAGTCTGCAGCTAAAAGAATCAGGGAGGAGGTGATATGCAAGATCTCTGCCTTGAAACCACGGGGAGCTGCTGGTAGTCAAGTGTTCAACGGAGGTGCCATAGGAATTGGGGCAACATGCCACACAGTGCATCTGCCAGGGCTGAGAAAGAGGCAGTCCACACACCTGCATTTAAACAAAAGAAAGGCACAGCTCTTCCCTTACTCTGAAACATTTGGCAATAGAGGCAGTATTCTCTTCACTGTGCTTAGCAGAGTTCTGGTGAGCCCAGCAATATTCCCACCTCTTATAATGAGAAAATAATTTCTGTGCTCTGAGATTCAGAGGCTTTTAAAGAAGCCCAGTGCAAACATTCTGAGCAACTTTGAAATAGGCTGAGCAACTCTGAAATAAGAGCTACTGCAGCAGGCATCCTTTTGAGCAGCAAGTTTGCTTTACCCCAATGGCCAATCCAGCTCAGCACTGCAATCAATGCCAAGCAGACGGAATGAGCCTTGTAGCCGTTTCCCCCATAGAAGCACTGAATGGCTTTCCCTTGTTTGTGATAGGAACCTGGAAGTGACCCTCCTTCCTTCACTCCCTGGTTTCCTTTGTTTGCTGGTTAGTCTACATCAGGGGTGTACAACTCAAGCAGTTATGGTGGCCTTAATGGGTCTTAGCAGCAGCTGGATGGTTCACTCTATTATGTCACCTAGCTCCATTATGGTACAGGTAACAGGGGGCTGGGGGAGTGCCCACATGTCTCTTCTCACCTGTTCTCCAGGCTCAGAGGTGGTATCCTGTATCCTTGAACATTTCTCCTTGCATTCCTGTAGTTTCAGTGGAGATATTTCTTGGCGGTGTGTGTGTGTGTGTGTGACTTCTCAGGCTGAGTTGGTGTCCTTGCCTCTCATACACACACATTCTTCCGTTGCACCTAGTGTTGCCAACTCCTGCTTGGGAAGCACCTGGAGATTTGGGTGGTGGGGTCTGGGGAGTAGCCCTGGGATTCCATTTGAGACTCTTGCAACACTCCCAGAGTGTTGCAAGAGATGGCACATAACTGCCATTGAAGGGAGTCTCATACTGGATGCCTTCCTAAAGTGCAGTGCCCAGTCTTAAGGATAATTCCATTGACTGGAGCTTCCAGCGTGGAGTGTGAGTCTATGGAGGGTTGCTTTTCTGTCTCTTCCCTGACATGAATATATCCCACTCAGATTCTTCTCTGTCGCCTACAGGTTGTGAGGAAGGAGATGTTCTGACTTTTGCAGCATACGCCATGTGCTGAAGCAGGGCTTCCAAATATCTGAACAGAGCAGTCTTGCTGCAAAGCAGCTAAGGCAAAAATTGGAAGTAGACTGAAGGATGCATTCATTCAACAGCAGATGCAGAGCCTCAGCTAAGGTCTAATTCATAAATGCAGGGGAATTAAGAAGACTAGTGGGCTGCACCATTTTGGATTGCAGGTGAACAATCGTCTTTTGAAACATCTCCTGATGTTGAAAAGCTCCCTGCAAAAAAAGGGCCATCACAGGTCACAAAAGGAGTCTTCTGTTTATATGGAGTTCTATTTGTATGGATTCAAGGTGCAGGAAAAGAGATTCCACCTAAACATTAGAAAGAACTTTCTGACTGTCAGGACTGTTTGACAGTGGAATTCGTTGCCTTGGAGAGTGGTGGAGACTCCTTCTTTGGAGGTTTTCAAACAGAGGTTGGATGAACATATGTCAGGAGTGCATTGATTGTGTGTTCCTGCATGGCAGGGGGTTGGACTTGATGGCCCTTGCGGTCTCTTCCAATGCTATGATTCTATGAGTTGGAATCTCCCACCAACAGTTTCCAGCAATGCAGTCTCTTTTTCCTCCTCCACTGTCCTGCAGGTGTGAAGCAGGTGTTTCACTGCTCACAGGTTCTTCAGAGAGTGACTGGGCCAAGAGCTTCCATGGCAGAGCAGGGATTCAATTTGCATCTTCCAGATCCTCATCTGGCACTATAACTATTACATGATGCTGGTACCAACATGGGTTGGTGGATCTAATTTTCAGAACCTAGTTAGTCTTCAGCTAGCACCATCTGTGGGTTTAGATAGCCAGTTCTGCGTCACATCATGTCACCCGTGGTTTTGTGTCTGAGGTCTAGGTCAGATGGCGGATGCTTGTATTTGCTTTTTCACTGCTGTATAAACAGCTCTGGAAGAGAGAAGAGTTTTTTTTTTATATTCCCCAGTGTCTGGAAAAACAAAAGTCCTGTAAAAGCTTAGAGAAAATTGACTTCCTGTTTGCAAATGGCATTGACAAGATCATTCAAAAACAGTGGTGATTTCGGCCCCACTAAATAAATTCCATGCCTTTGACTGTTTTAGGCTACTTTTTAGTATTGGTATGATAATCATGTATTGTTGCTGTTGTTTTTTATTTATATATCATATATTTAGCCACAGGGGTTGATTATACTTTTTGGAAAAGATTTATGTGGTGTGTTGTTAACAAAATGTATTGAATTTTTGTAATGACTTAAAGTGCAATCCTAAATTGGGTTACATCCTTCTAAGCCCACTGATTTCTGTGCACTTAGAAGGGTATAACTTGGCTTAGGATTCTGCTGTTAATGAGTTATTTAATATAATATTGGCTTGGGGCTGGAATAAATACAACTTTACTCATCAACTTTAGGGATCCACCAACAGAGAGACATATTTTGCTCATTTCTCGCCTGCCAGTCCCATTGGGTGACTATCACAGACACTTTTCCTCTTTTTGACCAACTTTTGTCCCAAAAAGGATAGCAAATGACCTGCAAGTTTCTGCCCTCCTCCTCTGGGTCAGATGCAAACATGGAAGGAAAAGCTCTGCGCAGCTGAACCTGACTGTCGCAATTCAGTCTGCATTTTATGCTGCCATTACAGAACCCGCTTTCAGCAGCTTAGTGATGCCTGGATAAATGGGGGTTGAGTTGCAAGTGAGGACCTGTCATGCCAAGGTAGTGTAAGAAGATCGTCTGGTGATCAGTCCCCTTGCCTCTGTATCTTTATTCCTGTCTGAAAGGATCACATGGTTCTATAGCTGGAGAGTAAAGCCGTTTTCTTGCCTGTTCATCCAAAGTGGGTCAAGCAATAGTGAATTTCAAAGACTGTCGCTGCTCAAGAACTTGTAAGAGATGCCGTCAATTAGGGCGGCGCTCGGGTTCCAAGGCCAAGGAAGCGTCTCTACGCTTAGAAGATTGTGTCGGGGTCCAAAGCAAACAAAATGTTGTAAAGCCTGTGATTGGAGCTCTCAGGTTCTTCAATCAATGCATTTATCGGGTCTTTAGGACCTTGATTAGGGTTGCCAACCTCCAGGTGGTAGCTGAAGAGCTCCTTCTGTCAAAACTGGCCTCCAGATGACATAGATCAGTTCCCTTGGAGAAAATGGCTACTTTGGAAGGTGGACTGTATGGCATTATATCCCATTGAAGCCCCTCCCTCCCTAATACCCACCCTCCTCAAGCTCCACTCCCAAAATCTCCAGGTATTTGCTAACCTGGAACTGTGCTAACCTGGAACCCTTGGCCTCATTCTGATTAGGATTGCAGCACAGGGAAAGGGGGGCATTGCCACTTGGAGCTGCCACTTGTTCTACTGGGACAAACATCTAACTACCCATGTCTGTATTTTCCCCAATAGGGGGGGAAATGGCTCCCTCTGGCTTTGGGTTGCCATTTTGCAGGTAGAGCCTGGAGATCTCCCAGAATTACAACTGATCTTCAGAGATCAGTTCCGCTGGAGAAGACGGCTGCTCTGGGGGGTGGACACATGGCATCACATCTTTGCGGAGGTCCTTCCCCTCCCCAAATGCTTCCCTCTTTAGGGTTTGCCCCCAAATCTCCAGGAATTTCTCTATCCAATTTTTGGCAACCCTACTGTGGTTGTTTCAGGAACACTCATGACTTAAACACTTGCCTCCCTTCACCTCACACTGTGCACCTGGTCAGAATCTTTTAACTGGAGATACTGGGGATCAAATCTGGAACCTTCAGCATGCCAACCACTGAGCCATGGTTTCACCCCAAATGTCAACTTCCAGAGTCCAGTTCAAATCTTGAACTCATCCCAGGCAGTCTAAGCCTTGATTCACCCCCAATCACAGAAATCCAGCAAAGTGCGGTGGCGGTGGCATAACCAAGAATTAAAATTAAAAAACTCAGACATGAATTTGCAGGATTTTACCAGGATGGAGTTGTTACAGAGGCTAACAATCCAAATGTGTACATACAAGAGGTTTGATTTATAGAGAAGAGAATTCTGAATATTGACAATAGACGTTTAAATATAGAAAGCTTGGTTTGTTTTGTAGAGAAGATAAAATTCCGGATACCGACAATACAATGCTGTTGATGATTCAGAAGTCAAGATCCTCGGGAAATTTTTGACCACTAGGAAGGACCACACTTCTCCACTCAGTATACACATCTGTTACTTAATACTGCAGATGTGAGTGCCAGTTCTTGGACTCTCTGCCCTGCCATTATTCCCATGGCATGCTATTTCATGAAGTTTCAATACAGACTTTTCTAGACCCAAATCTTGATAGATCTCAAAGCATATGGTGGCTGTCCAGATAGTTTGTTTATTTCTTCTCTCTGAGTTTATCACAGGAACAAAGAAATCTCTCCCCAGGGAAGCTGGGTTTTTTGTCTGTTACATTTATACACCACCTTTTCAATATCAATTGTCAAAGTGCCGCATAACTTTGAAAGGATACAGAAGATAAGCCAGTTCCTACCTACCATTTTCTCATGTCTCCTGTTTGTTGCTCTGACTGTCGCTCTTGCTCCTAGGTGCAGCCAGCAGTGCGTGAGAACGATGAAGACCGAAGCATCTCGAGGCTGGATGAAGGCTTAGATGACTTCTTCTCAAAGAAGGTGATTCATGAACAGTTACCGTAAGTGAAGACTTTGACTCAATCTGGGAGCTTCAAGCCAACAAAAAGTGGGGGGGAGTGTGGAAATTTGGGGCTGGGGGGCTGGGGCTGCTTTTTATAGAACATGGTGACAGTCAAGGATCTGATATCAGCGGAAAAAAGACTTTAAAACTTGCACTTGAGGAAGTATGGTTAGAGTTGGCTTAACCATTTTTATAGTCAACTGCTTGGATTATGAGCTCGGATTATGTTTATGACAGTGCAGTCCGGGGTTGGACTTCAGATGCTGGGATCTAACATACAAGGATCCCGCAAAGCCTCAGGGCTGGTTGCAAGAATATGTCTTCTCATTGTTCCTATGCATTGGCAGCCAACCACCTATCTTCTCCTGCAGCTGCACAAAGAACGTTTGCCCACTGAGTGCTCTGAATATGTCATGCTGCCTATTCTGGGGACCCATTTTAAGCATGCCAACTTTCATCTAGTGCTGTGAGCTGATTTTTCCTCTCTCCCATGGAGCTTTCCTTCTTTTATTTATGCACTTATTTCTCCCCTGCTTTTCTCTCCAATGGGGATGCAAAGCAGATGGCCACATTGTTTGCCCCTCCTTCATTTTATTCTCACAACAACCATCCTGTGGAGCAGGTTAAGGTTGTATGGTTGACCCAAAGTGACCCAGCAAGCTTCCATGGCAGAGTGGGAATTCGAACCTGATTCCCCCAAATCCTAGTCCAATCACCCCAACCGCTGTGCCGTGCTGGCTTGCAACCTCTGTTCCTGTAGTAGGCTGCCACAAATGACGATGGTTTTGATAGGCATGGGCTGCACAACCACGTAAGAGGCAGAAGCTTCCGTGTGCATGTTCTCCTGAGTGTATCTGTTTGCACATTAAGCCAGCCAAATGTTCTATATCCTCTGCTGAAAATGTACTTTCTAATTGGAGTCTGGCGTCTGCCTGCATTATCGTGCAGCGCCAGCGAGTATCATCATGTAATTCAACAACGACCCGGAACATTTCTAGGAAGAGGGATCTAAAATAGCCAAATTCTGCTGAGGACAAGTCAGTGCTCTTGGGATTTCTGATCAGCCTCTGCCACAAAGAAAGATTAATCTGCCTATATACCTTTCCAAAGTGAAGTGAGCATATTTGTGCTAATAGGGCCCCACCCGTGCCAATTTACTGGGGATCCTGAATCAGAGGCGTAGCTCCAAGGGGACAGGGGGTGCACGACGCACCGGGCGCGCGCTCCTGTGGGGATGTGGTGAGGGCATTCCGGGGTGTGGCGGGACGGAGCAGACATGGGCGTGGCAGGGGCAGAGTATGCACCAGTGCACTGGACACTTTCCCCCTTGCTATGCCTCTGCCCTGAATTATCGCCCCACCTAAAGCTGCATGTTTTTGAGGCGGCTCCTCAAATCATCCTGTTTTTCTCTCTGCCACCTGACTACAGCCCTGTTCTGTCAGAAACCTCTCCGGTATTGGCCGCGCCAACTTCTTCTGGCTCTCGGACCCTCAAAAAGAAAATAGGACACTTCTTTGCCTTCAAGAAGCCCAAGTCGGGCCGGGCCACCAGGCCAGAGAAGGAGCCCGAGGGTAGCCCTTCAGCCACGAGGGTCAGAAGGCTGATGCTGAGCGACATTCTGAGGGTTCCCAGCAAAGCCAGTGAATCCCCGAAAAGACTAAGCAAGTCTGAAGAAGGAGGGCTGGCTGGGGACAGCAGAAGCCCCCTGGAACAAAGTCAGACCCCTGACAGTTCTCGCAGAACCAGGACTAATTACTCCCGGGAGGGAAAATCCCAGTCCTTGATACTCCTGTCCGGGGAGGATGAAGAGTCACTCGGGGTGAGACACGAGAAAGTAAGTCTCTCTTATTTTCCTA
Source organism: Sphaerodactylus townsendi (assembly GCF_021028975.2). Taxonomy (NCBI): domain Eukaryota; kingdom Metazoa; phylum Chordata; class Lepidosauria; order Squamata; family Sphaerodactylidae; genus Sphaerodactylus; species Sphaerodactylus townsendi. Next base: position 20,895,070 of record NC_059438.1, read on the forward strand.
CTTGGCTTAGGGAAATGGCTGACCGTTCCTACTGGGTCCTTAAAGGCCAAGAATGTGATGGTTCTCAGAACCTAAATACACGCCAAGTTTTCCTTCCCTGGTCTGCATATAGGATTGTCAATCTCCAGGAGGGGTTTGGAGATCCCCTGAAATTACAATTGATCTCCAGACTACCGAGATCAGTTCCCCTGGAGCGAATGGCAGCTTCAGAGACAGACTCTACGATATATCATAAATTTTATGTGAAATCTGTCCAGATTACCCCTCCGTGAGCTCTATCTCCAAAGGTATAAGTATTTCCCAGTCAGGAGGTCTGCACAATCAAATATTAGAAGTTCTGTGTTGGAAACTTATCTCAACCATATGTGAGTCCAATTGAGACTTTAGAGCACAGACAGAAGGGGCTTCAGACTCCCTTCTAGACTGGTTTCCTGATCTGAAACATCACTAGGAAGGATGGACCCATTGGGGGTCCGTGTACACTCATGGAGTACACATAGGTTTCCACAACTGGGCAAATAGATGCAGCCCCTGGGGCTGTTTCAGGTAAGGAAAGTGATTTGGCAGAGACGGCTTCAGCCCCATCACCATGAACCTGATCCAGATTTGGTCCAGATGTGCCTTGGATTAACTTTCCAGCACAGAATTTAGAATACACATTTTATCACACAGACACAAGGAGGAAAACTTATCATTGGGTTATGTCTCAGGTCAGAATATGGCAAGTGTTTCTGCAAAAATGGCTTCCTGGTCTGTTTAGACGTAATAGTTCCTCTTTCAATGCAGCTGCACAAAAATTGGTCCTGCATTTTTCACTGGTTCCGCTCAGGGACCAAAACTGCCCATATAGGTGAGAGAACAGAAAGGATGTGTTTTTGATGGACACGTCAGTCTGTATTGGGTAGTAAAACAAGCCCACATATCTTGTAGCTGTTATCTGCTTTGAGGAGAAAGGGATGTGGCACAATAATGTCTGGGCACCTGTCTCCCTTGCCTGATTCCTTCCTGTGCAGGCAAGCGGGCAGAGACAGAGCCTCCACAGGGACACATGGGAATATATACACCGGGCAGGCTGCCATTTGGTCACGTGGGGGGTGGAAAATCGTCCCCACACCCCTCCTCCTTCCCCCCTTGGCCCGGCCCCACCCCGCCAGGCTACTCCTTCCTGAAGGAGCAGCCTGGCTGGGCTGCCACAGGTTGCCCCTTGGCCCCGTCAGGCCCAGCCCTGCCAGGCTGCCCGGGACCGCTGCCACCTAAGGTAAGTGGGGCACGGGGAAGGCATGGTGGTGGTCGTGGCATGGTGGGGCACCCGGGGCAGGTGTTGCCCTGGGTGCCATTTTCCCTCGCTACGCCTCTGGGCAGTGGAGACTCCTTGTGGCCTTAGGTGTGGGCAGGGAAAGGGGGCATCTGCTGGCTCAAGAGACCCTTAGATCCATTCGTGGGCTGAGGTGAGGCAACAGATTTGATACCTCCTCAGCTGGGCTGTCTGAGCGAGAGCAGATAGTTATTGTTGAAAGTTGGCACCTGGGCAGGTTCCGGCCTGTGCTGCGGAAACACCGAGCGATGCCATGGTGATGTAGTGAGGGTGCCTAGATTTGCCCTACGGTTTCTCCGCAGAAGAGGCTGTTCGAGAGGAGCGATGGAGAGCTGCCCAGTTCCTTTGAGCAGAGGGTCCATGTCATGCTGCATCGGATCGGTGTCACCAAGGTGTTACCTTCCGAAAACAAAAAGAAGCAGGTGAGAGATGGTGATAAAGGTGGGCTCTTAGCTTTTGTGCTCCTGGTTCCAAGCAAGAGTTTGCTGAGCTGTTGTGCATTCCTGCTCTCCCACAGGAATTCCAGGGGAGACGGTAAAAGTGTAGAGAGATTTGAGAACTGGATGCTGTTGTTGGACTGGCCATATTTTTGTCTGTTTTCATTTATGCAGTTTTTAAGCAGACTATTTGTGCTACTCTAAGGCACAGCCTGTCCCTTTTAAAGACAAAATGATGCACAATAGGAATCTGAATTAACAACAGGAGCAAACATGAATCTCTATTAAAGAAAGTACACATTCTGTGAGGCCTGCTTTATTTTTATGGGTATTTATTTATAGCATTTATCCCACCTTCCTCTGTATAATGGACCTAAGGCGCCTTATAAACTGCATTTTAGAAACAAATGTATCATGAATATTTATTGGAAATATCTAACACAATCTTTCTTCAAGGTACAAACTCAATATCATATCACAAACCACATCTCACACAGCCTGATATAAATTTCCCATCTCAAAAGCAGGCAGTATAAGGCAGATTCCGCATGGGCCAAAAACAGTAGTGTGAAAACGGTGTGAAAACGGTTTTAAAAGATTTACACTGTTTTCACAATATTTTCACACTGCTGTTTTTGGCCCATGCGGAATCTGCCTAAGATCAATCAATTCTGCCATTGAGACAACCCCTACAAGTTAAATCCCACCCAAAGTTTCTTGTATCAAAATCATTTTGCTTGTTCCAGTTTTGACGAGTGACAACAGATACCCCAGAGACTACTTAAAATCACCTGAACAAAGATTCTCAGCCATGAAAAGCTCTTCTGAACAACTTTGCCTGCTGCAAACAACCAAACAGAAGAGTACCTCATGCAGTCATGTTTGCTGGGATTTGATTGTGATGCAGTGGGGTTACTGTATATATGCTTTTCTCCTGTGACAGTAAATCAGGCTGCACGGACTTTGATCCATTCCACAATTCGAACTACAACTCAGTGACCAAGGCTCTGAACAGATTTTTTTTCAAGCACAGTTAAATACTTCCCAGTGGTTTTTAAAAAGAAACTCGGCCTCCTTCATGCATCCACTGCAATGTTTTCCTTCCCGGATTCAAATCCTGGCACTGCACTAACAGATATTCTCTCAAATTTCCTTTTCCCGACCACCTTTTTATGAGCCCCACTTGTTATGTAGGGCATACCTTACAGACACAAGTGTTTTCTGAAAAGGCTCAATCTCTGAGAATTTCTTTGCATTCTTTTGCAGAACAAAGATGGGGAAATCAAGAAAGCTGGTTCTGATGGTGAGTAGCACTAGTGATTGGCCTTCTTCCAACTTTCAGAATAATGTGATGCTTGACCACTTTCTTAGTTCATTGTGGTATAGTGACTAGAGAGCTGGGTTCAAATCCCTTTCCTTACCCTGCCATGAAGCCGACTGGATGATTTTAGGATAGCCCAGTATCTCTTTGCCCAACCTACTTTACGGAGTTCTTAGTTTCAGAGGGTAGCCATGTTGGTCTGCAGTAGAAGAGCTAGATTTGAGTCCAGTAGCACCTTAGACCAACAACATTTTGGGGAGATCAGCTTTTTATGAGTCAACGCTCTTGTATCAGATGAAGGGAATTTGAATCTCAAAAGCTAATACCCTAGGGTTGCCAGGTCCCTCTTGGCAACTAGAGATGTTGGGAGGCAGGTAGAGGGGGTGACAATGGGTGGCTGTGCATAATGACATCGCTTCCAGCATAATATGGAAGCACTGACATCATACCAGGGAGTGCTCTAGCACAGGGGTAGGGAATGGCCATGCTGACAGAGGCTGATGGGAATTGTAGTTCCTGAACATCTGGAGAGCCGCAGGTTCCCTACCCCTGCTCTAGCACTTGCCCAAAAACTCTATGGTTATCATAGAGTCTTAGGGAAAGTGATAGAGGGTCTCTCTGATGCGATACCCTAGGGCAGTGGTGGCGAACCTTTGGCACTCCAGATGTTATGGACTACAATTCCCTTCAGCCCCTGCTAGCATGGCCAATTGGCCATGCTGGCAGGGGCTGATGGGAATTGTAGTCCATAACATCTGGAGTGCCAAAGGTTCGCCACCACTGCCCTAGGGTCTCCCACCTTTCAGCCAGGCTGCTTGCACCCACCAAAGAGCTGAGTGTTGGTAGGCAGCAGCAGGAATCTGCAGGAGATTGCCTGCCACTAGTAGGTATTTAGGAACCTGCCCCCAAACCCTTGTTGGCCTCTAAGGTGCTACTGAAATGAAATCTCTCTTACAGGGTTCTTTTGAGGATAAAATGGGGAATGGGTGTGATGAAAAGGGGGAGCAGTAATCAGTGTTTTGGGATATTTGCCTGTATTTCAAATGTCTGGATCGCTTTTGTACAGCAGCGCAACCTTCCAGTACTAAATCAAAGGGTACTTTGAACACTTTGTTTTGTATATGTCTTGCTACGTGGCACTTGTATTGCAAAAATACAACTGTAAAGCCCCTTTGGGCATCTGGAATTCGGCGGAATCAATGTTTAGCATTTTGTAACAGCAGCCGTGCCCCGTGGGAATGTGTACAGCTGGATAGAGTGTGTTAAAATGTCACAAAAAGCAAGGATTACCTTTTCTTGCCTAGAAGTAGATGTTGAGCAAGAATGACATCTACTGGCTACAATGTGAAAATCCCACACAATATAGTCTCAAGATACTGTTTATGCTCCCTGGCTTCAAACTATATCAAACCAATGTATTGTCGAAGGCTTTCACGGTCGGAATCACTTGGGTGCTGTGTGGTTTCCGGGCTGTATGGCCGTGTTCTAGCAGCATTCTCTCCTGACGTTTCGCCTGCATCTGTGGCTGGCATGATCCTCTGAAGATGCCAGCCCAGATGCAGGCGAAATGTCAGGAGAGAATGCTGCTAGAACACGGCCATACAGCCCGGAAACCACACAGCACCCAAATATATAAAACCATTTGCTGTTTTCCGTTAAAAAGAAATTAACAATATTGCTGGTTGTTGTCTATTTATTTGCAACTTCTTTAATGGGAAAAAAAGACAGCAGACTTTAGAAAATCTGAGGAAGGCTTCTTATTGCCAAAATTAAAATGTGCCATTTTCACTGATTCAATAAACTGTTGTTCAAGTTGGATTTGCAATATGCTAGCAGAAATTACTACTCTGAATGGCCAACCATGTATTTCATCTGCTAGGTTCTAAATGTTTGATGCTTTATAAGGACTGATTCCTAAAAACCCTCATACCTACTGCATGAATGAGCTCAAGGCATCTTTCTGCAGTCCCGGCAAGATGATAATCCCAGCAGGATTAGTGCTTTGATTGCGTGTTCCTGCATTGCAGGGGGTTGGACTTGATGGCCCTTGGGGTCTCTTTCAACTCTATGATTTCCAACAGCGTAGCCACTTATTCCGGGGCAAAACTAGAGTAACCATCTGAAGTCCTTGAGGACAGTGTTTTTTTGGAAGGGATTTCTGAAATGGCTTTGGAATGGAGCTATTGAGGCAGACAAGGAATCAATCACCTTGATCCACCATGTAGCACAAAAGGACCTTGCTACCAGAGGTGTTATTAAAGCTTTGACTAAGGTGGATTCCGCATGGGCCAAAAACAGCGGTGTGAAAATGGTGTGAAAACAGTGTAAACACCGGTTTAAACCATTTTACACTGTTTTCACACAGTTTTCACACCGTTGTTTTTGGCCCATGCAGAATCTGCCTAAATGTGTTTCTAAAGCCTAGGGGTCAACTATTTGAGGTTGCAGATGGAGGGAGGAGTCCACAAGATGTGAATACTCTTCTATGTACAGGGATTATAATTATCGCAGGAGTATTCTATCATGGTGTCCTGAACGCAGTCTGAATGGGTGCAGTTGACTTCACTGAGGGCTAACTTCAGAGCCTTTTTGGGGTGGGGGGATACAGCTGTTCCATGAAGGAGCTGCACTCTTGCACTGCCTTTAGGTCTGACCCCATCATGAAGAACTCCCAGCTCCTGGCCTGTTCTCTGAATGTGGCTGTTTACTTCCTAGGGGACATCATGGACACCTCAGCAGAGACTCCTTGCCCCTTGAAATCACGTACACACTCCATGTCCACAGGTATGTGTGGTGGGCTTCTGGAACTCCTGTTTCTTAAAGCACTGCAGACCTCACTCTCGTCAGGAAGCCTTTTTCATTGTTCACACCTCTGGGCTTGCATCCTGAGTTCTGTCTCCTGCACCATTGTCCCACAGGTCAGGAGACAACACTTTTAGCTAGCCCTACGCACGGGGAGAAGTATTTTATCTAGTCCAGCTGTGCTACTTTTCTATGCACAGGGATGCTTTTGTGTACGTTCTGGTTTTTGCATTCAGGAATATGCCCTGCAGTCTGAATGGAAAACAGTTCATGATAGCCCCATATCTGGACTGCATTTGTCCAAGGCAGGTTCAACTAATGTAGAGATTTATGAAGGAGATGAGTTGAAACTGTTTCTACAGACTGTGCTCATGTGAGAGTGGTGATCACACTCATACACTTCCTGAGCTTCATGTTGACAAAAAGGCACTTTGGGTGGATTCACAGCGGTACAGTTGGGTGACTCATTATCTTCTGGACAGAAAGGAAAATTATGGATGAATACTTCTTTAGAAGTACAGGCAGAGTCTAGAACATGTATGGGGGTGGTATTTGGGAGACGCTGGCCCACCTTTTGGAATGAGATGAATAGTTGCAGCAGTGGAGCAGCAGTGGCGTAGTAGTTAAGAGCAGGTGCACTCTAACCTGGGGAACTGGTTTTGATTCCCCACTCTGCCACTTGAGCTATGGAGGCTTATCTGGGGAACTAGATGAGCTTGTGCACTCCCAACACATGCCAGCTGGGTGAGCTTGGGCTAGTCATAGTTCTTCCGAGCTCTCTCAGTCCCACCTACCTCACAGGATGTTTGTTGTGGGGGGGGGGAGAGGAAGGGAAAGGAGACTTTAAGCCCCTTTGAGTCTCCTTACAGGAGAAAAAGGGGGGGGTATAAATCCAAACTCTTCTTCTTCTTCTTACCCCATTGTTTTGTAGACCCCTCTGTGCGGTTGGGTCCCGCAGACGGCACGGGAAGGACCAGTACAGAGCTGAGTGGAGGATCTGGTGAAGGGAGGCTCTCCTGGAAAGCTCTTGGGAAGCAACTGAATGCAGAGCTCAAAGGCAAATGTTCTGAACTCACCTCTTCCCCAAGAAGAGCTTTTGCCCTTCAAGAGCCAGGCAGCCCCAGAGAGCAGAAGGGCAGGGAGAGCTGGACCAGCAGTTTGCCCAGGATCAGGAGAAGCCCCGGGGGCGCCCCTCCTTTCAGAAGAACCAGCAATGCCGAAGAAGGACGGGCCTTCTCCGAACTGCAGAATTCATACGCCGACGTAAACATGATTGCGGCAGGTATGTACTGAGTAAAATGCTTGCTGGATGCCGGTGCCAAAATCCTAGTCTCTGCAATCCAGTTTCTTGTTTCACAGCAGGGCCCCTGTTCACAGCACCCAGAGCAAGTTTCCCCTTTCGCCTAGAGAGGCCTATGGATGCATTAATCAGAAGCAAAGAAAAGAGAAATGGTTCCCTGACTGCTTTGTGAACTTGAATTTCGAGGAAAGCAGCAAGGAATGCAGTTACTTAATCCAAATCCTGCATCTGCAAAATCCTTGGCTTCTTCTGGGAATATAACTGCCATTTGGAAATCTGGCTTGAGCCCCATTTAAACACAACAGTGGCATAGTGGTTAAGAGCAGGGGCACTGTAATCTGGAGAACCGGGTTTGATTCCCCGCTGCCACTTGAGCTGTGGAGGTTTATCTGGGGAACTAGATTAGCATGGGCACTCCGACACATGCCAGCTAGGTGACCTTGGGCTAGTCACAGCTCTATGGAACTTTCTCAGCCCTACCCAACTCACAGGGTGTTTGTTATGGGGGGGAAGGGAAAGGAGATTGTAAGCCCCTTTGAGTCTCCTTACAGGAGAGCCAGCAGGGAGGAGGCTAATGACTCAGGCTCTTCTTTGCCTATTGCTGTGCTTTCAGACAATCAACTCAAACCCAAATCTCGTCTGAAGCCCGTGGCAAACCGGAGGGCCATGTCTGTTCATGAAGAACAGCTCAGGGACCAATCCAGTGCGGTAGAGCTGCACCGTAAGTAGAGACTGAGAGAACAGCATTGTGGGAAGGGAGAGGTGGCCTGGATGCAATTGAGACAGGTCTCTAAGGAACCTTGTGGTCCACAGCACAATGAGAAAGAGTTCCCTCTATATCCCAACAGGGATGAGCTCAGAACAGTCTTCTGCTTTCTACCTGTCATCAGCAATAAAATCTTTGAACTTTTCAAGTGTTTCATTGTCTATGCAGGGGAGTTCTGACACCTTGTTTTTTGTGCTCCAACCACAATCAGCCTCTCTTTAGTATTTGATAACACATTAACCCAGTTCGATTTCCCTGCAGATACAAAACTCCCTCTTTGTCTGCAGCGTTCCCCAATCCTGAAATGGAAGATAAAGCCCAAGTCCCTGCTGGAATCTGAGACACCTGCATCATCCGACTCCCCAGGTACAGATGGCAGGAGGGGCTGTAAAAAACTTCCTTTCGCTAGATGTGGGTTCAAACCACTGTTCAATAAGAACACCGGAGGCTAGCTTCAACCACTACTATTGTTGACCATTACTGTTTCGATCGTCTTGTGTTCATGGCAGATGAGTTAGCAATTTGTTTTTCTCTTGCTTTTTGACAACAGTAAATTTTTAGTGTACTATTGAGGCTAGCCAATAGGTGCCACATTCTGATTTGTTGCAGCCGAATAAGCTCTTGGTACGTTGACAGAATGTTGCTGAATTGCCTTACAGGCACTCCACCCCAGGAAAGGACCGTGACAGGCACAGAGTCAAGGCCGAAAGAAGACACGGGCGAAGAGCTGCAACCAGTCCTAGAACAGACTCTTGAGAATGCGCAGAATACAGCCCTAGACCAAAGAACTGCTGTGCCACCCCCAAAGTCACCGACACAGGAGCACTAAGTTGGTGTTGGTTGCTCCTGCATGACAGCAGCTCAAACAAAAAAGGAGCACAGAATGAAGGCTAATGACTTGCAGCAGCAGCAGCAGCAGCAGGAAGGTGTGCGCAATTCGGCACTGGAGGGCAAACAAGCCCCACGGCAGCTCCTTGGTTGCTAAAGCTGGTGGTGTTTCCAGTGAGGGATGGTGGCGTCCCAACTCTTGCACGTCTTCTGGGCTGTCTCCTTTTTTTCACCTTTTGCTCTTGTATACTCTTATGTGAGTGCCCAGTGTTCTAACAGCTCAAGTGGAAAAAGCCAAAAAAAAAGAGGGGGAAACAGCCGAGTCATCCAGTCAGGCAATTTCCAGCAGCAGCAGCAGCAGTTGTACACCTGGGAGCTGGTGCAGATGCGAAAATGTTACAGTGCCAGAAAATGAACCACCAGCAGGAAGGATGGGAGAGGTATTTTAACATATGCTAAACTTTGCATTGTACTTGGGCAAGAGGGTGGGGCTTGGCCAGCTTGTGGTTTGTAGAAGAAGCAGGGATGCCGCTAGGCCTCAAAAGCCTGGCTCGTGTTTCTGTCGTTGACAATCTTACTCCTTCCTTCAGGATGAAAAATAATAATAATTCTATTATTAAGGACCCTACTTCCTCTGGCCACATCCCTTTACAGCCTAGGTATTGCCTAGGAAGAAAACTTCTAGGTGGACACCCAGTGTGGAGTCTGGCAAGGCAGAAACACATGAGAACACGCATGTGTGTGCGTGTTGACAGCTTTCAGCAATTTAAAATAAATAAAAGAGAGCCTGGGCCCCCTCCTTCCCACAATTAAATGGGGATGGTTAATTCAAATCAGCAGAATTGTCCTGGTCTCATTTATTGTGGCTTTAGGGCTGTTGTGTTTGCTTCCCTTCTGTCTACTACAAGATCCAACAGTGCCTTGCTGTTACAGGAGTCAGGGCGGGTGGAGGAAGAGATTATACTTCAGCACATGGAAAAGTTGTGCTACGCCTGGTGCTTCTCTTCAGCTCTGCTGCTAAGATGATTCACCGCCGGCCCTCAGATGGATTTTTCAAGCTCCATCTTAGTAAGGAACAACTCATCCGAATCAAGCAGCTTTAAAGGAACCTTTGAGCGTTTGATTCCACAGTAAGGGGTTACTGCACATATTCAAAAAAATAATTCCACAGTAAGGGGTTACTGCACATATTAAAGAAAAATACATGGGAGGACTGCAGAGAACTAGTAGGTGTAAATACAGACAATCTTCTGTGCCGTATTGAGAGTTAATGCCCTCAAGTATAGTGTGTGAACAAGCACTCTCAAGGGCATACACTCACGATATGTGATGAAGTACATGTGCTCTGAATCCTGGTTCTTTCCCGGAAAGGTTTTGGATACAGGAAACTCATACTATATATGGAAACCACTTTTCCACATCCGGTCACTTTCACATAGGGAAGCAGGAACACAGCAGGAGGCTAGATCGCTGCTGCTGTGCTCATAAACCCCCCTCCCCCCACCTTATATCCTGGATAGTGTACAAGCGGGGCCTCTCTTACAGCCTGAAGAGCAGCCTGGGCAGGTGGAAACCTTGTTTCTTCACACAGATTGTTATCCATCTGGCCTAATAAAAATGCAACTGCCAAACTCCTAAAGACAAAACCGTTTAGACCCAGAGGAAATTTTTATGTATTGTCCAGGAGACTAATGCATGTATATTTAAAACAATTCTAGCACAAATAGCTGATTTTCTTTACATTAAGGGCATGATTTGGGGTTGGGCAGAGGAACAAAAATTCCACCACCACCACCCCCCTTATTTTTAATTTCAGTCTCCTCCCTGTTTTGAGTTATGTTCAACTTTGGAAAGAGGGTCCACAAGTCTATTTTCTATGAGAGCTGTGTTGTTTTTCTAATTTTGTTTTACTCTCCAGAACGTTTTATCAAGCATGTAAGCTATATGAAATATTTTGTAATTAAATGAAACAAGGAGATGATTAAAACCATTAAAGGTCTTCTCTTGTGTCAGCATGAGGAAATATTCTTGACAATACAGAAACCAAGCAGACTGCTGCTTCTGTGATGCTGCGCAGCCCTGACAGAATGTCTTTACTGGGATACAATTCACACAACCTTGAAGGCCACAACAAAATTATTAAATAGGTACAGAACTTTTTAAGATGCAGAATGGCTTACAAAGAAAGAGAAACTGAATAACTGTCATCATATAAATGGTACTAGCTGCAGGTGAGTGTGGATTGTGGATTGCTCTCCAAAAGAATGCTCAAGTTCAGCCTGTGGCCAAAATATGGCTGCACTGCTGGCAAAAGGGAATTGGGGTGCCGTGTTCAGAGTAAAAAAGCAGAGAGGGTAAGTTATTTAATAATTTTAATAGGCTTACCCAAGGCACTAAGAATATCTCATATCTCAAGTTCATTTAAAATACCAGACATGTCTGTTATTTTGCAGCTCTATATTCCTCGGGAGGCAATTCCTAAAACCACATGGCCACAATTTTTAAAGTTGTCTGAAACCTCACATGGTGATTTCTGTAGGTTCACCCATGGAGGAAGGCTGGTTTTCTAAGCAGTATATGTTATAGCCATGGTTTTAGGGGGGAAAATATTTGAACAGGAAATGAGATGTAAGAAACATTGCTCATGTTTACAAATGTTTGTTCTTTAACAGATACAAAAAGTAGAAATTGACTAGGGTTGCACATGTTACCTATTTCTTTGTGCGTACTTGTTAAAAATGTGCAGGTGAGGTATACTGGAAAGCAGTGCTAGCCAATCAATCCCTATGGAAGCTACCTTCTCTTTGTGACAGAGCCTTTAAATAAGGCAATAAAAATAATTTGTTTTCTCTCTCTGGGGTTCATGACAGTCAATAACAAGTATCATAACAGATCAAACATTAATTTAATACGAAAAGGAATACAAACATTCACCCAGCCTTAGCAGCCCAAGAAGCTTCATTCATGACTGGGGCCTCTGCCCATTCCTGAGAACCCAGCGTGCCCATCCGAGCTGTGCTCTTGAGATCCTGTCAATTAAAAACATGGAGCTGGTTAAAAGTCTGGCCGTAGTGTTGGGAGATCGATCCTGACTGGCCCTGATCACGAGCAAGATCATACATCAGTCACAAAACAGCCGCTTGCAATCTTGTACAAGAAAGGCATCAAGCTCTGCACCGATAACATCCCAAATCACATACACTGCTGTACTGCAGGCTTTAGCCAATTTGCAATTTTGAACAAGATTTTCCCTAGACAATGGAATTGTGGTCAGTTTTTGAGGGACTTTTTTTAAAAACAGAAGAACCAATTGCTTTTTCCAAAGAATAACTGCCCTACTTGCCAGGAGGAGTGATAGTGAAGTGCAATAGAAAATAGGGATTCGGGGGCAGCTTTTACTGTCCACGGCTAGTGCTGTACTGGTTTAGCAGCAGCTGGCCCAGAGCAGCATCTTTGGAGACCATTCATTTAAAGGGTTCCCTTCACCCCTCTTCATTTTAAGTTATGCTAGTTAAAAGGCTGACCTTGTAGACTGTACTTGGGAACCGAGTTCAGCTGATGCAGGCTGATACACGTGATGAGAAACAGCTCTTCTCTCATGCTCCTAGAAGGGAGAAAAGGGAGCAGGGTGAATCTGAAATATGTGTTTCAACTCTACTTTGCAGGCTTTCAGGCAACTTCCTCCCCAAACAATTCTGAGGGAATCGGGTTACAAGGGTGCAACTGTAACTGCAGAGCTCTGCGGGGATAGGGAGGGATATAAATCCAACAAAATAAATAAAAGAACAATTAGTTATCACAATTAGAAATGCAAAGATACGTCCATGTTGTACTGAGCTGAATACCAGGGAAGCCTATATTGTGCATATTACATCAAAGACACTGGCCTTGGTGATGCAGGCTAGACTCATCTCATAAGATCTCAGAAGCTAAGCGGGGTTGACACTGGTCAGTGCTTGGATGGGAGACCCCCAAGGAATGCCAGGGTTACCACACAGAGGCAGGCAACGGTGAACCACCTGTGAACGTCTCTTGCCTGGAAAACACTGCAGGGTCATTATGTCGGCTTGACAACACTTTCCACCACTAGGCTTGGGGCCCTACGTTTTTCCATCACGTTTTTGCCCATATGCCAACTATGTCAGAGTATACAAAAGCAGACACAGCAAAATAGATATACAAAACTAGGAAGCAGTTTGGGCTTTTCCAACTTGTTGGAGGGCCTGAGTGCCTGGGAAACGCTTGAGTACGGTGGCACACCGCCGGAAAAGGGTCTCTCACATTCCCCCGACTGACCTCTCCTTCCAAAGTGTAGTTTTGGAGAAACTGCTGAGGTTGCAAGACCTCCTGGCTCCAATGTGCACGTGCAAAATACCAAATCCTCTGCTCTAACACCCGTGCTCTTTGCCCCGTCCATTGTGTTGTGCTTCCCCCCACCTGCAGCCCTGTTTGTTTTTCCACCTGTAACTATCAATAAAAGGGCTGGAAGGGAAGCAGTACGGCAGAGTTGCCCGCTGCTTCTCTCACTCGCCGAAAAGACATGCTGTCTCCTCAGTTGCTGTAAGACAACACCAACTGTTTAAGGTATTCCATTCTCTCATGAGGAGACTCCTGACAGAAGCCAGTAGCTACAAGGAGGAGGAGGAGGAGAAGGAGAAAAAGGAGGAAGAGAAGGAGGAGGAGAAGAATAAGAGTTGTATTTATATCCCCCTCCCCTTTCTCTCCTGTAAGGAGACTCAAAGGGGCTTACGAACTCCTTTCCCTTCCCCCATCACAACAAACACCCTGTGAGGTGGGTGGGACTGAGAGAGCTCTGAAGAACTGTGACTAGTCCAAGGTTACCCAGCTGGCATGTGTTGGAGTGCACAGGCTAATCTGAATTCCCCAGATAAGCCTCCACAGCTCAAGCAGCAGAGCGGGGAATCAAACCCAGTTTGCCAGATTAGAGTATACCTGCTCTTAACCACTACACCACGCTGGCTCTCCACGCTGAAGAAATGTTACTAATAACCACCACTGCCCTTCACCCAGGTTTACCTGCTTTTTTGCTCCAAGCTGGCCTCCAGAGGAATCAGTTGGTCTTCCAGTAGTGACTGTTTGTCCCTTCGTTTTTTCTAAGTGCTTCCCAGCACATCTGGATTGAGAAGATGTTTGGATATGTTGGACACGGATCTCCTCGATCCGGCTTTTCTTGGGTGTGCTCTCTTTCACAAATTCCAAAGGCTGCTTCTGAGCCATTTGCTTTCCATTTAACCGACTAAGTTTAACCACAGCAGAAGTCAAGTCTTGGCCTTTGTGTCTGGATGACGTTTCAACAGATCCCTCCTCATTTGACACAAGCTTTCTTTTAGCTGTCCTGCATTCCCTACAAGTTGCCAGGGATTTCTTTCCAGCTCTTCTCACTACCACCGTCTCCCTTTGTAAATGGGCCGGGTGACTTTCTTCTGCATCTCCAGATGAAATCTTAGACGTGAGGGTCCTCCTAATGGTGGGGCAGACAGGAGAAAGGCCGCACACACCGGCAGGGGAATTTGAGTAATTCAATGGCTGGCCACAAGGAATGCTGCCACCAGTAGCTGAAATCTTGCTGGTGTTGCATGTAGCGTCCGATGCTCTGGATCTGGATTCCTGATTGGCACCTTCTTTGCAAGGAGGAAGCAATGATTGGGAAGTCGACTCCATGGGCTCAATCTGAGTAGAACTACAGTACGGTGCAGGGTCAAAACATTGCAAGCCATCTGGGGTGCAGCTACTGGAGCTTGCAGCCTCCTCTTCCTCAGCAGTACTAGCCAGGAGCATCGGCTGTGCATTGGGAAGGCTGGGCTGAGGGTCCGACATTTCTGATAAAGCACCCCCACACACACAAAAAGGCAAATATTCAAAACACACATCAGCTATTTTAAAGCACACAAATGTGCAAGATAGCACAACAGGTTATGCAGCGCAATATGAACTTTTACCCGACAAATTCAGAACACTGGTCCTTGCAGAGACAATCTAAAATGGTGCATTATTCATATGCCATTCTCCATCAAGAATGAGTTAGGCAGGTGAAACACATCTGGGAGACATCTGGGGAATCAAAATGGCTCTGAAGCAAGTCACATGGAGCAGCCACAGGTGTGTTACCAGCCACCGCTGCAGGACCAGTTCAGTGGAGTCCACGATGAGCATTAGCTCACCCACTGCATCATCACCCAGTGCATGAGGAGACAGTGAGCTGACACAAACTGCCATGGCTGATAACAGGTGGGGCCAAGTGGTGTCTGAGACTTGGGCTTGGCTCTGTTTGCTTCTGGTATACAGAGGTCCACTGGGAAATTTCCCTGCAAGTTAAATGGCCAATGCATCTCCACCCCCGGAACTTCATCCATGAAGCCTTTTGACCTGCACACTGCTAATGCTGGTTCTAAACAGGACTTGACAAAAGACAGCTGTATATTATAACTTTAAAATTCACCTCTGCAAAACAGTTTAGACCACGGTCAGCAACTAATTCTAACAGGACCATATTTCAATATGACCAAAGATAGAAAGGTCAGCACCAACAGATCTACATTGGGATCCTCAAGAAGACACCTTTCCTGATGTCCACCAGGTGTTCTGAGAAAGGGTGGGACCAGGTGGGGCTTTTGCCCAGCAAGGCTTCCGATTGGCTGTGCATACTGGCAGCAGCTGCCACCACAGCACAATTGTGTGATTGAAAAATAAGCTGCAGCAGCTGCTTGTGGTTGGCTCCACGTCTTGAAGCAGCCATCTGTGGCCAAACCCACCAAGCAGTGTCCCAAAGATGCCTGCAGGATCAGGAAGGTTGGTGACCCTGCTCTACACGCTACGTCCTATTATTGCAAGAGGAGCCAGGGCCAACGCAATTCTTTCATCCCTCTCTGCCCTAAGATGAACAACCGCAAAGGCTTTGGAGAGCTTTCCCTTTTTAATTATGCAGCTCCACTGGTCATGCCCCGATATAAGCAAAGTCAGAAACAAAAGGGAATGAGTAGCTGAAGTGCATAATAAGGGGATGGCTCTGCAAAAGTTGCCATTTGCATGAAGGGACAGGGAGGCAAAGATCCTGGGCCTGAATGGCTGTGACTGGAAGTGTCTGAAGATCAAATGGAACCCTTTGCAAGTCAGTTTCCTGTAGTTTATTCATACAGTGTCCTCCAACAACAAGCAGCCTTTTTACTGGTTAAAAGGCAAGAATGGGATCTTGTTTGAACACCGAAAAGACTGTTCTGGAAACCATGTTCCATGGGCATAAGCCATGTGAGAGGCGAGCTACAGTACGAAAAAGGAACTGAGTGAAAAAGCTGGATGAATCCAACCCCACAAGTTAACCCCAAAGAGCGACACATAATTTAGACTGCAAGCGTGGCTGAAACAAAACAAGATTATTTCAGCAGTCATGTGATCTAGCACAAGCAGTAACTACTGTGTTACTGAGGAAGATTCTGCCCATTTTGCTTCCTTTTTCTTTCCAAAACAACTGAAAAAGACAATTTTAAAAAAAATTCTGGGCATGAATCAGCCAAAGTTAAGCATGTTTAGGACTTTAGGGCATTTTTTTAATTAGACCATGCCATACTTAACTATTGCCACCTCCTTATTTAATTTACATAAAGTTTTTTATACAACTTCTTCAGCTATATTGATTTTATTTTAGAAATAAGAGTGTAGTTTTAGCAGTTACAAGTGCCTGAACTCAATAAAAATATCAGACACCTGAAAATTACTAAACTAATACTTGCCTTAATAAACTGAAAGGTTATTAAAATGCACACATTGTTTATTCATACTATTTATATTTGAAAAATACAGTAAACCTCTGCCATTTCTTTACCCTGAGAATTGCAACCAACTCTAATGGAGCGCCATCCTTCTTTACAAAACCAATAGCAGTAACTGATGTAGTCAATATGATGTATGTGTTTATGTGCCAGAATATCCAGATTCAAGACTCCATTCGGACATAAAGCTCTTTGGGAGGCCAAAGGCTGACCCACCACACGGGCTGTTGTAAGGATAAAATAGGGGGAAGGGAAACCCATACATACAACCCCCTGAGCTCCTAGGAGACAAAACGGGATAAAAATGTGACTGATGGGTGCAAATACTTAGCACACAGAGAAATGGGGAAATGTCCCTTCCTCAGACTGTAAGAGTACTGGTGTTTAAGTACTCACCCTGAGAGGAGGTCATGGTCATCCCTGGAAATATGTCCCAAGGGTTTTCAAAGGAGCCATCAACAGTTTCAGCTTCTGCTGCCAAAATCAAGAGTTTAAGAAATAGTTTTCCTACAACCAAACCTCAGAAAGGTACAGGAAACCCTGAGGGCATGACAAAGCCTTGGAGGCAGCAACAGACACTAATGTTCAAACATTCTGGGAAACCCCATTCAAAAAGACCCCTGCTATACCCAAAGCAAGTCAGAGCCATGGCCCCTGAAGTTTTCAGAATCCCAATGAGATACAACCGAGTGGGACACCTCTCCCAAATCATGAATTGAAAAATTAACTGTCAGTAAGATCACTGAAAATTTGATCTGGCAAAAGTGCAGAGTTTCTAGATAAGTTTATGAAGGAGTGGAATAAAGAAGAACTTCTGATAAACAGGAAATTGTCTTGAGCCACAAGCAAGTGTTGTTGCTCTGGGGTGCTCCTTGGCACATGGAAGGGTCTTCTTCTCTAGATACTTTGACCCCATGTGAAGGGAGCGAGAGCTCATTCCATGGGAATCAATAAAATTGCCTTTACTCAAATCCCTTATCTTCTCCAGCTCCTTGGTAGAGTGCAGTGCCCTCATTTCACACCAAGGTTTCACCCTAAGAACAAACAGCATGCATAGCCCAGGATTTAACTGTAAGTGTATGAAGAACAAAAATTAGCAGGTTTAAGAACATAAGAACATAAGAACAAGCCAGCTGGATCAGACCAGAGTCCATCTTAGGGTCTTCAGCCTCCTTCTGCTTACTCTGCAAGGAGGTACCACCAGGTGCCTCCCTTGGGAGCTCTCTCTCTACATGTAGGGATGTGAACGCGAATGGCTCCTTCAAGGCCAAGCTGTTGCTCCCGATCACCCGGTTCAAGTTACAAGCATTTGGCAATCTCAGACTCAAAGAGGACTCAAGATTTGGTGGTGTTTCCATAACCCGACTCTCTCCTCCCATAAATCTCAGTCCAAGCCCCTTTTAAAAGCTTAAGTATCCAGGTTAGTGGCCAAATTCACCACACCCTCCTGTGGCAGCATATTCCAAACACCTCAATCACATCGCTGCCATGGAAGAAGTGTTTCCCTTTATTAGTCCTAATTCTTCCCCCCAGCATTCTTCAAATGAATGCCCCCTGGTTCTAGTATTGTGGAGAAAAGAGAGAAAAATTTCTCCTCTGGTCAACAACATTTTCCTTTCAAATACCCCATGCATAATCTTTTTGTAGGACTTCCAACTCATATCCCCCCTCAGTCAGCCTCCTCTCCAAACTAAAGAGTCCCAAACGCTGCAGCTCTCTCCTCATAGGGAAGGTGCTCCAGTCCCTCAATCATCCTCGTTGCCCTTCTCTGCACTTTTTCTATCTCCTCAATATCCTTTTTGAGATGCGGCGACCAGAACTGGACACAGTACTCCAAGTGCGGTCGCACCACTGCTTTATATAAGGGCATGACAATCTTTGCAGTTTTATTATCATTCCTTTTCTAATGATCCCCAGCATAGAGTTTGCCTTTTTCACAGCTGCCATGCATTGAGTTGACATTCCCATGGAACTATCAACTAAGACGCCCAAATCCCTTTCCTGGTCTGTGACTGTTAGCACTGACCCCTGTAGCGTGTATGTGAAGTTTGGATTTTTTGCCCCTATGTGCATCACTTTACATTTTGGAGTTTGGAGTTTGCAGTTTGGAGCACTACCTCATCTTTAAGAGGGGCAGTAAGAAGCACAGGCAGGTAAAGCCATTTCCTGCCAATGCTATCCAAGTCAGGGCTTTTGGGGATGGCTATTCCTTAGCTGCTTTGAGTCTTCCAGAAAAAAGGTGGGATATAAGTGTAATGCAATAAATAATAATAGCCAATTGGTCAGTTTCAGCACTTGATAAGTTGTAATGCTTCAGACACCAAATACAATTCAGGGTGCCTGTGAAGTAATTTCATTTTTGTTCTACCTCCCTCTAAAGCTCACTTGGAAGCAGAATTCTAGGTTGAGAATGCTTTTGGCCAATGCAGCCTGCTCCCAGGGAAAGGGGTCTTAAGAGAAAAACTGGAACGTGACACTGCCTGCCTGCATGCAAAGGATGATGCTCACCATTGACAAATGACATAGTGCTGGGATCACCATCCAAACTGCTTTCATCATCAGAGGCAATGTGAGAAGGCTCTGTAAGAAAAAATACATTCCAAGTTGGTACCACTCTGAGAAAAGGAATATGCCCAAGAACCACCCTGTCACACACCTGATTGCTTCCTGCTTCCCCCAGCCACTCATTCTTCCCACACAATGTATAAACAGGCCAAATTAAGGTAGAATACTACCAAGAAATAGGAAAGGTGTTTTGCCAGCTAACCTATACTTATACCATGTACATTTCTCCTTTCTGGAACTGGTTCAGAGGACTGAGAATAATGACAGACTGTCAGATCCTGTCTTGTCAGTTTCAACCTCAACAGAGAACTGTGTTCCAGGCCAATGTATTTATGGACTTTCCCTTCCAGCGCCAATCAGAATTGGGAGTATCAGTTCAAAATTTCTCTCTAAGTAGACTCTTAATTGTAAAAGTGGGGATTAAAGGAGTTTAACTCACCAAGAGGGAGAGGCTAGTAGTAACCCCTCAAGGGTTACCTGCCAGTCAAGCAGTGAACCTGGGTTTGGGATTCAGTTGCCTTCCTAGCTCATGGATTACCATATACTTGACACTCTTTGACTGGAATCTCATTATCCAATTCCATCAGATGTTAGTGTTATTTTGAAAGCATATTTATGCTTTCCCAACACCTCCAGCAGTCATAAGGTTTTATGTAACTAGGATGCATGAAAACAAGCTTCATCTATCACCTACTCACAAGCAGGTTCCAAATCCTACTAAGAAGGATAATAACAAACATATCATTGAAACTAAAGAATGTCATGGAAAACAGCTTAAGCTTACCAAGTTCTGATTTCAGAATTTATCTTGCAGGGCCTTGAATTTGACGCTTCAAAAATATTTACGCTTGATGTGAATGTAACAGAAATACTAACTCTCAATAGAAAACACGCAAGCTCTGTGATCATTTTAATGACAACCACATTAAAGTGTGATATTCAGTTATACAATTCTATGATATTCAGCTATACAATTCTATGATATTCAGTTATGTAATTCTATAAAGCTGGACTACTCTGCAACAAGGACTGTTTCACAATGACTCAGCCACCACCTACAATCTAGAGCAGGGGTAGGGAACCTTTAACACTCAAAGAGCCATTTGGACCCGTTTTCCACAAGAAAAGAAAACACTTGGAGCCGCAAATAATTTTTGACATTTAAAATAAAGATAACACTGTATACATTGGGGTTTTTTTTACCTTTACCCGGCTCATCTCTAAAAGAGCTGCATTTGGATCCCCGGGCCCCTCCTGCTCACACCTGCAGGGCTGGCAAGGATGGGGCCAGCGGCTCGGCCCCGCCCAGCCGCCGGGAAAGCGCTCGCCCTGCCTCGGAATGGGGCTGGTGAGAGGGGAGGCTCTCAGCATGCCCCAGCCGGGCCGCTGGCAACAGGCGCCTGCACCCTGCCCACCTGCAGGGCTGGCAAGGATGAAGCCGGGCGTCTCGATCTCGGCCGGGGTCACAGGAAAACTCCAATGGGGCTGGTGAGAGGGGAAGCTCCAGAAGCGCAGTCTGCCAGCCACTGTGGGTGAAGCAGGTGCGCTTGCCCTGCTGCCTGCAGTGGCTGGCAAGGGATGTAGGGGTCCGGGCTGTTCGGGCTCGTGGAGCTGCAGTGCAAGGGCAGAAGAGCCGCATGCAGCTCTCGAGCCGCAGGTTCCCTACCCCTGATCTAGAGTAACCTTTTTCAAACTCTGGCAAAAAGAAGAGCCCAATAGAACTTACTTGGCAGGTTGCTGCTGGACTGTGCTGCCTCTTCTTCTGCATTAATCATCAGGAACTTGGCTGGGACTGTAAAGATGTCCCGGCACTGCAACTGAAATTAAAGCAATTAACTAGTTTTTGTTCCCCACATACAACACATTAGATTCATACATTCTTAATCAACGGACCAGTAAGTTCAGAAATCATTACAGTTTCACCCAACTCTTCCAGAAAACTGGGACAGAAAAGCAAATCAGAGCCACTTATTGACAGTACAGAAATTCCACCTGATTCTCTGCTCTGAAAAACAGATAAATCCAGAACCCACCTCTTTTTCAGAGATGACCCAGAAGCAAAGCTTGTAAAGTGTTTACTTTTTTTATTCTAACAAAGTCTTCCCACTAACTAGAATCCTAAGGCCCACAGCCACCCTTTCCAGTCCTTAGAATTGCATTCAGGATTTCCAGTGAAAACATAGAAAATGCATTAAGACAGACCTTATCTTGCCTGCGTTCTGCCTGCCATTTGGTGTCAGGATATTCAGACAGCTTCTCAGAATCCATCAGATTGATGGGGTCCAATGAACAGAGGCAATCCGCGACTTTTTGTTTTAAGTTGCTGAGCTTGTCCTGCTTCATTTCTGACACTACTTCAGAGACAGACAATGGCTCTTAATAGGAAAAGAAAAGGCGTGTAAGTAAAAAGAAAGTTGCTTCCATTTTTTTGCTTCTTCCCAGAAGGCCAAGGGAGCAAGACGTCATTACACCTGCACCATTTCAAATCAGCACTTCACACAGGATACTGGCAGATGGGGGGACCAAGGGGCATAGGAAGAGGTAGAGGGCTGCACCGACACATTTGCCCTCTCTGCTGGCATAAGGGGCACTCCTGGCAGCAGAGCAGGCGAAGGCCTCAGTGGCTGGGCACACCACAGCTCTGTGGCAGCAAAACCTGAAAGCAGGTGCTGCCACACAGCAATGCAGGTATCCAATCGGATGCTGGCACAGGGGGAAGGCCCAGCTGGAGTGTTCCAAGGGGTAGAGTCGACTTTAGTCAGATTCCACCCAGCCTTTAGGGCTGGGTATCCCACGGTCAGGTCTTAGGACTTGCGCACCCAAAAGGGTAGCCTAAGTCCATGAAACCCTCTGAAGAGCTACCGGGTGGCCAGGTGGTGTTGTTTTAGCTGCCTCCTTACACCATCTGGAAGCCCTGTGCAGGTGGCATGGCAGCGTGGAAGTGGCACTGTCCCTAGCCACCTCAGGAACTGGGTTGGGCTGTTAAAAGATAAGGTCTTAAGATCTTTTAATGAGACAGGAAAATATATCTAACTGACTTTCAAGGCCAGTAAAATAATAAAAAAGTATCATGGCCTGATATATTTTCCCCCTCTACCATCTTTCCCCTTTAAAAAAAACTCCAGCCTGATAAAGAATTCTGGAGAACCTAAACATTCTGCACCCCATTTTGTGTTATTTTCAATGGTCTTAATGAGAGATATTGTTTGACTTTTGCTTTTATCTTAAAAACAAGAGACCTGTAAAATGTACATATTTTACAGCTAAATGAAAGCAAAACAGATGGAATCAGTAGATTAATTAAAGAAGTAACAAGAAAGAAACTTGCTTGCATTAGGCTTTTTAGAACTGTGCCACAGGTCATTAGGTAAGCATGTTTTAGAAATAACAAACAAGGTGAAAGTATTGTAAGGAAAGCAAACAGATAACCCAGAAGGCAGTTTTGCTATAAACAAGTGGAACACAAGAGTGCTCTTTGCAATAAGAGATCCACAGGCTAAACCAGAAAGGACAAAGCCAAAAGGACACAGGACTACAGAAGAGAGAGCAAAAGAGAGGAAATTCTTTCTGATGACAAGTTTTCTGTGCTTATCGTAACACTCTGTCAATGATGGTTGTAAATTCAACTGCTTGTTCTTCCCACTTTCCCCCTTCCAACCTACTGTTACATTTAAAAAAACACCAAAAATCAGGATTCTAAACTTTGGTTTAATCCCAGTTTATGGATATGGAACAAACTCAAATTTGCCCACATGCCATCACTGAAACATAATGCTGACAGAGTTCAGTTCAAGGCTTTCCACGGTAGGAAGCTTTAACTACACCTCACGTACAAGGAGAGGACTGGTGAGAAGGAGAAGCAAGAGGGGAACTGAGCACCAGCTGCAGACAAACAAGTTTATTGTGATAACTGAATGCAGCCAAAAAAGGGGACATTAGCTGTATGCTCCAAGAACCTCTGAAGACTAGCAGGAATTCACTCTGTACCAAAACAGCCTCTTCTACAAATTGTCACAAATATGTCACTAAGAGGAAAGCTACTGATGCTCACCATACCTGAGCTGGGCAAAGGGCGCAGGGAAAGGCCTCTCCTGAAACATTCAAACAAGACAGAGTCCAGAGTTAAAAAAAAAAAAAACTTCAACAGGCTTGCACAACTATGTGCCCTCCTCCCTTTCCCATCTGAAGCGCAGAAACTCCTACAAACATCTTATTTATTCAATTTCCCCGATTTATATTATGTAATTTTTGCACTAAGATATTGTGTTAATACTTGCACTTTGTTTCAGCTGTGTTTCACTTTAAAAAAAAGGTAAAGGTGCAGGCACTGGGTCATTACTGCCCTATGGGATGATATCACAGCATGAGGTCTACTAAGCAAACTATGTTTATGGAGTGGTGGCCATTGCCCTCCCCAGTCATCTACACTTTACCCACAGCAAAAGGGGCACTCATTTTACCAGCCTCAGAAGGACAGAAAGCCGAGTCAACCTTGAGCCAGCTACCTGAAACCAACTTCGGTTGGGATCGAACTCAGATTTTATTTTACTTGGTTTTACTGAGTTTTAATTGCCACACCCTAATCTTACGATATTGCTTATCGGCTGTGTCATCCTATTGACTGCAATTATTTTAATTGTGTAATGTGCCTTGAGTCTCAGTGAGCCTATAAATGTAAATACATAAAATAAAAAATTGTACCTCAGTATAAATGAAGAAGGGATATTTTTATAATGTCTCTGCAACAACTGCCCATCTCAAAAATGTCTGCCAAAACACCCTGGGAACAGCTAGTGCCAAACATACTTCACCTTTCTTTTAAGATTTTGCTTCTTATTTATGAAGTTCCTGGACTAGCATCCCAAGGAACTCTGTTCCCCTACAAGTTTGATGTGTCAGATAATGAGAAGAAATGGGTACACAAAATTAGAGATATCGCACCTCGTGAAAGGTTTTCCGTAAACAGCCTCAAGCATGATGATCTAGTAATTACCATTTGTGTGTTGCACTATCCTTCCTCCAAAGAGCTCAGGTTGATCTATAAATGAGGATTACCCCATTTTATCCACAAAACAATCCTTCAAGATCGCTTAGGCTGAGAATCAGCAAATGGTCCAAAATTACTCAGTGGGTTTCATGATGGAGCTTTGATTTCATCTTATGCCTTCCCAGTTCCAGTCTGTTTACACCACACAGGTTTTCCTCCATCAATGGATGTGCCCCACAGGCCAATTATAAGCCCTATATTCTCTTTGATTGGGTCCTGCTGATTAGAATTTAAGTGATTTGAGGACACACAAGTTGGCCACATTCCACCTAAAGCCACTACAGTAACACCCCCATCATTTTCTATCAGGGTTTTTTAATTTATTTTAAAGAGAAGGTTAAAAGAAGGTGACAAGAGGCAAAGGATCATAGAATTCCTGTATCCTTAACCCCTATACCAAAAGAGAGAATTTCTTCTCTCACTTCTACCTGGCAAATACATCTGGCTAAGGTACAGGAGGTCTGTTTTCACTTACATCAGGCTGCCCTAAAGAGAAAAACTGCAAAACCGACAGCCGTAGATGGACAGTGAATTGACCACCTAAAACAAACTGCTATTAGAGACAGGCCCTGGACTGAAAAGATTGAGTACTACAGCAGGAAGGCAACTCACAAGCCAGGGAGAAAAAAGCAATGTACTCACAGCCACAGTTCCTTTAACTTTTGCAGCACCGATGGCTCCTGGTTGCTGTAGAAAAGAAGATACTTTAACATCCCCAGTTATTCACCATAGTCAAAAACTTCAGATAACAAAACAGCTGCCCTGCAGGGTCAACCTGTACTCAGCCAGTGACAATTTTCTAACAGAAAATTACTAAACTCCAGAAATCTGTTTGACTGTAATCTCTCTACAAATTGCTGGATGTTCTCACTCTATGGATGTGCTTAAGATCTTACAGGCATTGAATCATAAGAATCTATCTTCTCCCTCCATCTAACTTGTAGCTTGGAAAAAAAGACCCTCAAATTGATGCAGCTAATTTCCCATGATAACCTGAAGATGTGCCAAGTGATAAAGATTTTACCTTCGGTATAATTTCCATCTGTCCTCCTTATAAATACCCAAGATAAAGCTTCACGAATATTGTGCAAGTTATATTTTCTCCTCCAGTTACACAATTTGCTTATACTTTTGGCTGTAGACTTTGGAACTATTGAGTGTAAATTTCAAGACTGCAATCCTAATACAACGATTTTATTTATTGAAAACAATGTGCCTCTCAAGTAGGAAATAGGCACGGTGACTATGTGGTACCTGCATGCTTTCCTCTGTCAGGCAGCTGGGGAGGGGGGAGGCTGCTCAGAGGGAAGGGTTAACTCCTCCTTCCCCAACACTATGATCTTGCACCAGTTCCCTCTTTTGTAGGCTGACTAGTCAGTCCCGCTTCATGGACGCACCGTCACGTTCTCAAACAATTCTGTCCCACGGCAAACGGCAAGCCCCTTGGTGAAGGCCATGCGCTTCCCGCGGTTGAAAGCACGTGGAGGCTACCTCATCGCCTTTGCTCTAGAAGGCAGTGCAGCAGCCTCCCAAAAATCGGGACAAATTGTTTAAAGGCGTGACGGTCCCCTCCAAAAGCGGGACGGCTGGTCAGCCTACTCTTATGGCGCCTTTTAACTAGAACAAGAACTGCCACAAAGACTAGCAAAGTTTGTTTGGTCTGTGACACTGTTGGAATAAATATATACACCATGGGAGGCAAAATCTATTTCAAAAACCATTGTC
The DNA here is from genome assembly GCF_021028975.2 of Sphaerodactylus townsendi. Taxonomy (NCBI): domain Eukaryota; kingdom Metazoa; phylum Chordata; class Lepidosauria; order Squamata; family Sphaerodactylidae; genus Sphaerodactylus; species Sphaerodactylus townsendi. The sequence goes on from NC_059438.1 coordinate 20,920,963, forward strand.
TGCCTTCAGATGTACTGGTCACTTATTTCCCCAGTCTCTTCCTAAATTCTGTCTCTCTGGCAGGTCAACAAAGCTGCTGTACTATGCAAAAAGGTAATACAATTAGACTGGTAAGGTTAATTCCAAGACCTGGAGGCCCCATATCCTCTTCCTGGTTTAACTAAACCCAGCAGCAAATTCAGCTTTGTCAGGTTTTGTTCTAGGCTCTCCCTTTTACTGACTATGTAATTGAGCACAGAAAAGTTATTATACCAATCCGGCTGCCTCATTGCCCATCTCTTCATGGCTGTAAGATGGAAACAATCAACTATGAGGTAGAACCCACTGTCCTCCTGAAAGTGAGAGAAAAGCAGTTAGGCATGCTGGGCCTACATGAGGGCTCATCCCTAAATATGACAACGAAACTGAGATATTTTCCCTGTCTTGGATGCATCCTTAATCAAAAGTAGGAATGATCAAACCTTGGAGAATTCTCCCTCAGAATTTTTTCAATAATAATGGGGGAAAGGAAATAAGCCAGAAATAATGGGGGAAAGGAAGAAGGTAACCTTCAATGCATTAGTATTTTGTAGTATAAAAGGTGGGCTTATTCCCTAAATTTTATCAAGAACTAAAAAGAATAATGAAAAAAAAATTCCAAAACAGCAAAAAGACAATTGGGCTGAACATCTTCCTGAAATGTATAATTCCAGTGCATTAGAAATAACAGCCATTTCTCAATCAAACTCTGCTATAGTGAATTAAAGATCAGCCTTCTATACTAGTTAGCTTAGATATTAATAAATGTTCTATTTTGGAATGTTCTGTTTGAGGAAAAAGAAGACTAACTTTTCCCAGTATGAGGCACTGCAGATTCAAGTTGTATTTATCACAAACAAACACTTAAGTCAAACAATACTCTTAAGTCAAACAATACTCTTAAGATATCAACAAAAAGCTTCACTAGGCTCACATGGTAAATTATATCCTAGTCACGCCTCTGACTGCAACTTTTATTTAAAATATATGTTCCCCAACTCTCTGCTAGAACTTTTATGAGTGATTTTATTATTTATTGCAATTGTCTTACTCTAAACTGCCCAGAGACTATTAGGAGAAGGGTGGCCTATGAAACAAACAAATAAATAAAATACCACTCATCTTCATATGACAAAATGACAATTCAAATCGACCTCAGGTAGTAAGGTGTTTTTTAACCAAAAAAGATAGAAAAACAAGCATGCAGTTATTCTGTTGCATTTTTAAATTCTGCCATCTCTCGGGTGAGCACAGGCTGCTGTTTAAGATTACCAATAACCCTGCGAAATAGAGTAGGCCATTACTTTAAGCTGCTAAATTCAGTTTTATGTCACTAGCTTGTACTAATTCTTGTAGTGATTATGACTACTTCTTTTTTTTTTTACTTTGAGAGCAGCCTCAAGAAGGTTTGGAGAGGCAGCCTATGAAATCTCTAAATAAATAGAACACTGAAGGTTGGCACCTTGCCCTTGGTTGCTAAACAGGGGTTAAAATCTGGGTTTTGTACACATACATACATACACCCCCCACCCACAAAAGCTACCCTTGTTGGGATGTATATAACTACTTTCCCATACAAGTGTATTTTTACCATATAAATATGGAAAACAGGAGTCACTCTTTAAACACCTCAAAAATGGCAGGCGCTCGAGAGGCCTGACGGTTTGGAGAAAGACAGAGGTTCGCACTACAGAAGGCCCTATATCTCAACAGCCAAGAAACCCCAAACCCCCAAACTACTGACTGTGATCCTAGCACACACCCTGAGGAGTCTGTGAAATAACACAGGCAGTCTCTTATTCACACACACTCAAGCACCGCCATTTGGAACCTGACTGAAGCAGTCACAGATTTTCCCGCCAATTTTTCTGAGGCAATCAGGTGTAGGCTGAAGTCCCAGCCCTGCCTCGCTACTTCTTTCTCAGATTCTGCTCATACTGTCTAAATCAAGTAGAGACTCTTACTCCTATGATCTTCTTCCGTCCTAAATATGCGAGCATCAGATACTTGTTACCACAAGCTACATTTAATAAAGCACTTATTTGCTCAGTCAATTCAGGAATTGCCCTACTTCTAAACAGTAAAAAAAACAGATATTGGAAAAGACTGCAACATTTCTTCTGCAAGTGACTGCTATTCGTACTCAACAACAGAAGAGAACTTGATCTTGTTTTAATAGCTATTTATTATATATTTATTCTTATTTTTTATGCCTAATAAAGCTTACATGTATGTACCGGTAGGTACTGTTAGGCACAGGGCAGAAGCCCTGTACTCAGAGCTAAGGCTCTGTCCGGTTACTCAAAAATAACCATCCATAAGCTTCTTCAGTGTTCAGAGTTTTATTGTTTCAATTCTGCGCAGAAGAGGGAACCAAGACTCTCCTTTAAAAATCAGACAGGGAGCCGATTCGAAGCGCTGCCCCCTGTGTAACATAATTTATAGTTACAAAAACATACCTCCCCGCTTCTTGCTCATTGAGTTGAGTCAAGTAGACGTACAGACCTGGTCATCTTATCCCACCTCTTACCACACCTTTCCTTCCCATATTTCTAATGTAACTTGAGTCTAAAACACCTCATGTATAAAGTTTCTATAGCAATCAAGTCTTCTGCTAATTCTTATCTCCTTGGTGGGGCCCTGTGTCTTTCAACTCAAGGCCAGTGTCAGGCTGCTCTGAGTTTCGTTTCTCGCTTCCCTTTAATTCACCCCTTTCGCATTCCTTCGTGTTTACCAAATCTTCAGCAAACTCAATTCCAAGCCTCATCAGGGATGTTAGCTAAGATGATTTTATATATAACGTGCTTCACTCTTTGTGCAGGCTAACTTTTAAGGCTACCTATATGTGGCTATATGGCTTAAAACACTATAAACTATATATGTGTACATATCAGTACTTCTTTCTCAGCTCTTAGTCTAGGGCTCTAGGCTGAAAATAAGACCTACCCCCAAAATAAGTCCTAGAATGATTTTTTGGAATTTTTGGAGGATGCTTGAAACATAAGCCCTACTCCAAAAATAAGCCCTAGTTACAGATTCCCCAGTGCAGCTGATCTGGCCATGTGGGGGGCGCAAAATCATGGGAAAAAATAAGACATCCCCTGAAAATAAGCCCCAATGCATCTTTTGGAGCAAAAATTAATATAAGACCCTGTCTTATTTTTGGGAAAACATGGTATCAACACTTTCCTGCCTCAGGCAGGCAGAAGGTGGGGAGAAAAAGAAAAGAAGACTAAAGATCTTACAACAGAATTCTGGGAAGATAAAATCAGAGAATATGCTATTATGGCCAAACTATCAAATTATGTCAACAGACAGCCAAAACATGAATTTGATGAGACATGGGAATCTAACTTTTTAATATGAAGCTGAATTGATCATGTCAAAAATAAAAATGATGTACACCACTGCTAACCAATTCAGTCATTTCAAGATCTTCCTTTTTTCCTATTATTGTTAGGCACAGGGCAAAGCCCTGTCCTCAGAGCTAAGGCTCTGTCCGGTTACTCACAAATAACCATCCATAAGCTTCTTCAGTGTTCAGAGTTTTATTGTTTCAATTCTGCGCAGAAGAGGGAACCAAGACTCTCCGTAAAATCAGACAGGGAGCCGGTTGAAAGGGGCTGTTGCTTGTGTAACATAATTTATACCCTCTTACAAACATCCCTCCTTGTCTTCTTGCTCATTGGTTTGAGTCAAGTAAACGTACAGACCTGGTCATCTTATCCCACCTTTTACCACACCATTCCATCCCATATTTGGTGAAACTTAAGTTAAAAACACCTCATGTATAAAATTTATATAACAACTACTGGTTTCTATAGCAATCAAGTCTTCTGCTAATTCTTATCTCCTTGGTGGGGCCCTGTTTCTTTCAACTCAAGGCCAGTGTCAGGCTGCTCTAAGTTTCGTTTCTCGCTTCCTTTGTGTTAACCAGACTTTACTGAAAAGTGCAGAAATCTCCCCCACTTCTCCTAAGCAAGGCCTCTCTACTAATAAAATTACAGTTCTTTGTTTAACTAACAGCATCTTACTGACCTTTTATAAATTACCTCTAATATACTTTATATGATTAAATATATGGTTTAAAACATTACAAACTATATGTTCATATCATTATGATCCTAAAAGGTTATGAACTGATTGATATTTCCCTGATTGCTTGAACAATACCTTTTCCTTTTGAAAAAGTCTGCCTGCAACAGTAAAAATAGTCTCTCAGTTCCCCACATTTCCAGCTGTCTTTGATATATTAGCTTGGATGGTTTAAGTTGCCACTCACAGAGAATTTTATTAAAAACTCCCATTTAAATGAGTTAACCTAAATCACAGTGGCCCATTATCAAGGATACAGCCACAAATTTTCGGTGAAAATTCTCTCAGTTTTCCTCAAATGTTATTATTAGAAAATTTGACATTTGCAGTTTGTAACATATTTTTCTTCTGCTCCTTAGTATCTTGGCTTTCTTTGAAACTCTGGTCTGCCAAATCCTAGTCTGAAACTCTAAACGGTATACCACACCGGCTTTATTAAATATGTGTTTATTAAGGAAATGTATAAGCTGCCTCTTCAGATCCCCTTGAAGGAACTCACATAGTAAAAACACAATAAGATCATAAAAGCTATATTAATATTAAAACATCACCAACATAAAGATGCAAAGCAAGTCATAAAAACAGTGTAAAACATCCATCAGTCTAAATTGATACCCATAGACAGCCCAGAAAGGCCCAAAAAAGAAAACTTCAGTTAAAAACCTAGGTAAAAAGAAATATTTTAAAAGAGCTGAAAGATGGAGGGGAGCATCTGCTATAAGCAAAAGATTTAATATTATTTATGGTGTATATAACAAAATACATCTTCCTTCAACAAAGCACAGCCCTTGCAGATATGACCTGGTAGTTTACACTCATCTCCTCTACAGCAACCAATACCCATCTCATGCACAATACAAACATTAATGAAACCTTTCTAGTTATACACAACCCATACTCAGAAATATCCAAATCATGGACATTTAACAACAAAGAAAGACTGGTTCTGGTGGGTTTTCTGGGCTGTATGACTGTGGTCTGGTGGATCTTGTTCCTAACGTTTTGTGATACACCTCTGAAGATGCCAGCCACAGATGCAGGCAAAACGTTAGGAACAAGATCCACCAGACCACGGTCATACAGCCCGGAAAACCTACCAGAACCAGTTGAATCCAGCCATGAAAGCCTTCGACAATACAACAAAGAAAGAGTTTTAAAACACTGAAACACCTGGCTGACTGACCTTTCCTAGTCCAGAAAAACCCATGTCATTTCATTTATTTCATTTCATTTATTAAATTTCTGGGTTCAGGGCAGTTAACAGCATGATACCATACAAAAAAAAGTTACACGATACCTAAAAACAATTCTCCTTTATACTAATTTGCAAACCTAACACAAGATGGCGGCATAGTTTATACATTCACCTAAAAACGATATAATCATACCTTCCCATAGCAGCAAATTGGGTTTGGGTGGAAACCATATCAGACTCTAAATCAACAACCATCAAAATATAACTCACCTATAATAAGGTGAAAGTAAAATAAATAGATCAATAAAATAACATAAAATGGGGTGAAGTAAAGGGAAGGTCCAAAGATTGTAAGATGTACTTAACTATATGCCTGGTGGAGCACCTCTATCTTGCAGGCCCTGTGGAACTGTAATAAGTCTCACAAGGTCCTGGTGTCACACAACAGAGCGTTCCACCAGGTCAGGGCCAGAACCAAAAAAACCTTGGCCCTGGTTGAGGCAATCTGAATGTCCTTTTCCTAATTCAGGCCACTAAGTGTATTTCTAATTGCTTACCCAACCCTTTAATTCCTCTCACTTGGATTTGGCAGTCTTGCAAGAGAGATGCACCCATGAATTCAGATTTTTCTCACACTCGCTTTTGGTCCTCAGAAAGATGATTCCTGAGGTCACAGAACTCACTTGGACAGACGACCACACAGGTCAGGAGCTGCAGTGAGAAGTGTAACTAGACAAAACCATCGCTCCTCCCATCAGCTGAGCTGCTCTTGCAGAGGGGGGAGCAGATTTTATTTCTTCCCCTTCCTCATTACAGATCCCCCACCCCCCCATCCCCACTGTTTATCCATGCAGGCTGTGATCTCAGGAATCACATTTCTGAGGGATGAAAGGGACAGCTAAGGAGATGGGAAAACAGCAAAATCCAATACTTCTTTCATGGACAAACTGCTGACTCCAAGATAGAATATTTCTACAAGTCTGCCTGCCTACTTCCCCACCCAATTTTGAAAGTGTTTTTGAGTTGCCAACCTTTGAACTGGCTTCATGTTTGTCCCATTAACATAAAATTTATCTATAACAATAAGTGGTTGCCAGTGGTTTCTGTAGCAAAATTCACAATGTGGACCAAATTTTCTAAAACAAAAATCATTTTAAAAAATCTACAAATCAGCACTTGCTTTCAAAAAATCCATACACAACAACATATCCAGAGTGTCGTGTGCCTTACCACTTTGGTTGCCTCTTTAACGCACACCCTAAAATTCTTGATGACAATGAACTGGCCAAGTATGCTGGAAAACCCAGACTGTGGAGGAAAGCTAAGAAAGAGACACAGAGGAAAGGGAATGGTTACGCTGATTTATATAAAAATACATGTAAGGAGCATCTATAAAATGCCATAGGAAGAAGGGTTGAAATTAAGTGTCAAAAGGGACTGTATATTCCCTCACATCTCTAGCCATATGAACATATTACCCATGTTTTTCTCTGCCACTACGCTGTTGTTTATTGTCTTTCAAAGCAAATACTGCAATGTGCAAAAACTCAAATGAGGACATATGCAGCAAGATTTACTGGTTTCCTTAACATAGGCTGTTTCGAACACCAAAGCATCCAACCTAACTCCCACTTTTCTCATTTCATAGAATATGCAAAACAAACATGTTCAGGATGGCATTTTTACCAAGAGAATAGAACAGTAGAATAATGGAACAGCATAGGAAGTCACTTCTACCGTGTTTCCCCGAAAATAAGACAGTGTCTTATATTAATTTTTGCTCCCAAAGATCCGCTATGTCTTATTTTCAGGGGATGTCTTATTTTTCTGTGTTCTGTTCATCAGACATGCTTCCAAACAAAAACTTTGCTACGTCTTACTTTTGGGGGATGCCTTATATTTCACACTTTAGCAAAACCTCTACTATGTCTTATTTTCCAGGGATGTCTTATATTCGGGGAAACAGGGTATGAGCACTGTAGTCTATTGCAATGTTAATCATACATATCACCTCCTTTTCTATTGCAATGTCCTTTACCCTCATAATCCTCTTTCATCCTCATTGTACGTCATGCCTTAAACAGTTTTTTTTGCTGCCATAGTTTGCATTGCTTTTTCCAATTTTGTAAATAGTTTACAAATTTTGCATCGTTATTGTAGAGAATCCTCCAGTGTTTTCCAGATAAATTAGGAACTGCACTTATCAGCCTGGCCAGCATGGCCAATTGGCCATGCTGGTAGGGGCTGATGGGAATTGTAGTTCCTGAACATCTGGAGAGCCGCAGGTTCCCTACCCCTGGTTTATTGGAAGGCTTTGCTGCCTCCTTGAATTGCTTTTCATATTTTGTAACAGGAAAGGAGACCACCAAGGAAGTCCAGGGTTGCTGCACAGAGGCAGGCAATAACAAACCACCTGTTTTCCCCTTGCCTTGAAAACCCTATGGAAGTTAAATAAACCTAATAACCACCCAGAAAGAGAGCTGAGAACAGAACTGTTTCCCATGTCAATCAGAAAGCCAAAAAAATGCACACTTACCATTTTGCCTTCTGAATGACTCTAGCTGGAATCACAGTTTGAATGTAGTGATGTCCATCTGAAATGTTTACAACAGCTTCGGGGTTCTGCCCATCTGCATCCTTCAAAACCTAGCAGCAAATTTGTGGGAAACGACAGGGACAAGGTACAGCATTTCCAACACACATCACAAGAAACAGTACTCATTGCTCAGAGACCCCATTCTTTGTTTACAACAAAGAGGCACATACAAGGCTCCTGAAATTGGAGATATTGTAGGGCAGTAGTGGTACAGGTATCACTACTGGGATGGAGGGTTTTCTTAACAATTATTAAGAATTCACTCCACCTCAATTCCCATGACCATCTGCAATTGTGATAAGAAAAAGAAGTTGGATTTATATCCCCGCTTTCTCTCCTGCAAGGAGACTCAAAGGGGTTTACAAACTCCTTTCCCTTCCCAAACACCCTGTGAGGTAGGTGCGGCTGAGAACTGCGACTAGCCCAAGGTCACCCAGCTGGCGTGTGTTGGAGTGTACAGGCTAATCTGAATTCCCCAGATAAGCCCCCACAGCTCAGGCGACAGAGCGGGAAATCAAACCCGGTTCCTCCAGATAAGAGTGCACCTGCTCTTAACCACTACATCACTATTTCCTGCCAACCCTACATGCCATGAATTAACCATTTGTAACCATTTGGCACACTAGTAACAACAACAGAATGTCTATAAGTGTCCTTTCTCATAAAAATGGAACCCAGAGTGCTGGATGGGATGTAAGATATGGAAGGCTGAGAAACACTCCTGTTTGGGGACATTCCCTCCAAGATTTGAGATAGACCTGTATTTGTTATCTGGTCCAGAGAACTAAGATTTAGTTGCTTCTATTCTACAGCCTGCTAGTGGCTGATGAATCCCTTTTTCTCATCAGCTGCCAGCAGAACTGGTGGCTCCACACAGCAATTAACATAGTTCAATGCTCCCCATAAAAGATAACAACACATAGGACCCCGTTATTAAGCATGAGCCCTGTTTAGCAAAGGTCCCGCATCTCCCTTCAACTGCCCCTTTAAATTAAGCTACTTGTTCCACAGCCCTTGCTTCTTATCTCTGCTTAATTCATTAGTTCCCACTCAGTTAAGCTGACATGGCCACTTGGTCATGCTGGCAGGGGCTGATGGGAATCGTAGTCCATGAACATCTGGGGGGCCAGAGTTGGACACCCCTGTTCTAAATGGATGCTTAAGCAATTCCTTTTCCAGGAGGGAGGGGTTAATTAATGCTTCTGCAAACTCCCTCATAATTGTGAAAAGTCTGAGCTGTTTCATAATTCAGCAATAAGGAGAAAAACTGTGGTACCCAGTAAACAAGAAGTAATTAACTAGACCAGGGGTAGGGAACCTGCAGCTCGAGAGCCGCATGCGGCTCTTCTGCCCTTGCACTGTGGCTCCACGAGCCGAGCCGCCGGCCCCATCCTTGCCTGCTCTGAAGGCAGCAGGGCGGGCGCACCAACTGCCCACGGTCGACTGGGCCGCACCGCGGGCTTCCCCTCTCGCCCGCCCCGTTGGAGAGGGGCGGGCGCTTTCCCGGCGGCTGGTGAGGCCGAGCCGTTGGCTTCATCCTTGCCCGCCCTGCAGGCAGCAGGGCGGGCGCATCCATGCGCTTCTCAGAATGAGCAGAGTAAAAGGTAAAAAAAACCCTATATATATAGTGTTATCTTTATTTTAAATGTCAAAAATTATTTGCGGCTCCAAGTGTTTTCTTTTCCCGTGGAAAACGGGTCCTAATGGCTCTTTGAGTGTTAAAGGTTCCCTACCCCTGAACTAGACCAAGAGCAGAAACTGGCTGAGACAGAGTGAAAGAGAAAATTGTTAGACAGTTTGCTTGGGAAGCATCAGTCGTGCTTTGTTAATTAATATGTGGAAGGTTGTAGTGTCACCAACTTCTTGGTATGAATGAGAAACCACACAGTTTGGTTCTGGGCAAATCGCTTGGCATTCTATGCATTCTAAGCCACAGCGAAACAAAAATAAGACAGGTGAGAGCAAGGACCACTTATTGTTGCACATGCAATCATCACAAACTTTGTGCTAAAGTAGAAAGCCTCCTCTACTCATAGAAGCTGACTGATTCTTCTTCCTCCTTCCATATAGCTAGAACAGCCAGTTATGCCAGTATCACAGGATCACTTGCTGGATGTGAAAAGGAGACAAGCCCTTCTGATAAAGAAGAGTTGGGTTTTTTTGAAATATGTAGAACAGTTAGTAAAAGTAAAAATTGATGTAAATAATGAATTACTAATTGTGCGGATAATAGATGATATAGGAGTGAACAGAAGTTTGGAACCATTGTATAAAATAATGATTAGAGCAGCACATGCAGTGTTGGCGTTGGGCTGGAAAGATAACAAAAATGGACAGTTTCAAAATGGTTGGAATACATATGGGAACAAATACAGTTAGAGATCTTTGAGAGACTGACAAAAAATAAATTATGGAAAGAAAAAATGGAAAATATTATGAAGCTATGGACATTGTATGAAAAATGGATGGAAGAAGCCGGATTTAACGAAGAACTATGGAATAAGAGAATAAGAAGAATGAATCTCCTGCTGCTTGCATGAAATAACCAATAGAAAAGAGGGGGGAGGGGGGAGAAAATGGAAAAATGTATAGATGGAATGAAGATACTGATTGTAACAAATGTATAAATATTCTATACAATTTAAAAAAAGAAGAGTTGGTTTTTGTACCCTGCTTTTCTTTACTGTAAGGAGTCTCAAAGTGACTTGCAGCCATCTTCCTTTCCCCTTCCCATAAAAGGCATCTTGTGAGGTAGGTGGGGCTGAGAGAGTTCTGAGAGAACTGTCATTAGCCCAAGGTCACCTGGCAGGTTTCATGTGGAGGAGCACAGAATCAAACCTGGTTCTCAAAATTAAAGTCCACTGCTCTTAACCACTGCTCTCAATAAAGACTTCCATGTTCACCACAGCTCCAAAAGTCCTTTTAACCCACCCTGAGGACTTGCCCATACTGTGTTTCCAGTCTGTCTTTTGATTCATTGTACTCCAACAGAAGATTCACAATCCAAGGATCCATATAGTCGGGCCTGTTCTTGTCCAGTGGGCTATCCTCATGGTCAAATCTAAAAGAATAAGGGTTAATGATTAAGTCAGAGGACACTAGAGGCTTGCTGACAGAGCAAAGAGGCTGGGCTGAAACAGTAGCAACCCCACCACAAATCCTGCAAAGCAAGAACACAACCAAAGTAAGCACAACCAACACTCAACAGCAATCCTAACTGGTTCTGCAGATGGCTCTAGAAAGCTTTAGGTCAGTGATGGTGAACCTTTTTGAGACCGAGTGCCCAAACTGCAACCCAAAACCCACTTATTTATCACAAAGTGCCAACACAGCAATTTAACCTGAATACTGAAGTTTTAGTTAAGAAAAAATGGTTGGCTCTGAGGCGTGCATTACTCGGGAGTAAGCTTGGTGGTAGTCGGTGGTTTTGCTTTGAAGCCAGCAACCGAGCTTACTCCCAGGTAAAGGATCGTGCCTTGGTTCTTTGCATGAAAATCAGTGGGGTTTAACAGCGCTTAACCTATACTGCTTCCCCAAAACTAGGTCTTAGGTTTAATGCTAATAATCGAGCCCAGTGGCCCAGGCCAGCCTAGATGTGGGGGGGGCAATTCCCTCCCCCCACATGATGAACTCTGTGCGTGCCCACAGAGAGGGCTCTGAGTGCCACCTCTGGCACCCGTGCCATAGGTTCGCCATCACTGCTCTAGGTGGCTTCTAGAAAGGAGCTTAGAAAAACTTTTCAAGTAATCTTGCAAAACATTCTCCAGGTTTTGGTGTCTTCTTAACCAATTCATTGTTTCAGTTAAAATAAAAATTTCTTAAAGATATCAAGTACAGCTCCACTAAATCATAAATACACCAGCACAACATATTTCAAGCTGAGCACCCATTGTGCAAAATGAAATCCTGGCCATTTATGCATCCACTACTTACCCCACGGCTGTTTGGTTCACAGTGGAGGTTTCCCCTGGCTTTTTGCTTACACAGGGATCCTCCTCTTGTGAAGTGTCCCAAGTGGAGCCGAGCCACCATTTTGTCCACCCGCCGCTTCCTTATTGATTTTGTGCAATCTCCATTTGGGAAGGTTGCCTGCCACCTTTCTTACTTGCTTGGGTTACTTCACTACATCATGACAATTTCATGTCAATTTCACAGGAACTAACATCCATCAATAGACCTTCAGCATTAAAAGGAAAAGGAAAGAAAACCCTCTGATCACTCAGGAGCGGAGCCTGAAGAGTGGAAAAAACTGCTGTGGAATTGGCAGGGGAAGGCAGGGAGAAGCGAGAAAACCCAAGAAAGCTTAAACACATGTTGATCTTCGCTTTCCCTACAAAAGGGTGAGGAAAAAGTCGCACTTTAAGAACTTTCAACCTGGAGGGATTCTTTGATGTGAAGGCGGATTCTTCGGGGATTCTTTGATGTGACTGCCAAAGAGGGGGAAATGTGCTTGTTACCATCTGAACCACCAGAGTTGGACACCCCTGTTTTAGCTGAAGATGCCAGGCATTGAAACTGGGATGCTGAGTGATGCTCTAATGCTGTGCCACTGTCCCTTCCCAGTTCGTGAAGCGGGATTTTCAAACGCCCATCATGTCCACACGTTCTCCGTCCCCTTTTTGCATTGTGTTTGGCAAGCCAGCCACCCCCCGGCACCAGCAAACTTACTCCGGGCTCGGCGGATCGAGGTACAAGCGCCTGGGCACCCTCCGCGTCCGCAACGGATACCGAGACTGCCCCGGGTTCATAGCGGCGTCTGAAGCCCCGCGATGAGCTGTGCCGTGTTGCTCCCTTTCGTGGGTCTGATTCCCAGGTCTCTGCCCCGCTGTGCCTTCCACTGACGGCGGTGCAGCCCGAGGGGGGCTTTGTGCCAATCCTGCCTTGCCCAGCCCAGATTCTACAAGCGACCCTCTGCCAATCAGGAAGTGACGATAGTCGCTCGAATGCCTAACCAAACCGCCCAGACTGCCTGTGATTCCAGGCGCACTACTGAGCAAGGCGCCCCCTTGTGGCTGGCTGGTCTCTGCAGCGTAAGATTCATTCCGCACAGCTTATTTGCGACTTGCAGTCGTTATAAATAAATTCTTTTTCCATTTCCAAAAAGGGAGAACGAGTTCATTTATACAGATTTGTAAATATACTGTACGGAATGAGCCTCTCGCCCTTTGCAAGTATGCACAAGACCAAGCCTTGGAAGGCCACCTTTGCTTCTGGATCTTTCAAAAAGGGCAGCTCCAGTGCGAGCAATTTCAAATTCGAGGCCTCAGTTGAGACCCAGGCTTTCTGTCCCTGGACAGACGCTTATTGTATTGGAGCAAAGTCTGTCACTTCTGCAACGAGCGGAAAACAATCTTCGAGCCGCATCCCTGACAAGCGTGCAGTTTGCACCTTGGTAAATAATAAAAGGAATGAATTAATGACAGAGAAAGCCCTTGGCTACATGAGGCAGCACCGAAAGCAGAGGCAGAAAGCTCCAAACCTCAAGAAATGTCTGGTCTGCCTACAGCCTTTTGTTCCTATTCCCAGTTTTGGTTTTCTATGTTAATGTGTACACGCAGGTCACTTATGTTGGCATGTAGCAAGGGTGGGGCGAGCTGGGGCTCGTACCTGGGTTCTGCATGACTGGGAACGCCTGGCCATGATTGCCCCTTACTACAAACAGTTATCACATGGTGAGAAGATCTACACAGTATCTCTCACCAGCATCCCAGAAGTATCCTAAGCAGAAGTTATGCCCTTCTAAGCCCACTGAAGTCAGTGTACCTATAGGGTATAATACTGTGTAGGATGGTATTGTCAGAGACCTGGTTCTCACTGAGGTGGCAAGCTTGAGGTAAGAGGTTGTGGCTCTGTGGTAGAACTTGGTCCCTGGTCCAACCCCTGGTATCTCCAGTTAAGGATCAGATTGTAGGTTATGGAAAGATCTCAGCCTGAGACACTGGAAATCCACCGCCCCTCAGAATAGCCAATACTGACTTTGATGGATCAGTGTTCTGATTCACTATAAGCCATGTCCATGTCTGGACTGTATTACTTTAAATTGCAAAGGGGGTCTCACCAGATGAAATACTTCCTATTGTAGGGAAATGCCTATGCAAAGAAAACTAGCATGCCAGGGGGGAAAAGGCTAGATTAGAACTCTCCTCGCATTCTTGTTTTCCACAGAAAGGGGGATTTATTTTAGGGATAAGCGTTGAATGCAAAGTGGTATAGCCCAGAGATGTTGGGAAGAGTGTGGTATGGCCCACACATGTGCTAGGAAGAACAATGCATCTGAAATTGCATCACCTAGGAACTAGGACTGCAGTCCTAAGAATGCTTTCCTGGGAATAAGCCCTATTGAATAAAATGGGAATGACACCTGAGTAGACCTGCTTAGAACACCTAAGCTGTTAACTCAAAGGAGGGAGTTGTAATTTTGGATACACAAGAGTGGAATGCTAAAAACCACTGCTAAGGAGGCCATTCTACTGGGAGGTGCTTCTCTGTGACGTCTACCTAACACTAAGTTCTTATGCAGAAGTTTAGGCACATTTAACATTCCATATTAATACTTTTTCTCTCCAATTATTCCCCTCTGGAGTTCATAGCTCCCTCCCCAATTAACCTCTCAACAACCCCTCTGATATAGGCTAGGCAAAGAAAGGGATTAACCCAGACTCACAAGTCAATGAGTTTATATATCCTAGAGCCCATCTGCCATATCCTTCCACCCTATTATCTAATCCAGAGACCCCCATGTGGTGCCCACCAACACCTTTTCTGCACCCATCAAATGTTTTTTAAAAATGGGAAGGCCAGATGGGGCTTTTGCCAAGCAAGGCTTCTGATTGTGTGGTGGAGTCTCCTTCTTCGGAGGTTTTTAAAGAGAGGCTCAATGGGCATCTGTCAGGAGTGCTTTGACTGTGTGTTCCTACATTGCAGGGGGTTGGACTTGATGGCCCTTGGGGTCCCTTCCAACTCTATGATTCTATGACTGACCACTAGAGAATTGATTGACTGTGCAGATTTTTTACAATTTTGCTTTGGCAGCAGCTGCTACCACACCACAAGTATCTTCATTATGACTGAAAGTATGCAGTGGCAACCATTTTATAGTAGCTCCACCTCCTGCAGTAGCCATTTTATGGCAGCCGTTTTGTAGCTACCCTCAACCCGCTGTGTCAGAATTCCAAAGAGGTTCATTTATTCAGAAGGTTTTGGGACTCCTGGTCCAATCTAATATTGGTTACTGTTGGACTAGGATCGTAGACACCCAGGTTTGAATCCCCCCTCTGTCACGAAACTTGCTGGGTGACCTTGGGCCAGTCACACACACTCAGCCTAACTTATCTCACAGCATTGATGTGAAGATAAAATGGAGGAGAGAAGAAGGTTGTAAGCTGCTTTGGGTCTCCATTGAAAAAGAAGGCAAGTTATAAACAAAGCAAATAAATAATTAAGCATGGGGGACGGAGTGGTCCAGAGTCGAATCTCCACTGAATTATGACCTTGGGCTGGACACTCAAACCAAACTATCTCACAGGTAGTCATTGTGATAATATAACGGACGGAAGGCAAACGTGATCTTCTTGGAAGAAGGCGAGATAAAAACATAGATTTACCAAATGCTATGATGTTTATTATTATTATTATTATTATTATTATTATTATTATTATTATTATTATTATTATTATTATTATTATTATTATTATTATTTAAAATACTGTGCACTAGCAGTTTTCCTCAAAGGTCTTACCCTTTCTTTTCAGCTCCTGTGTAATTTGGGGCCCTTTTGGATCAAGTGGAAGTGAAATGTAATCCATCACTGGCCAATCAGTCCCATTAACAGAGCAGTGGTGAAGCTGAGCTGGCAGAGGAGATGCAAATTTGTTAGCTGCCAAAAATGATATCAGCAATTTACACTACGGTGGGGAGGTAATGTGAAGTGGTGTGTGTAATTGGGTGTGATAGAGCGTGCCTGGCGTACAGCGAAGCACAAGTATATTAGCAGAAGAGCGGGGTTACAAATAAGCCCATGTTAGTTTCAAAAGCTGCTAGCTGTTCTGGGCTGAACGGCTCTCTGTGTCCGTCTCTCTAACCTCTGGGGCTTTGCTGTGATATTTGCACTCTGGCAACTTGGAAAGAAGACGGGGGAATACATCCCTCTCGTGAGGCTAGCATGACTCAGCCTTGCAAAGAGAGGGGAACAAATAGCTTTGCTCACAAAGCTCATTCATCCTCTCCCATAGGGCCCGTGATGGATCAAGAATTCCTTTTTACACTTGACAAGTATCATGCTGTGGAATAGCCATTAAGTCAATGGCAGAGCTGTAATTTAAATGCCTGAAGCCACGGCCAAGCTGCTGCGCTTGACTTCTCTCTCCGCTCGTGAGGAATTTCCACATCACTTTGGAAGGATTTGAACTTGTGGCACCTCCGTTCTTAGGAATTAAACCTGTATCATCACAACGGCGGAGAGCTGAAAGAAGCTGCGCGCAGAATTTATCCTGAACTGGCAAATGCTTAGCTCCTTGTTTATTTGTTTAGGGAATGTATACGCAAAGACTTGTGCTTGCAAAATGTCAGGGCCATCTCAAGCAGAGCTACACCCTTCTGAGCTCACTGACTTCCATAGACTTAGAAAGGTATTACTCTGCTTGGGATCATACTGCATGTCCACCAATACCTCTGAAAGTCTTAGGAAGGACTTTACAACGATGCAATGCCATACGTACAATAGCACTTTTGAAGCATTCATAGAAAGAAGAGAAAGTAAGTTTATTACAGTCATTGAGCAGCCATCATATAAAAAATAAAAACACAATAGATAATACATCATTAAGTTGAAATCCATACTGAATTAAAGTAATCACTCAATTAAAAAAATTAAAAGTTTAAGATCCTCTTGCAGATACCCCATGCAAACTTGGCCATATTTAGAGTTATCCTCTCATCGGATCCATTTTTAAAAATAGACATAATGGTTTTTCTACCTCTGCACAGATATTTAAAGAGAAGGGGGTCGATCCAGAGTTTGCGTTCCTCAGTCATCTTGTTACAGTCAAATATAAGGTGTTCCAAAGTTTCATAAGAACCATTGTGCCATGTACATAAGCAAACTTCTTTTAAGATCTTGTTTTGTTTGTCTGCTTAGTAGGTTTTTGTTTGGTCGAACCACAGCTTGGTAGGTAAAACACTGTGTCTCAACAACATAAAGCAAGAAGAGAAAGTAAGCATCTGAAAATCTGTTTTAAAAAGCACACAACTGTAGGTGTTTGAAATTACTCTACAGTCTTTCAGTATGTACATGCAAAGGAGTCAGCATGGTGTAGTGGTTAGAGCAGTGATGGCGAACCTTTTTGAGACCGAGTGCCCAAATTGCAACCCAAAACCCACTTATTTATCGCAAAGTGCCAACACCAGCAATTTAACCTGAATATTGAGGTTTTAGTTTAGAAAAAATGGTTGGCTCCGAGGCGCACGTTACTTGGGAGTAAGCTTGCAACACTTCAAATGGGTGAATCACGACCCTAGGAGGGTTTACTCAGAAGCAAGGCCCATTGCCAGCAACCGAGCTTACTCCCAGGTAAAGGATCGTGCCCAGGCTAGCCTAGATGTGTGTGTGTGGGGGGGTGATTTTCCGCCCCGCCCCCATGATGAACTCTGTGCACGCGTGCCCACAGAAAGGGCTCTGAGTGCCACCTCTGGCACCCGTGCCATAGGTTCGCCATCACTGGGTTAGAGTGTTGGGCTAGGATCTGGTTGAATCAGGCTGCAATCCTTGCCTTGCCATGGAAACTTGTTGGGTGACCTTGGGCGAATCTGACCTACTTCCAAGGGTTGTTGTGAGGATAAAATGGAGAGGATCATTATGTAAGCCAGTTGGGAAGAAAGGGGGGGGGGGTTTATAAATGCGGTAAGTGTATAATAAATATAGCTGAACTGGATTGCATCACAAAACCTACAGCAGTGCGTGTTCAGTTCATGCTCAGCCAGCAGAGAAAGGTCCTTGATCCCAGAGCTGTGATGTGCTCATGGCTAAGTCCCACGGAACCAAAACAGAAGAAATTCTGTCGCTGAAATTCAGTGCCCTGTTCCAGGCACACATGGAGACAGAACCTGCTTGAGCAGCTGCTTTGTGAGACCCGTGGCCATTGGCCCGACTGAGAGCATTTGTGCCATGTAAATGCCAAAAAAGCACACTGCAGAGAGAACCTTTGAGCTCTGTCGCTGCAGTACATCTGCTGCAGGCAGCCTTTGGACAGGCAGAACACTTTGACCAAGCGGCAGATAGGCACAAACTCAGCAACAGCCTGAGAGACGGAGATATCAGCAGCAGGGCTTTCTGAGTCCCACGTTCCCAGCAAAGATAAGACCCTCCTCGAGATGCTGAAGAGGTGGAACGGCCCTCAGTGTTTTTGCACCCAGTTTCTGAGCTGTCAGATGGCAAGAACTGCCTTGCTTCCAGGCTGGGGGTGGGGGGAGGCT
Source organism: Sphaerodactylus townsendi (assembly GCF_021028975.2). NCBI lineage: Eukaryota > Metazoa > Chordata > Lepidosauria > Squamata > Sphaerodactylidae > Sphaerodactylus > Sphaerodactylus townsendi. Next base: position 20,939,338 of record NC_059438.1, read on the forward strand.
TCTTGGCTAGGGTGAACCCAGGGCAAGCGGCACTTCCTTCTGCCCTGGGTGATTTGCAGCCTCCTGCAGAGACAGCCAAGGTCATCCAAAGGATCCCCGTGTGCAGCACGGAAATGCAACAGCAAGGGAGCAAGGAACTGGAGAAGGGCCCAGTTTGGGCCCAGTGTGGTAAGAAGGCTGGAACAGTGGACTAGGGCCGTGGTGGCGAACCTTTGGCACTCCAGATGTTATGGACTACAATTCCCATCAGCCCCTGCCAGCATGGACAATTGGCCATGCTGACAGGGGCTGATGGGAATTGTAGTCCATAACATCTGGAGTGCCAAAGGTTCGCCACCACTGGACTAGGGCTTGGAAGGCCCAGTTTCAAATCACCATGGAACTCACAGGGAGACCTTCGGGCTCATTCACCATCTCTCGGCTGAACCTACTTTGCAGGGTTGTTGTGAGATTAAAATGGAGGAAGGAAGAGACCCTGAGGTCGTTAGAGGAAGGACAAATTCTGAACAAACCGTGACTAGTTCAAGGTCACGCAGTAAAAATGTACTAAATATGTTTTATTCATTCATTCACTCTGCCCATTCCCAACAAGTCGGGCTCAAGGCAGCTTCTAACAATAACAGTACACAGTGAATGTGCTGATCTTCACTGTGCACTGTAGAATTTTGTAGCACAGTGGCATATAGCAATGGATTCATGACATGGTCAGATACCACTGTTAGTTGTGATTGTATGCACAGTAAAACTATCTACCAATTTGCCCCTGTGTGCAGACTTCTCTCTTGGGAAATCAGCATCACCCATCTGCGAATCTGGAAACAAAAGGATTCCCAACCACCCTTCGGACAGGAGTTTTTGCCGCAGCTGTCACCCAGTGCAAATGACATGCTGTGTCTGTGCTCTCTTCCGAAAGGAGATTGGTGTCTCACTGTATAAGGGGGAGAATGAAAACTTTGAGGGGAATTGTTGCTATGGAGTTTAATAGCTCCATCGCCTCTTGTTTTTATGGCTCTTGGCTTGTAGCCACTCCACACTGTAATCTTTGTTGCCTGCCAGAATATCCACTATGCACGAGGAGCTTTTTGATGTCATCCTTAAAAAAAAAAAATCTGCTTAAAATCTGCTTTTTCCTCTTTTTTACTTTGTAACATCTGGCCTGATGAAGAGTTCTGGGTAACCCGGAAGCTTGCACATTGCTATGTGTCATTGGCCCCAATAAAAGGTATTACATGGATTGTGGTTTCGGATGTTGCTTTTGGACCAACAGAGCCGCAAACAATTCGTCTGTCTGAGGAAGCTAGCCACAAGCACATTGTTGAAAATATTATTTAAGCTGTAAAGAGGTGCAGATTTTTGAAAGAAGGGCAAATCTTTACGGAATTAATATGGGGAGATTATGTTGTTTCCGGTTGTATGGTTGTAGCACTTGATATTTCGATGCCAGACTGTGGCTGGCATCTTCAGAGGATCCTCTGAAGATGCCAGCCACAGATGCAGGCGAAACGTCAGGAGAGAATGCTGCTAGAACACGGCCATACAGCCCGGAAACCACACAGCACCCAAGTGATTCCGGCCATGAAAGCCTTCGACAATACATGGGGAAGTATTGCTGCTGAAATATTTGGAGACGGATCTAGAGGACTACAGACTCCACTTTTATGCCTTCATGAGATTGGGCTTGAGTTGAAGATGAGACCAAGCAGGCAGCGGGAGGCACTTTTCCCTTACCATCTGATACTGTATGAACCTGCCTTGTAATAATGGGATTAATTTGGGCCCTGCGATTTAGCTCTAAAATGTCTACCCTACTCACCTCCAGGCGGGACCTGTCTCGTACCTCAAGCCACAACATTTAAATATTTATACTCTGTATCTCTGTTTCCTTGGCCAGATACAAAAGAAACGTACAGTGCAATACTAAAGAGTGTTCCTCCAGCCTAAATCCATTCATTTCAATGGGCTTGGACAGGTGTAACTCTGCATAGGATCCCAGTGACAGAAAAGAACGTTGATGGGGTCAGGAGTCAATGCAGGAAAGACCTGTACCAGGGTTGCCCTGATGTCTGAGCCTGGCTCCAGTGCCTGCTTCCCCTTTGTGGTAGAGGCCACAACGGGACAGATGAGGAAAAAGAGCTCTCAGGGTCACCTAAAAGCAAAGTTAACGTGCTTGAAGTCTGAAAAGTGAGGTCGTTTGTCCGGTCACTGCATCAGCCAGCCTGGCAGCTTGCAATAAATCCTGATGAGGGAAATGGACCGAGGCGTTCCCATTTCTGCTGCAAGGTGTCGGTACATTCCCCCACGTCCCACAGAATGAGCCAGGCCCTCTGTAAAGGGGAGCAGCTACCCAAGGAGATGCTGAAAGATCACCCCCAGAGAAGTGACTGGGCTGCCCATGAAGAACATCAGCCTCCTGCTAAATCAGGCACTATTCTCCCCAGTAATAGTGGATCCTGCCGACCCCAGAGCAAGCAGAGGGCAGGCCGGGGTCATTGCTGGGGTGAGACTTTGAAGATGTGGGCAACTGTGAGCAAGGGTCCTTTTCATCCAGGAAATGGAGTGAGGTTTTCTGTGCAATGCAAACATAAAGGAAGTGCAGCAGACACCAAAGCCCGGGCTTAGCACAGTCTGTGAGTGGCCTTGCTTGTGTCCCCACGGCTCTCACTTATCAGGTTAGCTACAGATGGAGCTGCTGGAGTCTTCAAGCCTCCATCTCAGCTTGCCTTTTCCTCCCCCCGCCCCCCCACTCCAATCTAGAGGCAGCAAAACCAGCTCGCTGTGCGAATCACATGAAGCCGCAAAACAGCTTTTGTCCACCAGTATCTCAATAAATGGAGATCCGCCTTTAGCCGTGTCAGACCACTTGTCTCTCAAGGTCAGTATTGTCTACTCTGACTGGCAGCTGCTCTCCGGTGTCTCTAGCAAAGGGAAGAAGCAGAAGAAGAAGAAGAACGAGGAGTAGTAGTTATTGTTTAGATTTATACCCCACCTTTCTCTCCTGTAGGAAGACTCAAGGTCACTTTCAAGCTCCTTTCCCTTCCTCTTCCCACAACAGGCACCTTGTGAGGTAGGTGGGGCTGAGAGAGTTCAGAGAGAACTGTGACCAGCCCAAGGTCACCCAGCAGGAATGCAGGAGTGCAGAAACACATCTGGTTTACCAGATAAGCCTCTAGGTGGAGGAGTGGGGAATCAAACCCGGTTCTCCAGATTGGAATCCACCTGCTCTTAACCACTACACCACGCTGGCAAGCCAGCAGTCACAAACCACCTCCCAATATGTCTTGCCTTGAAAACCCTACAGGGTCACCATAAATCAGTGTGCCTTGACAGCATAGGGGGGGAAAAAGACTTCAGAGTATGGGACACCAGCTACTTACGAAGTGCGTTTGGAAACTTGTATTTGTGTAGAATAACAAGACTGCTAACTGGGTTAGGTAAATATCTTGCCTGCATTTAAAGAGTGAGTTGTTTATTTCCAGGGCAATTTAAAGTGCTGGTTTTGACCTACACAGCCCAGAACCTGCATATCTGAAGGATAATCTGCTCCTGTCTAACCAATAAGATATTTTTCAGGGCTTTAATCTGTGTGTGTTAAGTGCTGTCAAGTTGCTTCTGAGTTATAATGACACAATGAGTTAATGCCCTCCAAAACATCCTGTCGTTAACAATTTTCCTTGAGCGCCCTCAAGTTCTAAGGTTAGATAGGTGACCATCAGCTGTACATATTGGCTCCCTGTCTGTGGACTTCTCCTTCCTTTGACTATCTGCCTGGCATCCACTTAAAAACTGGTTGCTGTGGGTTTTCCGGGCTGTGTGGCTGTGGTCTGGTAGATCTTGTTCCTAACGCTTTGCCTGCATCTGTGGCTGGCATCTTCAGAGGTGTATCACAGAGAACTCTCTGTAATACATTTCTGAAGATGCCAGCCACAGATGCAGGCAAAACATTAGGAACAGGATCTACCAGACCACGGCCAAACAGCCTGGAAAACCCACAACAACCAGTTGAATCCAGCCGCGAAAGCCTTCAACAATACACTTAAAAACTGTCTGGTATCCAAAAATCATTAACTTCAATGCACTTCCAATGATGGCTGATGGATAAACTAGATATTTTGCTGCTGCTGTTCCTGTGATTAGTATATTTTATTGTTTCTATGTTTTATGACTTTTTTTAATGTTGTAAGCTGCCCTGATGAGAACTCAGGCCAAAAGTTGGAGGATAAATATTTTAAATAAATGGGGGTGGAGGGAATGCAGCGATCCTGAAAAAGCTGCAGTCTCTTTTGCAAGAAAAGGATTTAAAGCCTAAGGCATTTTTGCATCCAGAATCCTGTAACCGAAATTATACATAACAGAATGAAGGAAAACTGTTTGCAGGAGGCTTGTTGCCAAATCTTGCAATTTTATCGCAGGCTTCCCCAGACTGTAGATTCTTTCAAGGCGTAAAATCAAACAAAAAAGCATGCAATAAAACTGTGAGAAGAATCCCTTTCATGTTTAAAAAGCACATTTCCAGCCCCTGTGGCGGATGGAAAACTTGGCAAATGTCAATTTGACAGCAAAAAAACATCTAAAGGTTTTGATCCAAAAATAAATAAAGGAAGTACATCAAGAAACTTGTTTTCTTAAATTAAAATTTCATGACACAAAAACAATCTCGTGGGGCCTGGGAGAGGGGGGGGGGCTGTAAAGTTTCAAGGGCTTGCTGCTGGCAACTTTGCTTCTTTCCTGGGACCACTGGCGGCATAAATACAGGGGGGGGGGGCGATGATGTTGAAAGACTCACTGACCCAAGGTTACCTAGCAGGCTTCATGGGGGGGAGGGTATTTGTCTGGCAATCTGAGTCCATACTCACCACTACCATCACAGTGGGCCTCATGGTTACCTCAGGTGAGCATCACTCACCTGCTTCTTGTGCATCACTTTGGCATTGAGTGTATCACTGAAAACTGTTGGGAAATGTGGTGTCACCCAGCTGGCATGTGTTGGAGTACACAAGCTAATCTGGTTCACCGGATAAGCCTCCATAGCTCAAGTGGCAGAGCAGGGAATGAAACCCAGTTCTCCAGATTAGAGCGCACCTACTCCTAACCCCTACACCACGCTGGCTCCCACGCTGAAGATGGGGGTGCATAGAAGGGAGGGGCTGCCAAAAAGAACAGATGGAGGAAAACAGAAATCCTATTATATACTGATGGATTCTGAAAAAAGGGGTTTAACACCCCCCCCCCCCAGTGGACAACCAGTGTGGTATAGGAGGTGTAATACCAGAGTGTGAAGACCAAGGTTCAAATCCTATGGAAGCTCATTGTACGGGCCAGTCACTCCCATAGCCTGATTTACCTCACAGGTTTCTTGTTGTAGGGATACATGGAAGAGGAGAACGATGAGGAGGGAAACAGAGTATGAATACATCAGAATAAAATGGAACTGACTTCTGAGTAATTACTTATTTAATTGTCATCAATTTGACGTGTAATTTGTGGCTAAGCTTTCTACCTATGGCTAAAGGCACTTTCCTCTTTATTATTCCACATTTTCAATTTGTCGCTATTTATTTACTTCATTCATCCTCCATTTTATCCTCACAAAACCCCTGTGAGGTGGGTTAGGCTGAGAGTTTGCGACTGGCCCAAGGTCACCTAGCAACTTTCCGTGCAGTGAACCTGGGTATCCCCAGCTGCTAGTCCATCACTCTACCCATTACACCATGCGGGCTCTCCCAGCACTGAATACTGCAAAAATGGTTTACTGGAGCAAAACTCTGTTTGAGCCAGCTACACAAAGAGTTGGTGCTACTGTATTAATCTTCACTGCCCATTGAAAACAGTTGTAGACGCCAAAGAACAGATCACACACAATGCCCAGTTCATTCAGTACTTTAACAACCAGTGACTCTATAAATTCCCCCAAATGCACCTCAGCCCACATAACTCTCCATCCTTAAAAGAATCAAGGAAAACTCCATCATCAAGTACCTTTATGTTCAAAACAGCGCGTCATGCAGCACAGCTCCTAATCTAGCACAGCATCTAGTAGTTTCTTCCCCATATCAAGGGTGTTTCCTTCCTTCCTTCCATAAATTCTTAGTTTACATAACTCACAGCAATCACTCCTCCTCCCTATTAAGTATTAACCCCCAAATTATCCAGAAAACTGGTTACAGACATTCACGTTGTGTTCATTTATGTTTACTTATGTGTACTTTGTGAAAAATTTATTTTCCCTCAAGCATTTGGGGTTTATTCAGAATCAGGGACTTTCAATGGAAAGTCTAATGTTACAACGTATACATTGACCTGTCTAGCATTTTAAAACAGACCTGCCAGCGGATCCCACAGAAGGGAGTTCCACAGGTCTTGTTAGAGAAAAGTCCAGTTGTTCTGAACAGTGGGTTCAAACTGTGCAGGGTGGGATGTTTTGGGTCAGTGATACTTAAAAGCCATTCCATCGACCCAAGGAAAAAGGTAACTCCAGTGTGTGACTTCTGTTTATTAACTATCCCAGCAGCATCATAGAGGTCGACCCTAGACACACGCAAAGAATGTGGAGGGCCAGATGTACCCAAAAGGATACCATAAGAGGCCAGGTTAAATTCTAATCGCTAACCCAGATCAAAATGGAAACAGTCTGAACCCTGCTTAGGACCTGCAGCGTGCCAGCTGAAATATTACCTGGGCGGGGAATGGTCAACACAACACCAGGCAATTATGAGTCTCTTGCTTTGAAACCAAACTCCTATGGGGTCACCATACGTCAGTTGTGACTTGAGGTCACTTTCTACCACAGCCAGCTCTGGATTAACCATTAAGCAGTTTCAAGTAAAGAGGGCCCCATAGAGTTTTCCCCCTTTCATCTCTGCGAAGTATTGAAGCAGATTTGTTACATTAGATTAATTTTGAGGATATGAGCAAAGACTTTGCAATTAAAAAAATGCAGGAGAAAACTTTTTGTAGAATAAAGTTATAAGTAAGCAGCAGTAAACATTGCTTTGCATCTTTGATTCGTGTCAGTTAAAATGCTACGTATCTGCCAGACAAGAGAGCAATGAAAGAGCAGGTGTTTTCTTTCATACAAATAATGATATCGATACATTAGAATATATAGATATACTCACACACATACATATACATATAAATATATACATACCCACAACACACACACATGTATATAAACAGTTTATAATTGTTTTTATTTTGAATTACATATAGAGGATATGAGGCAATGAGGGTACCATAATCTTTTCATTGCTTAGGGCCTCTAAAGATTTTCAGCCAGCGTTGACCGTCGCTCTCTGCTGCACCCAGCTCTTGCAGTGCCAAATGGGCCCTTCGCTTGCCCACTGCTTTACCCCTGGCAAGGTGCCCTGACCAGGCTAGCCTCCAACAGCCCACCCGCTGAAATTGCAGTGGAGACAAAAAGTTTTCACCCCCCACCCTGCGGCCCACTGGGCCACCTCCCGTTATTTCTGCAGGTGATCACCAAGCTCAGCGCGTCCACCCAACCGCGTTGCACTTGGCAGTCCTCAGGGGTGACGGACGGGACAGCACCGATGCCGAAAGTCAACCACGGCGGGCTCCTCGTTGACACAAAACTCCAGCGAGCGAGAAGCAAATTTGGCCGCCGTTTCTCCACCCCGGGGCGAAGGAGGCCGGTGTCCGCCCCGCTCAACCTTCCGCGCGGCTCGCCCCTCGCGAGCTCCGGCCGCCCAGCCGACCCTGCCTTTGATGTCCCGCCGCTCCGTACACCTTGGAACGCCCCGGGCCCCGGTTACCTAGGCGACGTTGTCAGCAACCTTCCATCCTAGAGCCGGGGAACGTTCTGAGCCCGCCCCCTTCGGGCGGCCAACGCCAATGGCGCGGCATCCCCCGACCTGCTGCGGGTGACGTCATGGCCGGTGAGTTCTCCCTCCCTCCTTGCTGCTGCTGCTGCTGCTGGCTGAGCCCGCTGGTGGAGCGGCGGCGGCGGCGGCGGCGGCGGCAGGCAGTGCGGCGGGGCGGGAGGAGCGGCCGCCGGCCCAGCCCCTGCGCAGCATGGCTAAGCACCACCGCACTCCGGCACGCAGCCCGGAGCCCGTCATCGAGGTCAAGAGCAAGGTGAGGGCGCTCGGCCCGGGGGGCGGGAGGGGGGGCGGGGAGGGGGCACTAGCATTTTGCCGCTGCCCCTTCCCGTGCTGGTGGGGCGGGGGGAGCCGGACCTGGAGCAGCGTTTCCTGACCGGCAGGTGCCAGCCGGGTCCAGTTCCCTCCCTTTCGCCACCTCGGGCCCAGGTCCGCGCCGGCGGCTCCTTGCCCTGCTGGGGGCAGCCGCGATCTGCTTTGCAGCAGGTGCATCGGAGGATCGGCCGCTGTGGTCCCTCCCTGGCCGGGCTCGGCTCCGCGGGCTTGCAGCTTGCAATGCAGCCCGTCCTCCCCGCCCTTCCCGGTCTCATGTCCCGGGTGCCTGCTCAGCATCCAGTCCGGCCTAGCGGCTGGCAGACAAGCGATTGTTTATGCCTCTCCCTCCCCTCCCCGCTCAATCCCTCGCCTGCCAGAATAGGATTATGGCTCGGCTTGCGGAGGGAGCGCTGCCTTTGGGTGCGTGCTTTCTGGGTGAACCGGGAAGGCACCGACTCCCGCCCCCACCCCGCCGCTCCCTCCCGCAGGTTATGCAATGGTGCACCAGCCTGCAGCCGGTGGCGACTTTAGCGGCGGCGCCTGGGGAGACGATTCGTGGCCCCCTTCCGACACCGGGGAGAGGTCTCCTACCGCCCCAAGCGCAGCGGTGATGCTGGACAGTGATCCGGCGGTGCCTCGGGTTGCAGAGCGGTGGGAAGGCGCGCGGCTGCCTTGATTCATGACGATGAGCCGCTTGGCTTTGGGAACCTAATAACGGGATGGAGGGAAAACCCGTGCATGAGGAGGATGCGTGGCGCATTGGCCTAAACAGAAGTCCCGGGACTGCTTAAAAGGCGAACAAAACATATGCCGTATTTCCACCTCCCCAACAAGGAAAGGACATCCTCCATCACAGGAGAGACCCTGTTGGAATTCACTTGGGCCCTGCAAAGGGAGGCAACTTGTCTGTAAGGAACCAGAACGGGGTTTCATTCTGGAGCATCCCCGGCCCTAAATCCAGGCATAGGGGTTTTGTAATGGAAATCTGCCCTCCCGTAGCAGCCCTTAGGCTGAACTGGTCAGTGGGGCTGGAGAAACGACAGTGTCTTGAGATTTTGGGGACCTTTGTGGTCAAGCACTGGCCGCTGGATGACAGTAAAGCCCAGCACATTTTGTCTCCCCCCCCCCCACACACACAATATTTCCTTTTATGGAAAAATGTATCCACCTGCAACAGGAAATTACATTATTAGTAATGGATTTCTTTATAGTTTGCATGTATACATAGTAAACTTCTTGCTGCTCCTGAATGGGACTTTGCCATTTCAGGCTCCTCCAAATTAATAATTCTGGCATCTTTGCTAGTCAAACATTCAGGGCTTTTCTATACAGTTGCTTCCCATATGAACACACATGATGCAGCTTTATTTTATTTATAGCCCACTGTCAATCCAGGGAGGACCCAAAGTGGCTCACGTTGTTCTCCCCCCCAACAACAACCCTGTGAGTTAGACCAGGAAGAGAGTGTGTGACTGGCCCAGGGCCACCCAGCAAACCTCCATGGCAGACCAGGGACCGGAACCCAGATCTCCCACAACCCATTCAGACAGTGTAACCACAATGCTGTTCTGCTCTTAGTGCCTTCTACTGATTCAGTTAATCTAGCTCAGCCTTTCCCAGCCTGTGGTCCCCGACCCAACATTGGGTCACAAAGCCTGTGAAAGTGAGCCCCGAGCTTTTGCAGTTTTAGAGTGTTGTGGGTTTTCCAGGTTGTATGGCTGTGTTCCAGTAGCATTTTCTTCTGACGTTTCACCTGCATCTGTGGCTGGCATCTTCAGAGGATCCAATTGGCCATGCTGGCAGGGGCTAATGGGAATCATAGTCCATGAACGTCTGGGACACCAGAGTTGGACACCCCTGCTCTAGGTTGAAGCGAGTTAAACGGGGAAGGAAAGGGGCTCAGTGTATTCCGAGGCATTTTTCCCACCACCATGGGCCCCATCTTGAGGCAACTTGCTCTCTTAGTATGACCAGGAGCAAATCCTGCATGCTTTGTAGGCAGGTAAAGGGCCACACATTACTTAGTCGAGGTCCATCGTGTCAGCATTGCTGATCCCAGGGTTGTGACCACACAAGATGTAGCCTTACCTTATCAAACTTACGAAGAGAACTGCTGAATCATTATAACAACCCTGCACGTGTTTTGATTATGTAAACAAGACGTGATTGTAGGCTCGATATCTGCCTTTATTCTTTCTTGAGAGGCCCTGGCAGCTACTTTTGAGGTGACTCTTTGACTGCAGAAGGATTGTGAAATAAAGGGTGCGATCTCCTCTTGAGCCAAATCCTGGCGGCTATGTGTGCTCCTCTCAATTCTTCACTGGGAAGAGTGGAAAGTTTGCTGGACTCAGGAGGGATATGGGGGCAAGCTGATGGTTACTGCAAAGGGTTTTTCACTCTTTCCAGATAGTTGGCCTTGTTGAGAAAGGCTTTAGAGTTGACTGTGTTGGTACAATACCTAGCAGGATTGACAGACAGTAGTACAAGCTTTATTTCAGTACTTTGTTTTACTTCTCAATTTCTTTGGGTCTGGTGCTTGGCAACTGCAACACATATAAGCAGAGGCGTGGGGGGGGGGGAAATGGCACCCAGGGCAACACCTCACAACAAGCACCCTGTGAGGTAGGTGTGGCTGAGAGAGCTCAGAAGAACTGTGACTAGCTCAAGGTCACCCAGCTGGTGTGTGTGGGAGTGCACAGGCTAATAAGGACTGTGCAGAGGACTTAACACATCACTATCCTCTCTATAAACCACTGGGTTCTAAGAGTCATCTGATAACAACTACCCTGTGAGGTATAAGACTTGAGAAACATCTTGTTGAAAGAGGAGAGTGGAAGAATTTAAAGTATGTCAATTGTTGTCTAGTTTTATGGTATTGGCTGTTTTGAGGGGTTTGGGGCAGTGTATAAACACTGTCAATAAATATGTATAAGGTTATGGATTTAATTCCCAGTTGTTGGGTTTTAATGCACAAATTATGGTTGCCACTTGGACTACTAGTATGTGGAAGACCCAGGTTCGAATCCTCACTTGCACCGTGGAAGTTCACTGGATGAGCTTGAGCCAGTCACACTCTTTCAGTCCAACCTACCTTTCAGGGCTGTTGGGAGGACGAGATGGAGGAGAGAATGATGTAAACCACTTTGGATCTTCACTGGGGGGAAAGGTCAGGTGCAAATTAATTAAATAAATAATTTTCCCTTCGGGCTCGGAAAAAACCCTAAAAGCAAATCTGAAAATATTTCTCAAATTCCAAGTAGAATGCAACACCCCTGATGTCTCCAAGGGCTGTTTCGTGTGGCAGGCTGGACTACATTCTGTATGATCTGTTTCTCCTTGTTCATGACCCCTCTTTCTCCAGTTTGATGCTGAGTTCCGCCGTTTTGCCATGAAGCGCTCCAGCATAGGCGGCTTCCAGGAGTTCTACCAGCTGATTCAGACAGTCCACCAAATCCCTTCTGTGGATGTTCTCCTTGGGTATACGGATGTCCATGGAGATTTGCTGCCCATCAACAACGATGACAATTACCACAAGGCACTCTCGTCTGCCAATCCTCTGCTTCGGGTCATCATTCAGAAACGGGGTAAGGTGGTTTTGCCTTTTTCTCACGTGCGGATTTGTGTGCTCTCTGACTGGATCTCCCTGACTGACTTCCCAAGACCTCAAAAGCTGGATAGTATCAGAGACATAGCAGAGTTTACCCAGTTTTGCGTGTGTGGTAAAGTGCCAGCAAGTCGCAGCCAACTTATGGCAATGCAGCGGGGTTTTCAAGGCAATGGACTAACAGAGGTGGTTTGCCATTGTCTTCCATTGCATGGAGACCCTAATATTCCTTGGTGGTCTCCCATCTGGATACTAGCCAGTGCCAACAAGATCAAGCTAGCATGGGCCTCCAGATTAGGGTTGGCCCCAGTGTTAGAAGCACTCTATTGCGTGAAGTAATATTGCAAGAAGTACAGTGGAATCTCGGTTTTCATTGGTAATCCATCCAAAAAGAATCAATGAAAACTGAAACCGATGAAAACCGAGGCAAACTTTTTCATAGGAATCAATGTAAATCCAATTAATCCGTTCCAGGCACTCCAAAAAACATACCAAAAACACATTTTTAAATGAATAAACATATTGTTTAATGCTGAAAACAGTAACAAACAATAACACTAGGACCAGCTTCAGAGCCAGTGGACCAATGTCGCACCAGGAAGCTGTCCAAAGAGGTCTGTTTCTGACGCCTCTTTAAGATTTGTCTGAAATGGGGCATGACACTGTCATTAAACAAGTTGCAGACATGGCTTGCAACAGCTTTGTCCAGGTGACTTTTCTCCACAAACCCCTGCACCTTACTGCAAATCGATGAAAACTGAGACAAATTTTCCATTGAAAAAAATCGATGAAAACCAAAACCAATGAAAACCGAAGGCAATGAAAACCGAGGTTCCACTGTACGTGCAAAAATAAAACTTATATTTATCCAAGTACACTCAATTCACATCCATGTTGCAGTCGAAAGGAGAGAGAGAGAGAGAGAATCCTAATCTAAAGAATACTACCCCCTGTCACAAGAGGCCAGCTAACTCTGGCATCCCTTGTGTGGAAGTATGACAATATCACTGCTGCAGGAGAGACCTGTAGAAATATGTGTCTCCACAAAAAGCCATGTGGAGAGTGGTGTAGAATGAAGAGCGCAGGATGAGAGGGGGTGTCAGAGAGCAGCTCCCAGATTAAGACAAAGAGAAGCATCTATCATTGAAGAGATGACACTTATACACACGTAGAGCAACATAGCTCCCTATGTCCAAGCATGCAGAGTCACTTATTTCAACAAACAGGCTGTCTCTCCAGATGAAAGCTGGACTCAGCCAGCTGTGGCCAGCAGCAAACAGGCCACACAGTTGAAAAAGGTTGCTAGTAGATCCAGCGGATTGACCTGTGAGGTGTGGAAGGAATGGGATGCTCATAGGCTGTAAGCGCTGGTGGTTGCTTTCATGCTGACTCAACCTGGGCCGAAAAGTCTCCTTAATTCATGATGGCTCATTCCGCACATGCAGAATAATGCACTTTCAAACTGCTTTCAGTGCTCTTTGAAGCTGTGCGGAAAAGCAAAATCCACTTGCAAACAGTTGTGAAAGTGGTTTGAAAACGCATTATTTTGTGTGTGCGGAAGGGGCCGATGTTTGTGCAGCACATTCTTATAGGACTATCCTAAACATTTGGAAGCGTTGTGAGTAGGCTGACTGTGAAATAGGGGAAATGTGTCTTCACAAGAATGCCATCCCGGAGTCCTCTGTCCAGCCCTGGGAAGATGTTCTGTGTTGGAAATCATTGGTAGTGGGCAAAAGTGAGTCCTTCTGTATTTGGAGCTGTCTATGGGGGTAATGTGCCTCTGAAATCCATGGACATGTGCAACTGGAACACGTTTTGCTTTCTATTGCAATTAGTGCTGCTATTCTGTGTTGAGGCATCCCTTAAACTGGAGCAGTTTTTTCTTTTTAAACCAGAGAGATGTTTCCTCCCCTGAGAATTGCCTCTGCTTGCCAACCTGTAGGAACGGGTTTATTTCTGGACTTTAGAAGGCTATAATACTAATTATAACAGAAGTCCTTTTAATAGCCTATGAGAGTTAGCCAAGTTACAATTCTCTCTCCCTGTTTGTTTGGGGATTGGGGAGGGATCCAGAATCCACTGGTAATGGTAATGTGTGTGTGGGGGGTGTGGGGGGGGGGGAAGTGTCTAAAGACAGACATTTTCCCCAATAAGCAATCTTGTCGCCTCAAATGCTAGAAACAGTGCTGCCATGCTCAGAGTACAGTTAAAACAACAACAACAAACAACCATATGCCAAAAAAGTCACACTTTCCCCCCTCCCAAAAAAAGCCCTCTGCCAAAATCATAGTCATGCCATCCAAATAAAACTGCACATTAAATCTGTGGCATGAACATATTATACAACCAACTCTCAATCCTAGGATGTTGTATCCTGAAGTGTTTCTTTCAGAGAAAGAGGGGGAGTGGCAGAGAAAGGACGGATAAAGCATCTGGGGCAACGCTTCAAATGCCACTGAACTCCAGAGGGACTCTCTTGTTTTGCCCGCTGGAGATATTTTGTAAGCCCTTCTTATGACAGGTCTGATCTAGGGCCCGCTTTGAAGCCTTCAGCTTTCCTGCTCTTTCATAAACCAGGAGGGGCGATTCTAAGAAAAATGACTTGAGCGGCGAAGCGGAAAATAGCATTATTAGAGCAGTAAGGAGTTTGGTATTCATAGTAAGTACAGATGTTACAGCTTGAGGTGAAATAAATCTGCACTGTAGGGCAGTTGTCTTTTAACCCCAGGTGACAGTACTGGGCCCAGCAAGCTGCAGGCACATGGGCAGAGGCATAGCAAGGGGGGAAAGTGCCTGGTGCACTGGTGCATCCTCCACCCCACCCCAGAACGCCCCCACCCCCCAGAATCTATGGACCCCCTCCGATTGGGCCGTGGACTCATACATAGCTGCCTTTTGTCTCTGCTTGTTGGATCTACTCATACTGCACATGTGGGAAGAGTTCTGTGCCTCCTAGTTTTCCTCGTAGGCAAAACACATGAACAGATGGATAATAGAGTTACTATCTTGGGTTGGGAAATTCCTGGTAATCTGAGGCTGGAGCCTTGGAAGGCAGGATTTGGAAAGTGGAGGAATCTCAGCAGGACATAATCCCATATAGTCCACAGTGGCGTAGGAGGTTAAGAGCTCGTGTATCTAATCTGGAGGAACCGGGTTTGATTCCCAGCTCTGCCGCCTGAGCTGTGGAGGCTTATCTGGGGAATTCAGATTAGCCTGTACACTCCCACACACGCCAGCTGGGTGACCTTGGGCTAGTCACAGCTTCTTGGAGCTCTCTCAGCCCCACCTACCTCACAGGGTGTTTGTTGTGAGGGGGGAAGGGCAAGGAGATTGTCAGCCCCTTTGAGTCTCCTGCAGGAGAGAAAGGGGGGATATAAATCCAAACTCTTCTTCTTCTTCCAAAGCAGCCATTTACTCCAGGAGAACTGGTCTGGAGATCAATTGTAATTCTGGGAGACTTCCAGGCAGGGGTGTACCACCCAGGGGGACATATGAGGTCAAATGTCCCTGGGCTGCATCCATTTAGTCACGTGGGGGGGAGGAATCGTCCCCACAACCCTCCTCCTTCCCCCCGGGTCCATACACTGACTTCAAGACTTTGAGATGGCCTGGTGCAAAAAAATAATTGTTTGATTGTGGTGGGGAAGGGTGGCCACCCATGGTTTTGTTTTGTTTTTTGAAAACTCAGATTTTGCACCAGGCTACATTTTCCCTAGATACGCCTCTGCTCCCAGGTCCTGCCTGCACACTGGTAATCCTAGCTGGGCAGCTAGACAAAAATCCTTGGCCATAGAGAAAGTTCCTTTTTAGCACAAGTAGGTTTAGATACTCTGGCTCCTCCTCTTCCTGTTACAGAGCTGTGATGTCATGTGACTTTCTGCCATGTGCAGAGGCGTAGCTCCAAGGGGACAGGAGGTGTACGACACACAGGGGGCATGACAAGGGCGTTCGGGGGGGGGTGTTCTGGGGCGGGGCGGAGGATGCACCAGTGCACCGGGCACTTTTCCCCCTTGCTATGCCTCTGCCCATGTGCCTGCAGCTTGCTGGGCCCAGTACTGTCACCTGGGGTTAAAAGCAGGTAGTGGGTCTGGACCAGGGGTCTGCAACCTGCGGCTCTCCAGATGTTCAGGAACTACAATTCCCATCAGCCCCTGTCACCATGGTCTGGACCAGGGGTAGAGAACCTGCGGCTCTCCAGATGTTCAGGAACTACAATTCCCATCAGCCTCTGTCAGCATGGCCAATTGGCCATGCTGGTAGGGGCTGATGGGAATTGTAGTTCCTGAACATCTGGAGAGCCGCAGGTTCCCTACCCCTGGTCTGGACACTTTGAAGACCACTGCTGAGGGCCCTTAATGTGCTGGGACTAATATTTGGGGAATGAACGGGGAAATATTTTCTAGGATGTACCCCTTAGTTATGGCTAGAAGCTGGTGAGAGCTACTAAGAGCGAACTTGAAGTGTCAAAAGATAGCTATGCAGCCTACCTCTGCTCCCTTGTGTGTGATTCCAGATGTGGCCCACCTTAGTTACATGGGATATGTGGTGGGATTGCTGAGTATAGAACTGTTGCCTCTGTACAGAAATTTACTGGGAGGGTGGGGAGATTTCTACAGCGCTGGATGGTCTCATGGGACCAAAAATAGGGAGTGTTCCAATAAACAGTGTGATATTTTTAGATCAGAAGCCCCATCTGACAAGCTCCATAAAACAAGGTGTGTGGTACTTAGGCACATGGAAAAGCCTCTCCCTTCTGCTTTGGTAAGATCTTAATAGCAGGTAATACCACAGTTATATATTCCACACAGGGAGTCAGTCCATCAGTGCGGCATGCTCATAAACAGATCACGCACCTGGCCGGTTTCAGGAAGTTTCCTGTTTCATTTAAATCTGCCTTTCCTGTGGGCTAATCACAGGCTAATCACAGTTCTCTCTGAACTCTTTCAGCCCCACCTGCCCCACAAGGTGTCTGTTGTGGGGAGAGGAAAGGGTGTAGTTTGTAAGCCACTTTGAAGCTCCTTACAGGAGATAAAAGAGGGTGGCGTAGTGGTTAAGTGCTTGCACTGCCACTCACACGGTCAGGAGTTCGAGCCCCCTGTGGGTCAGATATCCTGGCAGCTGGCTCATATGGTCCAACTCAGCCATCCATCCATTCCATTAGTCATTAAAATAGCTCTCATAGCTAGAGGCATAAAGAATGAGAAGAAAGCAATGGCAAACTACCCCACAAAAGAGGCTTGCCTATGAAATCACTGCTTGCAGTGGTACCCCAGGGTCGAACACGACTAAAGGGGAAACTTTACCTTTTATAAATCTAAACTCTTCTGATGGTGATGATGACCTTTGTGTTGAAGTGCGCATTTGAGCCTGCATCTTTCCCTAGTCCAAGTCCAAACGCACAACCCAGTGGGTCAGTAAAAGGGTACTGGTATTGTTGTTGTGGACTTTTTCTTTGCCGGGGTGCAGGGGCAAGAGGGCTAAATGGGTCCTGCTCCCCCAGGAACATTTTGTGTGCGTTCCATACTGGGCGGCATCATTGTCTGCTGGAGTTTCCTGTGTCTTTTTTTATGAACGCTCGGATGCTTCCTGCTATTTATGACAGCCCGGCCAGTTATTAAAAGCTCCAGCCTGGCTGGCCGGAATGTTATGACTCAGCAAGCCTGGCCTCTTTAAGTCCACCTGCCTGCAGTGAACATCTCTGGCCTCTGTGGAGGACTGGAGGAATGATTAGTCCTGGAAATGCAATGAAAGGCCCCTGGTATAGATACTTCTAGCCTGCTTGGTGGTCCAGAAGAGCCAGTGTGGTATAGTGGTTAAGAGAAAGTGGATTCTAATCTGGAGAACCGGGTTTGATTCTCCACTCCTCCACCTGAGTGGCAGAGGCTTATCTGGTGAACCAGATGTGTTTCCGCACTCCTGCATTCCTGCTGGGTGACCTTGGGCTAGTCACAGTTCTTCGGAACTCTTTCAGCCTCACCTACCTCACAAGGTCCCTGTGAGTAGTCCAAGGTCACCCAGGAGTGCAGAAACACATCTGGTTCACCAGATAAGCCTCTGCCACTCAGGGGGAGGAGTGGGGAATGAAACCTGGTTCTCCAGATTAGAATCCACCTGTTCTTAACCACTACACCATGCTGGCTCTCAAATTCCAGCCTACCCTTCATCTTTAATTGCATAGTTACCAAGGGCACTAGAGTCAGTTTGGTTTAATGGTTCGAGCAAGGGTGGCCAACCTATGGTCCTCCAGATGCACATGGACTACAGTTCCCATCAGCCCCTGCCAACCTGACCAATTGGCCATGCTGGCAGGGGCTGGTGGGAATTGTAGTCCATGAACATCTGGAGCACCATAGGTTGGCCACCCCTAGGTTAGAATGTTGGACTAGGACCTGAGAGACGGAGGTTCAAATTGCTGCGTGTTCAACGGGCCAAACACTCTCAGTCTAATCTACCTTACAGGGTTCTTGTGAAAGCAGAATGGAGGAGAGAAGGACAACGTAAGCAGTGTTAAATTCCCCTTGGCGAGAGGTGGAATGCAAATAAATCCAATAAGTGCCCAACCATTAATCTTAAATGAGCCCAACTAATTTTTATAACTCCTTCTTGGCCTGTTTGTTTCATTTATGTATGTAGTCATTTTAATCACTCAGCCTATTCTGGAATAATCAACAGGCCATTCTGGATCTGCATGCGCCCAATTAAATCGCCACATGTAAAATCAGAAACAGAACAAAGCCTTATTTGTTTCCCCCTTTTGGACGAATTGGCAGACAGGAGGGTTGAGTCAAGGGGCAGATTCTATCTCGGTGATTTTTGCTTCGGAGCTGCTTGTGCCTGATGAAATCCAAAGTGTGGGAACATTGTGGGGGCAGACAGGATGTGCTCTGGGCACGGCCCCTCTGTATCCGAGAGGTGCGTACGGACAGATTCTGGCTTTCGCTGCTCGGACACCAGACCCTGCCCTTTGAGTTCTGAGCTGGCAGCTGCAGGGTTAACTATGCAAAGTATGGCTCAAATGTGCGATTAAAACTGAATTATTCATTCTCTAATCCCAGCCTGGCACACATGGAGCAATCCCAGAGGAGGCTCGGTCCCTCGGGGCCGGAAGGCAACACACATCCCAGCCTGGTGGCAGGAAAAGGGTGAGAAAACAGAGGTGGCCCTCTCAAGGACAGAGGGACCATTTGCATCTTTTGTTGCCCCAAAGCAGTGCGCAGACCTGGTGCGGAGCTGTCTGTTGCTTCAGATAGTCGCAGGCATATTTGGCCTTGTGCGAAGCAGCAAGAGTTTAGGATCCCACAAATATAGTTGCCAGGTGACTGGTGGTGGCCAGGAATTGGATCCAGAAATTGAATCCAAGTTCCAGGATATTCCACAACGAGCGTGACATGTTTTTACAAAGATGGAATATGCTGCCACAGGAGGTGGTGATGGCCACTAACCTGGATAGCTTTAAAAAGGGCTTGGGCAGATTTATGGAGGAGAAGTCTATCTATGGCTACCAATCTTGATCCTCCTTGATCTGAGACTGCAAATTCCTTAGCAGACCAGGTGCTCGGGAGCAGCAGCAGCAGCAGAAGGCCATTGCTTTCACATCCTGCATGTGAGCTCCCAAAGGCACCTGGGTGGGCCACTGCGAGTAGCAGAGTGCTGGACTAGATGGACTCTGGTCTGATCCAGCAGGCTCTTTCTTATGTTCTTATATTCTTATGCTGACAATAGTGCTTGGGGGCAGTGGGTGGGGCGAAATAGTGTCCCGCCTCCTCTCGGGTTGGATCACAAACATCTGGATTGCTGCCAGTCAGCAAGGCACAGAAGGAAAAAAATACTTGAGGGTTAATGGGGCGTAGTGCTTAGAATGTAAGATTATGATCTGGGAGGGCCAGGTTTGAATCCCAACTCTGCCACAAAAGCTTCCTGGTGGCCTTGGGCCAATCACACACACTCAGCCTGACCTACCCCGCCAGATTGTTGTGAAGATGAAATAGAGAATAGGGGTGAATGCTGGAAGTTTCTTTCAGTCCCCAAGGGGAGAAAAATAGAGGATTAATGAAGTAAATTCATTTAGTCTCTGTGGAGCAGTAACCAGCAAACCAGACTTCATGGGTGCTAGAAAGCGTGGTTAGTCCTGCAAGCCCTACCAAGATTTGTGGACCTCTGGCAGTTTCCTAACAAGACCAAACGTTTCCCCCTTTCCATTCCTTTTTTCTTCATGACCACTTGCTCCAAAAGCCACAAGAAGGGCACTATTTATGTACCGCTTGACAAACTGAATGTGCTCTGTCAATTTACATAACATGCACCAATGGCTCCCAGCCCAGTGCTGTTATTGGCTGTGGAATTTTAAAGATGCTACAATGTGCCACCCCCCACCCCCCGCCAGCAAGCCATTTTTCATGTTCGGATAGTGTACGCTTCAAGCAGTTGTGCTGCCATTTGCATCCTCTCGCTTCCCTAATGCTGAAACATCCAGCATTTCCAAATTTCAAGGCCAACAAAGCAGCTCCCAAGACAACCAGACAGACAGGCTGGCAAAACACTGAACTGAAAGACAAGCTTCAGGGCAAGAGACAAATTCTGTGCCTGGCAACTGCTTCCGCAGAAACTGGCAGTGAGAAAACAGGTACCCCCGCCCTGCAGCTCTGCCAGTTTAAGGATGTATATTTAGGCTAAGTGTCTGGAGGAACTGCATAGCAAGAAGGGGTGTGTGTGTGAAGTGCTGTCAAGGTGATTCCGTAGGATTTTCAAGGCCAGAGATGAACAGAGATGGTTTGCTGCTGTCTGCCTGCTGTCTGCAGGACTTCCTTGGCGAACTTCCATCCAGGGCTAGTCCTGCTTAGTATAGAATCATAGAGTTAGAAGAGACCCCCAAGGGCCATCAAGTCCAACCCCCTTCAATGCAGGAACACATAATCAAACCACCCCTGTCAGATGGCCATCCAGCCTCTCCTTAAAAGCCTCCAAAGAAGGAGACTCCACCACTCTCCGAGGTAGAAGAAGAAGAAGAAGAAGAGTTTGGATTTTTATCCCCCCTTTCTCTCCTGCAGGAGACTCAAAGGGGCTGACAATCTCCTTGCCCTTCCCCCCTCACAACAAACACCCTGTGAGGTAGGTGGGGCTGAGAGAGCTCCAAGAAGCTGTGACTAGCCCAAGGTCACCCAGCTGGCGTGTGTGGGAGTGTACAGGCTAATCTGAATTCCCCAGATAAGCCTCCACAGCTCAGGCGGCAGAGCTGGGAATCAAACCTGGTTCCTCCAGATTAGATACACGAGCTCTTAACCACCTGCGTCACTGCTGCTCCTGTGCCTTCCACTGTCGAACAGCCCTTACTGTCAGGAAGTTTTTCCTGATGTTTAGGTGGAATCTCTTTTCCTTCACCTTGAACCCATTAGCGGCATAGGAGGTTAAGAGCTCGTGTATCTAATCTGGAGGAACCGGGTTTGATTCCCAGCTCTGCCGCCTGAGCTGTGGAGGCTTATCTGGGGAATTCAGATTAGCCTGTGCACTCCCACACATGCCAGCTGGGTGACCTTGGGCTAGTCACAGCTTCTCGGAGCTCTTTCAGCCCCACCTACCTCACAGGGTGTTTGTTGTGAGGGGGGAAGGGCAAGGAGATTGTCAGCCCCTTTGAGTCTCCTGCAGGAGAGACAGGGGGGATATAAATCCAAACTCTTCTTCTTCTTCTGGTCCTAGTCTCTGGAGCCGCAGAAAACAAGCTTGCTCCCTCACCGACACGACATCCCTTCAAATCTCTAAACATGGCTGTCATGTCCCCTCTTAACCTTCTCTTCACCAAACTAAACACACCCAGCACAGTAGCCAATATCTGATACGATTGAGCTAGCCTGGTCTGTCCAGGTCAGAGCCAGGAAGCGGTGATTATACGGAAAGCCAGCAAATCTGATATCAAAGAGGCAGGACTGATGGATATTGACTGTAATGGGGGAAGGGTTGAGTTTGAGCTGCACGGTACCTGTCCATTTGACCCATGCATGCTTTCCTACTTCCTTACAGCAGAAGCTGACACCAGCGTCTTTGCCTCCAACTCGCTGCAGCGGAAGAAAAAGGGACTCCTGCGGCCCGTGCACCAGCGTGCCAAGCAACACCTGCTGATCGGGATGCCGCAGGATTTCCGCCAGATCTCCTCCATTATCGACGTGGACATTCTGCCCGAGACGCATCGGCGGGTGCGGCTCCACAAGCATGGGTCGAACAAGCCCCTGGGCTTCTACATCCGGGACGGGGTCAGCGTGCGCGTGGCCCCCCACGGGGTCGAGAAGGTGCCTGGGATCTTCATCTCACGCCTGGTCAAGGGGGGCTTGGCCGAGAGCACCGGGCTGCTGGCCGTGAATGACGAGATCTTGGAGGTTAATGGCATCGACGTGGCAGGCAAGTCCCTGGACCAGGTCACGGACATGATGGTGGCCAACAGCCACAACCTCATCATCACGGTCAAGCCGGCCAACCAGCGCAACAACGTGATCCGCAGCAGCAAGGCTTCAGGCAGCTCCGGCGTGTCCACGGACAGCACCCCCAGTCAGCAGACGCCCAGCCCGGCTTCCCAGTACCTGAGCAACTGCAGCACGGCCGAGGGGGAGAGCGACGAAGAAGGCGACCTGGTGATCGAGAGCGATTTGCCCACCGGTTGTCCCAACGGCGGCCTCCTCGAGAGTCTTCAACACAGTCTCTCTCTGTATAGCTCTCAGGGCTCACTGCCTTCACTGAACAGTCACAGCGGCAGCGGCAGCCCGATCCGGGGCAGCCGAGCAGGCAGCCTCCGGGAAGATGGTACAGTCATCACGCTATAGCCACGGACACATCTCCTTTTCGTGCCCCGTATCGCAGCATTTCCAAGGTCAGTTTGGTGACCGCCTTATTCCTGGCCAACAGGACTGGCGTCTGGGGCACGGGCAGGGCTTCTCCATCCGGATTCCAAGTCACTACCCAGTCCTTTTATCTCTCTGACCTTTCCACGCGCACTGCCTCGTGAGTACAACGGGTGCTGTCGCCAGCTGCCGTTGCAAAGATGGCAGCCGGGATCGGAGCAATAGGGGTGGGCGGGAACAATCCACTTCCTCCAAATCCGCTTCCTTGTCCCCATCGAACCAAAGTTATGGGGTTTTTTTATCACCTTCTTCCCTCCCTTCGGCCCCTGCCTGCGCTCCAGGTGGAAAGACGGGGCTGCCTCTCACAGACTCAGACAATTCCTGCCCCTCCTCCTTCCATGAAGTGTTTCTTTTTAGTTGTTTGTTTTTATGATGACATGCATCACAGATTAATATATTGCAGCGGACTATTAAACTTTTTTTTTAAAGAAATGCGCGCTCAAGTGGTTTTTACACACGTGTTGCAGGCTGAGGGATATGTCCAGGGGAAAATCACTTTGGCGAGGCAGTTTGTTGACCTGGATGTGGCGTAGGGCCAGCCCAGAGGGAAAATGGGACCGTCCCAGTCAATTGACATATGCAGTGAGGCATGCTGGCTTACCTTTGCCTCTGAATGACCTAAACAAGTTGGTCTTGTCTTTCAAACGATATCCTGATTTGACCTGCAGGCCTAGGAAAATTAGTTCCTGGTGTTTTCCTTACTCTGAGAGCAAGAGAGAAATCAAGCAGCTGCTACGTTTGAGTATCTTTTTCATCACCTATATGTACACCTCAGGAAGAGTTCTCAGGGTGCACTGCTAAAAACAGCTGGATAAAATGTTTGTGGAAGAAGTGTGCTGCTCCTGAGGAGAACAGACAAATTGAAGTTACTTCCCCTCCTCCCAACAACTGAGCACCAGAGGGTCATACTGTTTATTTACCTCATTTATACCCTTTTCCCCAAAGTGGAAGTCCAAAGTTCTTCTTTTCTCCTCCATTTTATCCTCACAAGATCCTAGGAGGTAGGTTAGGCTGAGAGCCTGTGATGTAACCAGGGCCATGCAGAGAGCTTCCACGGCAGGATGAGAATTTGAACCTGGGTCTCCGATAGTCCTAGGCCCGTAGTGGCGAACCTTTGGCACTCCAGATGTTATAGACTACAATTCCCATCAGCCCTTGCCAGCATTGCCAATTGGCCATGCTGGCAGGGGCTGATGGGAATTGTAGTCCATAACATCTGGAGTGCCAAAGGTTCGCCACCACTGTCCTAGGCCAACACTGAAACTACCATGCCACACTAGCTCTCTGCACTGATTTAGACTGTGCATTTTGAAAGCCTTGTTCTTGGATTGCGGTCCCTGTCTGGTAAAATATCTATGAAAGACTTGGAAGCTTACACACACGTTAAGAAAAAATTACCCAAAGCACATCAAGGTATCAAAATACCTTGCCAGCATGGTGTAGTGGTTAAGCGCAGGTGGATTCTAATCTGGAGAACCGGGTTCGATTCCCCACTCCTCCACCTGACTGGCAGAGGCTTATCTGGTGAACTAGATGTGTTTCCGCACTCCTCCATTCCTGCTGGGTGACCTTGGGCAAGTCACAGTTCTTCGGAACTCTCTCAGCCCCATCTACCTCACAAGGTGTCTGTTGTGGGGAGAGGAGGGGAAAGCTTGTAAGCCACCTTGAGTCTCCTTACAGGAGAGAAAGGTGGGGTATAAATCCAAACTCTTCTTCTCTTCTAAATCCAAAATGAACATGGGTTTGGTGGCCAAGGGAGGGGGGAATGTCACTGTGGTTTGACCTGTGGTGGGCTAGCGGGTGGATATCTTCTTTACAGCTGACCATTTGATCCCTTATTGTCTCCACACTGTATGCCAAGTTCCTATTCTTTAGCAAGGGAAAGGTGTATGGAAAGAGCTTATTCTACCTTCACGGACAATGAAGACAAATGAAATCTGCACTGGGAGGCAAAGTCTGTGGATGATGCAAATGTTATGCTAATTTTAAATTCTCCTAGGAGGTGTCTGTGTATAGCTTAAAGATGCTAGCTACCTGCTGGCAGGAAGAGGGAAGGAAGAATTGCATCATGGGTTAAAGGGGGGGGCATTTCACACTGGTGTCTGTGGCTTTTCTGGTTTGATCTGGCCTTACTGGGTTGGTTCTTGACTGGGGTTTCCCCCCCTGCCTGCCAGTTTCAAGAAACAACACAAGCATCTGTTCTTTCCTGCAAAAAAGCATCTGTGAAAAGGGAGAAAAAAATCTCTAGTAAGCCACGATCGCAGCATGTTGCTACAGCAGCTCTTCCATATCAAGCTCATTTGCACCCAAATGGTTTGCGGTGACAGGTTTAATTTAGAATTTTAAATCCCAGAAGCACAGGCGTCTTTCCCTCTAATCTTGTTCCCTTTGAAAGTCAACCAGCTCGATGTTTCTCCTGCATAGCTTGTAGATTCTTGCTTTTTTCAGTTTGAAAGAAGCTGGTAGCATCTTTGAAAGAAACGGGTACCATTTCCAGCGCTACCAGGATGCTGTTTGAGCATTCAAGTTTTGGGTAAAGGAGCTTTCAAGTGACAAAGAGGCCAAGTTTTTGCATGCAGACACACAATCCCTGCTGTCTCTTTATCTGAAACATGGGAGCCAGAAGAAATAGCTAACCCAGGGGTGTCCAACTCTGGCGCTTCAGATGTTCATGGACTACAATTCCCATCAGCCCCTGCAGCAGGGGCCGATGGGAATTGTAGTCCATGAACATCTGAAGTGCCAGAGTTGGACACCTCTGAACTAACGTCTTCCTCTGGTCCTGGTATGGATAAAGGATTTTAGTATCCACATATGTGTGTATCGTTATGGCATGCAATGGGGGAGGGGAAGAACAAGGATTCCTGGCTGTCAAAAGCTTAAATCCTGCCAGACTTACCTACCTCAGGTCTCCCAAACTATGCCCTGGAAGTGTTGAGGATGCTCATGCAATTGCCAGGTTTGCCAGCAGAGGGCAGTATTAAGCTGCACAGTGGGAACCCAGAGGGAGGAATCGGGTCCAAGACATCTGCTGAACCTACGAGGCTGGGAAATCCAGGTCCTCAGTAGCTAATTGTTCATCAGAAACCACGTGATTTTTTAGCTCCACTGTGCATCTGTGCAGCAATTCACCCACAAACAGCCTTCAAGGGGCAGTGGTGAAAAGTGGCATTACTGATCGATGGCAACCTTTTAGAGTCTTCAAGGCAAGAGATGAACAGAGGTGGTTTGCCATTGCCAGTCTCTGCAACCTTGGATTTCCTAGGTAGTCTTCCACCCAAGTACATAGCAGGGCTGACTTTGTTTCGCTTCTGCGATCAGGCTAGTCTGGACCATCCAGGTCAGGCCAGTACCCTAAATAGCCCACCTCTATTCTACATCATTTAGGTCAACAAGGTGACTCTTTGGTCCTTTACAGCTCCTAGACAGCTATGCTGGCCCTTCCTTGCATCAGAGGGCCAGCCCTGCTCTAATTCTACCTGCCAGACCCCATGAGCTTCACTTGTAGGCAGCAACATCACCCAGTAATAGCGGGTCTGTTGGTGGGGCTCTCAACAGCAGCCCCCAAGAACTGGCTGGGGCAGGAGGGGCTCCGGAGTCGGCCTGCCTCCTCAACTGGCTGATGATCGCAGGCAGCCGGGCTGCGCAAAGCAGAGTTCCCATCAGACGTTGCTAGAAGGCAGGAAGGGGAATGCTTGACAAAAACACTGATGTGCTGAGAGAGCAGCAGCAGGTTTCTAATCCTGCCGGTCTTGTCTCCTCCACCCCCTCCGCTGCATTCCTGCGCAGCCCTCAGTGGCGGAGGGAGGGATGCAGGGGAAACACTTAGCCTTCCTTTTGACAAATTACACAGATGGGCGTACCTTGATAACTCGCCGGCTTTATTAATTCTCTGCAAACCTACTTCAGCGGGAAGTCGGTTGTGCGGCGGGCAATTTTGCACCGTCGGCGCTCAGGCAAGCCTTTTAAAAAAGATTCTCCTGGCGACAAAGTGGAGCCCTTTCACAATAGCTTTACTCCAACCTGATGCTCAGGTGGCAAAAAAAGGGGGGAGGGGAAGAGAACAGTGGCATCTTTCCAGTGACGTAGAACGAATTGCAGCATTCCAGATTTAAATCGGGATTCTTCTTTCTCTCACAATGCCTCTGCAACCACTAGAGGCTTATCTCGGCTGCTTAGCCCAAGGCTGGGATTTCGGAACAACGGTTCTTGCAAAAGCAATTCTTTGTTCCTACATCTGTGTGGATAGACCCTCCCTCCAGGTAAGAATGACAGTCCGGCCTCCCGAAGAGAACTGGAGCCACGAATTTCTTAACATTCTCCTGCGGCCAACAGCAGCCAACAGATAACAGTGGAGCAAAACAACCAGGTGTCCCTACAGCACATAGTCATTGGTGCCCATAATACAGATGCCTTAACTGAGAATGCACACTACCCCTCTTGTTAAGTTGCAGACTTCCTCAATAAAGATGATGAGAAATCTACTACATACGCCTCTCCTGCCGTGACGACTTTCACAGCGGCTGGGGAAAGGGAACGGCTTCTAAGGCGGATTCCGCATAGGCCAAGGACAGCAGTGTGAAAATGGTGTAAACCCTTTTGTACCATTTTAAATCATTTCACACCGTTTTCACACTGCTGTTTTTGGACCATGCGGAATCCGCTTAAGAGCAGTTTACGGCAGGTGTTTAAGCTGGTGAGGGGAGAAGAGAATCCAGATTACCTTTTTGTCCAAGGAGGGAGGAAAGAAACTTAAAGCAGAGAAGTGTTGGCTGGCCAAAAGGCCATAATTAATTAATTAATTAATTAATTACTATCTATCTATCTATCTATCTATCTATCTATCTATCTATCTATCTATCTATCTATCTATCTCTCTAAAGAAGAGAAGTGTATAAGCTTCGGGGGGGTGGGGTGGGGGGCTGGATTCTATTCTTTTTTGTACACGGGCTGTAAGCCATCTTACTGTTTTACTTCTCCCAATGCCCAGCTTTCATGGTACATTTTAATGGTTATCTTTTAGCGCCACAGGTCCTGTGCTCTGGAAAGTTGAGTGACATGATTCGGATCCAATGATTCCCTCCCCCAATGGACAAATCTCCCAGGGAAGAAAAGCTCCTTCTATTGACAGGCCTCCTCCTCCTCCTCCTCCAAGTGAATGATTCCTCAGGGCTGGGGGAGCAAAACCACTAACCTGTTTTCCTAAGACAAACAATTATGTCTTATATTCCACTTTCCTTGCACAGAAGGTAATATGTGTGTGTGTATTGGGGGGGGGGGGGGGGAGATTTAGACAGCACCCCAACCAGCTTTCACTTCAGCAAAAGGGACCCTGTCCTTTCAAGACCATCTACTGGGGCCAAAAAAGGTTGAGTGGTTATGGGCATTTTTCAGACAACTTCTGCTGAGGGAAACAGGACAGACGCATCTGCAAAACGAGCTGAATCAAAGCCAGCCGTTTCCTGCATCAACCCTGTTTACAAATGAAAAAAAAAACATTACAAAAAATTAAAAGATGTTAAAAGAGTTCTTGCAGCGGCTTGAGAAAATGCCCCCCACAGACCCTGTGTGTGTGCGTAACGATCTGCAACGAGGGCTTTAAAATCTGCTTTATTAAAAAAAAAAAACACCTTCCAACCAGTTAAAAATTCTGCATATTCCTCATGGTGTTGGCTGCTGGCCAAGTCGTTGCTGTTGTGGTACCTGTCATATTTCCAGAAGTCCCGCTTGGGGGGCCCAAGGGTGCCAGTGGGTGGCCTGGCCCTCACAGGTTGTGCTACTGTCGCCCATGCGCACTGTCCGCCTGCACTCGGAGGAGAACCTGGAAAGCTCCAGCTGCATCTTCACAGGGTTGTGAGAACCCTTTGCTAAGACCCCGGGGAAGAGATACTTCTCTGCCCTCCTGCCCCTATTCTGCAGTTCTTCCTCCTTCCATGTGAAATAAGACAAGTGGGGAGGGTATCTGAGGAAGAAGAGGCTTAGTGCAGAAACACACACTCGACGCCCGTTGCTTCTCGTTCCTCACTGCTGCCTCTACCTAGGAATCCATCTTGATGAAGACTTTGGGCCGGGAGAAGATCTTGAGGGCCTCCTCGATTTGTGACAGCTTCTTCTCCAGCTCCACCCGTCTGTTCTGCAGGTTCAGTGTGTCGGCTCGCAGTGGAAGCAGCAGGAGGTCCTTCAGAAGTTGCCCTTGGCCTACGTAGAGGAAAGGGCAAGAGGAAGGGCAGATAAATTGCAAGAGGCCTCGCCGTTAGAGGAAATCTTAGCTGTCAGATTCAACCCGGCCGATGACTAGAACAGCACTCTGGAGACACAAAAAGAGTCTTCTGTGCACGTGAGCGCCAACGTCTCAGAGGAGGTATTCCACCAAAAGCACTTTCTAAGGAGAGGCTCGCCACCATTATGACTTTACCTCCCCCACTTGTCTGAACACTGCAGTCCTAGTTACAGCTTCAACCACCTCTGACCGCAGGGCCTAATGTACACATGTGGTAGAAGAGGGATCCCTATGGTCTGGCATCAGGGCAAGGTTAAGGCAGGAGTCCCCCCCAATTATGTTGAGTATGTGAGCAATTTTGAAATGTTGAGAATGGGGGGTGGACACTACCACAAAATGTCCGCCACAGGTTGCTGCCCATTGTAAAACATTGGTCAGGCAGCTATTTCCAAATGGGGGTGCTCCCTGCGGTCTTCCTGGGGACTTCCTGAAACATTCCCTGCTCCAATGAAGTAGGGGAAAGCCAGGATTGGCTCTTTGCTTTGAGAAGAGCAGTTCTGTCTAGGAAGTAAACAGGTGCTAAGAAACCCATCAGTGGATGACAGGGCATCACAGGCACTGAGAATCATTGGGAAACAGGTTTCTGAAGTAATCCACGCAAGCTGGGATCCTGTTTTAGTGGACCCGGAAGATGCTTTTGTGATCAAGCTAGCCATGGGACTCTTCTTTTCTAATGCTGTGGAAGTACCCCAAGGGGAACTCATCTTTGAGAAGCACCAGGAGCCAGAGGAAGGTTCACTTGGTGCAACCCCTTTCCATTGACTGGTTCTCAACCCAACCAAGAATGTAGGAGATGGTTGTAATTCTACCTTCCTTTAAGCTGGGGATAATTAGGAAAGGAATTGAGAATAAAACTGCAAAGATTGTCATGCCCTTATATAAAGCCGTGGTGTGACCGCACTTGGAGTACTGTGTTCAGCTCTGGTCGCCACATCTCAAAAAGGATATCGAAGAGATAGAAAAAGTGCAGAGAAGGGCAACGAGGATGATTGAAGGATTGGAGCACCTTCCTTATGAGGAGAGGCTGCAGCATTTGGGACTCTTTAGTTTGGAGAGGAGACGTCTGAGGGGGGATATGATTGAAGTCTATAAAATTATGCATGGGGTAGAAAATGTTGACAGAGAGAAATTTTTCTCTCTTTCTCACAATACTAGAACCAGGGGGCATACATTGAAAATACTGGGGGGAAGAATTAGGACTAATAAAAGGAAACACTTCTTCACGCAACGTGTGATTGGTGTTTGGAATATGCTGCCACAGGAGGTGGTGATGGCCACCAACCCTGATAGCTTTAAAAGGGGCTTGGACAGATTTATGGAGGAGAAGTCGATTTATGGCTACCAATCTTGATCCTCTTTGATCTGAGATTGCAAATGCCTTAACAGTCCAGGTGCTCGGGAGCAACAGCCGCAGAAGGCCATTGCTTTCATGTCCTGCATGTGAGCTCCCAATGGCACCTGGTGGGCCACTGCGAGTAGCAGAATGCTGGACTAGATGGACTCTGGTCTGATCCAGCTGGCTTGTTCTTATGTTCTTATGTTCTTAAGCTTTCACAAGGAGA
This sequence comes from Sphaerodactylus townsendi, assembly GCF_021028975.2. Classification (NCBI taxonomy): domain Eukaryota; kingdom Metazoa; phylum Chordata; class Lepidosauria; order Squamata; family Sphaerodactylidae; genus Sphaerodactylus; species Sphaerodactylus townsendi. The sequence continues at coordinate 20,969,823 of NC_059438.1, forward strand.
AGAGACATGTACCCAGTCCCAGTTCAATCCTCGGCACCTCCTGCTGACAGAATCTCAGGGCATGGGAAGAGTTCTACCCAAGACTGGCAGCTAGTCCATGGAAGCAATACTGGCCTAGACAGGGCAACAGTCAGACCTGAGGTATGGCAGTTTCATATCCCGCCCACCCCCACCACCTTACTCTGTTTGAGGTTGTTCAGGGTTTCCATGCGCTGGCTCTCTGGCATCAGGGAATGGCCCAGGGGCATGGCAGGATCAGGCGTATTGCGCCGGCGTTCCTCCGCTTCTTTGCGCCAGCGGTCCTTTCTCTCAATCAGGCTGGCAGGGCAGAAATGGTGGTGTGTCAGGAGAGTCAAGGAAGTGCAGCCGAGAAAGCTGAGGAGGAGGAAATCACCTCCGTGCTCCTATGGAGATGAGTGTGGAACCAACTCCACCTGGCCACTAACTGGACTCACCTCCAGAGGCACGACGGAAAAGAAAGGCGTGGCACGCAGGCTAACTTGTTACATGCCCAGCAATGACACATAGCTAAATTCAAGACCAGCAGCAGCTTAGACACCAACAAGGTTTTTTGGAGGCTATAAACATTTGAAAAATCAAAGCTCTCTTCATCAGATACAAGTCCGAATGGAGATCCCTGTTGTAGCACAGCGGCTCAGAGGCTGTGCTTTGAATCAGGAACTCCCTGGATTGAATCACCTCTCTGATGCAGAATCTACTTGGAATTCTAGTCTCTTTTAGCCTCAGGCCTCAGTCTGACATGCTGGGGATAATTAACACTGAACTATCTTACAGGGTTGTTGTAATTATTGCAACACCATAAGATCTGTGAAGCACTTTGAGCCATAAAGAATGGGAGGTGCCCCTCTCACTTCAGAATAGTTATTCAAGGAAGAATTTGCAATCACAAGGAAGAAATGAAAACACGCCCCAGCTGTAGCTCCCTAAATAACCTGTTCTCTCCTAGCCCACCCTGCACAAGTCCTTTGCGTGGGCCTCCAGTGATCAGAGTTGTACCTGATTATTCGGGCAGCGTTTTTCATTTAGAAAAGGTTCTAGTCCTGAAGATGCCAAAAGTTCAAAATCTCTTAAGGAACATTTGGTGATTCTTAGAAGTCAGAAATTGAGCCCTGCCTGATTTCCACGGGGGCGGGGAGGTTCACAACTCCTTGGATCCCCACTTAATTACTAAACATACATCAGGTCGAACACATGCAAATGTCCTTCACTTAGTGTTACACTGCTCATTTCCTGATTTACAATTCTGACTTTTAAAAAAGTACAGACACAATCAGGAAGGGAAGTGTGCTTGAAAGTATTATGGAAAGATGATCATTCTTTTTCATGTTCTGGCTTATCACCCAGTATGCATTTCCACTCAAAGACTTTCTTATAAAAAGATCCCAGTTGGTGTGGGCATGACTCACTTGCCACAGTAAAACTAAGGATTCAGATAGCCTTCTAGCTAAGGCAGGACAACAAAACTGCAAGCAACTAGCCTACATACAAAACAGCAGATATTAGATCCCACAATCGCACGGCATTTCTTTGCACAGGTGGAACTACAGTCCTGATACTCACACACACACGTGCTTATGCCTGTCAGGTCCTACTGCCCCGTTTCTATTTTGCCCTTCCAACAACCCTGTGATGCAGGCTGGGTTGAAAGTGAGCAACTGACTTAAAAGTCACCCGGTGAGCGGGGATATGGAGGTGAGTCTCCCAAGTCCTAGTCCAGGGGTCTGCAACCTGTGGCTCTCCAGATGTTCAGGGACTACAATTCCCATCAGCTCCTGCCATGGCCAAGTGGCAGAGGCTGATGGGAATTGTAGTCCATGAGCATCTGGAGAGACACAGGTTGCAGACCCCTGTCCTAGTCTGACACTCTAACAGTTATGCCGTGGGACAGCCTGCCCGTCCTTGTCTTTCTCCAGGAACCTGTCAGAAGGGGAGGGCCTCCGTACGTACTAGTGGGGAACGTGGCCTTTTTGTCTGGCATCATACTCTTCCTGCTCCTTCCGCTTCTGCTCCAGCACTTCGGTGAGCGACTGCAGGGAGCGCGACCGTCGCAGCTGGGCTCGCTTGGCGTTCTGGGCATTGTGGCTGACAAAGTCCACCTTGCTGTTCTCCTTCAGGGTCTGGAAAGGGAAGAAGAAGAGAAGAAGAAGAGTTTGGATTTATACCCCCCCTTTCTCTCCTGCAGGAGACTCAAAGGGGCTTACAATCTCCTTGCCCTTCCCCCCTCACAACAAACACCCTGTGAGGTGGGTGGGGCTGAGAGAGCTCCGAGAAACTGTGACTAGCCCAAGGTCACCCAGCTGGCATGTGTGGGAGTGCACAGGCTAATCTGAATTCCCCAGATAAGCCTCCACAGCTCAGGCGGCAGAGCTGGGAATCAAACCCGGTTCCTCCAGATTAGATACACGAGCTCTTAACCTCCTACGCCACTGCTGCCCTCCCCTTCTGACAGGTTCCTGGAGAAAGACAAGAATGGGCAGGCTGTCCCACGGCATAACTGTTAGAGTGTCAGACTAGGACAGGGGTCTGCAACCTGTGGCTCTCCAGATGTTCATGGACTACAATTCCCATCAGCCCCTGCCACTTGGTCATGCTGGCAGGAGCTGATGGGAATTGTAGTCCATGAACAGGGCATGTCTCAAGGGTGACAGCAACAGCTCCTGGTAATGGGAGGCCAGGGAGGATGCAGGAAGCACACGGCAGGCACGTGCAGCCCCCTCACCTTGACGTTCCCACCAGGGACTGGCGGCGTTGCAGAATCTGTTGTTGCTCGTGATTGAACAGGGTTCTGGGACAGCAGCCTGCGCGGGTGAATCCCGGTGCCGCAGCGGGAGTAAGCTCTCAGGAACCTCTGAGCTTCGGAATTTGGAGGAACAGAGCTCTCCTGGGTTGAAAAAAAGAAAGAAATGAGACAGAGAGGCTGATTTTGATTACTTTATTTACCCCATGCTCCCCCTCCCAAAGTAGACTGCATAATTCACCCGGCTTCTACTCTGTCCTCCCAACAGCCACCCTGTGAGGTAGGACAGGCTGAAAAAGAGAAAGAAAACGTGCAGCTGAGTCAAAATCACCCAGAGAGCTTTTGCAGCTGAAAAGGGATTTAAAGCAGATTGAAGTGATCAAAATCTAGCACACTAGCCAGTACAACACTTAAAACCCATCCCTTCCCAAGCAGCTATGAGCTGATCGCTTGACTTTTATCCCCCCCGGGGCTAGAAGTTGCTCAGCTGGGCTGATTTCTATCCAGGCAAAAGTGTGCGGAAAGTGTCAGTCCATCTCAGCGTCATGGCAGCCATTTAAATCGCTCCCAACCTACAGAGACTGTTTTTATTTTGAATTCCATATACAGCATGTGGGGGTACCATAACCTTTTCAGTGTTTAGGCCCTCTAAATGTCTTAATCCAGCCCTGTGCATGCATGATGCATGAGATTCTGAAGGTATTGTTTCTGATGACCAAAGTCCCTAGCTTAAGAACATAAGAACATAAGAACAAGCCAGCTGGATCAGACCAGAGTCCATCTAGTCCAGCATTCTGCTACTCGCAGTGGCCCACCAGGTGCCTTTGGGAGCTCACATGCAGGAGGTGAAAGCAATGGCCTTCTGCGGCTGTTGCTCCTGAGCACCTGGTCTGTTAAGGCATTTGCAATCTCAGATCAAAGAGGATCAAGATTGGTAGCCATAGATTGACTTCTCCTCCATAAATCTGTCCAAGCCCCTCTTAAAGCTATCCAGGTTAGTGGCCATCACCACCTCCTGTGGCAGCATATTCCAAACACCAATCACACGTTGCGTGAAGAAGTGTTTCCTTTTATTAGTCCTAATTCTTCCCCCCAGCATTTTCAATGAATGCCCCCTGGTTCTAGTATTGTGACATTTCATTTCTGTCTGTGTCGCATCACCCACATGGCAAAATGACTATGGGGCAGACAAGCACCTTCAGGCAACTTCTCCCCACATCTACCACAGGATTATCTGGTGGAATGTCCTCTGCCGTAAAGTAAGATCTCTGAATGCGGTATGCTGTCTTTTACGGAGTCAGAGCTGCCTAGCTCAGCACTGTTATGGCCCCTCTCCAATACAACATCCATCTTGCAAGGTCTGAGCACTTCTAGGCACTCACAGGGCTTGCGCAATTGCACTGAAGCCTGGGAGAATGGGGAAAGCCGACGGACGTGGTACCTGCAGCTTGGCCTTCACTTTGGACTCCACGTTCTCGTACTTGGGCGATTTCCACAGGGCTTTCACGGGCTTGGGCTGGCTCAGCTCCTGGGCCTGCTCCTTCTCGCGACACTTCCTCTGAATCTCTCTCAGGCGCCTCAGATTCACTTTCTCATAGTCTTTGCATTCCTTCCCTGCGTGGTGAGAGAAATAAAAGGTCTCCCCTTAGCCCTGAGCTGCAGGTACAAATGCCCTTTGGGCTTCTCAACAAACTGACAACCAGGTTATATCTGTGCAGACGTTAACTACCGGAGACTGTTTTGTTCATGCCTTAACCACAGATCTGAAATGAGCAAGGAAACCAGGTTGGCTTTCCTAAGCTGGGAATGGCCCCCGATGCCCTCTAAGGATGGTACCTAAAGGGGAGGATGGAAAAGTGTGGCAGTGGAAAGGACAAAGGTGTGGCAAAGGAAAAGGACAAGAGCTGCTATCAAATAAAATGTATTCTTGAAGACATATATTTTCAGAATATATGGAAGCAGATAAACAATGTCGACCATACATTTAATTCCGGCAACCAGCAAGGGTAAGCCGCTGGGGGTGTTATTCCACTGGAAGAACACCATGTTTTTAAAAGCCGCTAGCTGCACAAGAGTTGGGAGATGCTGCCTCTTTAAAAATGAGGTCAGGCTGCATCGTGAGCAGAGATGCCGCATCTGTGTCACAGGTGGCTGTCATTCTGTGTCTTAAATATTTATGCCCCCTCCGCCCCTGCAACCAGACAGCTGCTTCCCAGGACGGCCAACAAATATCAAAGCTGTGAAAAACACATGCACACAATAATGAAGACTTAAATGGGCCTGTCACAAAAAATTGGGACGCAGATTAATTGCAGCAAATTAAAGTTGGGCAGATCAGGTTGGAGCAAATCAGGTTACTGCACGAGGCCCGAAACCTGCCTCGACATTCCTTCCCCTCCCACTCCCACCCAGACTGGGAAAGGAGGGTTTTCTCAACGGAAGTGAAGAAACTCCTGCCTCACTGAAAAAAACCAATAGGCAGCCCAGCCAAAATAAAGCGCACTGTATGGGTGGGGCTATATTTTGACATAAGAAGAAGAAGAGTTTGGATTTATATCCCCCCTTTCTCTCCTGCAGGAGATTCAAAGGGGCTTACAATCTCCTTGCCCCTCCCCCCTCACAACAAACACCCTGTGAGGTAGGTGGGGCTGAGAGAGCTCCGAGAAGCTGTGACTAGCCCAAGGTCACCCAGCTGGCATGTGTGGGAGTGCACAGGCTTATCTAAATTCCCCAGATAAGCCTCCACAGCTCAGGTGGCAGAGCTGGGAATCAAACCTGGTTCCTCCAGATTAGATACATGAGCTCTTAACCTCCCACGCCACTGCTGCTTCTATGCACTGCTGCATAATTAGAAATGCATCACCCCTCTGGGGGTGGGCGGTCTATCAAATTAAATAATAATAATAATAATATTTTATTTGACATCCAACTGCTTATTAGTGTTATGTTTGGGTTTTTAAAAAAATAATAATAAACATACACTATTTTTATATTTAAAAAATAAGGGAACACAGAGAGGAAACATTTAAGAGCCGTAAAGCAAGGTTGGGCAGTACTCCTGCCACATCAGATATCAACACATTTTCTTTCTGTGCTTCGGGTGAACTCTGAAAAACAGCTTCTGAAGTTCTAAAAGAAGTTCAGTTTAAACCAACCATCTACTGGCTAGGGGGCCAGTATCACCAGCAACCCGTCTCCCCCTTCTTCCTTCCCTCCAGCAGCTTTGGCAACTGTTTTGTATGTAAAGTTTCTTCCCACTACAACCACCAGCACCACCACCCCCCACGCCAGCATCAGCAGATGAGGACCTGCCTCCACACAGCTGTGCCCACTTACGCTTGGGCGGCAACTCCTGGCAGAAGGAAATTCCGTCCAGCTGCAGGAGGGCTCCTACGGTGCCTCTCTGGCCCAACTCCAGGATGGCTTTGGCGTTGGGTTTGATCCTTGGAGGGGGCTGGGCGAGGCGAGCGCTGTACAAAGCGGGGTAGAGGCTCGCATCTGGAGGAAGGGGCCCCGGGAGCAGATCTAGCCTCAAGGCGTTCCCTTCCAGCCTCCCCCGTGCTAAAGACACAGAAAGAGAGAGTCAAGTAGATAGATACAGATAACCTTCCATGGCATAAGTTACAAAGATTTAAAATAAAATACAAAAAATTAAAAGATAAAGAGCAAAGCAAAATTACGATCATTTGTGCATAAAAACCAGGCCGTTTGCTCTAGAGGATCCCTGGATTCATTGTTTAACAAATAAACAGTCTTCTGCTATTCTGTCCAGCACTCTCAGCCCAACAATAAGGTTGAGAGAAACTTTTTTCTGGCCCCGTTATGAAGGGGGGAGCGTCAAGTGGAGTTGCCTGGGTCACACGTGCCGTGCTTGATCCCTGCCCAAGGAGTACCTTTTGTCCTCCCAGCAACCCAGAAAGCATTTCACCTGTGTTACAGGTGTGCGTTACAGGTTGCCAAGTCGCTTCCGATCTATGGGGACCTTATGGATTCCAATTCCAAAGCCTTTATTGGCATTATAAATTACAGAGTTAGTAGAAAAGGGGTATTTATCTACTAACTGAGACATTAAAACATTAAAATACATTAAAACATTAAATACGTTAAAACAATGTTGAACATTCACAACCACGCCTTGTAAACCGCACATATAAATTAATTTAACCATTACTACTATGTAGGCAATGATTGCGCCTGACCAAATAGTGCCTCAAAAAACTTGCAACATTTTCACATACAAGATCACAGGATCGTTGAGTAGAAAGTTCATCACAGATGGTAACCTGACAGCGTTTGAGCTCTCTACCAATGGACAGATGTACATGGAGCGTAATGACTCGTATATTGGACATTCCAATAATACGTGTTGAACCGTCTCAGCAACGGCCATGTTACATTGACATAACCTGTTCTCATATGGAGTGTTATTATTCCTGCCAAGAGTCATAGCGTTAGGTAGCGCATTAAAACGAGCCAAAGTGTACACTCTGCGTTGTTTGGGATTGCACAGAATGTACAGAGACCTTATGGATTAATGACCTCCTAAATGTCTTAATATCGACAGGTCTTGCTCAGGTCTTACAAGCTGAAGGCTTTGGCTTCCTCTACTGAGTCAATCCATCTCATCTTGGGTCTTCTTTTCCTGCTGCCTCCCATTTTTCCTAGCATTATTGTCTTTTCCAGTGAATCCTGACTTCTCACCATGTGACCAAAATACAATAGCCACAGTTTAGTCATTTCAGTTTTTAGGGAGAACTCAGGCTAGGGCAGGTGAACACCCCTGTTCGTCAGAAGTGTTGACCCTTCATGAAAAGAGAGATGCCCCCCACCCCATTTATCTGTAGGAAAAAGATATTAGTGTTACCATACTGAGACTTCCACGCCAGGGCATCCAATAACACCTGCACCTTGCCGAACACCCACCTGACAGGGGACGTCTGTAGTAATCTGGGCAAAGGGTGGGGTCCGGAGGAATAGGTCCTGTGATCCTGGAGGGCCCTTCTGACATCTCCGCTTCTCCTCAGCAGACAAGAACTGTAATCTGTCGCCTTCCTTCGTCTTCACGTGCTGGATTCTGTTGCCTATACCAGTCAGTGTGGAACTGTGACCAATGTAGCAAAGGACAGCGAACTAGAGAGAGAAACTGCAAAGGAAAACCACCGCTGGATCAGTACAGAATCAACCCAACAACCGGCGCAAAACCAGATCTGTCCGACATCCAGTGGCGTATCTGCCTAGGGACAAGGGGTACCCCTTGTCCCCGGGTGCCACTCTTCTGGTCACCTGGGGGGGCGCAAAATCGGCCCCCCACGTGACCAGGAAGTCCTGCTGTCTCGTTATTTTTATGTGCCTCGACCCCATCTGAGCGCCCTCAACCCCACCCTGGACTTCCACCTCTCTTCAGAAGAGACTGCAAGGCTGCTGGCTGGGAACCCAGCCAGCAGGGGGAGTCTGGGAGGGGGAGGTGAGCACCCTAGACCTTGCCCATGTCCATGGTGACATGGGCAGGGTTGAGGTCAGTGGGTGTGGAGCCTGGGGGCATCAGGGGTGGAGCTAGGGTGGTGGCGGCAGAGCCTGGGGGGCATCCTGGAGACAATTTGTCTCCGGGCGCCATTTGCCCCTGGTACGCTTCTGCCGACATCTACATTGTGTTGCTTCCTAGGCATTCCACCCAATTCCGATCCTTCACGTAGGTAATTGATTCTAATGTCTGCTTCATCTCTTCTTTTTTTTGCCACTGTCACAGCTGACTCAAGTCAACCCTATGGGGTTTTGAAGGCAAGAGACGTTCAGAGGTGGATTGGCATTGCCTGCCTCTGCACAGCAACCCTGGACTTCCTCGGTGGTCTCCCATTCAAATACTCACCACAGCCAATCCTGCTTAGCTTCTGAGATCTGATGAGATCAGGCTAGCCATGCCTATCCAGACCAGGGGCCTTCCTCCTAAAAGCAGCCAATTCAGCTCAGGAAATTCCAAGCAGATACAACAGACCTTCCGTAAGGCTCCTTGGCCACTTCTGCCATTGTCAATGCTGAGGTGACTTCAAAACTCCTCCAAAGCCCACCAAAAGCCCTTCCTGATCGCAGCCACACTCATACATGTAAGCACATCTACAGGACCTAACCCAGTGGGTTTTAACTCCTGTATTTCTCTTGCCAATAAAGAAGTTAGACAAAGAGGGGGAAAGAGTAGCACTGATATCAAACAGAAGTGTCCATGGATCTTAAAAGCTAAGAGCATTCATTTCATTCTCTGTGATTGACTGCACCAGCCTTTGGCCCTACACAATAAGGGCTATCACATTTATTTCCGCTCACGATGTGTCAGAGTTTAGTTTGAAATCAAAGCAGGCCAGGACTGATTCAGAAGACCAGCGCCAAGGAACAAAGTCAGTTTGCACCGCTGCCTACATATTAAGCCCTGATTTATGTGTTTAAGAGAAGGGTTGTAGCTCAGTGGCAGAGCATGAACATCTAGTCCACAGGTGTCAAAATCGCGGCCCTCCAGATGAACTACATGAACTACAATTGCCAGTACAGCCAATGCTCATGTTGGGCTGGACTGATGGGAATTGTAGTTCATGAACATCTGGAGGGCCAAGGTTGGACACCCCTGCTGTAGAGGGTGGGCTCTAGGGCACTGTACCCCACCAAGGCTCCTGTCTCCTTCACCTCCATCCCCAAACCTCCAGGAGTTTTCCAACCTGGATCTAGCAACCCTACTCCTCCATCCCCCACTGGTGGCCAGGAGGGACCCAGCAACCCTATTTTGCTGACATGCAAAAGGTCTCACCTTCCATCCCCACATCTCAAGCTAAAACTATCAGGTAGTAGGTGATGTGGAAGATCTCTACCAGAGAATCTGGAGCGCTGCCGCCCGTCAACAGAGATAATACTGACCTTGATACCCCGAAGGCTTGATTCAATATAAGGCAGTTTTACGTGGATGGAGTGGTAGAATGTAGAAGTGCTAACATGAACAGCCAGTGAGGGATTCCAGCTCTATATATTTATTTGCTTTAAAAAATTCCATGCAAATAGAAACTAGCCCAGCAAAATAAAAGGTTCTTTCCCCTGTCTTTGCTTGTCTTCCATTTTCAGGGAGTTTTTAACCACAGGGGACGTTTAAAAAGACTGTCCTCTGCCCACTGTCCTCTGATCTGGGGCTGTCTTTTCTACCACCTCAGCATTTGATCACCTCATTCCCGAACACGGAGGCATAAAGATTCAAAGGACAGTTGCATTTGCCATGCGATGTCACTGCTTATCAAAGCAGGTTTTTTGACACACAGATGGCTCGCTCAGACACATGCACGTCTTTTTAAAAAAACAGTAGCAAAACAGACCCTGACATGACCATGTGTTCATGCGAGTGAGGATTGGCACAAGCCCACGGAAGCACAGTGGAGCCAGAAGTCTCAGACCAAACACTGCAGAGAGGACCCTCGGGTTTCACACTTGGCAAGGAAGGGAAACATCTGCTGACAGACATTCTGGCAAAAGGGCCATCACTTCTGAGCCATTCTCTATGTGTAGCCAAGTGGGCAGCGCTCAAGGAAGAGAGCCTGCCTCTGATCACGATCACAGAGGCACAAAGCCTTGGAATTCTGCCTGCACAGAGCAGGTGGAACCAGAGTGAGCCGAGTCAGCCTTCCCAACCCCTCATAGCCCTCAAGCAGCCCTCACAGCCACACAAGAGAAAAACCACTCTGGCCATCTGCTTCTTTTCACTTTCCCAGTCCTTCCTCCGAGGCCCTGTCTAAAGTGCATTTTCAGCATCCCTTCTCCTGGCCAGCACTTGCAGCAGGCCAAAGGCAAGCAACCCTCATCCCTTTGCAGGGGGAGAATGGAAGCAATTAGGCGCAAAGCCAGACTTGCTGCCAAGCATCTCTAGATCAGCAGAAGGACGAATCCCTTCCTCACACCTTTGTTGCAAAAAAAAAAGAAAAGCAAGCAAACCAAGCCAGAGCACTTCGCAGGGCACTCTTGGCCGGCATCCAAGGCACAGCACAGAGACATGTTTGTTCTGTTGGCTTGGAGGGCAAACGGCTGTTTGGGGCTCTAAGGAAACAAGCAGCAATAAAGAGCTTTTGACCTAAAGCAGGGAAGCTACCGAAAAATGAAAAGGAGAGCCTCAGGGACCAATTATTAGAGTGCAATGAATTAGCAGGTGATTTTGCCCTGGGGAGTTGCTGAAAAGCCAAGTGTCCAGCCCTGATAAAAGGCCTCCACTTACATAGCAATTGGGATGTTAAGAGACCATCAAGTGTATGTCTGTACTAGCGATACTGAGGCAGCGCCCCTATGGAAGAGAAACGCGAAGCTTTGTGTGACCCCAGGACAGACACACTCCCTCCACCTAAACCTACTTCACAGGGTTGATGTGAGGATAGAAGCCAAAAACTATGAATGCTTTTCCAAGCTCCTGGCAAAAGGGGTGGGATAAAAACACAACTGACCGATCCACTTACATACAAGGATGTGGCTCATTGCCATTCTGCTCATACTGGATCATGGTTCTAGCAAGCAGCCGGTGACCCAAAAGTCTTGCACACTGACTCTGAACACGTACGTGCAAGTTTCTGAAGCAGTGCCCATATATTTTGGACACGGCAGATGACTTAGCCTGTTCACAAGCATGGCTCACATCTCCGCAAGAGCAGGAAAACACCTACCCACAACCAGAAGAGCCACTGCATGAAGTGGCCCAGTGTTCATACAGGGTGGGCGTAAGAAAACGTGAGTGACTAGAGAGCACTCTGTGCGTGATGCATGCTTGGTATAACCCTCCTTATTATTTATTTGGTACATTTCCCTCCCAAGGAGCACGAAAGGGTGTACGTAAATTCCTAACCCTCCTCACAACAGCCTTGCAAGATAGGTGGCGATGAGCACGTGTGATTCACCCAAAGAGCTTTGAAAAGACAAAGGCAGCCGGTTTCCCATACAACGAGCAGCAGCAGCTCAAGCAAAGTTGAGAGCAGGAAATCCCATTAAGAAGAAGGGTTACCTGCCAACTCCATCTTCAAACTGCTTCCCTGTTCCAACAACCCCCCAGATCTTTTCTCGGTTAAACCAGCGCAAGACCTCCCCGCCTCGGCCAGCCAAAGTCAACGCCCCTTCCTCCCCAGCCCCCAACTCACAATTTTGGGTATCCCAGTTGGAGAGCGCTGCGTGGCTCTCGCAGCAAAGTCCTCCGCAGTTGCTCTCCCCGCCTCCAGCTGCTAAGCAACAGTTCCTTCCAGTCGTCGGCGGGAAGGGAAAAGGAGGCTGATGGGAAGAGTAGTTTTTCTTGTGCAGGCCCCAGACTTTAGGATTCAGGAGACCTGTAGAGGCTCTGCACCGATCTTGCATTTCTTTTTACACCAGCAACGTGCGGGGAGTGGAAATTGTTAATTTTAGAAGGCTTTCACAGCCGGATTCAACTGGTTGTGGTGGGTTTTCCGGGCTGTGTGGCCGTGGTCTGGTAGATCTTGTTCCTAACGTTTCACCTGCCTCTGTGGTTGGCATCTTTAAAGGTGTATCACAGAGAGACATGCACACTTCTCTCCATCATACACCTCTGAAGATGCCAGCCACAGATGCAGGTGAAACGTTAGGAACAAGATCTACCAGACCACGGCCAAACAGCCCGGAAAGCCCACCACAACCAATGGAAATTATGATTTAGCCACACAAGAACCGCCCTTAGCATCACACTTATTATCAATTCCCGCTTCCTTCCCCTAAAGGCACAACTGTCTAAATTTATGTTCCGCACTTTTGAGCTGAAAAGCTATCAGAGTAACATGATCTAGCATCCGTAAGACAAGGTTGCCAACTCTAGGTTGGAAAATTCCTGGAGATTTGGGGATGGGGTTTGGAGTGGGGAGACAGGAGTATAGTGCGAAAGAGTTTACCCTCCAAAACAGTAGTTTTCTCCAGAGGAACTGATCTTTGTTGGCAATCCTGTGTCCTTTGTTAGTGATCACCTCATTCAGCTATTTTCCAGTGCCAGACCTCCTTTCTCTCTTAAACGTCAACAGGTGTTTTGCTTATGATTTTGTACTCTTCTGATAAGCAATAAAATCAATCCACACATTGCAGTCAGTTCAGAAGAGAGAAACTGTGACCCCAAATAAATATTTTGAATCAATAGCCGCCGCTTTCGAGGATGGACCAATGATATTATCCCCATATTCGAGACTGAAGGCACTAAGGGAGAAGACAGGTGAGATTTCAAAGTAGGGATTTCCTGGTTACATGTACTACGTAAGCCACTTAGCCTCTTTGTTATATTTGTTCAGATTGTCAAATTCACATCACTGCAGGGGAGACAGCTCTTGTAGTTCTCTGCAGCCTATAATCTGCCAATGGAGTGTTCAAAATAGCAGTCCAGGGGTAACCTAGCAACTGCCGCTAAAGGACCACAGGGCAACCCTTCATGGCCCACCAACCCACCTCTACAAGTCAGAGCAGACTGTCCCTTGGTCTTGGCTGATCCTGTATTTCTTATCAGTAAGAACAAATGCCTAAGATTTACCCAGCTATATGTTGTATTGTAGGAAATGTTTCTTCCTGCCAGCTGTTTTCTCCTCAGTTCACCTAACATCTCCCATCTATATAGCTGTTTTAAAGTTATGTGGCAGCTGGAAATGAAGAAGGGAAAGGGAGAAAGGGGGGGGGGAACCCTAACCCTTTTTTTATGCTGTGATTTTCATCAGCCTAAGGATTTTAGGCTTTGAGAATCTGTCAAAAGTCAGATGATTCACCATCCAACTGAGAGGCGAAGCCTCGACCTTGTCGCCTGACTTCCTTCGCGCCGAATAAAATTCCCAGCAGGAACAACTCAGTTAAGAGAGAAAGGAGCATCTGTCACTTAATTTTAAAGGCAGATCTTCCTGCGGCAGAGGCTGTCTAGCCTGGGCACATCAAGAATTAATATACCACAAGTGTGCCTCTTAGGGTGACAGGATTTCTGCTGCCCTCAAAAACCTCAGGAAAGGTATTTAGGACCTCTACCCATGGATGACTCCAGGAAAACTTGCTGAGAGGATATTTAGGAGCAGGTCTTTCTTGTGAAAACCTAGCCAACTTCCTCTGCTCCCAGCTCACCAGGGGTTGATGACGTTCTACAGCAGTGGTGGCGAACCTATGGCACGGGTGCCAGAGGTGGCACTCAGAGCCCTCTCTGTGGGCACGCGCGCACAGAGTTTGTTATGTGGGGGGGCTTGCTCCTGAGTAAGCCCTCCTAGGGTTGTGATTCACCTATTCGAAGTGTTGCACGGTTGCTTCAAAGCAAAGCCACTGACTACCACCAAGCTTACTCCCAAGTAACGTGTTCCTTGGAGCCAACCATTTTTTCTACACTAAAACCTCAGCATTCAGATTAAATTGCCGTGTTGACACTTTGCGATAGATAAGTAGGTTTTGGGTTGCAGTTTGGGCACTCGGTCTCGAAAAGGTTCGCTATCACTGTTCTACAGGGAAACTGATCTGTGCGGTTTGGAGATTAGGTGTTAATTGTGGGGGATCTTTGGGTCCTGCCAGGAGGCTGGCATCTCTTTGACCAATAGTTAAAATACAAGACTGCACATTGGGAAGCCTCTGGTTCGAAACACGCCTTTTGGTGAAGTCAGTCAGGAGCTTCAGGCCTGGCTCCTCATCTGTAATGTGGCGTTATTAACAATATGTGGCTAGATGTAGTAGCTAGGGTGTATGCTAGGATCTGGGAGACACAGGTTCAAATCCCCACTCTGTCATTATGCTGGCTATGGGACCACAGGCCCAATTGCGCTTTATTTCAGCCTATACTCTGGCTCATTCCGCACATGCAGAATAATGCACTTTCAAACTGTTTTCAGTGCTCTTTGAAGCTGTGCGGAATGGCAAAATCCACTTGCAAACAGTTGTGAAAGTGGTTTGAAAACGCATTATTTTACGTGTGTGGAAGGGGCCTCTGTCTCAGATAAAAATGTTAGTCTTATTTTTTCATATTAACCATTACAGAATACACACATCCCCCTATATGCATATCAGATTATCTGTACATCTATGGAAAAGGAAGGAAGGAAAGTAACAATACAGTTCACAGTGAAGAAAAAAACTAGTCCTTATCACTAATGGCATTTGTTTCCTTGAGGCAGCATGGTGCAGTGGTTAGGCTTAGAGACTAGGATTGGGAGCCCAGAGTGCAGTTGCAAACAGTTATGTTTCAATGGACCTAGAGGAGCATAACTCTGCCAGTGAATGTCTCTTCTTAAACTTGCTGGGTGACCTTGGCCAATCAGCCCAACCTACCACTCAGTGGCAGCCTCTACACATAGCACTTGCATAAAACTATGAAATGGAAGAAAACTCTGCATCCCGGCCTGAGCTTCTTGGAGGAAATGTACTTGTAAGATGTAAAAGCTGTTGCACTTTAATTTCCTTCACATTGCATTAGAAAGCTGATGCATTGTCATAATCCTTTCCTGACCTATATTGCAAAATAAAAATGAGCAAATTGAAAAATGTGAGTAACAGTTGCCAATAAACGGGGGAATTACATTTTTAATATAATGTTTAATGATTTAAAAGTAGAAGTATTTCAGTGAGAAGTAGTCAGTTGTTATAAGCAATGTTCTTTTAAAAACTCCAGGACCTTTCCCATTACTATTGTACTTGCTCCCCCCACCCTGTATTTACTTATTTCACTTTTACCCCATCTTTCTCTCCAAAGGGATGCACTTCATTCTCCTACTGTCAATTTTTATCCTCACAACAACCCAGTGGGTAGATTAGGTGGGAAGGTTGTGACTGGCTCAAGGTCACACAGTAAACCTCCACAGCAGAAAGTGAATCTAAAACTGGGGATCTTCAGACAATACTATAACAACTAAACCACGCTGTCTCTATCAATAATTCTGAAACAGAACAGAAAAGCTAAGAATGCTGCTATCACCATGCCGTTCTTAAGCAGAGTTACACCTTTCTACATCTGTTGAAATCAATGAGCCAAAATGAAGGCTAACAATGACATCGTATCCTGTAAGCCCAGTCTATATGCTAAGGGAAAACTGTCTGACTGTCTAGTTTTAAAGTTTTTTTTCTTTTCCAGGTTATGGCTGGTTCTGCAAGAAGTACCATTGATAAAAAATCTTTGGGGAAAGTATCACTCCCTCCCTTCCTAGCCCAGCTGGCTGCAGTTCTGGACAACCCTTCCATCAAGTCACTGGAGGTAAAGGGTGATGGGCTACAAGTGAAGAAAGCTTGGGACTTGCAGGACATGCACAATGCGGGCATGGCAGCTTCTACAGCCAGAGAGCTTGGCTACAGAGGAGGGGACACCGTTCCAGAGATGCTGGTCTCCCGGGGACCAGAAAGATCAGCCAGTCATGTTTTTTGTCTTCCTGTGATTTCTGGGCTGGGTGGTGAGAGGGCAGGCCCAGAAGGCATCTTTGTCTGAGGGTCTGCAACAGTTCTTGGCCACCCCTGCTGAAAGAAGTGGAAGGGGGTCTTGTCATGCAAGGATTTGTAAGTTAGGTTGCATTCCACATTGTAGCTCAAGTTGTATGTAAGTTCTATTATCTAGCGTGGTGTACTGTTGAAGAGCAGGCGGATTCTAATCTGGAGAACCGTGCTTGATTCCGCACTCCTCCACCTGAGTGGCAGAGGTTTATCTGGTAAACCAGATGTGTTTCCACAGGTTGATTGTTGCAAGGATACAACCGGGGGGGGGGGGAGAATGATGCTGTTCCCCACTTTGAGTTCCCATTGGGGAACAAGAGTCTACTCTAGGAGGAAACTCCTTTTAAGAGTGATTAAATTATTCACAGTCTATTTATATCTTTTGACAACTTACTTTGAAAAACCTCTTGATTTTCCATCAAGTGCCAAGAACCTTTGGAAAGCTGTTAAGAGTCTTTCTCTTCCATACTTCCATTAAAACTGCAATATTTTGTTAAGCTGCAAAACAAATTGTATCATTGTCTTTATTTTCCTTCTCTCTCCATCTTGATGCCCTATTATTTCTGTTATGCAACTGTGCACGTTATATATAGGTGGATTAAGAATAATTTTTAAATGGCTGCAAGCTGTTGACCCAGTATCAATCCCAGCTCATAAACTGCAGTCCTCCCCCCCTCTCCAGAAAAGTTCAGGGACCCCAAGCCCTGAACAAAATGTTTGTTCTTACTGTAGGTTTCCTCCGTGGAGTAACTGTATGCCTCCTTCCACAGTGGCACGAAGATGGGAAGAGCATTCTCCTCCATGCCAAACTGTATGAAGAAGAAATCCAGGGGCACCAAGAACTGTTTCCAGAACTCAAGAATCTGAGATCAGTCTCTGTGTTCCAGGCCTGGTTGACAACCTATGGCTTTAAAGCTAGAACAACAAAGTCAGTCATGATTTGGTTTCTTTTTGTCCCAGAACATAGAAGGGAACTCAAGCCAAGGGACCTGGTTGCTGCTTTTAGCATTCCATGCTAAAAGACTAAAAATGTCAGGTAGCAGAGTTCAGAAAGAGCTCTGCCTGAGGCCTTGAGAGCTGCTGCCAGGTAGCATGGAAAGTATTGAGTTAGATGGGGACCATTATCTGAGTCACCATAAAAATTTAGCCCATGTTCAAAAAATGAACAGGGCATGTTGTTGCTAGAGTTTCCAGCACAGATAAAACAGCCTGGCCATACCAGGCAGGGATTTCTAGGAAGGAGCTTATGAACAAATTGAGCAGCAGTGGCGTAGGAGGTTAAGAGCTCGTGTATATAATCTGGAGGAACCGGGTTTGATTCCCAGCTCTGCCGTCTGAGCTGTGGAGGCTTATCTGGGGAATTCAGATTAGCCTGTACACTCCCACACATGCCAGCTGGGTGGCCTTGGGCTAGTCACAGCTTCACGGAGCTCTCTCAGCCCCACCTACCTCACGGGGTGTTTGTTGTGAGGGGGGAAGGGCAAGGAGATTGTAAGCCCCTTTGAGTCTCTTGCAGGAGAGAAAGGGGGGATATAAATCCAAACTCCTCCTCCTCCTTCTTCCTCTTCCTCTTCTTATGAACAAACATTTACAAGACTGGCAAAAGATTGTGAAAACATTAATTAAAACCACTCCTCACTAGATTTTACAGCAGCATACTTTGCAATAGGAGGACCCCACACTCCCACCATCAGACAGCAAGTCTAAGGGACACAGTTTGCTCCGGCCAGGAGGAAGCAGGGGCCTAGCAAACAGGACCCAGAGTTTGTGATGTACCATGGGTGGCTCTTACTGGATCCAAACCTCCTTGGTTCTTGGTGTCTTTTCCTCTGCAGAATCGATTCTGAAGTCCTCATTTTCCAACATGCAGATTTCAAGAAACTCTCGCCCAAGGCAGAGGAAGCGGATGGCTCCAAAGCTGAAACCCCTGTCATCCTGAAACAGCCCAAGAAATCCAAGAAAAGGAAAAGTTCACTGGATATCATTGTGAACCCAGCTTCCAGTACAGGGAGTACACTGTCTCCAGAGTCTGCAGGTGTAGAGAGTGAGTGCAAACAGGAAAAAAACATCGAGGCCTCCAGTGGGCTGAGAGAGTTCTGAGAGAACTGTGACTGGGCCATGCTTTATGTGGAGGAGTGGGAAATTGAACCCTGCTCTCCAGAGTAAAGCCTGCCACTCTTAACCACTGCACCACACAGGCATTAACAGGACTGTTAACAGCGACTGCTGCTCCAACAGTGATGTGAGCTAGCAAAGTTGGTAGTTTCCTGGGGTAGCTACTATGTGAAGCCCAATTACAAAAGGCACCCCCTCCTCATCTCAAACATTAATCATGGTAAAAGCAAGAAAATAAGGCAAAGCTATAGCAAAACAGATAATATAGTCCTTGCTCCTCTTATATAGCTCCAATATACTATCTGTATTCCAACGCTCCTATCTTCATTTCTAGGAAAATCCCAGCGTCTGCGACCTTTGTACCAGTACATAAACTATGGCAATCCAGAGATGAATAGCCCATCAGAAAAGGAATGTGACCTTCCCCCACTGGAGATTCCTCCTATTTTAGAGAACAAGGCAGGACCCCTAGAACTGAGAATACCTCCACCCAAAGGTAACAAAGTTCTCCAAACTCATCAGGAGGGGGCCATGAGCAGGGCTGAACTAGAACAAAAGAATCTGGCAGAACGTTGTGCTTCTGAAGACCCAGTGAAAAAAATTGAGTGGCAAGGGCTTGTGCTGGGTGGCACAACTGAGAAACCCACCAGTCGACTAACACTGGCCTTCCACATTTAATTCATACAGACAGGACACAGTTTTATGCCAACTTTTTATTCTGTTTCAGTTGCAGAAGACAAAGGCAGAGATCCCAGGAGCCCTAAAAGTGCCAGCCCAGGAGTTGCAGCCAAGGCGGAGGTAGACAAGTCTACCCAGGTCGACATTGACAAGATGCTCAGCGTCTGTGCGGCTCACCTCGTCCCACCGCTTTCACCACAGCACAAATAGCACCATCTAGTGGAATGCTTTTAAAAGGCTCCCTCTTTATTAGATATTCCTTTCATCCCATCCAAATGTATTCCTCAAACATAGCTCATTCGGGTATCAAGCGTTTGTGCGACTGTTCTGCCAGTGATTGGTAAAATAAAAGGGAATTGGAGATGCAGCCTAAGCAGTCCAGTTCGGGCAGTTTCTAGAATTGCTAAGAGGTTCCTAGAGACTAGAACACCTAACATGCTCTCCCCAAGGGTCTGGAAGGAAACTCTTTCAGAAAAAAATGGTTAAATATGCTTGTTGGAGGAGAAGGGAGTCTGAATGGGTTTAATATCCACAAGACCGAAATGAAGCAAGGCAGAAGAGAGGAATGGAAGTGAGGATTCCAGAACTGGGTTCTTCCTCGTCCCGCCCCGATCACCTTGCTGGACTCAGCCTCCAAACAACTTATACCCCCACACCAAAAAAGCCAGTGGCTTGTAAAATGGGAGGGAAGCATGCCAAGGGGGCGGGGCAAACAGTTTTCTCTTTGTCATTAAAAAAAACAAGGATGGAATATGACAAAAGGAATTCTTCAACGTTACCATTTCTGGGCTGAGTTTTAAAGTGGCTGGGTGGGAATTACCTACTACAAGAGTTTGGGTTTTTAAAATCATCAGTGAGAGGGAAGATCTCAGTTCATTTCCCATAAATAACAAGTCTGTACTGCTCAATCGTTAATGCTGAACTGCAGACAGACCACTTAGCTCAAACAGATCACAGAATTCATAAGGGCATGGAGTTTGCAACTTGTAACTACTAGCAAGTCAGCTCTTTGGATGAAGACATAAGGCCATGCACTTGGATAAAAGCATACATTCGGACTCTGAATCATCATTTGTCTTATTTCAAGGTCAAATTCTAGTTTAAATGCAAATAAGACACTTTGAAAAATGACAAGGTAGTGTCATGTTAAAGACTCAGAAATCCAAGTATGTTTTGAAGCAGGGCCTCCCAACACATAAGGAGGCAGGTTTTGAATGACACCCCCCCCCCACCCCCCACAACTAAGGTTTGTAATGCTGAGTCCCAAAGTTTTCATCTTAGCTGTTGTGGGTTTTCTGCGTTGTGTGGCCATGAAGATGCCAGCCAGATATTCGGGTGAAATGTTAGGAGCAAACACTACCAGACCACAGCCACGCAGCCTATAAAACCCACAACAGTCAGTTGACTCTGGCTGTAAAAGCCTTCAGCAGTATGTTTTCAACTTACTTCATCTTGGTCATCATACTGCACACCAATACTGAAATTCCACGTAAACACACACTGTGGTCACAAAACCAAGGCTCCATTAGTACAGAGTTTGGATTTTTTTCCCCAGGCCCCTGCAACTTGTCACTCCAGTAGCAGAAAATAAACATCTGCAACTAAAATTAAAGATACAGCTGTTGCATTTAAAAATAACTTTAAAAGCTCAGAATAGTGGGTGGGGAGAAGCAGCACGTTCTCTCTCTGTGAGGCAGAACAAGCAGCTGATAATAGTTCCTGATTTTATGCCCTCTTGATCCCCCCTCCATAAACAATGCAGTCGTTTTCAAAACACATTAAGGTTGTTTGTTAATGCTTTATATTAAGGTACAGAATTAAAATCTAGTAGGAAACCATAAAAACATTCAAGTAAACAATATATCTCATACAAAAAATTAGCTACTGCTTCTCAAGTTCGGCCCAGCTAAGGACAGCTGCTCAGAAGACCTGGTAGATGAACGTTAAGATTTGTCCGGCAAGCAGCACCAGGATTCCCACAGAATAGAAGTGGGAAGAGGAACATCCAGTGTTTGATTAAATCCCCTTGCCTAACCAAAACCATTTCCAGCCTTAATGCCTCCAAGCAAACAGTTATAATTTCTACCAGCCCATGGCTAAATAAAGCAAAGATTCCCTTTCATCCCTTGACAGATGAAAGCCTGCCTCATTACACAGCCTGATAAAACACTGGACAAGCCAGTGATCAGACTAGCAACACGGGCTGCGGGGTTGGCCTCTGTGCTTCCAAGCAAGCTTCACCAGAGGAAAATCGTGGATGGGGTTTGCTTGGCGGCACTGAACAGGGCACGAAAGAAATGGGGGAGAAGAAGTGCGAGAGGCCTACCGGCCTCAATCTGATATACGCAAGCAGCAGCTGCAGTTGGCACAGTACTCAAGGTCTTCTGTACCCTTTCCCACAGAAAGAAGTGCAGTCGTGTGTGCTGCAGCGGAAACTGCAGCAGCGTCTCTCTGCACTTTAAGGTAGTGCAGATTCTCCGATAGCATTTGAAATGTTCTTTAAGAGTTGCTTTTGTCCAAATCATTATTCCAGGCACTAATGATAATTGAAAAAGTAACATTTATATTGCCCCGGATGGCTAGTAGGAAAACTTACTTTTCTCTATAGTTGCACCTGCCATCTTCCTCCCCATAGAAGCATGGGGCCCGGTGAACATGGAGGAAAATGGAAGGCGCAACAATAGAGAAGCCTTGCTTTTATCCATCCAGGGCAATATAAATGCTATTTTTTCAAAGTTCTATGTTTACTAGTGCAAGAAATAATGATCTGGAGGAAAGCTGTGCTTAAATAATATTATAAGCGCTATTGGAGAATCAGAAGTGAGGGGGGAACGGCAAGTGCTAGCACCCCTGGGGAGAATTCCACTACGAAAAAGGTCCAGGAAGACATGGCAGTTTAATCGCACATCTCCTAATTTCTTTTGGTGGAAAAGGGTATAGCAACAGGGACAGAGTGGCTACTGTCAAAGAGCAGTCTCACTCACACAGTGTAAATTCAAAACATTCAAACCGGATGTCAGAGACTGAAATCTGTCCCCTGTGCTGACCAAATGTAAAGACTCGCTTAATCACATCCACTCCAGAAAGTTTTTCTTTTTCCTCCTGTCAAGAGAGCAATCCTAAGAGATTTAACTTGTGTTCCTATTAAAAATGGCCTTCTCTAGTGCTAAGTGCTATCATGTTAAACTGGTTCTATGCCAAAGCTGTGCATAGAAGGGACATAAAACCTGCCCCACTGGCAAAGACCCCACACTTGTTTTAGCTGCTGCTGAGTGCAAAGGGCAATTCAAGTTTTCCTAACAATACGTAACTCAGAAGGTTTAGCGTTAAAACAACCAAACATACAAACACAAACCGGCAATATTTAAAACTCTCTGAATGAGTTTAAAAACAAAAGTATTTCCTTAAGAGGCTTTTACCCACAAGTATAACTCCCCATTACCTTTCCCTCCCAACACCCCAAAAAGCATCCATCTTGGAAAGTTTTCTGCCCATTTGCTCCAACTGTCCAGCTCTCCAAAAACTTTTCTCATTATAGGTTATTTCTCTGAAGTGCCTCACAGAGGTTTTGATTGGCATCTGGCTCCTCAGTCATGATTTCCACAGATTCCCACTCCCCAGACCGGCTGGATTTCTTAATGGCATCTACTACGCTCTGCATGTAGAGGCCATCTTCAAAAGAAGCCGCCATCACAACGGGCTTGGGATCCCAGGTCCGCTGGTCCTCCTGCTCCTGGAACGACTGACGCAGCGCTTGCACCAAGTACACCATTCCTTTGAGGTACAGCACAGGTATGTCCTTGAATCCTTTTTCCGAAAGCCCTGCACGGATGTCCAGAGAGTCTGCAAACAGGAGCTCCTCCTGGACAGCAGCGTTCTTCTGGCCGTACAGATCCGTCCCTCGGGCGACCAGGCGCCCTGCAGACCCGACAATCATGACCTCGTGGACGAACGATCCGGGCATGTTGAAGTTAAGGGTCACTGTACTGCAGATGCCTCCCGTCATCAGCATCTGGAAAAAGCAGAAGTCGTCACTGGTGACGTGGCGGATCCCGTTGATGGTGGAGTTCTGCTTCACAAAAGTTTTCAGCAGGCCGTGGACTTTCTCTGCCTTCCGGCCTGTCAAGTGAGTGAGGAGGTCGATTATGTACGTTCCCATGGTGTGCAGGCCGCCCCCGCCCATCAGCTCGTCACAGATCCAGTTGTACTTGTGGCTGAGAAGGCTGCCCCAGTACACGCGAACGTCGCAGATCAGGATGTCGCCCACATAGTTCTCTTCTATCAATCGCTTCATTTTGACGAAAGCTGGCAGAAAACGTAGGACGTTGCCTACGATGCTCATGAGTTTGGGGTAGTATCTGGCAGCTGTCACCATCCTGAAGGTATCCACCGAGGTAGCGGCTTTCTCACAGATGACATTCTTTCCGATACCTGGTGAAACACAGGAGATTGATTTAATTCAGAGGTCATCAGGAGGAAGAAGAGGAGTTTGGATTTATATCCCACCTTTCTCTTCTGTAAGGAGACTTAAGGTGGTTTACAAGCTCCTTTCCCTTCCTCTCCCCACAACAGACACCTTGTGGGGTGGGTGGGACTGAGAGCGTTCCGAAGAACTGTGGCTAGCCCAAGGTCACCCAGCAGGAATGTAGGAGTATGGAAACACATCTGGTTCACCAGATAAGCCTCTGCCACTCAGGTGGAGGAGTGCGGAATCAAACCCGGTTCTCAAGATTAGGAGGTGTTTAGGAGGCTAAACATCTCAGGAGATTTAAAAGTAGCCTCAGAAGTGTGGTCACATTTTAGTAATTCAGCCCTATAAAACCCTGGAGCCCAAAATCCAATTAGACTCCAGAGACGTGAGAAGTACTTATATTTATTTAAGCTTAAGCAGAAACAAACAGGCAGCCTGCATCCAGCTTTTATACAGATACATCTGTCAATTATTACTACATCATTAACACATCACTGATGACTTCATCTTGAGGTAACCTTCTGCATGAGAATATAGGACAGACCCCCCCTCACCCAAGCTAACCAGCATTCGCTCTGGTTAATATTAGGATAGGAGACTACCAAGGAAGTCCAGGATTGTCACACAGTGGCAGGCAACACCAAACCACCTCTGGGGGCGTCATACGTTAGGTGTTACTTGATGGCACTTTCCCTACATATCTGAAGTTTCTTGTTTCTATTTTGACTCTGCAACGTATTGTATTTTTTCCCTGCATGCAAATTCAGTCACATTTGCTTGCTCTTTTCTCTTGGCTTCCTTTCTGAATTCAATTTAAGATTCCAGGACTCATTTACCAGCTCCTGCCTATGTCAAGCCTCTGATATCTCTATATTCTCCTCCTCAGGCCTTGCATTCTTCTAGTTCTTAATTGCTTGTTAAACTCTCTCCCTCTCCCCCTCCATTTCCTATCTTCATCCGTTTTCTCCTTTTGTTCCTTATCTATAGCAACCAATATTCATTTAACTGATCCTCCTTTTAAAAAGAAAAGCCGGAAGACACATTTGTTTCAATTGACCTATGACTAATTACTTTTGACCTCCTCCTCCAGCTTTCAGTCTGCTGATTTTATTTCTGTCTAAATTAAGACTAAATTAAGACTGCAAGGCCAGTAAGCAGGGCATCTCTTTTTGATGTTCTGCACAGTGTTTAATTCTCGAGGTACTTTGCAAAGACTCTTAGAAAAAAACAGTCAAAAGCACTCTTCCACCAAATTCCTGCCATACCCCAAGTAGAATGACAGGATTCTGATCTCAGATCCCAGCTATGATAAATTTTGCACAACCCTTTCAAATTACACGTATGCTTTTGCACCACACTGCAGCCTTGAGAGAATCAGCTTGACTCTCAGGAACGGGATACTTCTTTCCCCATCTGTTCTGCATTTAGATAGCCAATGATCCTTTTTAGCATGCAAAAAAAACATTTGCTCCCATAAAACATTTCAAATAACACTAAAT
The DNA here is from genome assembly GCF_021028975.2 of Sphaerodactylus townsendi. Classification (NCBI taxonomy): domain Eukaryota; kingdom Metazoa; phylum Chordata; class Lepidosauria; order Squamata; family Sphaerodactylidae; genus Sphaerodactylus; species Sphaerodactylus townsendi. The sequence goes on from NC_059438.1 coordinate 20,994,772, forward strand.
TGTCCTGCAGAAATAAGTAGGGCCAATCTGAGCCCCTCCCCTACATCAAGTACCAATTTCATCAACAGAAGCCAAGATCCGCTGGTCAGCAACTGGCAAAACAGCTGCTAGGTCTTACTCTGTGCTCTAGCAAGCACCAAGCCCAGATTTCTTGCAGACATTCCCTATAAAGTTTAACAAGCCTTTTGCTTCCTGAAGAACACAAGACCACACCAAGAACGAGCAATCACTTTCCTTTCAGCAGAATTTCTCCTTGGCCCATTGGTAGGGGTAGGGGTCGAGGGGGGGGGACCACTATAATGAAGTGGCCTCTGCAGACTCTGAGTGGTGGGTGAAGCAGCAGAAATATGCCGCTGTATTTTGCTCTGTCCTTCAGGGGCTGTGGGAATGCAGGAACTTAATTTAATCACATGATTATAAAGATTTCCCTTCTAACCTCTATAAAAATCATTTTTGTTTTGGAAGCTTGCCAGCTTGTATCAGCTCTGTTCAAGAAAGAATGCAGAATCCGTTCCAAGAGATACTTTCACCTTGCTGCTTCCTGTTTATCAAACACTGAAGTCTTAGCCATATTTATAATGCTCAGGAAGGACACACAGAGCCAAACAATTGGGCTTCGCATCCTTTCTGTGAGTGTCTAACTGTAATATTTCTTTTCCTACACTGATGCATTAAAATTCAGTTTTATTGCAAGCTGCTTGACTAAATTCAGGAGAAAATCTCTGCTCTCACCCTGTTACTTCTGTTGAATAAGGAATACACTGCTGTTCACAAGGGCTAACTAACCTACTGAAAACTGATCCATAGTGTAAGAGCAGAATGCAGTCCCATCAATTATTTTTCCACTGTGTCAGACATTACATATCTGAGGGTACAGTATACTCCTCCCCCACCATAGCAGTTGGTATGCACAAATCAGGACAGGAAGTCATATTTTTGTAACCCTAGATGGCCCATGCTAACCCTATCTCATCACATCTCAGCAGAGTCAGCTCTGGTTAGCACTTGGATGGGAGACCACCAAAGAAGTCGAGGGCTGCTATGCAGAGGCAATGGCAAACCACCTCTGTTCATCTCTTGCCTTGAAAACTACGAGTCAACTGCAACTTGATGACCATTCCATTACTACATTCTGCTAATACTATCCCCGCACTAGATTTTTTTTTCAGGACTTCACATTTATATGATACAAATGTAAGGCTCCAAAGTGAAACATATGGTTTACAGTAATCAGTTACACAGCAACCACCATCAGATGCCAGCTGCTGTATACAACAGAGAAGAAGAATTTCATTCACAAGCCAGAATAACGTGTTCCAATTCAACAGCCAATATACAATACCTAGAGCTTTCACGGCAATTTGCCGTGTCAACGGTGGGGGGATGTTGATGCAAACCAGGTCCACATCCTGATGCAGCAAAACATCATCTGTCCGGCTGGTGTAGAAGGAAATGTTCATTTCCTCAGCAAGTTGCTTTGCTTCCTCTTCAGTCTTCCCCCAGAGGGCCTCGATGGCGAAGCCTTCTGCCCGCAGCAGAGGAACCAGCACCCGAGCAGTGCTCCCAGTCCCAAACACCCCCACACCGGGAAGCATTTTCATGGTGTACGGTTTTCACAAGTAGATCCCCCAGCACAAGCCCCGGGCACAAAGACCAAACAGCTCAGCATGCTGTTTCATCCACAGCTCCTAAAACAGGCAGGGAGGAAAAAGACACAGTGAATATTAGCACTTGCATCTTTCATACACGCTGCGTAAAGCAACCGGCTCTTGATGCTCAACGACAACACAAGCATAGTTCAATACTCCAGTTGGACAAAGCTGCTGAATATTCATCTATGTTTCTTCTTTCTGCTTTCAAAGCTTGCTCTCATGCCACAAATGCCAGTAACTAGGGGTGTGAACCACCATTTTTCCTGGTATTTTTTGGGTTCAGGTTTAATATTCTTGGAAACTTCTGAACACCCTCCCCCCAGCTGTATCCCTATACAGACTTTTGTCAGGAACTAGAAGTTTTTCAGGTCTCTTAAACCCAAACCTGAAAAATTCCAGCTGCATCCAAACTCCACATGTGCTCAGACACAGCAGGTGGTACAGAACTCAAAACTGGGTTCAGAGACCTAGCCAGCAGATAAGTGAGGAGGAAAGAGAAAGGTGTTGTTGTTTTTTAAATAATGTTGGCATGGTCGAAGTGGCCTGAATAACGCCAATTTATTCAAGATCTTCTTTTCGGCTCTCTTAAATCACCACCATTTTGGAGGGATAACCCACCCACCCCAAAATACCAATAAGGGTTCTGTTCAGCGCTGCCAAATGTACATCTTTACTACCCTGTTTCCCCAAATATAAGACATCCCCGGAAAATAAGACGTAGTAGAGGTTTTGCTGGAGTGCGAAATATAAGGCATCCCCCAAAAGTAAGACGTAACAAAGTTTTTGTTTGGAAGCATGCCTGACAAACAGAATACAGAAATATAAGACATCCCCTGAAAATAAGACATAGCACATCTTTGGGAGCAAAAATTAATATAAGACACTGTCTTATATTCAGGGAAACATGGTAGTAACACCTGTTATTACAAGGAAATAATCAATGTGACATCTAACTACATAAAAGCATTTCTATAATGTTTTTGAAGGCTCAAACTGAATCACATACATTATCTTACAATCCCTACTAGAATTCTATGAAGTAAGTCCATGATTACCTCCATAGTACAGATCACAGAAAGCAAATCTGAGAGAATTGGCTTATTTAGGGCAAACCAGCAAGTTTACAGTTTACGTGACATTTGAATCAGGGATTGACTGCATCCCAGTTTTGTAGTATACACACCACAATTGCCCTCTCATTGGAAACTTATTTCTCAACATAGCTTTCTTTCCCCCAAATTTCTTTCCAATAGAAAACATTTAAATGTGGGACCTCAGCTGGCTGCTCAAAGCTATTTCAAGCTACAAAAAAAGCGTGATGCCAGCAAGCTAACTCCCAAGGGATCGGGCTGTTAAATGGAAGAAAATCAAAAATGTCAAAGCTAACCAAGCCATCTAGTTCTACAATTTCCATGTAAACAGTAAAAAAAAGGCAGGGAGCAGATGGTATAATACCCGAAAACATCTTTAATGGACATCTAATAAACACAAGCACTGCACATTACTTGAAGCATTCATTTTACTTTTATCATAAGCAGCTATTTTTTATCATAGGCTGGCTAATAACCTTGCTATGCTTTATCTGCTTATCTGCAGGTTTTATCAGAATGGCCTTTGGTTCGTAGAACATAATTTCAAAATCCTTATGGGTATCAGTTACATGCAAATTTACCTTCTTTTTGAAAGATTATACAATCAGGATCAAATTAAAGAAACGTAAGTAAATACATAGACAGACACAAGGAGATACTAATTACTCCAAGAATGTACAGAACTGGGCAGGTATTGATTTTTCTGTAAATCAACCATACTCACAGACTGAAAGGTGATTGTGGTGAGGAACAACTGAACAAAGAGAAAAGACTTGAAACCCTCTGAAGTACCACTGCCCTACTAACAAACAAGTACCACATTATCATGTTTATCATTCAGAGCAGCACTTGTCCAACAGAAATGTGTAGGAGCGGTTTTCTCATTCAGAACTGACAGTAGCACTGTAGGCCAGGATGACAAAAGCTAGCTGCTAGATCTTGCCAGGCCATCAATTTGGACACCTGGGAGCACTGGAGACAGGGCAAGGGGTGGAAATGATATTGCACAATATGCTGAAACTGATGTGTTGCAGAGCATCATTTCTGCTCCCCACATGTCTCCTGCAGGCTCAGACACAATGGCAGTTTGGAGGGCTGGCCAGCTGGCAGACTGCCCCCACCAAGAAGAAGGCAAATGGCAAGCCTACAAAGGTAAGGAAGCCAAATTCCCAATCCTGAATTTTTAAACAGTCATTCAGATACAGACACTTGTATCAACTCCAAACTTCCCTAAAGCCCCAATCCCATGAAAGTGATAACTCCTATAAAGCACCTGCTACCTCATACAAATTTAATAGCATAGTGTAGTGGTTAGTGGTTAGGGTTGGACTAGGTTCTGGGTGGCTGAAGTCCAAATGCCTACTCTGCCATTGAAGCTTGCTGGGAAGCTTTGGACCAGTCATGCCCACTAGTCCAGTCTACCTCACAGGATTGATGTGGAAATGAGAATGTTGCAAACCACTTTGACTTCCCATTGGGATGAAAAATGGGGCATTAATGAGGAAAACCAATTAACGAAGTAAACAACTAATACTGATGTCCTCATAATCCAAATAAGCTGACCCACAAAAGCTCACACTAGAATAAGTGTTATTGTTAGCTTTTGAGGTGCCACTGGCTTCTGTTTACTTCTGCCATTACAGACTGACACAACTCCCCTTCTGAATCACCCAATAAGAACAAGAATACAAGTACCTTTTCCTACTCACCTCTGCTCCTTTGATTCACACCTCTATACACCAACGGCAACTTCTCTCCTCTTCAAATCCCTATACTTACCTCCATGTTCTCCACACAGAAATAGAGTTGGAAGGGATCTCAAGGATCATCCAGTCCAACCCCCTGCACAATGCTGGAAATTCACAACTACCTCCCCTCCACTCCCCCAGTGAGGTTTGCTGTATGCCCAGAGAAAGGTAAAAAAAAACAGGATCCAATTTGGAGGACATAGAAACCCTTGCCTCTTCCACCTTTGCACTGCTATTGTGTCCTTTCCTGCTCCAGCCCTCAAATCTTCCACGTGTGTGTAAAGCACAGCTAACTTACAGCAACCCCAGGCAACAGACTAACAGAAGAGGTTTGCCACTGCCTTCCTCTCCATAGCGACCCCAGTATTCATTGGTGGTCTCCCATCCAAATACTAGCCAGGGCCGACCCAGCTTAGCTTGTGAGATCACCTTGTCTTAAACACACAAACATCCAACTGCGCTTCAAAACCTGCAACAAGTATGGAAAGTACCCAAAAAGTTTTTGAGCCTTTAAAGATACACATACATATGTATGCATATGTGCACACAACGTGTTCCTTAGCGTTTTATTATATATGACCTCAAGGCACTTAGAAAAAAACACACAGAGAAACAACCTATACATAAAACGTGCTTGGTGATTTACCTGCAAATATTTCTAAAGCGATGCAACATATTTTATTTTGTCATCTCAACAAGCCAAGAACACTACAAGTACAAAGGGAGGAGCTGTTGAAGATACTAGGATACTAGGAAAGGTGGATAAGTAGAAAACCCAAAGGAAAGAAGGAAGGATAAGGAAATCAGGAAATATCAGTGGTCACACCTCTTCCCTTTGTTCCTTTTGACCCATTGCAGGAAGAGCAAACAGAAGCCTTGCGGTAGTTTAAAAACTATTCTGGGAAAACTTATACTGGAACAGAATTCGTGTTAGTCATGAAAACACTAAGACCCCTAGCCAAGATATGGCTTACACAACCTGCCAGCTTTCCACAACCCTCCCCATAAAGTTGCAAGTCCCCTCCACACAGACACCATCACCTGGCCACTTACCTCTTGGAACCCCCCTCCTTTCTTTCCCTTCCCTTCCCTTCTAGCTCCGCCCTCTTTCATTCTTCCTCCGCAGGGCAACGATTATACACACCCCAGCACAACCGCTCCCGACTTACCTACACACAGCGAAGGGAAATTCATATCTACCTGAAGACCTTATTCACCTTAAGAGCACTCTTTTTCTCGCGCGCAAGGATACAGACAGACGGAAAGGAGCGCGGCATTCACCTGAGGGCCGCAGCGCCTCTCCGCTCACCCCTCGCGCTCGCTCACGTACGCGTGCGCGCGCACCGCCTCCTCGTCCTCTCGGAAGAGTATCATGCACCGGCCTGAGTCGGGTCTCCCACCACCCAAACGGCGTCAGGGCTCGTGCGCATGCGCAATGGGAACCGTGGGCGAGGGGGAGGAAGGGAGGTGTTCTGCTGCCGGCTGCCTCTTAAAGGAGTCGTAGCATTTTCTCTGCAGACTGTCTTCGGCGGCGTCTCTGCCACAAGTGTCTCCCGAGATCTTGGACGTTCTGCATGTAACGTGCTGACCAGCATCAGGTTGAGGTTAAGTGGAAGGAAGAGACGATAGGGTTGCCAACAACCGGTAGCAAAAATGTCCTGTCCCTTTAACAGAGGCATCGTGAAATAGGCACGTTAAGTTCCGTCTGGTAAACAACACCCCGGTTTGCATCTGGCCGCCCACCTGCATTCTCAGTGGTGACTCCTATGGGGCATGGAAGGCTGCGTGTAACCCATGCATATGTCATGGCCTGCCTTAGGAGTTCAGGAAGGCTCTCACTCTTCTGTCATTCAGTATCAGATTATGTGAATGTTCAGCTTTCATTTAAAAGTCTGACCTCTTATGCTGCAGAGAGATGCCTTTCCCCTTAAATCTCCACAATGAAAAGGACCATATCCTTCTAAAAAATAAACAAAAGCTGGGAATACGGAAAACTCAGTAGATTGTTAAAATGTTTTGATGCTATAACCATGTCAGTTCTAGTTTTCCCAGAAAGTCCTCCAGTTGCCAGTTAGGACTCCAGTTTACCCAGCTAAGCCAGGAAACTATCTCAGACTCAGATTTCTGCCCCTCAGGAAGTGAGTGGGAGGGAAAAATGACCTTTACATAGTGATGCTGTAGGAGTTCCTCCTGGAAACTAGGGGAGGCAGCCTAGAGAGTCATCTCAGAAATGATGTCACATCCTCATCAAACTGTGGTCTCCCTAAATATTGCCCCCAGATCTCCCTACATTTGCCAATACAGCATTGGGAACCCTACTGAGGGCTGGGGTAGAGAACTGGCATCAGCGTAAGGGGTACCAGGAAGAGCCAGACTTTTCTGTTTACATGAGAGCCACTCCAGCTTTGATCTTTCCCAGAACATAACACAGGAGATTTAGGAAATATGGGGAAAACCTGGGAGATGCACAAAAGCATGATGATACCCTAGAGGGGAAGAAGAGAAAAGGAGACCAAAGGCACCAAGCCAGAACAAACAACCCTTGTGTAACTGACCAAAACCCATATACAACAGGAAGTGGCAAGATCTGTTATTTCTCACTGGCACAGTGTAATCAAATCTCTCGCCTGTCTTGCCGCTGAACAGCTCTTCTTTCAACCACACGTCACCCCTCGCTGCACTCACCTCCTCTGAGCCCTATGGGGATAGGGCAGGATAGAAATCGGAAAAAAAAAATGTTAAAACCTCCATAAGTATTTTCTGTTATCCTGACCTGGGCTTAGGCCACAGTTGAAGCCCTATAGGATACAACATAAGACCCACCAGTCCCATTGGGCTGCCTTACTTGAAGGCACTTGACTGGCTTCAATATTCCCCTATTTATAAGGAGGAAAATTTGATCTTAAAAATGACCATGTTTCCCACATTTAGCACAAGTCATCCAGACATTTAGTATGCAAATACTAACCCTTCCTATTCGAAGCCTCGATGTCATTTTTTTTACGCCTGTCACTTATTGAGGCCAACTTACTGGCGGTCCCTGGCCCCTCGGTGATGCGGCTGGCCTCCACACAGGCCAGGTGACCTTTTACGGCGTCTTAGTTGGCCCCCCGCCTGGTGTGGGAACGCCTCTCCCACTGCTGTCCGGTTCCCTGGCGGACCTTTTGGGAGTTCCCCAGAGCCTGTAAGACGGAGCTGTTCCGGCCGGGCCTTTGGAGGAACCAGCCGCTAATGGTGCCCCCCCCCCCCCCGCCCTTAACACCTGGGCCATTAACCATCTAATGAGACTCGCCATGCCTCCCTTTTTCGTGGGGAGGGAGGGACTTTATGTTATTGGATTGCTGGATGCCACCTCACACTTAAATTTAAATTCAAATTTTTGAATTTTTAAAATTGGACTAAGAATTGGAAATTTTTATCGCTGCTTTTATATGTTATCATTTTACATTGTATTTTATATGTTGTGCACCGCCCAGACCCCTTCAGAAATGGGGCGGTATAAAAATTTAATAAAATAAATAAATAAATTTGTCAGACAGTTTCCTTCCCACTTCGAGTATTCCCTCATCCTCGTCCCACTTATCAGCTGGGGCCTACTGGTGGAATCAACACGATGCTCCGTGTTTGCCTCTTAAGGGAGCAGCTTCTAGAGACACACCAGTATAACTCATGAATACGATCTCCATTGTAGCTGGGAGATCTGGTTTAATAAAGGTCATTCTGTTGTGTGTGATGATTCTACCCAATTATCTGCAGAAGGCAGATCGGTATTGAAATTCATGTGAAATATTCGTAATAGCTAAGGGTTGCCAAGTGGCAAGTGACTTATGACAACTCCTTGTGGGGTTTGCAAGGCAAGGGTTGTTCAGAAGTGATTTGCCATTGACTTTCTCTGAGTAGCAATCCTGGGCTTCCTTGGTGGTCTCCCATCTGAAGACTAACCCTGGGTGACCCTTCTGGGCCATTCAGGCCCCTGTGGAATATTCATACACCTACCTAAAAATTCTCCTCCGTTCACAATTCAAGCTTTCATAAACCACTGTGCTACAGCTGCCTGCAATACTCAATTGAAGGGCGAGGGAGAGATCTATCTTATTCAGTGCACAGGTAAACAGTTACAAAGACACGGGCATAATGCTCTGGCATTCACACAGGCATGAATACACAACTAGTCCATACAAGACGCACAGTGCACAAACAGCAACAGAATGGGAAGATGGGTAGAATTACACAGAGGGACACAGGCATCTGCACATGGATGTATATTTTAATAAAAATAATTCTGTCAAAATACAACAGAATGTGGGTTTCTTTACCATATTTTCCAGTACATTTTTTTCCCCAATATTTTTTTTTCTTCAGTTAAAATTTCTTCCCTTTGGAAGGTATCATGCTAGCGTCGGATAACTGAACTTCACACATACTAAGCGTAGACTGAACCAATGTGCACAGATTGGCAGAATGTCCACTGAGCTGAGGTCCTCAACGAAAAGAACTCCCAAAGTGACGACGGAAGCCTCGAGGAGCCCGGGTTCCGCTCGGCCCGTTAACGTTTCGGGGACCGTGCTGGGTTCTGCTTTTGTACAGTTAATGATACTATAAAAGTAAACGAAAACCATGTGACCTGACATTCCATGCTAAAGCTGGTACCTGAGTTTTGAACAATCAGGAGGGGAAGGAGAAGAGAATTAAATTAGAACGCACACTTCATCGGGTGGGGTCGTTTTTAAACCAATTTGTGGCGGTGAAGTCCAAGTGGCAATCTTATCCGGCCAGCCCAACATGTCCGTCGGAGGATTCAAGAGGCGCTCTGTCAGATATGCACATGTGCACACACACACACACAAATTTAGTCAAAAAATTACTCAACTCAAATATTGAAACCTTAAATAAACCCATGTGGTAGTCAATTTTACAAGAGAATTTGGAGGCTCCTTGCCTGCCCCCCAGTCTCCCTCTGACAATGTGAGCCCACCATGCAAAAGCCAAGCGGCTGCATCAGCAACTGGTTTTGCATGAACACTGATAAGGGGGTTGGGAGGTGGGGGGAGAACAGTGAGGCTGCCAGGCCTACCTTCTGAATGGCATGCCTGCAACGCCTGTAGTTTACCACATTTTTTTTACTCTGCATTGGACACTGAGAATTAGGTGGCATCCTTCAGATAGCCAGATTTTGGCCCAGGGACCACCAGTGGGTGAGCCCTGTCGTTGTGAAATATAAACGGAAGACAAGTTAAAGTGTGCATCACTGAAGAGATGGGGTGAAGAAAGGATTGGCATAGCTGAATTATTAAATTCAGGAAGTACGACAATTAATTGACTGTGCCAGCCACATCTATGGGTCTACCTTAAAAGATGGCGCACCGGTGGTCTGTGGTACACCAGATCTTGCTCTGCAACATACATGCCAGTCACATAGCAAGATGCTGTGCAAAAAAAATGAGCACTTAATTTTTGTGCATCAGAAAAAGGAAGGGTGGGGAGAACAGGAGAGAGAAAAGTGAGCCTAGTATAGTCAGGACCGTAGGAAAGACATGGGCAGGACTAACTTGAGATCTATTTGCCAACCGAGCTGAAAAGGGATGCTTTCGATTGAAAAGCAAAGGTTCCTGTGGAAATTCTTGTTTGCAAGAGGGACTTGTTATAATTGAGAGAGAGCAGAGTTAACAATAAACTGGTGTGGGATGACTCCTCAATCGAGAATTTCCAGCAGAGAGAGCTGTTGAGCCAGCAACAAAGTACAATAGGGGCTGCTCTACATCAGGGAGCATCACAGAACTGCTTCTTGATGCCAGTTCTAGATAGGAGGTCCCATGACCTATACACTTGGTCAACTTTCCGTCTACTTGCCAAATATCCAAGGAAGGTAGAGGGCGGCCCAAACAGACAAATTATTTCCTGATGCTCCACAGCTTGTCAAGGTTTGGGAGATTATTGAATAGATCAACATCTGGAGGAAGGTAAGGTTCTCCAGCACCCAAAGAAAGGAATTTTTGCATTTCTGGACAAGTTCACAGTTAAGATGGTACCCTGAAGCCAAACAAAATGGGGAAGATCCCCCTCTTGTGGTGTACTTTTTCCTGTTATAGAAATATATACAATAAGCCATTCAAAAGCAACAGGCCTGATATGTACCAGACATTTACTTGAGGCTTACGTATCAGCCATTTGATCAAGACATTCATCTACACAGCTGCACACACAATGAGGGATCAGAGTTGTCTACTTTGTCAGGAGTCCCAGAAAAGTAGAACTTCTGGTTACACAGATGAAGCCCAAGGCAGAGCGCTCATGGGGACACCGGGGGGTCACATGTGGGGGACATGTAGCGCTTCCGCCAGCCAAAGGAGCAGCCTGGCAGGGCCAAGTCACAGGGTGGTCCACAGCAGGCTCCTGCCAATGAAGGTAAGTGGGGGGGGGGGTGCCTGGGTGGAGCAGGGGGGGCGCTGGAGCAGGTGTTGTCCCGGGCACCATTCTTTCCCTCCCGCCGCCTCTGGCCCAAGGGCATAGTCTGCCAGTACATGGCTGACCACACAAGGTGGGGGCTAGTAGATACAGTCCTGCTCTTTACATACCTGTTCACTCATGTTACATGCAGAGGACGTGATGCTTTCTAACTATCTGGAACACTGGCTGTAATGCAGCAAACGAAATTCCAGATTCATTTGCTGAGCTCAATGGCCCTTGCCCTTTTTCACAAGGATGACAAAAGTATCCCCTGGACCTGGAGATCCAACTTCCAAGCATGATCAAAGCAAGCAGATTGACTTAGATCAAAAACATGCGTCAGACATTGTTCTGCTATCTAGAACAAAACTCAGGTGGCAACACCAAAGCAGGCCACGGCAAAACGGGTAAGTGGATTGGTTGGCTGAGAAATACATTCCAAGAACACGGAAAACCACAAACAGGATTAGTAGGAGACCACCAGAGAATGAAAAAGAAGTCACGGCTCGTGAAATGGAGGCGCCAGATGCAGGAAACTGCAGCGCAAACAAGCCCCCCTAGTTCTACAAAACACATAATGTGGAAACTGGGAGGAAGGTGAACTTTGTGGTGAAACGGAGGAGATTGCTTGCTAAAGAGTCAACGAATAGGTGAAAATCACAAAGAAATTGCTAAAATGTGCAGGTTTCATGAATTGCAGAAATAGCGGCATCTGAGGTGAAAACGCAGCTGTTTCGGACAGACCTTTGCCATCTCAGACGTACTGCTGAAGATACTGCTGGGGGAGATTGAAATAAAATAAATCCGTGTTTATCAAGCAGCCTTCATTTGCCACATTGGTTTGGATTGTACAACTTGGTTTTAGAATTGGTAAGCCACCTTGAGAACCCTTTGGGGGCTAAGGCGGCTAGAGAAGTGCTAATAATAATGACAATAATAATAATAATAATAATAATAATAATCAATTAAAAAGCAACAAATCATGCACTGGCCATGTGATTCTGACACCAGATGAAAGGGAAAATGAAGCAGGATCTTTTTGAGGTAAGCATACCGAAGATGACACTTTGTGCACACCGTACCAGAAGAAGGAAGTTCTAGCCTATTTTCGAATGCTATGAATCGACAAACAAACAATGAAAGAGAATGAAATTGAATTATGAGAAATGGTATTGTTCTTTTTAAAAAAGAGATCTGCTTTCCTAAGCTCTCCATTCACTCTGGGCCTAGTTCACTAGAAGCTTCTCCTGTGTAACCCTGCTGAAGTGAATGGGGATCATGCAACAGTTTGATTCCCTGCACAGTTGTACTGTCCTTTCTGTAGTTACTTGCACAACAGAATCTATGTTGTACTCTCCCGCCCGCTTTGTGTGATCCCATATGACTTGAAGGCCCCAAATCAAAGTCCCATTTTCCTTCCGCTACTGACCACTGGGCCCAGCTTCAATGGACACACCCACAACTTGCCAGGATAACCGAGCTTCTTTTTTAGAAGATTCGGCGGCGCGGAAAGATCGCTTTAACTAAATGCCTTCTTTGAACACCTTTGAGGATCTGACATCCCCCTCCCCCAAATTTCTATCAATTAAAAAAAAATCTGGACAAGGTACTCAAACACCAGTGGACCAAAGATTTGGTACTTTGTTATTCATTTGTTTCCCAGACAAAAGCAGTCAGTGGTACAGCAAGCAACCCTGTGTACACACTTGGTACATGTCTGCATGAGATGTATACGCACACCTTAACATGCCTTAACCTGGGGTACAGGTATTCTACCCACAACACCCGACAGTGGTTTGTGAAGAGACCTGCAGTATGAATAGGATCTTGTGTCCTAACAATTAAAAGGAAGCCCCAAAAAAGCTACTCCTGCTATTCTTTGGAGTAAAAACTGTGTACAATGTGTTTTCTTTTATAAAGAAAACTAACTATTGGCTTATGCCTTCAACTTCACATTTTTGTTGGTGGCGAGTTATAGTGTTAAAAAATTATTTATCATCATGCAATTCAGGGTCTACGTTCAGCATCCAGCTCAGGATCTGCAAGCAGAAAGGGATGATGTAAAAGCAAGCTTCCGGTAAGTGCGCTTGAGCCTTGGATCGAGACCGACAGGTTTTCAACAGTGATCCAACCACACAGAGGATGTGAATGCATGGGAGGAAAAGAGAACAGCTGGAGCTGAACCCTTTGCCATCCAAAACACCAGCAGAAGCCTTTTGGGAGAAGGCCTCTGCCTGGTAAACGAAAAACACAGAGAGACACTTGGGGATGGGAGGATGAAGCAAAAAAAAAACACTCTACCCCTTCCACATTTTATGGGTCAAGTTCTACTTGATAGGCACGAATTGTCGCCGAAACAGCTGGGTTCGCAGAAGCTCTGACCCAACAGCTTTGGGCTCCAGGAATCCAATCCTGTCATGATCCATTCTCAAGAGGTTCTCTTGCTGCCTAACCAATCTGGAATCAGGCTCAGTTAGGGGGACACTGCACTTACGAACTACAGCTGAACACTTTCTCATTCTCGGCCTTCCCTAGGAGGGACCATTTGTCAAACAGAGACATCTTGGCGTGCTACCACAGCGAGGTAGGAACAAATTTAACCAATCAGCCAAAGTATTTAAAGGGTCCTTTGGGGTGGGTTGGCTTTTAGTTTAATAAAATCTCACACACACACAGCCTCTTGCCCTTTAGACGACTAGCACTAGAGTGCAATATACTGCGCAGGTGGTGTCGTATGTCGGCAGACAAGTTTGCCCTCATGAAAATAAAAACAGGTCGTCGCCAACTCAGATATATATATTTTACCTCTAAATTATTAGAAACCAGCTCAGCACAAACTCTCCAGATATAAATACTGGTGGCTCAGTCAGGAAACGAAACAAACAAACAAAAAAAAAGATAAAATCCTAAAGTCGGTAGGGGCAACACGTCAGAATGACCAGTGAAAAATACTGAACGCTGCAACGGCTTGCAGGGCGGAGCGGGACTGCGGTGACGAAGGCCCTGCTGACAGTTTCCAGGGGCGAGGAACGAAGGCGCGGCAAGGAATTCCCTTGGTCAGCAATGTGTCCTTCCACTGGGCAGCGTGTGGGGAGGTTCGAAGGGGGGAGAGGGGAGGATGCGAGGCAGAGAGAAAGGTGGTGGAGGCGGCAGCACGGGGAGGGGGGTCACTCTGTCTCACTCAGTGGCTAGTGCAAATAGTCATCCACTCTGGCAAACGAGCAAGAGCCCAAGCCCACACGAGCCATGAGCCGCAAGCACTCCGAGGCCTGGCCCAGGGCAAGCAGCAGCGGGGGCTGCTTTGGCAGGTTCTGAGACTCTGTAGGGGAGAGAGAGAGAGACAGAGAAAGGGAACACTGTCAGTGGTATGAAGAATATGGAACATAAGCCTACCAGAAAAGCCCCAAAGAAGCCATTTTTAATTGTTTACTTCTATTTAAAAATTCATTAAAAGAAGAAGAAGAGTTGGATTGATATCCTCCCTTTCTCTCCTGTAAGGAGACTCAAAGGGGCTTATAATCTCCTTTCTCTTCCCCCACCCCCCACAACAAACACTCTGTGAGGTGGGTGGGGCTGAGAGAGTTCCAAAGAACTGTGACTAGCCCAAGGTCCCCCAGCTGGCATGCATTGGAGTGCACAAGCTAATCTAGTTCACCAGATAAGCCTCCACAGCTCAAGTGGCAGAGCAGGGAATCAAACCCGGTTCTCCAGATTAGAGTGCACCTGCTCTTAACCACCACACCCCGCTGGCTCCCATTAGCAGCCTTTCTTCCTTGTGGAGCCTGAGACAGCTTACCACAAAGATAAAACACACAAAATGCAATACACAAGCAACATACAAATCAAAATTTAAAACCACAATTGAGGATCACTAGTGAGCTTAACCAAATGTGACCCTAAGTGCACAATGTCTTTTAAAAAGTGGTCTCTCTTATGGCGGAAGTAATTTTGTTTTTTAAGAAAAGGGCCTTGGAGGACAAGGGTCTCAGTGGTGCAGGCACGAGCAAGTCTAACAATATATCACATCAGTTTTAAAGATCCTCGTCTGCTCTGCCAGCCCAACAGAATATTAAGAGTTGCATTTACACAAATACACACACAGAACCTGGCAGAGATGTGCCCAAGAATAATACTGCCTAGTGCTCTCCAGTATCAGCTGACCAAGTGGCATCTGTGACAGCTCACCATACATCGCCTTACCCAATATAGCGCTATTAAGTGCAGCACACACTGGTTCCCTCTGGATTGGATCCAGCTGCTGACCGACAGGACAGTTCCACGGATCTGAGTAGGCAAGCAAACTGAATGCATCCTGGGTGAGAGGAGAGAAAGAGGTTTGAACAGCCCTGCAATATGTGAGCTAACAAGGGAGGGGGTGTGTCCCTGGACTTTCACACCAGCCCTTCCTCATTGAGGAATGGAACCTATCTAGGCCTTTCTAAAATGGAACACCGGACAAAGGTCACACAGCTTAGCACACTAACTTTTCTGCTCGGAAGGAAGCAGATGTGAAGAAATGGTAGATCAACAGCAATCTAAAGAATTATGAATTTATCTAAAGGATTGTCCCTTCCTATATGCTCCCATGTACAGACTACAGTTCTTAGGCTGAGGAGGAGGAAGAGTTTGGATTTATACTCCACCTTTCTCTCCTATAAGGAGACTCGTGGCTTACAAGCTCCTTTCCCTTCCTCTCCTCACAACAGACACCCTGTGAGGTAGGTGGGGATGAGAGGGTTCCAAAAAACTATGACTAGCCCAAGGTCACCCAGCAGGAATGTAGGAGTGCGGAAACACATCTGGTTCACCAGATAAGCCTCTGCCAGTCAGGTGGAGGAGTGGGGAATCAAACCCACTTTTCCAGATTAGAATCCACCTGCTCTTAACTACTACACCACGCTGGCTCTTCCCACCATGCTGGAACAACAGGTTGCCCACCCAATATCAACTAAACTTATTGACCAGTTCCACTTTGCAGAATAGCTGCTTGAGGTGGGGGGGGGGGGGGGACTATCTTAAGAAATATTCAGGAGGTGCTACAAGGCCACTTCATTTGCAAGAGCTTTTAATATCTGAACCCAACAACCCAACCAGTACCTAGTAACCCACTCCCATCGCTCCACAGAGTACACGGGCAGTAAGATTCCTCCTTGTTGCTCCAGAAGGGATTTCCCTCCCCATGCTAAAAGTATCTCCTACCTAGGGAGAGCAGGCATAAATTCTGCACCTCCCCCAACAAGCCCACCCACTTGCAGTCTACATCAACCACACATGAGACACAGATACCAGCCATATCCCAATGTAGTGTAGTGGTTACAGTGCAGGACTATGATTTGCGAGTCGTGGGTTCAAATCCGCACTCTGCCATGGAAGTTTGTTGGGTGACCTTGGTTCACGCATACATTTTTCACCCTAAACTGAACTTAAGGGTTTGTCGCGAGGATAAAACGGAGGACAGGGGAATGTTGTAAGCGGCTCTGAGCTCCCGTTGGGCACCAAAGCAGGGTACAAAAGAAGGAAATGAGCAATGCCACACCTGCAACATTTTTTTGTGTGATGTGTTCTTCCCGTACTCTCGGCAGAGCTGCTCACTCAAGGTCTGCAGCTCCCGCCCAAACTGGATCATTCGCTCAGTGGCAGCATGGTTCCCCCCGCAGAGCTGCCTCTGGGGACAGCTGTCTTCTAGAACACAAGAGAAGAGAAGGGTTGGTTAACACAGGGATGAACAAGGCAGACCACAGCAACTCCCCCTCAGACAACACCTCCTCCACCCCAAAAAAGAAAAGCTATCAGCACAATTCTAGTGGGGGGGCCAGAGGAACTACGGAAGATTCTTGAGGATCCCCTGCCACTAAAGCACGATCCAAAGTCTGACTTTTCAAACACAGCACGAACCTCCACAAATGTTAATGCTTTCATGTTGGAACAAAAGCATGATTCTCAGGAAGGTGTTCTGTGCCGGAGCTGAAAATCCACATGCACTGGAGAGTACACACATCCTTCAGTGTGAGCCATACAAACCAAAGGAGCTTTTACGCGAGTGCAGACAGGTCTGAACATTTTTGCAGCCCGTGTTTCTTTCCACATGTCAGGATTGGAAGGGCCTCCCCAAGAAGCCTTGTTTTGCCAAGAGTGCATCGCCCATACCTGATCATTTCATTTTTTCTACCCCCCATATCAGGTCCAAGAATTGGAGGGCAGCATGCCACCTCCAGTCCGAACATTTTACCCATGCTGGAGTCGTCCGTCTGCAGGATCTCTTCGTGCTTGTAAGTGCCGTTCATTATCCTTGTCGCAGAATTCTCCAGGACTCCGTTTGGGTAATGCTCTGCCTCCATCTCCATCTCACTGTCGCTATGTGGAAAGGAGAGAGGATGATAATGATGATGACAGAAAGCAAAAGAAACACTCCAAAAAGGGGGCAAAAGGGTAGCAAAGAGAGGGAGAGTGAAGGCTCAGCGTATGTACTGGATGGAGTCTCAAGCTGGTAACAAGGTGGCAGTTAAGAAGAAGAAGAGTTTGGATTTATATGCCCCCTTTCTCTCCTATAAGGAGACTCAAAGGGACTTACAATCTCCTTTCCCTCCCCACCCCCCCACAACAAACACCCTGTGAGGTGGGTGGGGCTGAGAGAGCTCCGAAGAACTGTGACTAGTTCAAGGTCACCCAACTGGAATGTGTTGGAGTGCACAAGCTAATCTGGTTCTCCAGATAAGCCTCCACAACTTAAGCGGCAGAGCAGGGAATCAAACCCGGTTCTCCAGATTAGACTGCACCTGCTCTCAACCACTACACCACACTGGTTGTCATGAAGCGGAAATCGCAGCTGGCCTGAGAAGTCAACTCGAGCACAGCTGACCGCCTGCGTAATATAAACGCCCACGGTTCAAAGCCTGCATGCTAAAGAAACAAGCACCAAAGATTGGCATGACTATCCCAGCCCCTGGCTATGACAGTCGGCTGCTTCGCCGCTGTCCCTGGAGAGGGAACGGACCTCGCGCTACCTGGTCTCTTGGTTGCTGGTGCTGCTGTGCTGCTGGGACTTGGTGGAATCTGTGGAATTGGACTCTGAGTAGTTGACTGACGAAGGGGACGATGAGGAAGAGGATGACGAAGATGAGCTCAGTGCTGGATATTTACTGTGGCTCTGTTTGTTTTTCAGGGAGGTAACTCCATTGCTACAGCTCGGGCTGTCCGCTCCTAAAAACAGAAGAGGAGTAAAGACAGGGGTTTTGCCCAGGCTTTGCTTCAGTATCTCTTTGGTGTGGGCTGCGGAAGCCATTCAGAAACAACCCACCCCATGGTTTTGGGAGGAAGGGTGCTGGTCTGAATGTTCTCATTAGTGAGGAATACCTTTTGAGAAACCACTGCAACACATTCACTGTGCCTTTACAGTGCAAACAGAACTAAAAGCTTATACCAAGAATAGGTCTTACAGGTGCCATTGGATTCCAACTTGCTTCTGGTACTTTAGACCAACGTGGTACTTTAGACCAACATGGCTACCCACCTGAATCTATCCTCTCAGGCAGAGGCGGCGTGCTCACGGGGATATGTGGAGGTCGCATGTCCCCGGGGACACTCCAGTTGGCCACACAGGGGGGCAGAGAATCAGCCCTACACCCATCCCCTTGGCCCTGCCCTGCCCGGCTGCTCCTTCAACCAGCGAAGCCTCTGCCCGCCGAAGGAGCAACCTGGCTGGGCCGCCTTCCCTGCTGCCAAGAAGCCTCTGTGGGCTTCAATGGATGCACACCACCCAAAGGGATAGCTTAAGTCTTATCTGCGGCCCACTGGTGTAATGCCGGCACTAAGGTTGGCTTCTCCCCGGCCATGCCCCCTGCTCACCCATTACCACGGCATGGCGCTGGGACTCTGGCACTGCATCCAGTGCCAGGGAGGTCCACGGTAGCTGCACAGCAGAGGAATTGCCCTTCTGCCAGGGTAAGGACCCCGGGGAAGCCACACACTGCTCCCACAGGAGGATTCAACCCCCACCCCCAGATGAGGCTCCTAGCCTATTATTTTTTCTATTATCCACTATATGTCAGTATTTGAACTAGACTGAGCCAAATTATTCCACAGTCTTTGGAGTCAGATGAGGATCACATCTGTTTTCTTTTGGTGGATGTAAACCCAGCAATTACATACATCGTTGCCTCTTTTATGTATTCATCAATTAAATTAAAGACAAGGTTTGTGCTTGCCGCCCCTCAAAAATAGATCTGTCAGTCCTGTTTTTGTCTATGGAGCTGATCATTGTGTTTATCTTATTGCATATTATTATTATTTTACTGTACCTCTTTTATTGATATGGTTTTATGTTATGTTGTTAAGGTTTGTGGCTATAACACTTAACATTTACATTTACAAATAAATAAATCAACTTCCAGAACCAAAAAAAAGCAACCCAATTTGGAAGCCGTGTTTCACTTGAGCCAGAACTTGGTTTCGCGCAAGAGGAAAAAGAGACAGGAAAAAGAGAAACAAAACTCATCTTGAGGGGAGGAAATGCTCCAAGGAGAGCAACGTGTGCTTCCAGAATCTCCCCTGAACAAGAAGCAATTCAGAATCTGAGAGATGTATTCCAATATGGACTTCCACAATAAGAACAAACCCTGCATGAAGCTGATTGACAAACCTATCTGGGAAACTCTTACCAGTGCTGTGAATGTGCAAATTGTTAGAGCCGTGCCTGGGGCTCAGGTTGGGGGAATCAGGGTAGCTGTCCTGGGATTTGGGGCTGCGGGCACTGAAACAACGTACTTCGCTGTCTGTCCCATTCACCATCTCCACAAACTGCCGGCACCTGCAGTGCAGGAAAGAAAAAATCAGAAACAAAAATGGGTGAACAGTGAAATGTGCAACAATCTATACAGGGCCCACTAGCAGCTGAGAACTCTAGCGCAGCAAAGAACCCCAGAACACACTCAGCGACAGGCACGTCAATCTCTTCTAGCTTTTAGCACTGCAAGTCACAGTGGCTTCAGAGATAAAGTCCATGCTGACTCTCTGACAAGGTTTCTCTTTTTCCCTCTCCTGCTCTGCCTGACCTGATAGACATACTCACTTTAACATGAACAGAAGGTTAGGGTTGTGCTCTAGGAGTCCTGGGTACAATTGTTGTGTGGCTTCAATGGCTTCTCCCACTCTTCCTGCCAAGACCAGCTTCTGTATTCCTGGAGAGGACAATAGCATTATTGAGCGGCAGGTTGCCAAGAAGAAATAATCCTGCATGTGTGCAGGTAAAGTCAAACTTCTAACTTGTCAAAATGGGGGCCTCATTTAGGCAGAAGGTCTTTTTCCCAATTAGGAGAACATTAAAGGAACACAGTGCACTGCAGGCAAAGAGGAGCAACAAGAGATACCAAGCCAAGACAGCAGCTTAGAGAGACAGCAGCTTAGAGAAGCTGTGTCATTTATTTTATATGTTTGAAACATTAGCATGCTGTCTTACTCCCCAATTAGAGTCCTTAAGGGAGGAGACAATCAAAAGGGCATTAAAATCAATTTCTTAAAACAACACTTGTCTATATATAGACATAAACCAGCAACTAAAACAAACAAGGAGAAGAGTTGGTAAAGGTATGGAAGAAGGAACAGAAAAGACGACCAGCGGCGGAAGGCTACAACTGAGAAGGACAGACGAATCCCCCCGGGAATGGAATTTTATCATTCTGGTGCCACAACCAAGATGGCTCTTTCCTTGGGTTGCCATTGGTCTAGCCTCAGATGACAGGTCAGCTAAAGATTGCGGAAAGCTGCATGAAAAGGCTTTTAGAAGATGATAATGCTAACATCACAAGAGTGATGGCGAAATTCAGTACTTATATTGGCAAAAGTTGTAGATATAAACAGGGTAATTTAAAAACAAATTAGTGGTAGGTTATTTGGATTATCAATTTTATATTTTGGTTTTAAACATCACTAGTGCGATCAGTTTTGAGACTTGATTTTATCTTATGGTTTTAACATTTTGTATCTGTAAAATTTTTGCAGTTTTAAACAATATTCCCGAATTTTTATTTGGAAATTATACGTTGTGGTTTCTATACTCTGAATTTAATAATTTCTGATCTTCGACCGCAATAAAACTGATTGATTGATTTATTGATTGAGTTGTGGAAGGTAAGTGGAACAGCAGAGGCAATTAGTACTGTCATTGGACCACAAGAAGCACCCTTCTGGTATACAAGCATTCTACCAGCAGACTACAGGAGGGCCTTCTGTGTTAAAGACTGAGAAATGTCCACAGAAAGGACGGTCTAAGAATAACCTTACTTTGTCTGTTCTTTATGGAGATCTGTTCTTCCTGGATTGTGCTCTCTGTCACCCTAGCAAAGGCAGTCGCTGTGGCACAGTACCCGTGATGCACCAGGTAAGAAGAAACCATACTGGGAAACATAGAAGAAAAAAGCAAACGGAAATGAGCATCGATGACCAATACGGATCCCTGGCAAGGCTGGAACATATTGCCAGGAAATATCCCCAGACTGATAACGCCACTGTGAGGGGTGCTTATCAGAGCTGCTCTTGGCTCTGTTTCCTGCAGTACGTATAAAGCTCCATCCTTTGTGGTGAACAAGGCATTATGCGAAGAGAGCAACAGTCCCAGTAACATTTACACAAAATGGAGAAGCTGCTATATTATTAACATTGGCTACCTTGCTGCCCCCAGAACTGCACTGGAGGGTGTGTGTGTGTGTGTGTGTGTGTGTGTGTGTGTGTGTGTGTGTGTGTGTGTGTGTGTGTGTGTGTGTGTGTGTGTGTGTGCGCACGACTGGCAAGCCTGCAGCGGAGTGGGGTGGCTCCCTTGAGGGGGCTTATCCCTGCAAGCCAGCTGAGGCAACCTTGCTGCCTAGTCTGGCGAGCTTGATGGGTTCTCCAGGCCAGATTTGGGAGGGGGGGGGGTTGCCTCAGCTGGCTCATGGGCCTGATAAGCTGTCTCAAGATAGCCACCCGACTCTGCTGCAGGTTTGTCAGTCCAGGCAACACCCCACCCCCTCCCCGGCCCCTCGGTGTAGTTTTGGGGCCAGCCAAGGCAGCCCTCCTGCCCTACCCAAGTAAGGAGATCCTTCTTACTTCTGCAACATGGCTTGCCATTCACCTAACCGGTCGCCTATGGGAAAACGCTTGATGGTGCCTTGAATCTTTGCTCGCCACTCCCGCATGTAATCTTCAATGTCGAACACGAAGGGCTGCTGCCCAAAGTTGGCGTCCACTATCTCTCCAGGCGTCTGAAGCCCCACGGTGGGATACAGATTGGCCTGCCGAAAAAGAAAAAGAAAAGAAACCCAACTCAAACCGAGTGGCAAGACTAAGGCAGAACATTTTCTCCAGAGCTCCGAGGTGTTAGCTTTCTTAGGGATTGCTTTAATGGAGTCTCTGTCGGACACACAAGATACACAGGAGAATGATCAGCTATAATGGACCCGGACTAGATTTTAATGCATCTTTTATCATTTCCATCCTGCTAAACACCCAGGTCAACATCAATCCTTGCCTGGGTAAAGAGAATACAGGTTTTCCCCACAGACTTGCCATCTTTCTAGAGACTGAGGGGAGTTCAACAGGTTATGTGTGCCAGATGTGCTTCCTGCCAACAGTCACACAACGTGTTTTTTATGATGTACAAAAACTGAAATGAAGTTCCCTATTTTCCCACAACCTTCAAGACTACCGTTATGATACTCAACATGTCTTGTGTGTTTTGTCTTGTTTTAAAGAAAGGACGACTGTATGGGATAGGCTTTTGAAAGCACCAAACTTGCAGAAAGGAAAGACAGCCTGAAAAGCAAGCTGATAAGAATCCAAAGGAAACCGCTTCCAGCTTCTTGACGGAGCAAGATGTCCCAGCCCAAACTGAACTGAAATCCGTAGCCACAGATAAGCCAAAGTCCATTAAAAAATAGCGGCAAAAATGAGAGAGGGGCTGCCCTTGCTTTTATGGGGTCTTAAGATAACCAAAGAGCTACTAGACCAACTTTCAATATATTAGTTTATCCAATTTCTTTTTTGAGAAATCATGCCAACCAACGAATAGTGTGACAGAAGACACTGAAGGGGGAAACAGCCAGAGCATGAACGTACCGCAAATAACTTAGTTTGAGAGTTGAAGGCTGTGCAGTTATCTAGAAAAAGACAGACCAGGCTTCTCCACTAAACCTAGAGCAAACCATTAACATTTTTGGAAACACAGAAATACTGTAACTGGAATCGGGATGCAAAAGTTAATGAGAAATCCAAATGCAATGGCAGAAAGAACAAGCAGATGGGGAACAGCTACGAAAACCTAGTCTCCAGAGCCTCCAAAGCAAATCCTGGTATCGACAGCTAAGGAAAAGTTCTGTGAGTTCTGTAATGAGTCTTGCAATTCTGTAACTGCTCTTGACCGTTTGCCCCAAAGGGGAGGGGGAGGAAATAGGGAAGGAATTGTTATTGGATGCTGGAAAGGGCCACTTGCATAGCCAAAGGATACCTTTCCCCAATAAGCAAACTGGACTGCAAATTCCACCACATTCACGAAGATTTTACCCCCACCCCACCCCCCAAAAAAGAAATACACACATGGGAAGTTTATTTCTTGGTTGTTAAATGGATGCCTGAAGAGTCAATCAAAGCAAGAAAATGCAAGCGAGGCAAGGAATTGGTGGTTTGGGGCAAGATTCCAGCAAGGTATGATATATCCTGCAACTGGAGACAGCTCAGCTATTACAGAGACAGCTGTTCTTTGTCTTCAGGACACCATTGTTCAAGAGGTCTGCATTTCCAAAGCGCCTGGGGCTGCCTTATACATTATCCAGAAAACTCATAGCTGACATGTCGGAAGGTTTGTTTACTGTAATGCATGGCAACGCCATCTGGGAGGCCATGATTACTGGAAAAATTTGCCATATGTTGGAAGTGTTCTTCATTTGTCTTGTTTACAACCTTGGAATTAATTTGGTTTTTTTAAAAAAAACCGCCGCCGCCCCTGTGAGAGAAGGCATGAGCACTTCCTGCTTTTGAAATGTTCTGTAAGCACTTGCAATGTTACCAAGGATTAAGGCCAGTTACATATATTCACATTTTTGACCGCATACCGATATCTTCCAGCATTATGTGTTGTAGGGTTGAACAGACTTAAAGTATCTGCAGCTGATGTGTTAATATTTATTGGGGTTTTAGTGATTTTAGGACTCATGGAGCCTATTATTTATTTATAATTTTATTCTATTTGTGCTCTATTTGTTAGTTTACTTTGTTGTTCACCACCCAGAGCCCCTTGGGGAAGGGCGGTATATATATGTAACAATCAATCAATCAATCAATCAATCAATCAATCAATCAATCAATCAATCAATCAATCAATCAATCAATCAATCAATCAATAACAGATCCATGGGTTGCAGCTTTCAGGTGGGTCATGGAGATCCTACATGTGCATTTAGCAGCCTTTCGGAAGG
Organism: Sphaerodactylus townsendi; assembly: GCF_021028975.2. Lineage (NCBI taxonomy): Eukaryota > Metazoa > Chordata > Lepidosauria > Squamata > Sphaerodactylidae > Sphaerodactylus > Sphaerodactylus townsendi. The sequence goes on from NC_059438.1 coordinate 21,019,152, forward strand.
ACCTACTGCTAGCGTGCATGCGTACAGAGCGCAAGGGTGTGCACTTCCCGATATCCTTTGCAGACATGGTCAGTTAGGCAAGTGGGAAGGAAATCTCCGGGGATGGAAGCCTGGGTTTGTTTCTCACTCTGCTGCCTGTTGCAGGGTGTGGCTTGTTTCTCCTGTCCCCTAACATTCCTGGTCTGATACGCCCAACAAATTGGCCTTCACACCAGGCCACAACTCTGGCTCTCGCCGTACCGTTTATTTAGGGTTATTTATATGTACTCTAACATTCTCTGGACAGAACCATGATCCAAGGTGGATAACAGCTAATACTGAAATCCAATTATCCTGAATCATTAACTGAACCCCAACAGAGATGGATTATTACAAGGGCCACATGCAATACTTTACCATCTGCCATTATGAAGGGTCGCTATTTTATCTATCCCTCTCCAGGATCAAGTTTGTCTACACTGCAAAAATCTAGTGGAGACTCCTGCTCACATTATACTTGACTGTCTGAGATATGTGGGTATCAGGAATATCTCTCCTTGGCTGACCCTAGACAAGTCTGTAAGAGACTCTGACAATTTTGTTGTGGGGCTTCTGTTAAATAATACAGACGTCTTGGGAAAAGTAGCAAAATTTCTCCTACAATTGACGGATCTCTGCAAGTAACGTCGAATGCTAGATACAGTGTCTCTGTGTTTCGATCTTACTCTTGCTTTGTACATTGCAAATGTCTGGTAACGTACTAGAGCCTATTTTATATGCTAATAACAGTTGTTGTTGCTGTTGTTGTTGTAGCTAACACTATACAAAAATGACTAAAATATTTAAGAGGCATGATGAAAACAAGTCAGAGCTCACGTGTATAACCTTGAGTCACGCTTCAAGCTCCCATAAACAGTTCCATTTTACAAGCTTGTCAGAAGGCCCGAAGGGGAAACACCTGCCTCATCCACTCCACAACAGCCTGGCAGCAACGGGGTCATATTCTTTAAAAAGAGGGGGACCTCAGGAGATCCAATAACTGCATCGGTTCACACTGAGTCAACAGCATGTGACTGTGACGTCACATTCTTGCAGCTGAGTGGCTCCCATGCTGCCCCTTCGGGGCTAAAGGGGAGTCCCAAGTAAGCTGGAAAAGGTCAAAAAACAACTTTGCTAGCATATAATTAACCACCCGAGATCTGCCTTTCTATAAACCAGGGTTGGATTACTTCCTAGAAAGTATAAAATATCAAACATTGATCTTTTTAAACGCCAAACTTCCATGTGGGCAGAAACAGTGCCATCTTCGCTGTTATCTTTGGAATCTGATTCTGGTTCCTTTTGCACCGCCTTTTAAAAAAATGTCCTTGGTGTACACATAAGGGGAGAGCTGTATTTTGATGCTGATGTACAAAACTGTATTTTGGTGCTGATGTACAAAATACATGCGAAAATACCCTCTGCTCACACCTGACATGTGTTGTGTCCAACCACAAAAAGTTACAAAACGAAGAACATTCCGAATACCACCCACAGGTGTCAAACTCGCGCCCCTCCAGATGTTAATGACTACAGTTCCCATCATCCCCTGCCCGCATCATGTAGGCAGGGGATGATGGGAACTGTAGTCCGTAACATCTGCAGGGTCACGAGTTTGACACCTATGAACGGTCTCCTAGAGTGGGCCAAGCAGCCATACATCTTTGCTCAGGAAAACCTGTGACTTCATTCACCGCGCTCACCAAGTTCTGCGGCTGGGCTGCATTCCAAGTAGCCAACCCACATGGCAAGAAACTGTCCAGATGGTTTATACAAATATGTATAGCTCCAATATAACTGAACAGCATCTGGAGATTCCTTCTTTGCTTGTTTTGCTAACCACAATATTTAACAGTGTATTCATTTAGAAGTTAATTTTTAGGTTTCTTGACACAGCCAAGGCAACAATAGCTGTGTGTGTGTATTCAGACAGAAGCCTTCTTGTTTTGTTCTTAAAAATCCAGACAGAACCCTGCAAAGCTGTTACAATGTAAAGCATCTTTGGGTGATTTCACTTTGTATGTTAATAATACACGTTCCCCTCCCTTGCTCCTGGCAAATAGCAGGAAAAACCTGATAAAAACTGGTAACTGGGAGCACCCTGCTGAAACTAGTTTCTCAGGAACTTGCCAATCCCAACGACAGTGAAAGTGCAGCCGTCAGGCACAGCCTAACTCTAATCCTTCCCAGATGGTGCGGTAAAGAAGCAACATCAGCACAAGCCATTTTCCCCATCCCTTTAATTTGCATCTTTTATTAAAATACTGAAAATTGTACTTACAGGGAGGTCTGTAAAGGCTATACCTGTGGGGGAAAAATATTAAAATTAAAAAAAAGGATATTTCCCCTCCATTTAATAAGGGAGGCTTATTACACATGCCACATCAATAACTGCCAGGAATACATTATTTCACAGTCAATGTACTTAAGAATAATGCGTACTCTTTTTTATATATACATATATTAATAGATAATTTCAAATTAAGTACAAATGTCATTTTAATAACCTGATTAGAGGAAGAGCCTTGAACTATTATAATACTGTTTTATATATAAGAAAAATCATATGCATCTATTCATTAATTCCTTTTTAAATTTAATCAGTGAGAAAGCAGCAAGAAATTACTAGACTGCTTAATGATGAATGACGACGGTTATTCTATTCAGAATACTGGCTGTTTATTTTACAAGATCATAAATGCAGATCCATTCAAATAATTTTTAAAATATATTATTCTTATTCTTATTGCTATTACTGTGAACTTTCTTTTCTTGTAACCTTTTGTTGATAAAAAATTTTTTTTTCAAATTGCCAGTCGGCCCCCAGTAGATATAACAGGTCAGTATTGATCAGGATCTCTCTCACACTCCCAAGTTTTCTGACATTGTGTCCATTAAGGCAACACCAGTTCTCAAGCTAGAATTCATGACTGATGAGGAAATGTATGTAAAAAGAAATTGAAATTGATTATGTTGCACTGGGCAAGGGCAAGCTGTCAGTATCAGTTTCAGACAGATTCCCAATATGCTTTCCCCCCTGACAGACATGCCAGAGCGAATGGATTTTGGGCTGACTGAATTTGAAGGATCTGCACTAGGAATCCTCCAGAAGGTCCTTGCAGTTTGCCCACACAGGAAATCAACAATGAAGTAAGGTGAATTTTAAAAATCCATCTCTTAATGACAAAAAAAAAGTCCCCCACATCCAGAAACTGATTTTCAGAACACCCTTCTCCTTTTAAACTAAAATTAAACATTGGTTGTTGTAAGTTTTCCGGGTTGTGTGGCCATGGTCTGGTGGTTTTTGCTCCTAACATTTCTCCCGCATCTATGGCCAGTATCTTACCATGACGTCTACATCTCACTGCAACATGCCTCTGAAGATACTGGGAATACGTGCAGGTGACAAGTTAGGAGCAAACCTACAACAGCCAGTTGAGTCCAGCCATGAAAGTCTTCAACAACACAAAATTAAAAGCACAATACAAAAGGCAATTGGTGCCAAAGGATTCCTGAACAGCTGTACTGACTGCTGTTAGGAGGCAGACTGAGGTGTAAGAGGAAGGCTCTTGCACAACTGAGAGAATGTTTCAAGGTGCCGTACGAACAAGCCAAATGCAGGTGGCAAAAAAAAAGTCAGTAGGCAGAGCTCCTGTCTTTCCCACACCTCTTGATCTTGCATGGAGAAAACATACAGGAAAACACACAGGAAAACCCAGGTGTGTCCAACATTCTGTATTCCAAACAAGGCTGGCTTATCCTAACCTACATGTGGTGGCAGGGCTTTGAAATGCTGGAATCAAGACCAAGAGTAACAGAGTCAAAAAGGGGAAAAAAGGGGGGACTTGGGGCTTGAGAATGAGTGCGAACAGTTCAGGGCAGGGAGGCATTTGACACATTTGTAGTAATTATGCAGCCACTGTGCCTGCAACAGCACCTGCCCATATTCAACCTCTTACTTTCACCTTGCTGTCCCTCTCTTGCTTGCAAGTAGGGATGAGGGCCTGCTCTTCCTCTCTGTTCCACGTTGTGCATATCAATAACATATAAGTTCACTAACGTGGTGTAGTGGTTAGGAGCAGGTGCACTCTAATACGGAGAACTGGGTTTGATTCCCCCCTCTGCCATTTGAGCTGTGGAGACTTATCTGGGGAACCAGATTAGGTTGCGCACTCCAACAGCCATTTGGGTGACCCTGGGCTAGTCACAGTTCTTCGGAGCTCTCTCAGCCCCACCCACCTCACAAGGTGCTTGTTGGGGTGGGGAAGGAGATTGTAAGCCCCTTTGAGTCTCCTTGCAGGAAAGAAAGGGGGAATATAAATCCAAACTCCTCCTCTTCTTCTAACATAATTTAACACCATTTTTCACACTGAAAGTTAAAGGACTGTTTCACACAGTACTTTAAAGATCCATTACCGAGTATGTCCCTTTGGGAAGGGTTGCTCAACATAGTGCTTGCAGAACCCTTTCCGGGCACCTGCCAAGTGTTTTCAGAGAGTGTGTGAGGCCAGATGGGGCTTTTATGCAGCCAGGCAGTTGACTGGCTATGCCAAAAAGTGGTTTGGCGGCAGCTGCCACCTTGGCACAGCGATCTTCACTGTATAAGTGAGATAAGTTGTGTCTATGTAAGGAAGTATTGTGAAACAATATGATCATTTTAAAAGGCATCTTGTTAAGCAGAGCGTCTGCCTGATATGATGAACAGTTATTATTAAAGCATGACCTCATTCCAAGATTTTGCAGTTGACTCCACCCCTCAAGCCAGCCATTTTGCAGTTGCACCCATCATCAGGAGCAGCAGTGGGATTCAAATAATTTAACAACTGGTTTCGGTGGTGGGATTGAAATAATGTAACAACTGGTTGTTTACAAGCACCACTTTAACAATCGGTTCTGCCGAAGTGGTGCGAACCTGCTGAATCCCACCACTGATCTGGCGTCAGAATGCCTAAGGGACGCTCAAAAAAGGTCGGGGACCTCTGGGTTAGAGGCTTGTCCATTTTGCTTTCTTTGCCAAGACACTCCAGTGAAATGACAGACAGCTCTGATGCTTATATTAAAAGATCCAAACACAGCAGTAACGTAAGGCAAAGTTTTGTGGAACTAAAAAACTTGGTGATTTTTTTTTCCACTGGCCTAATAAACAGTTCAACTGAAACTGACATCATACGATTTAAGTGACTTTAGAGACAGGCATACGACGCTCATTTCTAAAATGCATTTCCAAGATGTGGCTTCAAGATCTTGTGTGGATTCTGCACTATGCATGCAAAACACAACCCTACAGGATACTCTTGTCGCTCGCGTTATTCAAAGAAAACTATTAAATGCCCAGCAGTCTTTTGAGCAAGAGTCTTTACCCTTGAAGAGGGCTCCAAAGCATAATTAGGAATGTTGAGCCAGGCTGCTGCCGAAGCAAGATTTGCAAAGAACTTCTGCTTCAAAGAAAGCCTTTGTTGACAGTGTGGCACAGACCTCAACGGAGACAAAGACAGGGGCATGCGTGGTGTAGTGGTTAAGAGCAGGCGCACCCTAATCTGGAGAACCAGGTTCGATTCCCCACTCCCCCATATGAGTGGAAGAGACTTATCTGGTGAACTAGATTAGCTTGTGCACTCCAACACATGCCAGCTGGGTGACCTTAGGCTAGTCACAGTTCTTTGGAAATCTCTCAACCCCACTTACCTCACAGGGTGTTTGTTGTGAGGGGGGAAGGGAATGGAGTTTGTAAGCCCCTTTCAGTCTCCTTACAAGAGAGAAAGGGGGGATATAAATCCAACTCTTCTTCTTCCTTTCTTCCCAAGAAAGCCAGGCATTACCGCAGTCTCAAAGAATCAGTTGCGAAGACTGCTTGTGAGACTTTTCCATACCTTGTGAATGGCAGCTGTTGTGTGCAGTAGTCAACTTAACACAGACATTCAGTCTACATTCTGGGGCATGAATGCACTCCACCCACAACTACTCCCCCCCCCAAAGGAAAAGGTTCACAGCTTGAGGATGCCCTGAGAGCCATGTGGGCAGAAGGGTGTCGAAGTTTCAGTTGTGGCCTGCCGCGCCCTGAACCATCTGCAGACCTCCCTTGCCAAACGTGACCTGGCAACAATTATCCAAACGGTGGTTACCCTCCAGGTGAGATGACTACAACATGCTCTTGCTAAGGCTGCCTTTGAAAACGTCTTCCAAAAAAGGGCATAAAAAGACTAGGAGGAAGGCACCTTAAGGACCACCTAGTCCCACATGAACCTGCCAGAGCGACTAGTTCCTCAGAGATCTTAGCTTATGTGCTCTTCCACCTTCTAAAGTGAGGTGGGTGGCAGAGAAAGCCTGGGACATCTCTGCTGCTGTGCTTTGTCTCTGGAACATCCTCGGCCATTACTCTTCACCTGGCAACAAATCTGTCAATGATTCAGTGCCAGGCCAAAATTTAAAAAAAGAACTCAGGTATTTGCTTTAAAAAAACGTAATTCCTATTATTTTACTTGAACAGGTTATACAGAATGAAGAAGCCACAATAAAGAGGTTACCTAACTGTAGGTAATACTTGTGGATTATTTTCCCCTACTCTGACACTTCTGTCTGTCTTTACAGCTAATACCTACTACCTCACCAGTAAGACAGAAAAGAGAAGACACAGCATTGCCCTCTAAAGGTACAGATACTACACTTATCCTTGTGCTAACAAAATTCGCATGGAAGCATATGGTCATCAACTACACCTATGAATTTGGGGAATTTTGCCCCCAAACATCCTTTTTAATAGGTTTAATAATATTTGGGGGAAAAATTCAGGCTTCAGATACTTTCTGCTGTTGGGGGATGCTACTATTGCATCCCAAGCTGGAGAACAATTACACCCTTGCTGAAAAAGGTCCCACGTGACAGAATTATTCACTCCGGATTTCCGTCCCTGTTTCTGCAGCTTTAAATAACAGATTGTTTGATGTTCTCTACATTATTTTAGAGAGATCATTTTTAAGGGATTCACGATATTTGAAAAGGCAAACGATGTTTTGACAGTGACTGATTGTGAGTCCCCACTGCGCCTCTGGAGTCAAAGACTCCGAGAACTGTTGTTCTGATCTATTGGTCAATATAACGTGGTACAAGCCACTGCTTATACCACTAACTTCATAGGCAGGACCAGCTGGCGTCCAACATGCCGGTATCCAATAAGAAGAGTTCTAGGAGCCCGTCGGGGATAGGACGGTATAGAAGAGCCCCTCAGGGATAGGGCGGTATAGAAAACTAACTAACTAACTAACTAACTAACTAACTAACTAACTAACTAACTAACTAACTAACTAACTAACTAACTAACTAACTAACTAACTAACTAGATAGATAGATAGATAGATAGATAGATAGATAGATAGATAGATAGATAGATAGATAGATAGATAGATAGATAGATAGATAGATAGATAGATAGATAGATAGATAGATAGATAGATAGATAGATAGATAGATAGGATGAATGAGCCAGCAAAAATGACAAAGCTTATATTATGCCACACATTGTCATTGGAATTCTTTTTTTATCCTGACTTCATCTACACAAGGACAAGAATATATGGAATGTGTTCACATTACTAGAAGATGCTTTGCGCTATTTCTTCCCTTCTTGCCGGCACAGCCCTCTGCACTTAGCCCTAATTGGGGCTTGCACGAGGAGCTGTCTGTCTCTGGTGACACAGTTATTCTATAGGCATTTAGAAAGCTGTCACCAAAACAGGAGCATATGAGGACAGATTGCTTCTAGTTTTAGCCAGGGACAGCAGCTTTAACACGTACAGGACTAGCAAGTACTGCAGGGCTGGAGAGGACAGGCAGTATACAAGGAGCAGCGGGGCCTAAAAAAAAGATACTAGCACTAATGTTGCCGCACCAAAGCACTTGATCAAGGAACAGACAATGTCTACATAATCTTTCTTCCCCCCTCAACAGGAGGAAGGAGGAAAAATCCACCCCTTTTTCAAAGAAGAAATTCAACAGCTTAAGAAGAAGAAGAGTTTGGATTTATACCCCACCTTTCTCTCCTGTAAGGAGACTCAAGGTGGTTTACAAATTCCTTTCCCTTCCTCTCCCCACAACAGACATGTTGTGAAGTAGGTAAGGTTGAGAGAGTTCCGAAGAACTGTGACTAGTCCAAAGTCACCCAGGAGGAATGCAGGAGTGCAGAAACATATCTGGTTCACCAGATAAGCCTCCGCCACTCAGTGGAGGAGTTGGGAATCAAACCCAATTCTCCAGTTTAGAATCTACCTGTTCTTATTCACTTCATAACCAGAAATCAGAATTTCCCAAATATCTGACTCTACCTTCTACTGAATCAAACCTTTGGTTCATCAAGGCCAGCACTGTCTACTCCAGGGGCCTGCAATTGGCCATGGTGGCAGGGGCTGGTGGGAATTGTAGTCCATGAACATCTGGAGAGCCGCAGGTTGCAGACCCCTGGCCTACTCAGATGGGCAGTGGCTCTCCAGCATTTCAAGTAGAGGCCTTTCACATCACCTATGGTTGAACTTGGGATATTCTGCAAGCCAAGCCAAGCCAAACAGAAGCTATTCTACACTGAGCCACAGCCCCTCCCCAAATCTCCAGCAGCACCTAGAATTAGCACTAGAAGGGAATACAATTCAGAACACAAGAACGGAGCACATCAGGAACATCTGGTTAACATCTGCTGACATGCTAGCAGCAGACAAAGCCCACCAGAGTTTTTACTGCAGAACCAGCTTCTCTGTACTGTAACTGGAGTTGTACTGGATGCAGAATTGAGTGACGATCCTTCAAGAAAGACCTCAGGTCTTACAAGGAAGAAACTCTCTGGTCACAGCTGCTCAAGGTTCTGAAACTATGATGGGGGATGAGAGGTGATAAGGGGTTTTGTAGTGGTGAGACTCCCAGACATTGCTTTCTTGCCTATGGCTAATCCTTCCCCAGTTGATATCCCCCCAAACAGCAATCAGGATGCGATTTACACTTACATGCTCCACATCTACTGTGCACAAAATTTCAACTTGCACTTCTGGAATGTCAAAATAAGCTCAATTTTGTGTCAGTGCAAGATGCAGTATGTCTAACTGGATGTTTTGAGACTACTTTCAAAGGAACAAGAGAGCACCACATTTTAGAGAGTTCACAAAGAATACCTGAAGCTATTCCAGCAGCCAGGATTGCCACAGTGGATCCCATCATGTTCTTACTCAATAGAAGAAACATCTATCAAATCTTTGTGCCAGTAGACACACTGCAAGGATGTTCCTTGCTGTTGTATTCAATGCATCTGATTCGTCAGACATAGTGCTTGGACTAACCACTAAAAGACTGAGCTTCAAATTCCTTGGTAAGAATGTTTATTAAAGATTCTTTTCCGACCTCCATCTTTAAATACGTCTCCAGTAATGGCCTCACAGTCTGCTTGAGAGTACGGCAATAAAAATATTTTGTCCTGAACTTTTCACCCAAATTGGAACAGTGAGACGAGGGGGTGCCCTTTCCTTTACTATGTCCCATGGATCCTAATAATCAGTAGCAGTTCAATGGAATTTTCTGTTGTTTTCTGCTCTATGTGACCCGGCAGGTGGGGAGGGAGAGGACTCTTGGTAGCTAGGGAAGATGATATGATAGTGAGGAGAATGGTTAAGCAGTACCTAGATACAGATTTAATTAATGCCACTAGTTGCAACCTATTAGTATTAGCACAAATAATATGGTGGGTATCCCTGTAGGTTTTCAGTGTTTCCCTAGAGGTCTCAGCTCTCGAGTACAAATTAGAATGTGAACTAGAAAGGTGAATAGTCACCTGTTTTCTAATTAAAACAAACAAATATGATCGAGCCAAACACCTGCTGGTTGCCTACCTAAGCTGTGTCCGTTCTTTGTGTAGAAGCAGGTGTTGTTGATGAGGTTCACGCAACAGCCAATCACATCTCCAGTAGTGAACGTCGGGCCGTAGGGCTGGCCTGTCCCTGAAGAGCAGAAGGAGTATCCATCGTCACCGTGGTAGCCATAGGAATGTTTATCCCAACCTGGGGATGAAAAATGTAGGGAAGGCAGATTATAAAAGTGGCAGGGGCCATGACAGGAACAAGCAGGAACATGGGAAGCTCGGTCTATCAGGAAATACAACCACATACACTGAGAAATTGTGACATCCCTATCAGAAGTAAGGATGTAACAAGCAGACCTGTCATTAGTACTTATCACAGAATTATTGGGAAGAAATGTTGCTGAAATGCAGATTGATAAGATTTCATGAACTCTCCTCTGCCAAATCCAACACAATATTCTGAAGCATATTCTGAAGCTGGGGCCTTATGTTGTCGAATGTGGCCTTTAATGTCTTTTTGCTGCTGGAAGTTTTAATTAGTCTTTTGACTGTGTTATTCGTTAACACCTCCCTTTTACTGGCCCTTTAATGTCGTTCTCTGCTGCTGCAGAAGGATTTTGCTAAATGTTTTCGTGATGGTCTATTATACCGATTTAATTGCTATCCAAAGTTCCCTTGGGAGCTATATAGTTGATAGAATGGGATATAAAATTTTAAATAAAGCAAGAACGTTTCTTTCCGAAATTACTGAACACACATGATTTCATATTCCAGAGGGATAGCCGTGTTTACTCTGCTGTCGCAGAAAACAAACAAAAGCGTGGGGTAGCTTAAAATACTTACAGATTTATCACAGCATAAGCTGTTGTGAACTAGCAAACGCTACACTAAAATTTGTCCGTCTTTTAGGTGCCACAAGGCTCCTGCTTATTTTTGACATGATTTATTTTTGACACGATACCCTGGCTATCTCCCCTGTGGGGGCCCAAAGCACTAAGATTGTTCTCATCTCCTCCATTGTATCCCCACAACAACCCTGTCAGGTAGGTTGGGCTGAGAGTGTGTGACTGGCCTCAGGTTATCCAACAGGGTGAGCATTCCAACAAGGTCTCCCAGATCCTAATTTGTAGGGGACCTCATGGCTACTGATACTTTATTTACAGTTTCTTATAATTCCAAGTTACCTTGAGGTTTTACTCAAAAATAATGGATTATGACTACATTTCTAACTTCAGTATCAAAGTTGAGGTATTATTTATTTTTTCCCCCCACATGCTAGGAACATACTGCCTTGGATATCAATTTTCTACCTGTTTCCACTCATTGAAGTCTAACTCATTGTTTAAAATAATGAAACCCTCAAATTTTAAAGGTACATATAAGAAGGAGCATGCCACAGAACCAAACCCTGTTATTGTAATACATGAAATGGCACCATTGGGGGAGATGGTTAATTGTTTTTTAGTTGTAGATATGATCTCAAATATTGAACAAGGATAGCTGCCCAAAGATATAAACTGTGCAGAAATTCTATATAGTGCAACTGAATGTCCAAACGCCCTGTGGCTTGGTATTTTCTACAGGGACGACGTGAGCAAGTGCCATCATTTACTGCGGAAGTCAAAGTCAAACATTACAGATTATGGTAAGAGAAAAACAACACGGTGTTCTAGGTTAGAGGCATTACCCATCAGCAAAGTGAAATTGTAGAGTGCAAACTCTATGTCTAGCTAATCAGCATTTCATAGCAGGAATCCAGTTCTGATGTGGAAGATCATGAGGCAAAAACATCTCTGATGTGTGTTTGCGCAATTCCAGAGAGGCAGCTGTGTCTGAAATTACGTGCTCCATGCATACTGAGCAGGTTGAACACTGATACAATCACAGCATTAGTTCTAAGAACACCGACCAGACACTGTATGTACTGCAGAGGGATTCCTTCTCTGCAGTGGAAGAAATGCTGATTTTTGGGGAAAGTGTTTAATTTTTAAAAAGGATTACAGAATACGAGGGTTTCTGTTGAGCAACCACTGCTTTGCAATTAATTCCCTCTCGTTCTGCTTCTTTACAGAGCTCGGATAATAGGCATTATTTACTTAAGAACCCATTGCAGCTAATTTTGCTTTCCTTGCGCAATGGATTTTCCCCAGTTGTCAGGACAGAGATCTTCAGCAAAACCTCTCCCTTCTTCCCCACAGCCATCTTCAAGTGCGTTCCCTTTGTGTCTTCTCCCAATAGAATCGTCTTCCTAATACACATCCCCCTTTTATGTCTCTTGGGGGTATTTTCTTCCCTTTGGCAAAGCGTGTGAACAGAGTGGAAGAGAGCAAAGCAAAGAGTGCAGACTGTTCCCTTGAGATAAGAGCATCCTGGCAGCACTAAAAAACGTCCTCAAATGACCCAGTCTTAGGTAAGCATGCCCAATTCTGTTGGCAGCCAGAATGGCTCAAGAGCGCAGGGCATCACCAGATACAGCAGGGTTTTCCAGATACATCACGGGGGGCTCAGACAAGAACTGCGTATGTAGATGTATAACAATTCTCACAGTCATCAGTCCATCCAGATATCATTACCATTGTTTTAAATCACAGCTTCACATACACTACAGAACTGAGTGCAGAAATTATGATTTTTCAAAAAAATATTTTCGAGGGCTTTCCCAGCCGGAATCACTAGGGTGTTGTGGATTTTCCGGGTTGTATGGCCGTGCTCCGGCAGCATTTTCCCCTGACGTTTCCCCTGCATCTGTGGCTAGCATCTTCAAAGGATCCTCTGAAGATGCCAGCCACAGATGCAGGCAAAATGTCAGGAGAAAATGCTACTGGAACACGGCCATACAACCCGGAAAACTCACAACACCCTATTTTTAAAAAAAACTAGAAAGAGGCACATATTCCTTGTGTTTATTCCACAAATACTGCACTGCCCAAAGTATGGCTGACAAAACAAGCAAAATAATTCCTTGGCATCAACCCTAATTTTAATTACACATTTCTCTGTCAAGAACTGAGATAAAGAGATATGCAGGTACCTGTGGGGTGCAAAGCAGGGATGTTTCCCAGAGCCCACTCAACCTGCTTGCTGTGGGATACATGGCAGACGCAAGACTTCTATTGAAATCTGACTATCTCGGCAGAATAAAAATCGAAACCAATGACATACTAACTGCTACTACGGAATGCACCTGAATTTCCCCAATCTCTCAGCCATGGGAGCAAGGCACAGGGAAGGCTGTATACTTCTTCCAAGTCTCTTGCCTCTTCATCAGTTTTTCCACCCACCTTCCAATGGTTGCCATCGTGAGAATTCGAAACAAGGTCTTGAACCTAATGTGCAAACATTGTTCAGAGGCAACACTGCAGGTGGGAAGGAAAGGAGCATGAAAATCCTGCGGTTCGCTTTGATTCCCTTAACCACAGCGAAAGAGTAGAGAGGAATGATGTTTGCACTGCCTTTGGCCCTGCAGGAAAACTGAGCTAGCCATTAGCCCTTCTCAAATGGGCAGAACAGCAAGTGGAGTTACCCTCATGTAGCACTTATACCAGTGAGGGGATGACACTGACGTGCATCTTTCTTGCTTTTCTGGAAGGTGGGCAGGTTGACTGGGAAGACGAGCCAATCGTGAGCCTTTCCCAGTGATTCCCGTGCTCTTTCAGAGCAGCCCGCTGCCAGCAACAGCCAAGAATAAGCCCCGTTCACCCAGCAGAAAAGCTGCAGGGTCCTTCATGAAAGCCCATCTTTCAGCAGTTGGGGAGAAGGCCTCTTTGTCTAAATAGAAGAGCCTTGTAGCAACAGAACAAGCTCTTGTGTGGCTTCCAGGAGCCTCACGCTCAGCCACATACTGCAGACACATTCTCCCTCCCTCCCTCCATCTTAATGTAAACCACAGAGATTCCAGTCAAGGAAGTATTGAAGTGTCATGTTACACAAACCATAGTCAAGTCATCACAGACTAAATATACTCAGCCGTTCCACAGGCTTGCACAGGCTGGCGGAGCAGGATCCAACCCTGGGAGGAAAGCTACCAAAATAACCCACGGCATGTTCAGGACAAAGAGTCCCAGCGACTGGGAGCCAAAGCATCTGAACACTGCCCCCATGTTCCCGGGGCAAAAGCATGACCACTGAATTCCTTCCGAGGAGTTAATTTCAAGTTGCCTATTATTATGGGGCACGCAATAGGGTTCCCTGATTCTACTGCCATTGAGGAAAAAATATGTGTCCCCCCTAGTCATCTTGAGGGGGCAGTATACCAAGGACAGAATGTAGCTGTTTTTTATTTGCATTTTTAAATGTCATTAAAATGTTTATACCGGGGTGTCCAACTCTGGCGCCTCAGATGTTCATACTACGATTCCCATGGACTACGATTCCCAACAGTCCCTGCCAGAATGGCCAATTGGGAATTGCAGTCCATCAGGGACTGATGGGAATCGTAGTCCATGAACATCTGGGGCGCCAGAGTTGGACACCCCTGGTTTATACCCTGCAGATGCAGGCGAAATGTCAGGAGAAAATGCTACTAGAACATGACCATACAGCTCAGAAAACCCACAATGCTCCAGTTTCTACCCTGGTTCAAGGCAGCTTGCAATGATAGTTGAACAGCTCAAATTCAGACCGGAACAACAGACCCCCAAACCTCTCCCTCCTCCCCTTGAGATTCCCACCCCCTCAAACGTCCCAGCAAACAGGCAAGCTTTGCAGTGCCTCTTGAAGATCTCCAAGGGCGGGGGCTCCCTCCCATTTTTTCAGAGAGCAGGAGGACCAATGGGGAAGGCCTGGACCAGACAGGCCACCCTAAGTGGTGGGACAGCCAAGCGAGGGCTGCCTAAAGACCATATTCAGCACACAAGGACATTGTCTGTCACCTGAAGATAATATTTCCTTGGCTCCTCTCTTGCTGAACTCTAATGATGGCCAAAGCCAACTAAAAACAATGCCAAACCACATGACAGTTTAAGCCTCACCTTCTGACTACTGTATTTTGATTTGTCAGGCTATCCCAAATACTGACAGACAGCGTGGTATAGTGTTTAAGAGCAGCAGGACTCTAATTTAGAGAACCAGGTTCAGTTCCTCACTCCTCCACATGAAGCCTGTGGGGTGACCTTGGTCAGTTAGTCCTCTCAGAACTCTCTCAGCCCACATGGAACCAGGCAGCGGCGAACCACCTCTCTCGACTTGAAATCCCTCCGGGTTGCCTGGAGCCGGCTGTGATTTGACGGCGCTTTGCACACACACACACCTCTCCAATACTACCAACATCTTTATCTGGGATGACTCAGGGCTCCTTCCACCTAAACAACTCTTCCGTACTCATTCAGAACCAAGAAGGAACAGAGTGACCTACTTCATCCTTCACAGCCACAAGCTTGTAATCATCTAATTTGAGAACAATGAACAACATCTGATGTTTGCAACAATAACTTTTGGAGTGAACACCCATGTGACGTCTCAGCAATGGAATCTCCGGTATTTTTCGGGATTTTAAGTCACTACGCCCTGAGGGAAGGGCTCCTGAAACACCCCAATACAACAAGGTCCTCTAGATCTTTTTTAATCCACTCACATTTTCACCTTGGGTTAAGGACCAGGAGAGTAAGGAACAGGAAATATAATCTGATGGGTGAAAAGAAATCACAGTAACTCTGTGGTGATATAAAGCAAGAAGGCTTTCCTCACAGTTTATAAGTGAGATTCAACAAGGAATCTTTTTAAACCAGCAAATCAGTCCAGAAAGAAGGGCAGCTGTAGGTTCAGGAGACGCTGAGAAGGGCCTTAAATGGTTTCAAGTTCCCCATAACCTCCAACTGCAGAAGTGTTTCCAATTCAGTTGAGGTTCTGCTATATGAATCACAGCCAGACTTTGCAAATTTGCCAGCAGCTGATGTTTATAAATGACATCTAGTGTAAAACAGAAAATGCGGATGCCAGCTGGCATATATATCTGCAAGACACTTCAGAGCAAGATTTTAAATTACACCTAATTCTTTCGTTAAAAAAATCTAAAATGCCAGTATTCCTTTGCTTGGAAAGAATTTTAGTGTTAAAATGCTCTTGTTTACCTCAGCTCTCAGCTGGGGAACTCAATATGTAGCTTAGATGTGGAAACGATACAACCTTTACAAAAGGCCAAGTGAAGTCAGTCCTCCTGCGGATCTGGCCAAGGTAGATAAAAACACTAACCCAAATTTAACACCGAAATATTTAACAGAACATTAATGTTTAGACAGTTTCCTTCTACACCCAGTTAGGGGTATTCTCGTGTGTTACATTGTCTTTTGTATGTGTGTTGGTTATACTGAGTGTGGCAGAGTCTCCTTCTTTGGAGATTTTTAAAGGGAGGCTGGTTGGCCATCTGTCCGGAATGCTTTGATTATGTGTTCCTGGATTGCAGGGGGCTGGACTTGATGGCCCTTGGGGTCTCTTCCAACTCTATGATTCTACTGTTAGTTCACATATACTCTTCACTTCATTAAATAGCACTTTGCCCTTTACTTGAAGTAGTTTTTGAATCAGTGCCACTAGGATACAGTGATTTGTTTTTGAAGCTGTGCTTACACTGTACTCTACCTGTTGGATTTTCTACAGCTATCTAGGCAGGTATTTGGAGTAGGAAATAACCAACAAACACTACAGCAGATACCAGGCCAAAATTGTTTGCTCTTTCCTGGTAAGGAACAATACTAAACTGAGGCAATTTTAAACCACTTACGTGGAAAGTAGGACACCCACAGTATCATTTATCCACCTCTGTTGCACAATGAAGGCAGACATATTTGCTAATAGCTAACAGCTCTGTCATCAGACAGCCGAAGTGGCACAACAGATAGAAGGCTGGACGGGATTCAAATTCTAGATAAGCCCTGAATCTCACCCTCTGGATCAAGTCCTAGTTGTAGCCATACGAGGGGAATTCGACAACTGGTGGCTAAAATAGGTTGATAACCCTCCAAATACACTGCCCTGAGAAGGTGGAGAAAAGAGTGGGTTGGAGAATACAAATGTGACAGGTACTATTAAAAAGCGAAAGAGGAAGGCCACAGAATCCACTACCTGATTCTGCTAGAACTGAGTTTTTTAGAGCAGGCCTGGACAACATATCATCCAAACAGAATGCAACCGCTACATATGACTCCACGCCAGGGATCTCAATAAACCTACAATCTGAGGCTGCAAAAGCAGACAGAGAAAGGTCAAACACCTGGAAAGCCACAATGCATGGACCAGTGTCTTGTGGTCAACTTGATGTGGCTCAGCTGGCAGGGCATCTGTTTGGCATGCCAAAGGTTCCAAGTTCAATCCCTGGCATATACAGTTTTTTAAAAGTATCAAGTGACATATACGATATATGAAAGACCTCTTCTAGGATGTTGTGGGTTTTCCAGGTTATATGGCCGTACTCCAGTAGTATCTTCTCCTGATGTTTTGTCTGCCTCTGTGGCTGGCATCTTCGGAGGATCTGTATCCGTAGTTTTTCCAATCTCCAGGTGTCTCGGAACAATTTCTCCCCACAGAGATGTTCAATGTATTGTCAAAAGCTTTCACAGCCGGAATCACTAGGATGTTGTGGGTTTTCCGGGCTGTATGGCCATGTTCCAGTAGTATTTTCTCCTGACAATTCATCTTCACAGGGTTAGGGTTAGGCGAAACGTCAGGAGAAAACACTACTGGAATACAGCCATACAACCTGGAAAACCCACAATATCCTACTGATTCTAGCCATGAAAGCTTTTGACAATACAAAGACTTCTTCCTTACCCTGGGCAACCACTGCCAGTCTGAGCAGACAATACTAACCTATAGAGGCCACTGGTTTGATTGAGTGTAAAGCAGCTTCGTGTGTATTTCAAGTGTAGGCCCCAGCTTGAAAAACCCAGACAGTTGTGCTTTCAAACACCTTTAGCTCACAGCTAATTATGACGTTTGATTATCTTAATTGTAAGCCGCCTGGAGCAGGATGCACATACGTTTTGTAAACAAGCAATTTCAGCTCGGAGTCTTTACTAAGTAAGGCTCTGTGTACATCACATGGGTTCAGGTAAGCGGGGGAAAAGACTATCCTCCCTTCTTGAAGCTGCTCCTCAGGGTGGTGTAGTGGTTAAGAGCAGGTGCACTCTAATCCGGGGAACCAGGTTTGATTCCCCGCTCTGCCACTTGAGCTGTGGAGGCTCATCTGATGAACCAGGTTAGCTTGTGCACTCCAACACATGCCAGCTGGTGACCTCGGGCTAGTCACAGTTCTTCAGAGCTCTCTCAGCCCCACCCACCTCATAGAGTATTTGTTGTGGGGGGAGGGGGAGGGAAAGGAGATTGTAAGCGCCTTTGAGTCTCCTTACAGGAAAGGGGGGATATATATCCAAACTCTTCTTCTTCTTCTTTTGCTCACAGCTAATTGTGCTGTTTTATTATCTTAATTGCAAGCCACCTAGAGCTGGTCTCTGGACAGGATGCACATACAGTTTGTAAACAAGCAATTTCAGCTCTGAAACTTTACTAAGTAAGGCTCTACATACATCACATGGGTCCAGGTCAGCGGGGGAAATTACTATCCTCTGTTTTTGAAGTTGCTCCTCATGCGCCAACATTAAAAAAAAACCCACTCTTAAGCATGCTCCAGGAACAGTAATAATTTTGTGCAAGGTTTCACAATTACAGTTCAACATCTGGCATTTGAAATGATCCCCTGTAAGGATGTTTTTGCTGGAAAGGCCTGACTGTCCCAGCTGTGAGGCCATATAAAAGGACACTCATGGAAGCTGTAGAATAGTTGAATTTCTAGCAACTAGTTACAAAAGGGCTGAATGGCCATCGGATGCTTAAAGCCCTATGTTTAGCATGAATCACATGGGCACTTCCTAATAATGCTCACAGATGCTGCCTGACACTGCTGTTTGCATGTGACCTTGCCATCAAATAAAAATGCCAAGCCTGTGCTCAGTTCTAGGCTGAGCAAGAAACAGCCAACGCCAACGCATTAATCAGTCCCCTCCGGCAGTTAAAAAAGATGAGCCACCTACTCAAACAGCAGATTCCAGGATTAACTCAAAACCTATGGATATAAAAAGCAGCCAAAGTCAGGCATTGGATGAAGACCAAGAAAAAGCTATCCAGTAACACTTTAAACTGCTGCCCAGGGATAGGCAGCTCACGGTCTTAGAGTTCAGTCTACTCTCCTGCATAGTCCTCCCCCGCCCCTCCACTACCTCTCCCTGCCAAGATCTCTAGCCTATCTTTAACCCATCTTCTCCGATGTGAGCAGCAACAGAAGTCTGGAGATTTTCTCCTTGTCGTTTATCTCCATCGAGCATTGAGCCAAAACAGATTGTATATGCAAACTTCCTCATCGCAGCTCAATGAGAATCTCCCTCCTGCAGGTCTGCCTGCAATGAAGAGGTCTAAATGCATCTGTTTACCAAGGCAGCCGTGGCATTTCCGTGCCATTGGGTTGGACCCTGAGGATCGAATCCACTAGCGAAGGTGCTTTCTGCTAGAGGAAAGCCCTTCTGACAGCCAAATGGACCCGAGGGATCCAACCCACTCAGATGTGCGTTCCAATCCACATCCTGCTGAAGCGATGAATTTGGCTGTGTGCCCAAATTCCATGATGTTCCACTGCCCTAAACTACTTTCAGTTGAATGAGCATTTGGATGGGGACCCTAATTTTTAAAAAATAAAGTATTAATCTGTGTTATGCGTTCTATCCTGTCCCTGATGCCTGTTCACTACTGATGGAGGAGGAGTTTGGATTTATACTCCATCTTTCTCTCCTGTAAAGAGACCTTGAGGTGGCTTACAAGCTTCTTTCCCTTCCTCTCCCCACCACAGACACCTTGTGAGGCAGGTGGGGCTGAGAGAGCTCCGAAGAACTGTGACTAGCCCAAGGTCACACAGCAGGAATACAGGATTTGGGAAATGCATTTGGTACACCACATAAGCCTCCGCCACTCAGGTGGAGGAGTGGGGAATCAAACCCGGTTCTCCAGTTTAGAATCCACCTGCTCTTAAACACTACACCACGCTGGCTCAGTTTAGTACCTTTTCTTAAAAGGTTGCCAAAAACCTGCCCTCACACGACCCTCACAAAAGCAGATAAGAGGGATGCATGCAGAGAGGGGAAGGGGAGAGAGAGAGAGAAAGACCTGGAAAATTAAATGGTAAGGGCTTCTTCATGAGCGCTCCCCATCTATCCCAAAATATCCCAAAAAGTACAGCAGTCTCTCAACCATTCATATGACACAGCTAAACAACTCTCTCACTGAGCAAAAGTATATTATACAGAGAAGACTCAGGCAACCAATTTTTTGCCGTATAATATCGACGGGAGGGTGTTGAAGCATGTTGCTCTGTGAAGGATTTAAAAACAAAATAAAAACCCTGCTGGAGTAATAAGTCTATTTGGGCGTTACTGAACAACCCATCTGAAATACTAGTTCTTCTGTATGAACTGACATGTGAAATTGAGACCTGCATAATACTGACACTTACCGGTATCTATTCAAACATGTCATAATTGTCATGTTCAACTGCAGCGATCATTCTGACAGTACCACCTCTATGCAAAGTCCACTGTGGCAAGGATTTGCAAAGGAGGAAAGCATATCTTAGGAATTCCACAGTACCACCTTAAGAGATTTGCTTTCCTGTGAGGAAAAGCTGAACAGTTTGAAACTTCTCGGTTTAGAAAAACAGTGACTAATGGGGGAACGCAATAGAGGTTTATAATATTATGCACGGCATAGAAAAAATGAATAGAAAGACCTTTTTCTCCTACACTCATACCACTAGAATCACTCCCATACTACTAGAATTCAAGGGCACTCAACGAAGTTGACAGCAATACATTTAGAACAGACAGGACAGCATTTACTCCACAATTTAGTTACTAGTTGAGTTCACTGCCAGGGGACATAGCGATAGCCAAAAAGAACAGAACCTTCAGGAGGAAATCAGTCATTGCTGGACCTCTCCTCCATGCATCTGCCTGTCACCCATGATGAGTCAAGGCAGTTTCCATATTTAGAGAAAGTAAACCTTTGAAACCCAGTGCCAGGAGGCAACATCGGGGAAGACCTTGTCCTCCGTGCCCTGTATGTTGGCCCTCCAAGGCAACTGATTTGGCTGCTGCGTGAAACAGGATACTGGACTAGATGACCCTTCGTTGGATCCAGCAGGGCTTCTGTTAGGTATTTTTGGATACAAAGAAAAACAATTCCATACGAGTCTAGAGAGAACCCAGAGAACATCCGTCTAACTTCAAACACGGAGGCAGGCTTTTTCACAACACTACCATGAATGCCTAACAATTAACCTACAGCAGCCTAGTGAGCCACAGATGCACAGCAAGTAACTCACAATCAGAAGAGACAGGCGACGGGTGGGTGGGTGGCAGCACATGGCATACTCATCCCCCCACCATGGCTGAGTTTGACCAGAACCCGCTGCTCGCCACTAATCTTAACACAGGGACAAAATTAACTCGACAGCTTTAACAATTCTTTAACAATAGTTTCAACATGTCCAGAAACCAACAAGAAATTAATTTTCACATAAAGCAAAAGGTAACAAAAGGCTGCCAGGATGCCCACCCCACCCATCTTTCACAAGGAAACATTTCGTAGCACAAGGAAACTACAAAGCGGCTGCCGGTCCACCTGAGAAGCCACGATGCAGAAATGTGAAGACAAGATGGACAAATAAGGGAGGACAAAAGCAAGGATGCTTAAAATGCGGTGCCAGAAGAGGACAAGAAACAGGCTGAAGCTGGTGGTCATGCTCTGTGCTACCCTATTTTTGGACAAGGGTTTGAAAGTCATGAGTGTACTATTAACAGGCCATGAAACCCAGATCTAGCCAAGGGGGGAGGAAAAGTCTCAACCATGAAGTCCCCATTCTTCAAGCAGAACTCTGCATCTGGACTCTACAGGAAGAGGACATTGTTTTTTCTCTTCTGAAAGCTGTACAGTTTCAGCACAGTGAAGATCAACACAGCACAGATCCAAGCACAATTCTTAACAATGACTCACCAGGAAGTCTGTTCACGTTGACACCTTGGGCTGAGAGTCCTATCCCCATGTACCTTCAAACAAACAGAATTTTGTTAGTTCAGTAAATAGCAAGCAAAATCACACAAGGGCTGCTCTCCTCTACTGGGAGCTCAGTCGGAAAGGTAGGAAGTCTCAAGTTATCACTCAGCAGGGACTTTGGTCAGATTTTTTCTGAAGTTAAATACAAAATGCCCAGGATGGTTAGACAGGACAACCGTTTTCACAGCGAGCTTCTCCTGCCTTTGTCAAAAGCTTACCAGCTCTCAGATAAACAATACATAAAATAATAAAATAGATATAGAAGAAGACCTGGTTTTTATACCCTGTATCTTTAAGGAGTCTGAAAGCACTTTACAATCACCTTTGCTTCCTCTCCCCACAGCAGACACCCTGTGAGGAAGATGGGGCTGAAAGAGTTCTAAGAGAACTGTGGCTAGCCCAAGGTCCTCCACCAAGCATGCTGTTGTGGAGGAGTGAGAAAGCAAACACCAAATTAGAGTCTGCCTCTTATTTGGAAAAGTGGGGAATCAAACCCGGTCTTCCAGATTAGAGTTCATCGTTCTTAACCAGTACGCCATGTTGGTAAAGGGTAGTAATGGACAACTGATATAAATTGGTGGAGTTGACACCCTTCAGTGTTGAGAATCTTTTAGAAGACGTTGGGTGCGATGTAAACCTGGTTCCACACTCATTAAACCAGTTCTCCTAACCCTGATATACAACAAGCTGAGAACAGCAACTTTGTAAACACACAAAATACATGCCTCAATTCCAGCATATTATCACTTCTCCAGTAACTAAGCAGGGTGCATCATCTACTACAGATAGCTCATTCAAACTCACTATCAGCTGCTACCAGGAATACTTCCCTCCCACAGCCATCCTTGGTTCAGATAACTCCTGGTCTTCTAACATTGTAAAACTTGGCTTTAATAATGACTAGGAAAGGCAACCAATTTGACTGGTGATGGTTCAAAGCACTGTAAGAGTGGTTTACTCTTTCAAGGAACTGGTCACGTTTTATATACACTGCACATACTGCTTTACAGAAAGAATGTCCCTTCTGGGGAGGAAACACACCTGTCAAGAAAGAGCCCATGGTTCTAAATTTTTAACCTCAAGCGTAATTCTCTGCTCTATCACAAATCAACCATAGGAGCTGCAGCAAGTTCTAAATTCTATCTTGAGGGACAGAATTGTCTGCTTTACATAAAGGTGTGATAAAAAATTCTATGCAGATTGTAAAATCATCAGTTGTGAAGAGTGACTCCAGACAAAGCATACATATTCTGTTAAGTTCTTCAACTAAGCTATGAATGAAGCCAGAGACCACGAAACCATATACCTAGGTGAAACCCATTTCAATTAAAACACTGTGTTCTTTCCTCTGTACTCAGAGCACATTATCTAGGCAACTAGCCATCATCTGGAAATGTAACAAAATCTACTTGTTTTGAACACCAAATTCCTGAACACTTTTGGAGCTTCACACACTTGAAAAGTTGGCCACAAAAAAACATAACTCTCCACTCCACCTCATTCACAGACTATAGCGGTAAAGGCCTAGAGTATTCAAAAAGTTAACAACTCATTCACTGAACCAATCAGCAACATGCTAAGTGACCTCACGTTAGGTCAGAAGCATTGCCTTACCTATTCTTAATCAGCACTTTAATCATGCAAGCTCTAACTGTTCATAACGTCCTAGAACTGAAAGGTATCTCAACGAACATGTGTGCTAAAATTTCAAACTGCTCGACCAAAATCCTCGCATTCAGTAAGTCCAGTTCTTATCTGAAAACCTAAAAATAAGACAATTTTACAACATGAAAATGTTTCAAAGCTACAGTCAGTGGCCTACCAGGCCTAAATGGTACCCAGGAGCATGACCCCCTCCCCGTGCCCCCCCCCCCGCCAGACTCCCCACACCTCACTATGGGAGCCAGCAGGGAGGGAAGGGGAGGGGGGCTCACGGGGACAGCTCAGATGGGTGATGTGGCGGCAGGTTGGCTCCTGGGCCGGTTTGTGCTGCGACACCTGCCTGGCCGCCCGCTGTGGCACCCTGCCCTCCCAGCCTCCCTGCAGGCCAGCTTCTGAGGTGAGGCCTGGGGAGGGTAGGAGCCAACCTGCAGGGAGGCCTGAAGGGGGATGGGGCTCAGCAGCAGGTGACTCGGATCCCTGCTGTTTTGTCATGTGACAAAACGGTGTACGCCTAGGGATGTGGGATACCCCATGTCCCCATTAGCGGTACGCACTGGGTACAGCTCTCCTTCTAGATGTTCTGACACTGCATATTATCAACATCAGTAGAAGTACATCTTCATGTCAACTTGTGGTTAAGATGGGAGACTTCTCTATCATGTTCTTTGGTCAATTTGTCTTCTAACAGGTTGCTTTTTCCCCAGAACCAAGGGAATTCTACTGGGCTTGTTCGCTTTGGCCAAGAACCGCTTCTTTCCTGCCAAGTTGCCCATCAAGAAAGCAAAGCAAATTATTTTATGTTAGCATCAGTAACAACAAGGGAGACTTTTCTGAGTTGTGCCAAAAAATCCAGAGATTAATATTAACACCAGCAGTTTGTCATTGGGAATAATAATATTCAACAGAGGAACGGTGAGAACCCAGAATGGCTGCTGTTTTAATTTGCTATTCCTGTTGTTTTTGCTGAATTGTATACACTTATATAATTTATTGCAAGACCATGCAATTGAACAGCAGTTAAACCATTTAAGTATAAGCAAATAAATCTATTGGGTCCAAATTTCCAATACCCAGTTTCTAAAAATTAAACCTCCACTGTCAAAAAAGAAAAGAAAAAAGAAGAAGCATTCTTAAGACACTAGAATTCCCAGGGTTTGTAAAAGTCAAAGCAAAACGGCTTCCATCAGAAGAACTGGTCAACTCCACAAGTGGAAACACTTTATTCTAATGCCAGCATAGCTCCCTGGGAGGTTGCCAGAGACTTGGGTGCCAGGGCAGAGAAGCCGTTGCTCTAATTCCATATGAGAAAGCGATAAAACGACTGCTAATGGGTAGCTGGAAGTGAGCTTCCCTTGGCTACAAGACGACAGTATGCATACTCCAACCCTATTACAAGCAATAATAAAATATACTATAAGTGCCAAGTAACTCATATGAAATAATCCAAGTCTTCTATAAACATTGCATGCCAGACATGAAATGTTGGTTGTGACAGCCATTCAAATCCCTGTTCATGTTCTTTATTGTATTCACTTCACTCCCTTTCTACAGAATGGCAGCTCTCTGAGGATTTATAGTTATTTCTGTATATAATACAGACCTACACAACACTTTTGTAATGATAAGTGTAAGTGTGACTAACTTTGTCCAAGGTCAGTAGGTTGTCTTGTGAGACAAAACATTTGGTGTTTTAGATTTTATCAAGTTTAACTCACTATCCAGCTATGTTGCTAGTTTTATTTAACTAGAACAAGGCTGTTTTCACCAAACAATATGCTCTTTGATTTACTACAAAGATGGTTTCTATTTTCAGTTTTATTTTTCCTGCACCTCAGATGGCAAATACTAAGATAAATGTATTAAAGTAGCAGTGGATGCAGCCCTCTAACTTCTGGGTAAATTCACAATTTTGATTGTAGAAAACCGACCAATCAAAGCAAAGTCACCCCCATCTAAATCCACTGAGTGCGAACAATTTAGGAAGGTGTACCTCTGATTAGGATTGTAGTGTAAGGCATGTATACCTCTTTATTCAACAAACATGCTAACTTTATATGGGAACAAAATTACATATGCGTTTTATGTTAAAACAGTGAAACAAGTTTAGGTTTGATAAGAAAGCAATGCAGCCCCCCGAAGCTGCTGCCTTCCCTCGTGGATGGTGGGGCTATGTGGTGGGGGCGCGGCAGGGAGGGTGTCAGCTGGGTGGTTGATCTGGTTGGATCTCACCATTGGGACGGGGGGCACAGTGGGGGATTCTCTTCACTGGAAAGTCAGTTCTCTGGATATTTAGTTAGCTCTTGAGACCACCATTCTTTTCACTACATCTTCACGGCCCCTTTTAGCTATTTCTTGATGTTAATGTCCTTTGGCTTTCATCTGGCTCTAAAGATTGCTGGCCCTTCCACGGGTATGAACCCTTCCCTACGCAAGATGCATTCAGTGCATATTCATCCATGGAGACGATGGACAGTTTTCCAGTTGCCAGAAAATCCTTCATGATTCTACTCACGTAAAGGAAGTACTTATTTGAGGATCCAGGCATTATGCACTAAATCCCAACTGAACAACATTTCTGATCACTAGGTCATTCTGCATGATACCTGCTGGGTAAAATAAGCTAATATAATCCATAATGACTACTATACCCTACTACACACAGAGCCATACAAATTGCAGGGATTCCTTCTGTCAGTCTTATGAAGAATAATCACTTGTTTCTGAGGACGTTCCATCCAGAATACAGTTATCAGCCTGCTTTTTAGGGACCTCGTTCTTTAAAGTGGTCATTTTGCAGTGACATATAAGAGAAAAACTTGACCACGCAAGTGCATGGTATCCATGAACTGGTTGAGTGTCTGTAGTTAAAATTATTGGCCTCTCATATCTGTAGCAATAATACAGTGACAGGGGAAAATTATAAAGACTTTAGAAATAACATTTAATTAAAAAATAAGAACTATGATCATAAGGACATTTACCATCTCTCTTTCATTCTTCTCTAAACTATAGTATTGATGCCAACATCTGTGGGAATCTTTTGGGACTGACTGTATCAGCTATTCCCACCAAATCTATAATCTGACTGTACCTACCACACTACAGTGTATCGTCCAAATCTGATCAATTGTGCTAACCAAGCAGTGCCCCCAGTATCCTGAGAAGTTGCAATTCAGCTTACCCTCAGTGGATGCAGTAATCTTCACTTTGCTGCAGGCTGCAAAGTTTTGTGGCAATCATGGGCATTCCAAGGGAATTTTTCCATTACAACAACTTTGGAAAATTCCAGGAATTTAATTTGCCCCTTCCCCCAACCACGAGCAATTTAAACAGTGTTGTATAACTAAATTTGGCTTAGATGCTATCTGCACACCAGAGACACAGTAGCTGCTTGGTTGCATCACCAGGATTAGCCAAACCAACATTTTTGTTAACACTTTAAGAAAGGACCTGTATCCACAGCTGGATAACATGTGTGGGAAGAGGAATACAGACAGCTCCCCTCCAATCCAACTCCTAAAATGTCAATACAGCCTAGGGACCATTAAATACACTTCTTTATATAGCCAGCTTATTACACAGAAATCTTGTACTAGGTACACTGGCCACCAGTCAGGCTGTTTGCATTGGGACTGTCCAGTAGCCGATAACTGGAGCATTACATAATACCTGGGGTAAGCCTGATATACCTCATGCGGCACCCTCCAGAAATTTCGCCATTTTCAAAAGAACAACTGACATTTCACACGCTGTAAAGTGCATCTCATAATGCAAAAATTCTGAATGCAATAATGGGCCCAGATTTACTTGGGGAGGGAGGGAGACACCCAGCCAATGGCCTAGGCTTTATATAGCCTTTTTATCATCCAAGTGAATAATCCTTCAACACTGGAAGTCAGATCCCATCCCTGGCACTATACAATGACTAAAGAATATTCTGGAACTTGCTGACCACCATTATACTGTCATGATCAAAGCGATCAGACTAAGATCGGGGAGAGCCAGGTTTGAATTCCCACTCAGCCATAGAAGCTTGCTGACTCACACTTCCAATGAGTCACACACTCTCAACCTTCCCCACCTTACAACGTTGTTGTGAGGATAAGATGGTGAAATTGAGAACAATACAGTAAATTGCTTTTGGGGAGGGGGGAGGGAGGGAAAGATGGAGTATATATAAATAAGAGCAGAAAGTAAAACAGTAACTTTTGCCAAAGAAGAAAAAGAACAAGCTATTAATTCAAAGAATTTGGCATGAATTCCTGGATCTTTTCAATGATTAACTGTGCCTTTGCATCTTCCAATGAGTCCATAATTACAGGCATGTTTTCATTTCATTGTTTTCTGTTGCAGGGTGAGACAACTTTGTAATATTCACAAGCTTATTCACAAATTAATACAGAAAATCAACAGTATTTCTGCAACCACTGCTGCTTGGTGCAGGCATCATCCTCTGGTTAATTGATTCGATCATAATATACCATCTAACCAAATAAACAACTTCAGGAGCACAAGATGCAGTTTAACCAGTCCTCAAAAGTTCTCAAGTTCTTGTGTCACCATTTCTACAAAATGGTAGAGGTTTCTCTTTGCATTTCTATGTATGAAATTCTCACAATTTTAAAAAGCATTCAAGCTTCATAGCCCATGATAGTTGGTATTTGATCCTTAATTTCTTTTGCAGGGAACCTCTTACATCTTGGAAATAATGACCCAGTGTTCATGGAGTAAGCAAGACCCATTCTTTCTTTCAAACCAGAAATAACTACAGGGACAGGCACAGGCCTGGAACCGCATTTCACACACAGACACAGTGGCCTGTTATTCTAGTTGGTGTGTTTTGAAAGATAAATGGTTATGATATACCCCAGTTTCTGACTTCAGCAAGTGCAAAGAACTCTAAACAAAAAACAGGCCACATGCCACAGATACTGGATGTTTTTCAGGCTATGATGGAACAACAGCACTAAGGAAACAGTAACAGAGCACAGAGCTCTAGATTGAGTTTGCCTGGTGAAGATCAAAGAATACATCTAGCTTGATATCAAAGAGCACAGTACAGTGAGGAAGAATGCTCCGGGATGAGGGTATTTTTGCCGTTCACTCTTCCTGACAATGCTTTTCCCATATCACATCCAAGATACTTTAGCAAAGCAGACTCTGAAGCTGAACATACAAATCTACTGAATCAGCTCACTGGTCCATCTGTGTCAGATTTGTCTATTCCGACTGGCAGTGGCTCTCCAGGGTCTCAGGTTGAAGTCTGAAGATCTTTCACATCATCTCCCGCTAGATCCTTTTATCTCCATATTGGAGATACCAGAGATTGAACTGGGAAGTTCTACATGCCAACCAGATGCTCTACCACTGAGCCATGGCTCCTCCCCTCAACTCTGGTTTTAAAAAGTCTACCAGCAACCCCTGCTACCTTGCAATTCTACAACTATGGTTTATCTGCAAAAAGCATAAAAAAGAAGTCACAGCGCCAAAACAAGAACGAAGCTTCTTTACTGACATAAAGATAATGCAAGAATATATAAGCTGAACTGCAACTTAACATACAGAGCCTTGGAACATATTCTCAGGATGCTGAGAGAGATGATGACTTGGTCAAAGGACAATACTAGCACCTTCTCTTCCAGATATCATACAGGGTGGGGCAGAGGCGCTATAGCCCTTATTTCCCCTCCAATCTACCCTGTACATTTTATTCCATAGATCAGAATGTCATTTGGACAGCGCCCTGAAACTGACAAATGATGACTTGGTCAAAGAACAATATAAACGTATTCTCTTCCAGATACTTTACTGGAGAGGAGGGCGCTATAGCCCTTATCTCTCCCAACACTACCCTATACATTTTATTCCGTAAGTCAGCACCTCATTTGGACAGCACCTTGAGGTGGAACTAGTGAATAGTACAGAATGGTAATAGAATGATTTAGTAATATCTAGGGTAGAGGAAGCAGCTGCTCGTCTTGTCGTTGTTTTCAAGGGCAGCTGGCATCTGATTTCTCACTTTAGCAACAGATTCACAAACATTGCGACAGTACCATATGAGATATTCATAAGTAAAAATGGTACTTCGGCTAACTCCATGGCCCAACAGAATCACCAGTTTTTCATCAGCCTCATGCCTAAAGATCTGATCTCTACTGTTACAACACCAAGCAACAGTATACCTGTTCTTCAAGATGCAACTGAGCAAGTCCACCTTCAAGTTCTTGCCCCTCCTCTCACATAACAATACACTGCTGCTCTTACTGAACAGAAATTTTCTGACAAATTGAGAAATACTCTTCTGGGAAGGGTTCTAAGCCTAGCCTCATAGTCCCGGCATTCAAACCGCATTCTGGGAAAGGCATCTTTTTCTTCTTATGAGCAGGCTCAGAAAAGCAGCATGAAGTGCAAAGGTTTCACCAGAATTACCAGTTATTCCCTCAAAACCACTTAACCTAAAATAAGTAATAGTGATTATAGAAGGATACCCTGAAATGGTGTTTTTAAGACTACAGCCTAAGGGACCTCAAGGAAAAGTATCACTTGAGGCTGTTTCAATGGATGAAAGTAACCTTTCCCCCTCCTATCAGGGAATCTTATCTGCAATTCTCATTATTCTGTAAAACTAATGGCCCATCCATGCTCTCAATTTGTGCATATGCATGCCTTGGCATTCATGTCCTGTCTTTTGAGCAAAATACCCACAGAGAAGTCCTCTACAAAACTGTTCAAGACCAAGGAAGAAGAGTTAGCCAAGTTCCATATTGGAACTTTCCCATCCGTTCCCTTAAAGTCACAGCCATATTTGATTTGAGTCTCCACACACAAACAAATCACGTTGGAATTTTAAGACCTAAGCTTGGTATAATTACCCATAACAGACAGCAAAGGGAGCAGCTTAATAAGTATGCTTCATCTTGATACATATTACCGGCTTGGCATTTAATTGCAGGAAGTCAAACCGGTTTTTTAACTTGAACTGAAGTTGAACCTGAACTGCAGTTGTATCCTCCCAGCTGAGCCTCAATCCAAACTGAAATAAGACCTGACTCAGCTTCCTATCTTAAATGCAAACTGGCACAACTTCCTGCTTGTTGGCATGTGGATACAAACACCAAAGCCCCCCTTTCATGCCCCCACATACTTCACACACAAGAAGACTAAGAGACATCCCCAAAGTGAGAAAAACAAATCATTCAGGATCAATTAGAAACACACACTCACCCATCTCTGCCTTTACTGACTATCTTCACTTCAAAGTAATAAATGCCACAGGCTGCAGGGATAGGGTGGGTGGCCCTCACTGAGGCAGCATCCTTGTGATTTTTTCCGTGGCCTGCAAAAAAAAGAGAGAGAAAGAGAGAGAGAAAGAGAGTGGGGGAGGCATGAGAGATGTTTTTACTCCAGTGACAGCCAAAGGATTTAAGTGGGGGCTTCAAAAGCCAGGTTCACTGGGTATGAAGGAACAGAAGAGGTAGATAAAAGAAAAGCTTCTGCATTGCACCATGAAAGAAAAGGCAGGGAGACAGCATGCCCAGCTCTCCCTTTGTCTGTCTTCCGTAAGGAGT
Source organism: Sphaerodactylus townsendi (assembly GCF_021028975.2). Lineage (NCBI taxonomy): Eukaryota > Metazoa > Chordata > Lepidosauria > Squamata > Sphaerodactylidae > Sphaerodactylus > Sphaerodactylus townsendi. The sequence continues at coordinate 21,050,322 of NC_059438.1, forward strand.
TGAGCAAAGTAGACTGAGTATGGTGAGATCAGATTAGCAATGTAAAATAAAACAGAGGGAGAGGAACAGAAATGGTGGCCAACCCAGCCATGAAATAAAAAACCACACCCCCGGTTCTTGTCAAAGGGTTGCTGGCAAAAAGGGGTTCGGGAAACCAATAGCAGAGCAACTCCCCTCCCTTCTGCCCCACACACCTCCGTCTCTATCACCACAGAAGGGGAGCCATCCCTCTGCCCCCCCCCCCACACCCTACGATTTCCCTCTTCACCCCCAAGGAAACCACTTCCCCGACGTCAACGCACCCCCCACTTCGCTAGAGCATGGCTCCACACAGGCCCAACACGCCCTGACAGCGCCTGCTCTCGACCACTGTGCCTCTCTACCGGCTCCTTCAGGATCCCCAAACACCCCCCAACCCCCACCACGATCCCTTCATCTCCGATTAAGCCGGGCCACTCACCATACCGTTTCCTTGACGATCGTCAGCCCATCTTCCCCACCACCCCACCGCCTCAGACCTATTTACCTCAGGAACCCAATCCCACACCGCCGCCCCAAGTCTTCCTTCCCCACCCGATCTGGCAAACGGCTGCCCACCCTCCATCCATTCCCCCCCCCCCAGGAAAACCCCGATCCTCTACTCGAAATCCTTTACTCCTCCAGCCTAGCCAGTTCCCCTCCCTAGATGACCCCCCCGCCCCGAGTTTTCTCACCCCTCAGTCCGCTCCCTCCTCCCCTCCCCTCCCCCGATACCTTTGTAGTGAACGCGCAGGTTGCCTTGAGAGAGGCCGATGTAGTTATACTTGTCCTTGGGGCTCCAGGCGCGCGGCAGCGGAGTCTCGGCCTGGTTGACAGCCGGGTACAGGCGTCGGAGGCGCTGGCTCAGCTCCTGCTCTTCTGGGGGAGGCGGCGGCGGAGGTGGGGGTAGCGCCGAGTCTCCCCCAGGTAAGCTGCCTGCACCCGCGTCCGCCATCTTGGAATCACTATTGTGTCAGCAGGAGGGGAACGGGCCCCGTTTCCCTGGTTGTCCAATGGGAGACGCGCTCGGCCACAATGGGGTCCAGGAGCACGATGGGAAAGCGAGTCCCGACACTCTCGTGACCTGCGTTGGTCTATGTGAGAGAGGACTACAAGTCCCGAGAAGGACTCTGAAGCAAGACCCGCCTATTTGCTGTGCCGCAGAGAACGCCGGGAGAGCGAGTTCTTAGGACGGACAGGGTCTGTAGATCTGGCAGCCCAGGATATCTTTAACCTTCAAAGGCTGCAGACCTTCCCCCCTGCCTCTTTCCCACCCAGGACTGCCAATTATGGATTGGAAAATTCCTGGAGATTTGGGAGTGGAGCCTTGGATAGTACAGCAGTGATATAATTCCATAGAATTGGCCCCTTTTAGCTGCCATTTTCTCTAGGGAAACTGATTTCTGTAGTCTGGAGATCTGTCATAATTCTGGGAGACCCCTCATGGAGGTTGGCAACCCTACTCCCACCCCATTTAAGAATTCAACCAGACAGAAGGAGGATTCGAGAGAACTCAAAAGCTTGCATATTTATTGTGTTATTTTGGTTGATCTTAATAAAATGTATGGAGAGAAACTCATAGCAGGGGGTACCAAAGTCCTGGATCTGAGATCCTAACGGGCTGCTGCCAGCGCAGGCAATACTGACCTTCAGAGAGAAATGGTCTGACTCAACAATAAGGCAGCTTCATGGGGTAGTGCTGCCAATCCACTGCAGCAAAATAAAAAAGTCCAGTGGCACCTTAAAGACTAACATAATTTATTTCAGCATGAGCTTTCTTTAATTGGAGGCCACTTCATTCGATGCATAGAGTGCGTATCCAGAGGAGATATATTAATACTTAATAGTTATGAGCAACAGGAAGATGTGAGTAGGGAGATGCTACCAAAAAAGGTGAGTTTGAAACAATAGCTAATCAAAGAGAATTCAACCCGTTCAAGTGGATGAGGATCACATCCAGCCTGCAGATAAATGAGCAGAGCGGGATAAACATTCAATCAGATCCCATCAAGGAAGTTGCAGTGATACCCAGAACTAATTACCAGCCATACAAGATGGGTCTTACTAAATTATCAGTGTTTATAGTGAGTGAGGTAACCCAAGGTCCCATTTAACCCTGGGGGAGGGATAGTATTGGAGCCAGCATGGTGTAATGGTTAACAGTGGCCTCTAACCTGGAGAACTGGGTTTGATTCCCCACTCTTCCACATCAGTGGCAGACTCTAATTTGGTGAACTGAATTTTTCCCTCACTCCTACACATGAAGCCTGCCAGGTGACCTTAGGGTAGTGACAGAACTCTTACTTCAGATTGCCAGCTGAGGGTTGTGAAATTCCTGGAGAACTGGGGGTGAAATCTAGGGAGGGAAGTTTGTGGAGGGTTGGGACCCATTGTTTTAGAATACCATAGAGTCCATCCTCCAAAGCAGCCATATGTTCCCAGGGAACTGATCGCTGTTATCTGGAGATCAGCTGTAATTACAAGAGATTTCCAAGCGTTTTGCCTTTTAGGCGTACCCACCCCATTAGCTTTACGGTTGAGTCACCTGGAGATCGGCAACCCTAGATTTACTTCCCAACGTCTGTTTGTAAACTGAATGTCTAGTAAAATGGACAAAGATACTGGTACTTTGCTGCAGTGTGGGGTATTGGGGGACTTGGGTTCCATGTTCACCCCTCTGGGAAAAAAAACAATCTGCTTCACCTTCCTACTACCATAATTACACCACACACACGTACACACAACCTGCTCTCACACATTTGATACTGCACTCTGTAACAATCATTTGCAAACTGGATTGGCTTGTCCACACAGGAAAATCCAGCCCCAAATGATGGCTATGTGTTTATATTACAAAGCCATCGCAATCATTTGCGTTTATTTATTTTTTCCTGTGTGGACAAGCCAATGCACGTAGATCCATGCAACGGGGTCGAGCGCCTCCTGAATATCCTGATCCGAAGCAATTTTCCAGCTGCTCCCAAGCGTGTCTTACACGGGCCCAACACCAGCCCCCTTCTTCTGAGGCCTGGGGCATCCCCATTATGCCAATCCTTCGCCGCCGGCTCCGAGAAAACCAGCATGCAAAGGACCCGTCGCCTGGCAAACTCTTCGGCTGCCTCTAGAGGCCGCTGAGGCTTCGGTCTAGACGGCAGGCCGCGGTCGTTGCCATGGCGACCGGATGTCAACACCTCCGAGGCCTCCTTGCCTGCAAGCGGCCATGGACAGGCCTTCCCTGCCTTGCTGGTGAGGAACGAACGAGGGGGCGAGGGAGGGTGGTGAGCTCGAGGGAGAAGCGGAGAAGCCCCTTCCGAATATGCCTGCCTGAAACTGCGGCCCGATCCTAGCCCAAGAAGACTGAGTGCGCCCAGTGAGACTTACAAGATGATTCATTTGCAATAGAGAGTTGGAATGTTTTAGGAATACAGTAGACATCCAAGAAACGAATAAGTGGGTTCTAGATTAAATCAAGTCCCAAACTAACTCTCCCTAGGAGCTCAAATGACTAAACTGAGGCAATCGTACTTTTAGAGACATTACGTACGGGAAGACAAGAGTCACTGGAAAAGACAGTAATGCTAGGAAAAGACTCTGTGTAAGAAGTGCCATCAAGTCACTTCTGACTTATGGTGATCCTATGAATGAATGACAGGCAAAATGTCCTATCATTAACAGCCTTGCTCAGGTCTTGCCAACTGAGGGCTTACACAGACATGGCAACCAACTTCTTACACAGACCTGGCAACCAACATGAGATCGATTGCCGCAGCCTAAATTTGCAAGACCTGATCAAGGCTGTTAATGATAGGACGTTTTGAATGTCATTCATTCATAGGATCACCATAAGTCAGAAGTGACTTGATGGAATAGAATAGAATAGAATAGAATAGAATCTTTATTGGCCAAGTGTGATTGGACACACAAGGAATTTGTCTCCGGTGCATATGCTCTCAGTGTACATAAAAGAAAATACATTTGTCAAGAATCATAAGGTACAGCACTTAATGATTGTCATATAGGTCTAGTAAGCAATCAGGAAACAATCAATAGTAATAAAAACATAAAATGTAAAATCATAAAATAAAATGAAATGTCAGCACAGGCTATAGTCATACAGTCATAATTGGGAGGAGATGGGTAATAGGAATGATGAAAAAAGTAGTGCAGTAATTATATAATAAATATATAATAAATAGTTTGACATTATCGAGGGAATTATTTGTTTAACAGAGTGATGGCATTCGGGAAAAAACTGTTCTTATGTCTAGTTGTCTTGGTGTGCAGTGCTCTGTAGCGACGTTTAGAGGGTAAGAGTTGAAACAGTTTATGTCCAGGATGCGAGGGGTCAGTAAATATTTTCACAGCCCTTTTTTTTGACCCGTGCAGTATACAGGTCCTCAATGGAAGGCAGGTTAGCAGCAATTGTTTTTTTTCTGCAGTTCTGATTATTCTCTGAAGTCTGTGTCGATCTTGTTGGGTTGCAGAACCAAACCACACAGTTATAGAGGTGCAGATGACAGACTCAATGATTCCTCTGTAGAACTGTATCAGCAGCTCCTTGGGCAGTTTGAGCTTCCTGAGTTGGCGCAGAAAGAACATTCTTTGTTGTGCTTTTTTAATGACATTTTTGATATTAGGTGTCCATTTTAGGTCATGAGATATGATGGAGCCTAGACATTTAAAGGTCTCTACTGTTGATACTGTGTTGTCTAGTATTGTGAGAGGAGGTAGGATGGGAGGGTTTCTCCTGAAATCTACCACCATTTCTACGGTTTTAAGTGTGTTCGGTTTTAAGTGTGTGTGGCACTTACACACAAGCATAGGGTTGCTTCAGTCTTGGCTTTGTGGCTTCTTAGGAAAAGGCTCTTGTTGTAGCTTGCATGGATTTCAAAAGGGATTCAATTGATTTATGGATGGCGATAGTTTTCTCAGCCCAGATGGCTCAATTGAACCTCCAGATTCAGTATACATCTGAATGTAGTTGCTTCCCAATTTATGGCAACATAAGTTACTGTGGGTTTTTTCACATTTGTCCAAAGGGCCCAAACTGGCAAGAATAAATTGGTTAGTTTTTAAAGGACTCCTGGCTTGCTTGTCTTCATTTTACACGTGCTTTGATGTGTTTTATTCTTATTTCTTCAGTTTTCCTGAGTCCTAGAACTCAGGCTCCAGCAGAGAGCAATTCTGGAACTCCTGCTGGGACATTCTTCCAAGCAAATCTGTGTAGAATTTGGCTTTAAATTGAAGACAAAGGCTGTGATCTAATACACCTTATTTGGAAGTAGGTCTCATAGATCTGGGTGGGATTTACTTCTGAGTAAACTGTGTGGAAGTTCAAAGATCAAAGGCCGCAAGAAATAAAGTAAACTGTAAATACCTGAACAGAAATTCAGTCACTGAAGTCTTTCGACCCTTGTTTTAACAGTAGATTACAATATTATTGTAAGTTCTTTTCTTGTTGTGATCTTAACTGCCTCTGCTAAATTTGTTTTAAAAAGCAAGTTTGTAGAGCTTATGTTATTTATTGACAAAAAAGTACAAAAGGATCCCCAAAGAAGGAATCAACATAAAGAAAATTAGTAGTAGAAAAGGATAAGAATCCAGTAGCATCTTAGAGGCTAACAAAAGTTCTGGCAGGGTATGAGCTTTTGTGACTCACAGTTTGTTTGTTCAAATCAAAGTTAAGCTTTTCAACTCTTTTGATTTACCCAGCAATGTTTTTCAGTTGTGTACACGTTTTTACATTTGGAAGTAACAATTTCAGGGAAGACTCTTTTTGGATAAGTAGAACACAGTTAACAGTGTGGGTGATTGACTCCTTTCATGAACATTATATGCACACCACAATAACTTTCCTGTTATTGGCTACTATTGTTTTCAAACTCATCCTCCCTATTTGAACTGGTAGATAGGCAAGTTTCAGCAATGTCTTTTGGTCAACGAATAATTTTTCCCCTTCTTATTACAGGCCATCCAGTCAGGAGTTTGAAAAAAGGTATTTGAATTGAAACGCTGGGAAAGCAATAAAAAATAAAATGTTGGAATTACAAGAAACAAGATAGGTATCCTGGCCATTACTCAACCACTGCAACTTAATTTATTTATTTACTTACTGCCTATGTGGAGAGGCAGTGTGGTGTACTGGTGAGAAGACTGACCTAGAACTAGCAACACCTTGGTTCAAATCCTTGCTCAGCAGGGTTGACATGGAGGTGCACAATTCAGCTCCCCACTGTGCCATAGAAGCTGGCTGGGTGACTTTGGCCAGTCCCTCTTATTCAGCGTAACCTGATTCACAGGGTTGTAGTTGTGAGGGTAAGGGAGAAGAGGGGAGAATTATGTTGAAAGCTGCTTTGGGTACCCATTGGGGAAAAAGCAGGGTGTAAATAAATAAATGTAAAATAATGATGCATTTATTTTTAAATGGACGATCCCAATGGGTGTGTGAATTGAAACTGAGTAGCCTACTCAAACTTGGGGTCAGTCCTACCCTGGTTCCTAACTTGGTCAGCCCAGTGTGACTGCCAGCTTCATACCTGCTTCCCCGGGTAGGACCTTATCAGGTCACTTGACCAATTTTATTTAAATAAGCTTCAGCTACTTGGTACAGCACAAAACAGGCAAAAAAGACTCTCACAAGTAGAGCCAATCCCAAAGAAATCCCTGCTTGACCCCATGGCAACCAGTTAATCCCATACTGTGTACACCATAATATAGACACACATGTCAATGACCAAATAAATCCACAATGAACTTTTTCTTTAATGAGAGCTATTTCTGAGTAATGGCCAATATAGTAGTTTATCTTCCCCAAAATCACATATCTGCAGGTTACGAAGTTTTGGTTTGTCTTAGAAAGAGAACACAGGCAAGTTGGAGCACCAGAAATAAAGAAATCAGCTAAGCAGCACAGGAGAAAATACTATGAAATAAAATCTTTTTCAGGTCTTTTGCCTAGCTCTTCTGGGGGATTCATGAGCAACAACAACTGGCAAGCCAGGGACCTGTCTGTTGGGAGTCCCCTGCCGTAAGATGTCCATAGATGACCCTTTCTTATCATAACATATCTGATTTTAACAGTAGGGTATTAAGGATATCTTTGCTGACATGGTGTACGGTGTGTTTTCAAGCTTAGGAATTTGGAACAACTAAGGAACCTCTGTCCTGATCTGGCTGGTCCAGGCAAACCTGACATGATCAGACTTTAGAAGCCAAGCAGGGTTAGTAGTTGGATGGCAGACCACCAAGGAATTCCAAGGTCGCTATGCAGAGGAGGGTAAAGGCAAACCACTTGTGTTAGACTCTTGCCTTGAAAATCCCACCAGGTCACACTGTAAGTTGGCTGCAACTTGGCAGCACTTTTGCAAAAGGAGCCTCTTGCCAGTATCTGGTCCCTTGGTGTTCAATGGTATAGCACACACTTTGCAAGTTCGGTTCCCTATACTGTTCCTTTGAAACAACAGAAAGAAATGCAGGGAGTGGGGAGCATGATGAATGGAGTTGCATGAATGGTTTGGACAAAGAAACTCTTTCCCAATGGAGAGTCACTTTCTCCTCTTTGCTCTTGGCCAGGGTCTTGTTCCAGGGATCTGCGGAGACTTTACATTTTGAAGGAAGTGCTACTGATTCGAAGACATTTCAGAAGCCCAGAACTTTGGTAAGTGGGATGTTTGCAGACAGAGGACCACCCCCTTGCCGGAGGCAGTGGGATCTGATCAGAGCAACTTGTCCATCCTGGCAGGTCACATATTCAGGCAGCCACATAAATTGCAACTCATTTATATGCTATGAGGTTCTGTGAAGCCTAAGGGGACAAAACAGCATCCTTAGTTGCTAGGGGTTTATGAATCTTCCTCTGGGATTACTAGGGATTCGCTTCTGCTTATAGCTTTTGGAGCAGGAGAGGGTAAAAAATCCTTTTCACTAAGATGTGTAGAAATTGTGCTGCTTATATCAAGTCTTTGGAATTTGGGTACCTGGTGAGTTGACCTAGTGAGTGGAGGCAGAATCCTTCATCTATAATCCTCAGAATCCAGACCAATACAGTTGAAAAACAGGGCAAGGACTGCCCACCATAGTAGTGATAGTTCCAAAAACTCAAGCAACTGAGTCACTGTGTGCAGGGCAACAGTGGCGTATTTGCCCAGGAACATGGGGTAACTAATCTGGTCTCGTGGGGGGTGCAAAATTGCTACTGGAACATGGCCATACAGCCCGGAAACCCCACAACACTCCAGTGATTCTGGCCGTGAAAGCCTTTGACAATACAAATGCAGACTGCTTTCTTTAAAATCCTGTCAGAATGTGTTGTCCTTCATTTTCCTTTTGATACTCTCAGGAGAGCTCTAGCAGTCATCTGTCCTCCTGGCCTGCATACACACCAAGCAGCACTGTCCTGATCAAAGGACAGCCGTGCACTCAGCCGGATTGGAGAAGGTACATATATCAATGACCGTTGTGTAAAAATGAAGCCTTCACACATTTAGAGGGAAATTTTGATTTGGCTGCCCTAGTTTTCAGTCTGGGCTTTGCTCAGTGACTAACCAATACCAAAAAAAGATGTACAACAAGGATTGCAGCCTCCAGGTTGTGGTTGGAGATTTCTTGCTACTACAGTTATTTATTTGTTTATTTATTGCATTTTTACCCCGCCCATCCCCGAGCAGCTCAGGGCGGCAGTGCAACAGCATAAAAACCCAATTAAAACAACAGTAAAATCCCAATCGTTATAAAAACACTAATACAGGGGTGTCCAACTCTGGCACTTCAGATGTCCATGGACTACAATTCCCATCAGCCCCTGCTGGCATGGCCAATGCCAGCAGGGACTGATGGGAATCGTAGTCCGTGAACATCTGAAACACCAGAGTTGGACACCCCTGCACTAATACCTAAGTGCAATTGCACAATAGCAACTTAAAATGGACAAGATGGAAACTTAAAAACCTTCCACATCACAAGGGTTTAGGGCACAGTGCCCCACCATGGGAAAATCCATGTAAAAAATTTTGGCCCTACCTTCGTACCAGAGAATAAGTCTATGTCTTCTGCTGGCCTTTGTGTGACATCTGTGGCCTCCACAAAACTACAAAAAAAAAATCCCATTTAATTTCTTGTGGCAACTCATGATATATTGAAACCACATTGGGGGAAAATTACGATGTGGAAGGGTTAACTGTACAACTGATCTCCAGCTAACAGAGATCATTTCACCTAGACTAGAGAAAATGACCACTTTTGAAGGTTCACTCTATAACATTGAAGTCTCTCCTCCTACAACTCTGTCCTCCTCAGCCCCCCACAAATCCCCCAAGTTTTTCCCAACCTGAAAGTGGCAACTCCATTTACCACAGATTGCACAGGGTTGGATGCACTTGGCTTTTGCATCCTCCCAAAATCTGATCATTTGTGTCAAGTTTGTTGTACGATTCCTATCCTGTACAGGACATGACTGAAGTTGTTTCCAGTGTTTGGCAAATATTGGTTTTGCTGGTTTCCATCAGTAAAAGGCTATTTCCTCATAATTTTCTTAATTTGATCAAAGAGCCATAAAAAATGACTTCTGAATCTAAAGAAAGCATACTATGTAACAGCTTATTAGCCTGAGTATTCACTGCCAAAAAAGTGCCATGCATCCACTAAATATGTTTATGATCGCCTCATTCAAAATAACCCCTCTAAATGTATTAGGGATGCCAACTCCACCTTGGGAAATTCCTGAGGATTTGGGGATGGTCCTGGGAAGGAAGCTGAGCAGGATATGATGTCATAGAGTCCATACGCTGAAGCTGTCATTTCCTCCAGGGGATCTGGTCTCTGTTGTCTGCGAATCAACTGCCATCCAGAAGAATTGTGGGCCTATTCTGGAGTCTGGCAATCCTAAAGGATATATTGAAGTTACATTTGGAACTATGGGTATTTTGGCAAATAAATCTTATGCAACAATAAATAATAATATTTAATTATTTAAAGTATTTACACCCCATATTTTCATTTAAAAGCTCCCAAGGTGGAGCACAAGAAGTTTGTTAAAAACACATGCCAGTAAAAACAAATGGCATCATGAAAAGTTAAACTATTAAACAACAGCAGACTATGTCATTTCCAATGCAGCAGATGGAAAACAGCTTCTCAAACCATTAAAACAACATGCAAAGTTCAGAACTGGCCAAAGAATAAACCAGGAAGAAAGAACGCTTAAACGTGAAAGTGTGTTTTCTGGAAATTTTAATTTTCCATCTTTCTACAGGAGCATCAAAAGGCAACCAAATTTTCCCACTTCAAAGCCACGCTACCTTGAAATGCTGGAAGCCCACCTGCGGACAGAGCTGCAGTCTCTGGATCTTACAAAAGGGAGAATTCAGGAACTTAGACTCCAGGTCTAAAGGCTAAGTATGGGGATCCTGAGGACTAAGGGTTCAGAGGTAGTGAGCCTCTAAAAACCAGTGATGAGAAGCAGCATCAGGGAGGCCTTGCCTCTGTACCCTATTGGTTACACCTCCAAGGCAACTTTTTTGGTGTTGTGTGAGGCAGGATTCTAGATTCGCAGGACCACTGGCTTGATCCCACAGGGCTCTTCATGTGTTCTCATAACCTTCAGATACAGAGTGCAGTGCCATTGTCTGGTTTTTGGGCCAGCTCCTGAAGTCAAAGAAATATGTCCACTCTTGTTTAAACCTTGGTGGCTAGCCCTCTTGAGTGACTTGCAATAAAAACAATAAAATATCAAGTTAATAGCACCACGAACACTCCAGCAATTAACAAAATAAGATCCAACGCCAGAGTAGATTAGCAAAGCAGGATATGGCATATCCCTTTTCTCCTCTGTAAAGTCTGCTGTTGACAGTGGTGGGATTCAGTCTATTCGCACCTATTCGGTAGAACCGGTAGCTAATTTTTTTGTCTAGTTCAGAGAATGGTTGTAATCCCATCACTGAGTCCTTTTGGAACCAGTTGTTAAATTATTTGAATCCTACCACTGGCTGTTGAGCTTAATAGTGGGTTCCAAAAGGAAAGGGAGGACCTCTTTTGGCCACACAAAAGTCCATGTTGAGGACCATGAACAAAAGGCACGTGTAATGCAGTAGCAGCTCAGATCAAGTGTGTAATACAGTAGAAAAGGGAGACACAGTAAAAAGGAAATTTGGATGAGGTTGAATAAAAAAGCTGGCCGGAACCAACTCAGCATTTTCCTATATTGCTAGTCTAGTAGCAGTAGCAAGAGGTGTCACATGCATTTGGGATAGCCAAAGGAAGTTCATCACCCCAGATGTTAAAGCAGCAATATAAAAAACAGGCCTGGAAGTACTACTTGCTGCTCTCTCTCTTTTTTAGCCTTATAGAGAAGTATTTGAGTTCTTCATGGATGAATTCAAAACCTACAAACCCTTGTTGGCATCCATCAAGAAAGAATACGAAACTACTATAGGTACGAACCTTGAAGCTGTCTACTCGTATTTAAACCTTGGTGGCTAGCCAATCCAGTTTGCCAAAGATTGTTACAGAGTAGTAGAGTATCAAATGATGTGTGAGAGCAGGTAGTATGTATGTGTGTGTGGTGTAATTATGGTAGTAGGAAGGTGAAGCAGATTATTTTTTTCCAAAGGGGTGAACATGGAACCCAAGTAGTCGTCCATTACCCCACACTGCAGCAAAGTACCAGTATCTTTGTCCATTCTTTGTCACCCTACCTGTAACATCAATTTTGAACAAGCTAAACTCCCTCTCACCCAGCACTCCTCCCCCATTCTTTTAAAACTGTGGCAGATTCTAATCACAGGTCTTACACTTCTGATTTGCTTTGACCTTGAGTGGGGATTTGCAGCCAGATCTCAGATACTGATACTCAGTCTGATACTGAAGCCACCCTGGCTTCATTTCAAAACCCCTTAGTCCAAATGAGACAGTTTGTTAAAGCCAGCTTTGGACAGGGAAAACTGGATGTATGTCATGTTCCTCAGATCTCCCCATCAACAGACACGATTGTAAATAAATTCCATTCATTGATATGAAGTATCAAGCAGATCACACTATAGAACAGTGGTGGCGAACCTTTGGCACTCCAGATGTTATGGACTCCAATTCCCATCAGCCCCTGCCAGCATGGCCAATTGGCTGGTGGGAATTGTAGTCCATAACATCTGGAGTGCCAAAGGTTCACCACCACGGCTATAGAATCTGTGTGAAGGCTGACTTTCGCACCCACAACCCTAGTGGAAAAAAGCAACTTTCCCCCCTGTTGCTAAGCAGCAGCTTTTCTCTTCATGCTCTCTCAAGCTTGCCCTGTCCCAAGGCCTCCTGATAATGGCCAGTTGTCAGGCCTGGGAACAACATTGCACCAGACCCATGCATTCTAGCATTAGCAAAACAGCAGTTGAATAAGCAATGTAATACAGAAAGCAATATAATATCCATCAGATGCCAAAATCTCCTGGCCGCCCCTGGAGACATGAAGAGAGGTCTTCACATTATGCTACCCTGAGCTTCTTGTATTTTTGAGTTGATTTTATGGTACTGTTATCTAAAAGATGAGTCAGATGTTTTGGTGGGGGGGGGACACAATTTGAGAGTTTGCCCCGGGCGCCATTTTCTGCAGATATGCCCCCCTTGAAGACATTATCTCTGGGCGTTTTTGCATTTGACCTCCTCCAGCACATCTGCGAGATAAAATCTACTCTTTGGAGTCAGTGAACGCCTACTTGGCCACAGCCTCCGACAAATGCACTGAGAAGATCCTGGCCTTTCAGAGGCAAGAGAAAGTCGAGATAGTGCAGTTGAAGAAGGAGAGGATCCACCTGCTGCAGCTCATTGACCAAACAAAGGAGGAAAAATCTTCTCTGGAGATCCAGGTGAGATGGGTCTTCACCCATCTACATCTTAAAGCGATTAGCGCCAGAGAGTTCTGGGAAGGGCAATGTCTCAGTGGTAGAACATTTGATTTGCATGCAGACAGTCCCCAATATCTCCAGTTCAATCCCCAATATCTCCAGTTAAAAGACTCAGGCTCTGGATGGTGTGAAAGACCTTTGCCTGGAGATCCAGGAGAGCTGCTGCCAGTCAGAGGCAACAGCCCTGACCTTGACGGACCAGTAGTTTGACTTGTATCCTGAAGCTCAGCCTTGTCAAGCTAGGACCAGCCTTTCATTTAGAGCCCTGTTATGTTCCTCTCTAGGCATCAAAGTGGTGTCCTCTGCTTGGTTGTACTGGAGTTGTGGAGAGAGGAAGTATCAGCCAGGCAAAAGCTTCCCATCAGAAGATTGGTACTGTTGGGCTGGCTGAGCAAATTGAGCACTGTTTCTCCCATAGGTGATGTACAAGCAGCCATCTGGTGGGGCGGGGGCAAGTGCCATTTTGCCCCAGGCGCCATCCCCCCCCCCCCCCGAAACCCCCGATTCCTTCCATTCTTTGAAACAGAGGGGATTTGTTAACTTTCTTATCAGGAAGCACAAGATCAGATATTACTATGTTCAGAAATTCTCACCTCCCTGTTTGGTACTGAATTACTTTGACCCATCAAATGGTGCTGCTGCTGCATTTGTTTCTGCTTCCAAGCTTGTAAAGTAGGTTCGTTTCTGCCCGAATCCGATTACGCGCAAGGCATTATACACAATGTCTGTCACAGCAAGATTTAATGTTTAGCTGTATTTCCTCAAGCCCCACTTTCACTTTCTAGTCTTGCTGTGGCAAGAGAGACCACTTGTAGCATGCATTTGATTTTGCTTCACCACCAGAATGGGGAGATTTCCCAGTAAGCACAGCTTTGCCCTCTGCCCATGGGCCAGTCTATCTAGCTCTACCTTTCTGTTGGGTCTCGAATCTTGAAGCAATGAACAGACTCTGTATTGTTGATCAGCAGCTTTTATTGTTAGGCATCGAAGCACCCAGCTTGACAAAGCCAGTTCTAGTGAACCTGGCTTTTGCTATCCCCTTTATTCTGATGTTAGTCCCCCCTCCAATTTTCCCAAGAAATGTGAGAAATAGTTAGTTTGGAGCTGAGGCGCCCCAAGGTCGGTGACAGATAGAGATAGTGAGCCACCTGGCACCCTGCCCCCATGAGATAACAGAAACAATCCCAGTTCTCACGAGACCAACGTGTCAGGGGAGAACCTAGTTATCCACTCAGTGTGTGAAGCCATAAAGCAAAGATCAAGGAAATAATGCCCCAGAATGGCAGTGGTAACATATATCTTATACAAATTACATTGTTAGGAATGCATCTCAATCACCTAGATACAATCCTCCTGACACTTTCTCACTCCTCACACTGCTGTCCATGCCTTCCCCATTGTCCAACTGTTGCTGACTCCTTCCTGCTTCTCTAATGCTCATTTTGATATATCAGTGTATTGATATAACTGAGTTGGCTTTTGTAAGGAACAGCATAAGCAGGGTCTGTTTCGGGCTGTAGTTCACGTTCATCTGTTCTGCGATGATCAGGAGGGCTCAAACATTTTTTTCAGACAACAAACAAGCCTCTTTCCTGCAGATCCTGGAGCCTGGAAGCCTGGAGATCCAGGCTTTTTTTCAGACAACAAACAAGCCTCTTTCCTGCAGATCCTGGATCTCCAGCAGCAGCAAGAGAGAGGCTAGGAGAGAGAGTGTGTGTGTGTGGAGGGGAGAGGTATGAGAATATCAACTCCATAGTACTAGCACTAATGAGTATTCTGAGATGTGTGCCTTTAAGGCAGAGAATCAGAAAACAGGGGCCTGTTGAGACTAACAGCAGAAGAGAACTGGGCTGTCCTTGTGTGTAAACAGAGAAACATGAGGAGACCACACTTAAGCCCAACCGTGCAGAAAAAAGGCCAGAGGTAAGTGCTCCATGAGTAATGGGCCAGGGCCTCTTCTCTCTTGTGTTGCACAGGTGAGTAAACTACAGAAGGCAGTAGCTGAAGAGAACCTCCGTTATCTGAATGAGCGTGATGCCCGCAAGCTACTGCTGCTGGATCTCAGTGAAATGTACCGACTGAAGGAGGAAACAAAGCTGAGCAAAATCCAAGGTAGTCAATGGGATTGTCCAACGAAAAAGAGCTTCATCATAAAGCAGGATGGAGGCCTCATGATAATTTCAGTTATTTTGAGGCATCTTTTGACTGCTGTTGCTTCTCAATTGTACATTTTTAGATATTTTACTACACAGTTATTTATTTAACATTTTGATAAGCTGCCTCAGTGGCATACCCCAGAAAGGCAGGATACAAACCTCTGGACGCATTTCCTTTTCAAGACGAGAAGGGAGAAGATTCAGTGATGTTAACGCTTGCTTTGAAGACAGCGCGGCAGGACCTTACGAAAGCCCAAGTAGAGCTGAACACCATGAAAGCCAATTTTGGGGATGTGGTGCCCAGAAGAGACTTTGAATCTCAGGAGAAAAAATACAATGAGTTGGCCGAAAAGGTATTCAAGTGGTGCTCATGCCTAATGCTTACTGGGATTCTGGACTCTGTGTTCGTGTAGTAAAGGCATCTGGCCACCCGCCGCCCTGCTAGGTATTGATATTGCCTTTCAGATGATGGCTCTTCAGGAGGACTTTAAGGATCTCCAAGAAGAATACAACACAGTGCTGGAGGTCCACAGGCAGGTTGCAGAGGAGCGCGACCAGTTCTATAACGAACTCATCAACGTCCAGCGCAATTGCACACCACGTCCTGAGTGGGATAAATGTGCAGGTATTTATTGAGTTTGGTGGTCTGTCTCTCCATCCCTTCCAAGGAGGGACGTTGCAGTGGCCCATATTCTAGGATTCTTGTGTTCAGAATGTAGGAACAAACTCAACTTCTGTACTCTAAATACACCAGTGAAAGTACATCTGTAGATGCTATATCGGTTTTATTCACTTGATTATTAGTGGGATTTGAGACCTTACATTAGATCCCAGACAGGCTTCTCGCTAGCATTATACTCCACTGGAGTCCCTCCCCTCCTCTGCCCTCCCCAAAATCCGCCCCTCTTTGGGCTCCACCCCTAAATCTCCAAATATTTCCCAGCCCAGAGCTGGCAACCCTGCCCACTGAACCGAATCTCCATTCCCAGAAGTCCTGTTGAAATCAATGGAGTCCCAGCGTCCAATCTCTCTTTTTTGGTTTTAGGATCTACCTGTTCATTAATATAAGATTGGTTTATTCTCCCCTCCCCTTATAATCTAGTTATTTCTTTTTGCAACAGCGGGGAGTCTCCGAAGTTGAGAGAGATGGCCAGCTTGATTGTGGGCTTTTCTGATCGGCATGTTGCCCGACCACTTTACTGTTGGCCACAGCAGTGGTCCTCTGATCCCCAGCTAGTTGCAATGATGGCTCCACCTTGCCTGATAGCTGTCATTTCCCTGCTGTTGTTGCAGAGGTTATTGCTGGTGGGCCCGAGCGCTGGACCACTCTGTCTGCAGGCAAGACTAGTGACCAGCTGGTGGACGTGCTTCTGGAAGATCTTGGGGCGATGTTGCTCAGAGAGAAAGACACCTTCACAGGGCTGGTATGGCTGAGCTTCTTGTTGACACACACACACACACACACACCCCATAAGACATTAATGAATATCCTGCTGTTTAAATCAAAACTCATCTGGGCACTATGAAGATTCTAGTAAAAAACACAGAACAGGATGTGGACTGTGCAAGGCTGAAATTCACCCATGTTGCTTCTGTCACTGAAACAGCAAGGGAAATGGAAACAGCAAGGATTCTTGCTCTTTGCCGCTTATCGGTCATCGTTCTGCTCCGTATCTTGTCTGTTTTGTGATTTTAAAGTATTGTTATTGCCTTGTGAATCCAAAAGCTTGGATCAGAAAGAACAGGGTAAACAGCTCTGAACTGTTCTTTGTTTTAGGTTGGTTTGATTTTTCATCCTGGGTTTGAAACACTTTCTGTCCCTAGGGGAAAGGTGACAAAATCCCTATCTTCCTGAGATACGATGGTCTGGTGCGAAACAAGAAGTTGACCAAGAAGGAAGTTGTGTCCATCCTAAGGGAGATCTGGAGAGAAAAGATTTTCGTCGACCAACAGGTAGATCTGTTCTTCATCCTTGACTGTTACGGTCACGTGTCTCAGGGTGGGAATAGCAAAAGGACAAATGCACACAAAGCTGCCTTCTGCTGAGTCACACTACTGATCCATCAAGGTCAGCACTGGCCACTCAAGGATCTCATCACCTGCTGCCTGGTCCTTTTAACTGGAAATGCCAGGGATTGAACCTTTTATGTGCAAAGCAGGTGCTCTACCACTGAGCCACTGCTCCAAAGTGGGGATATTCAGACCCAATGTCAAGGGTATTTTCAACACATATAGCCATAAACCAGGCTAGTCCTTTATTCACTGGGAGAAATAAAGAAAAAAAATCACATATATCTCTTGACTACATGACAAAAGAAGTGGTGGCTGGAAGTTAAAGTGCTGCACCTGTAGAGGAGGAGGGCTAAATGGAGAATTTACTAGAGGGTGCAGGATATGGTACCTGGTGGGATGTGACAGGCGATGAAATAATGGGAGATGTCCTCAAGCCAAGCAGAAAATACCCCATACCCCTTAATTCACCCCCCTCTCTCATTCCGCTGTGCAACTTGTTAAGTGTAAATCTTGAAATGTAGGGGCAATCTCTGAAAGCTGGAAATCCAAGGCTGCTCACTGAACATCAGAATAGCTGGTTCTGGTGGTTGTGGATTCAACTGGCCGTGGAAGCCTTCAACAATACACCAGAAGAGCTTATTACAAATCAGTTGATCCCTGTCTTTTCCAAGAGCAATCATTCTCCCTGTGCCTGCCTTCTGAGATTACTGTGGGAGGAAGGGAGCCCAGTTTTCGACTAAAAATGGCAGCTCCGAAGTGATGCCAACTGCCACGTCCTTTTTTGGTAACTGTTGCCTCTTTTGCAGAAAGGAAAGCGATCCAGCCTGCCAGAGTTCTTCCTCAACTACTTCCAGAGAAAGTTCGGAGATACAATTGCTTTTGACTGGACGTACAGTACCTTTGAAATCATGAAGCTCTATCGGTCCAACGAAGCAATGTCTGTATTTTTTAACATACTGACTGGAAACGTGAGTAGTTTAACATAGCTCATCACACTCCTACTTGTTTAGGTGTACAAAAAAAAACACACACACACAGGCTAACCTACCCCACAGAGTTGCTGTTGTGACAATAAAATGGAAGGAGAAAAATATTATAAGCTACTTGGGGTTCCCATGGGGGAGAAAAGTGGCATATAAGTCTTTAACCAATTCGTGTCTACAAGGTGTCAGTGAAGAGAAGGAAAAATCACTCAACTTGGAGACCCTAAGTACTAGGTGGAGTTGTTAAGGTGAAGATGAAGAGTGTAGATAAATCTTTCCCTATCAAAACACCAGGATTTACCATTTCCAAGTGCACACAGCACAGATATTTGGGATTTTTGCACAAGGATTCGAAGGGATACATGCAGCCATAATTGGTCCTCTTATCAATTTTTACCACCCCAAGGTATTAATCTGCTCCTTGAGTCTAGGTGCTGCCAGTCCTTGCCAGCTGCAGGACAAATCTAAATGAAAGGATGTTCTCCCCCACCCACCCCACCCCAAATAATAATACAATATTGCCATTCAAGTGAATGTCCTGCAAGCCAGGGTCTGGAAGGGCTAAACTAGTGAGTTTCAGAAATCTCACTCCTGGTGGGCCCCTCTGATTCCATGCTCAGACCACAGCAAAACACTTTAACTGAATTCTGCTGGTTTTTTGATCACAGCTTGACGAAGTGACATACCACAGCCACCTCCAGCAGCTCAACACTCTGTTAAAGGAACTGACTAACGTGGATGTGGGAAGTACGGGCAAGTTGACCAGCGAACAGTTCATGTAAGAGTTTAGGGTGGGGAGGAATAATTGATGGGTACCTGTGAAAGCCAAGGGGCCAGGGCTGCACGAGAAACCCATTGATTTCAACAAAGCATATGTCACCCAAGGTGGGATGCAAATGTGGGGAAGATACAACTCACCACTGGTAGTTCTTTAAAGGTCAGAGGCTGCAGGGAGTAACAGCTGATGTAAGTTTGATATTTGATTGTTTCAATGCTACAGTCTCAAGATTGAACCAAAGGGAACGCCGGCTAAAAGAGATGACCGTTTGCAGACTTCAGCAGGGACATGATTTTAATTTTGATACTGTTTTCATTCACACTTGGTAGGTTCTTAAGGAACAAAAGTCAGCATTTATTACACTTCCTGCCTTTCCCTCTGATTGGAGTGTAACAGCAAGAGGAAAGGGGTAGTATTCTCATGCCCTGCTTGTGAGCTTCATGAAGCTGCATAGCCAGATGCTGAACTAGATGGACATCTAGTCAGCCAAGACCTTTTCACTTTGACTAGGGATACCAACTTCCAGGTGATACCTGGAGATCCCCTAGAACAGGGGTAGGGAACCTGCGGCTTGAGAGCCACATGCGGCTCTTCTGCCCTTGCACTGTGGCTCCACGAGCCAAGCCGCCAGCCCCATCCTTGCCCGCCCTGCAGGCAGCAGGGCAGGCGCACCAACTGCCTGTGGTTGGCTGGGCCACGCCGCCGGCTTCCCCTCTCGCCCACCCCGTTGGAGCGGGGCGGGCGCTTTCCCAGCGGCCGGCAAGGCCGAGCCGCCGGCTTCATCCTTGCCCGCCCTGCAGGTAGCAGGGTGGGCGCATCCATGCCCTTCTCAGAATGAGCGGAGTAAGAGGTAAAAAAAACCCCCAAAATATATAGTGTTATCTTTATTTTAAATGTCAAAAATTGTTTGTGGTTCCAAGTGTTTTCTTTTCTTGTGGAAAACGGGTCCAAATGGCTCTTTGAGTGCTAAAGGTTCCCTACCCCTGCCCTAGAATTATAGCTCATCTCCAGACTACAGAGCTCAGATTCCCCTGCCCAAAAATGGCTGTTTTGGAGGGTGGACTCTAGGGCAGTGGTGGCGAACCTATGGCACTCCAGATGTTCATGGACTACAATTCCCATCAGCCCCTGCCAGCATGGCCAATTGCTGGCAGGGGCTGATGGGAATTGTCGTTCATGAACATCTGGAGTGCCATAGGTTTGCCACCACAGCTCTAGGGCATTTGTACCACACGGAGGTCCCAGGCTCCACCCCTAAATCTCCAGTTTTCCAACCTGGGTCTATCAACACCCCCATCCCCCTACCAGTGGCCAAGGGGGAGCCGACAACCTTACTTTTGAGTAATGTATTAGGTGCTCATCTTTCATCCACCTGTGTTCCATACATGACAAACAATACTTGACAAATAACATTAACAAAGGATTTGTGATAGTGCAGTGCAAGTCAGCTTGTGAAACAGATCCATATGCTCAAGTCTCTTCTCTCGCCTGGTACAGAATTGCCGTAAAGGCAGCTTTCCCCTATAAGACTGAAGAACAGATTCAGGAGTTAGTAGATGCGGCAGGCTACAAGCCAGAAACTCCTGAGGAGTTCATCCTCTACAAGCTCTTATTCTTGGAGGTAGGTATCCATCCTCCGGCGGTTACATTTGTTGCATGGGAGGAGCCGCAGTTGGTTCTGTTTCAGGGCTTCTTCTGGAGAGGACAGCAGCTCCAGGTAACCTTGTAGAAATAATGCTAGCAATTTATTCGCATGGCACTGTTGGCAGCCCCTGGCACAGCTGATCTGGAGTTTTGGGCTAGGTTGCGATCAGTATGCCAGTGACACCCAGCTTTTGCTGCTGATGGAGCCAGCCAGCTGCTGCCTTGGATGTTTTTACCCAGTGTTTGCAAGCCATGGTAGGATGGCCGTGCCAGAGCAGGCTGAAATTGAATCCATCAAATACAGAGATCCTGTGGCTGGGATGAGGGGGGCCAGACTGGGGGTTCCAACAGCCAATATTGGATGGCTTTAATACCTGCCTCGGGCTTGTTGAGAATTGATCAGTTAGTCTTGTGCAACTTTCTAAACTGTCCCCCTTGCGTCAGGGATCCCTCTACTCAGTGGTCACTAGCCCAGTACAAACCAACCACCACCAAAGGCCGTCCCTTGCTTGCTGTCCACCACCACACATGGTGTGTAATATCTAAATAGGTCCAGAAACCACAACATTCTATGCTCTTGCAGGATGAGGAGGGGACTCCAGAACCCCTGGTTTTGAAGATGAAAGATCAGCATATACATGAGAAGCAAGGATATCTACATGCCATGCAGGCTGAACTGGGAAGCAGGTGGGTATCTTAGCCCTGAAAAGATCAGACATCCCTAGAAGAGGTATCAGGATGAAAGTATCAGTTCTTCTGCCTCCCCACACCCCCCCAGTTAGCTGAAACAATAATATATTCCATATTCTTCGCTGTAGAGTGCTAAAGGAGCCAGTTTGATTGATTGCTTGATCATAGCAGATCATCTCAATTTAGTTGAGAAAGTTAAGGTGGAAAAATATATAGGATGGGACTATCGCCCAATCTGTCTTAGCCTCCATTGCTCTATAAATAGCCACTTACAACAGAAGTGTTTGTCTCAATTAATAGATAATCAGACATCTACATTCTGCATCAAATGGTTTTCGGCTGTTGAGAAGGCAGTAACTAAACTGTATGAGTTTCAGAAGAGAAAGAGAACTCCTCTTGAGTAACCTAAAGAACATCATCACTCTTTCATATTCCTTGTTTACTATTTTCAAGCCTCTGTATATTCAGTCATACTAAGGTACTCAAGAAGTTAATCGTTTCAGTAATTGGTGTGACAGTGAGTGCAAATCCTTAACAAAAGCAATTCTCTGGAAGTGTTAGAGAATTGCTGGACCTCAAATGTCAATACAGAAACACACTAAACACAAGAGAGGAAATGTATAGGCCGTGGGGCCTTTTCCGTTCAACATTTGATAACAAAGCCTTTTCTAGTCCTTGACCTCCAGAAGTCTGAACAGTAGACTTTTTTCTCCATTCTGTATTCCTGCACTCAACTGAGTGCTATTCTTTAAGAAAATATTTTCTTCTAAATCGATCCTTGCTGAACTCCCCTTCTGGCCTGACATCACCAAGCAGGAAGTTATCTTTATGATTAAGCATCCATTCTTCAGAAAAGCTCCAGGCCTGGATTTAGTGCCAAATAATGTATTCAAGCTTAATAAGAGTGATGGGCTACAATCTTAGCTCTGATCTTCTGAGATTAATCTCTCAAAGACGACCCCTCAATTTGGAAACACTCCATCACTGTTGCCATTTTGAAGAAATGGAAACACTCCATCAGCCTTCTCTCATATAAATAGAGGAATGGATAACCTCTAGGAATATATTAGGGTGGGAACAAATTTACTTTACGCTCCTCAAAACCATTGTTTAATTTTAGCCCACTTAGCCAAAAAAGATACTTTCTCATCTAGAAATAAATTATATCATATTTATAGACTTTAAAAGAGCTTTTGATGCTATATCCAGGAGTAGCCCCAGGGGGTGGGGGGAACTGGAACACTCCTCAATTGACAAAAGACTGCTTTGGTTAATAAATCTTGTGTGGCTGAAGGGAGAACTTACCTAACGCTTTAATCTTGATCAAGGAGTGAAGCAAGGCTGTCTCTTGGCACCCTTCCTTTTCCATTGGGATTTGAATGATCTTGCAACTGCTCTCCTCAGCTGAATTTCACCATCGGTATTTATCTTTAAGGGACTAACCCTATTGCTTTACATGGATGATGCCCTTCTTATGTTCTGTACTCAGGTCAACTTGAGAAGACTGTTTTCTGAGGAACTGAAGATCAGTTATTCAAAATCAAAGGTTATGGTCTTCTCTAAAACCAAGAAAACCAACATCCAATCACTCATAGAATTGATGGTATTCCATTAGGATGAGTTCCCTGGGCATGATTTTTGACGGACAATCCTGTCTCAAATTCCAAACAACAAAATTGAACCCTCCGTGGCAGCAATGGAACATTTTTTTCTTTTCTAAGGAAAGCAAATAAATTTCATTGAGATTGCAGGGGTTCAACATTAAAATTATTCCATATAGTCTATATGGAGCCTCAATATGGACTCTTTGAGCCCGTGACCATCCTTTGTGTCAATTTTTGTGAATGATTACAGGGACCCCAAGATATGTTACTGGGATAACTCTAAGGCTAGAATTTGGCCAAGGCTCTTTTGAAACTAAGGTGTACCTAAGGCTAAAGATTATTTTTTTCAGCAAAGGACAGCCTGCTTTATGAACTCAAACAAGTTCAGCTTTATTCTTGTGGGATGCAAGATAAGAAATCTTAATCTTGGCCTAGTAAAGGATGATTTATTAAGACTTGGTGAAAACTAATTATACAAGCTTGGAAAGTATGCTCTACCCAGTTCTTTCACATCCTTCCATCTCTTAATACCTTTAACTGACACCAGAAATCTAACAGTACAGCATTATTGTAGGGCATTTATGCTCAGATGTCTGAATACTGGCCTTTCGGCAGTCTTATGAGGAAGATATCATAACTTGCCTTTCTCAGGTTTTTGCCAATGTGATTTGAAAATGATGGACTCGATTTTGGAATGCCCTCTCTATAACTCTGATTGTGATTTCATTTAATAATATATATTTATGGACTGCCTCTATTTTAATTAGATTACCTTGTACCATAATAAAAGATAACATGTTGGTAGAGATTCAGGGATTATGTTGGCAATAGCTAAGTATCTTTCCATCATCTTTTTCTTAAAAGAAATAAAGGCTCCCTATTTTCTGCTCAAGATCATTAGATCAAAGGAGCTTGAAAGAAGGGAAGGAACGCTAAACTGTTTTCCTTAATCTCATCTGTATCAGCAGAGTTTAAAGCGGAGTCACTCTAAGATGAGAAGGTCTATAGTCTTCTTGCACTCACTGCAACCTTCTAGCACCTTTGGAAAAGAATACTCTCCACGCAAGATGTTCTTTCCATAGGAAGGTTTTACTTTAGCAGTTGCAAGATTACACAAGTCTATGCTATACAGACTATGCAGAACTCTTCAGCAAGAACAAAGTTGATCACATACTGAACTTAACACTCTGAACTTAGACTCAGAATGCTTTTCATTCTTATACATCCAACTGGATACTTCCCCCCCACCCCATCAACAGCCTCTCGTTGGTCTAGAGTCATAGTTGAACTCACCAATCATATTAAAGGTTAATTGTAGCCTCTTGTCCCTAGACTGACTGTCTCCGGCCTCTTTGTTGGGCAAACTTCTGCTGACTAGAAGATGAACCTTTTGTGAACCTTTTTTTTTATATATCATGACAATCTGCTCACAACTGGATGTATGGATGAGACAGGTTTTGGATTAGCAATCTAGAAAGAATAGCAAACCCAAGAAACACAGAGCAGAGTCTTTCTCACACATCAGTGTCCACCGTTAAGTGGTCTGTCTTTTTTTTTACACAGGGAAGTGAGGCCAGATGACCTGAGAGCCGCTTTCTGTATCGTTGACCCTGGCTTGCCTGACCAAACCCTGGAGTCATACATCACCCACGTCTTCCAGGCTTCCAAAGAGCAACTGGATTCTGCTTTCTCCCTGCCTGCCGAAACGGTGATGCAGAAGCTTGCAAGCCTGGACCTCAGGCGACAAGGAGCTCCTCCAGGCGAGGCAAAAGGAACGCCACTCATGGTAGAACAGTCATCATCTGTCTTCTGACCCATGCCCTTCTTTGCTTCCCTCCCTCAAGTAAATTTTATGGAAGATTGAGCTAGAATGACACTGCCTTGAAAAAAGCGCTTTCTTCCTGTGGCTGTAGCAATAATCCCAGATTATCTCCCCCTCCCCTACAGAACATGAGACCACAGAATCAATGTCTACTATAAGATGCTCCGTTCTTTATGTACGCCTGTTTTTTGTAACCATGAAAGCAGCCTGTTCAGACCAAACCATTTTCCAAAAGCAACATCACGTTACAATCTCATATCATAAAGAGGAGAGGTTGACTTTAGTTCAGACTGGTACCCCCCACTCCACACTGCCTCTAGACTCCCTACTTGACCACATGAAGAAACCCTAGTCAACAACCAGTCACTCAAATTGGACGCTTTTGAGGCAGACAGATTTAGAACATTCTTTCCTTTGCTGGCCCTCTTAGGATTTCCACAAATGTAATTCAGACTGTTTTGTTCCTTTCTAGGAGCAAACACAGCATTCATGCTAAAGTTGGTGTGGTAAACCAAGAGAATTTCATTGTGTTCAAAATTCATCTGAGATTATGAGTGTGTGTGTGTGTCAGGGCTTTTAACACAACTAGCAGTATTACTTGCAAGCAGAAGATGTGGCATTAAACTTTTAAAGACAAGTAATAGGCATCTGGGCTACTTTTCATATCTCTCTGTGAAATTTTGGACTATGTTGAAGAGTTAATCTGTGATAATGAAATATAAAGAGTTGTTACAGTTTATTAACTCAGTTTCCCAAACAGCTAAAGACTTGTTCTGTGTTAGAAATAAAATGAAAATCTGAGTCAATTTAGTCTTTGGCGTTGCAAGGTTATATACCGGGAAGCCAGCCTCTTGAACCTGTGCTCCTTCAGACCAGTGGGCAGACAGAGTATTGCACACATTGTTAAACCACGTTTCAAACAACCAACAGGGCCTGCGTGCTCTACAAAACAACATTTTATTTACAACCACAGTACAGGTAAGCAAAGGAAATGGCTTGTGTAGCACAGATCTCGAGGTATACACAACAGAAGTCACAGAAATTACTCACAAAGCTGAGGTTTTTCAACATCTCTAAGTATAGCCAAGTTTGCTGGTAGTGCTCTGCTGACACCGATTCCCATCTCCAAGTTGGTTCTCACCTGCATTTCATTCACTAAATGGGGTCTGATCTGCCTCTAATATCAGACTCTTCGCCAAAATCTCATCGTATGTTGTGTGGGACGACTTTGTTTCCACTGGTAGCAACAGGAATGAGCAACTTCCGATATTCCAGTGGTAAGTGATGCTCTATCAGGACATTTAAAGGAATCTTGTCAGTTACCAGCCCTTGCCTGGAAAGAAAAGGGAAAACAGTCAGGGAAGGTATATTACTGAGTTCATACTGGTTTAAGATCATTTCAGCTATCACATCAAAGCAGATACAGTTTACAAAGAGAAGTCACTATCAGGTGGACAAGTAATTTACTACCAAATGTGTGCGTTCCAGTCACTGCCATCAACAATTTTGACTGAAGGTTTGGAGGATTGAGAAGCCAGCTAGATTTTCTAGTATGCCAAGTTGTATCTATAATGAAGTATCACATGTTGGTCTAAAAAATGAATCAAAAGCATAAGATGAAGAAGAGTTGGATTTATATCCCTCCTTTCTCTCCTGCAAGGAGACTCAAAGGGGCTTACAAACTCCCCCCCCCCAACAACAAACACCCTGTGAGGTAGGCGGGGTTGAGAGAGCTCCGAAGAACTGTGACTAGGCCAAGGTCATCCAGCTGGCATGTGTTGGAGTGCACAACCTAATCTAGTTCCCCAAAAAAGCCTCCACAGCTCAAGTGGCAGAGGGGAATCAAACCCAGTTCTCCAGATTAGAGTGCACCTGCTCTTAACCACTACACCACGCTGGCTCAGAAGAGCTCTGCTGGATCAGACCATCTAGTCCAGCATCCTGTTTCACACAGTGGCCAACCAATTGTTGTTAATACCCATTAGTCCCTCCAGGAAAGGAAGCGGCATCTCCCTCTGCCTTTCACAGTTCAGACTTAAGGTTCCCTATTGTAATGTATGTCCTGAACTGGACAGCCCAGGTTAGCCCAATCTCGTTAGCTAAGCAGGGTTAGCCCTGGTGAGTATTTGGATGGGAAACCATCAAGGAATACCAGGATTGTTATGCAAAGGAACGCTATGGCAAACCACCAATGTTTGTCTCTTGTATGGAAAGCCCACTAGGGGTTGCGATAGTCAACTGTGACTTGATGACACTTTGCATATACACACACACTGTATTGTAGGTGTCCTGAGAAGCAACTACTTCTTTTGGCACTGGTCACTGGAAACAAGCCCTTCAAAAATGCTGACCCAAAAAGTTTCTCTAACAGAACAAAACAATCTGGAGCATCCAAGTGAAAGGAGACCCAAAGGTGCAGAGCTGGAGACTCCCTGCTATGCAATAAAAAGCAGGCAGAAAGGTAGTTTCCAGAAGGTCCCATGATTCTGCTATGCATGCAAACACCCATGCCTTCCTTCCCAGAGTCCATCAGCCTGCTTCTAAGGAGACCTGTTTTCAGAAATACATGATCCAAAACAAGAACATCTCTGCTGTCTGGTGCAGTGGCCCTTGAAAGGATGCACAACCATCCCTTACCTTCTCATGAGAAGCTCCATGTCGGCCAACAAGACTGTTTTCCTTCTAGCATGATCTGTGTAGGCTTCCAGGTCGTCACACAGACGCTTGAAGTACATGCTGACACTAGAAAGTTGAGGCGGGAAGTGAGTTGGGAAGGCTGCAGCCATCCCTTGCTCTGAAACAAACTGGCTATCCCCTCACCCCAAAAAGAGAAGCACAGTTCCAGACACACCTGTGGAACTGGGTGCTCAAGCAAAATGGCCTTCAAAGAAGAAAAAGAAGAGCTTGGATTAATACCTCACCTTTCTCTCCTGTACGGAGACTCAAGGTGGTTTACAAGCTCCTTTCCCTTCCTCTCCCCACAACAGACACCTTATGAGTTAGGTGGGGCTGAGAGAGTTCAGAAGAACTGTTACCCATCAGGAATGGAGGAGTGCAGGAACACATCTGGTTCACCAGATAAGCCTCTGCCACTCAGGTGGATGGTGGGGAATCAAACCCGGTTCTCCAGATTAGAATCCACCTGCTCTTAACCACTACACAACCAGATTAGAATCCACCTGCTCTTAACCACTACACAACCAGATTAGAATCCACCTGCTCTTAACCACTACACCATGGAGAGAAATGAAAAAAGATGACACTGAAAACTTGTCTCACAGCATTCTTGATGCTGCCTCAGAGTGCTCGGGGTCTCTTGCTCTCCACAAATGTTCAGCAGACGCTCCCCCGCCGCTTTATTATTTACGAAAATGCTATCAGCAATTACTTACCACCTCTCCACAGCCTGAAAAGCATCCTTGGCCACTGGCATCCTTGCATAATGACTGAACATCTTTTTCACCCAGCTGCTGGAGAGTCCCAGCTGACATTTTTTCTCTCTGCGTGCCTTCTTGGATTCTCTTGGAACTTGGTCCTTTGGCAGCTCTTCAGAAGCAGGCCTTTGGGAGAAACAACCAACCTATCTAAAGCAACAAACTCTACAGAAAACAAATGGTGGATGCATCTCACAAAGCTCAGGGAATAATTCTCCCATTGAAAAATTATTTTCAGTTTCAGAGAAGCTTCACATTACTTTCGTTG
Organism: Sphaerodactylus townsendi; assembly: GCF_021028975.2. Lineage (NCBI taxonomy): Eukaryota > Metazoa > Chordata > Lepidosauria > Squamata > Sphaerodactylidae > Sphaerodactylus > Sphaerodactylus townsendi. Next base: position 21,078,619 of record NC_059438.1, read on the forward strand.
TACACAAATGCTGATCTACTGCATCATGTTTGCTATAATACAACTGGCTTCCTGACAGGTGAATTGACAGATGGAAAAATGTAGAGTGGCTCTCTGCTGGTATCATGCTTTACAACAGCAGATTGCCTGAATGGTCAGGCGCATACAGCTTGCTGGCTTGGTTAGAGGCACTGGAAAAAAATGCCAGCCAGCTGCTCTGGGCTTCTGTTTTCTGTTACTCCAGCAGCTCAGGTAACCCGTAAAGCAGCTCTGCTCAGAAAAGAACTATTAGAACTGGAAGAAGAGTAGATGTGAAGCTTTATGATTTAGCCAAACATTATCGACTGAAACTGATAAGCGGCAGCTTTAGGGGTCCATTTTAGCACTAGCGGCTGCAGTCTCAGGGATGTTCTCACTTGAGAGGCAGAGGATCAGGAGAGCTGCAGAGAAGTCTGAGGCCAAGCTGAGCATACACAGATTACGTTTCCTGCCAGCTGTCACTGTTGCTCTTGTGGTTAGAAGCAGATTTCTGGGCTGGGGCCATGGCTTACAGGTGGGATTCAGCACTGGGACTTCAGTGCTCGGAAACTGCATCCTGCAGCCACAACTGAGAAGCAGATATGTTGGCTAACTAAGAGGGCTGGCTGCAGGACAGAGCATCTCAGGTCGCAGCTAAAACCACCCAGCTGGAGTAGCTGCTTTGTTCTGAATCACAGTTAAATTCTCCCCAGTTGCAGATATGTACTTACTTGGAGGCAGCTGCATTCAGAGTGCGTGGACTGGACAGCAATGGGGAACACTGGAAGGCTTTTGCACGCACAAAGGCTGGCGTCTTCACAGGTGGCTCTGATGGGGGAGTGGAAACAGCAGTTTGTGAGTCAGCACTGAAAGAACCTATGAATGGGTCGGCAGGAGATGAGGCAGATGTTCATAGCTGACCATGCTCTTCACAGTCCTAGCCTGAAGGACCTGGCTTTTAAGTGATTTGAAGAATGCTAAATTCTCGGGACTGGAATGAAGTTGAACGGTAAGCCCAGCAGGCAGCTTGGCACACAGAGAATATGAGGAATCATTTGAGAACATGGCCAGTACTGGGGGATGACTGAGTTTCCTGGCAAAGCCACTTGGAGTATCCTCAAGTTCCGCTTTTCCTGGAGAAGGATTTGCAAGAATGGGCTCTATTAAGTGCCAGTTCCAAAGCCCAACGTTCCACGGTAGCTTCAGAATCTGCAACCCCACCTCACAGATTTTGCCAAATGACTCCACTCACCATTATTCTCAGAGTCTGTTCCAGCCTCTGACACATCCTCAACTTCGGATTCAATGTCGGACAGCAAATCTGCTTCACTTTCCAGGTCTGACGCTTCTCTTGGTTTACTTCCACCAGCAGACTGCTGAATCCCCTCGCCCACAGTTTCGCTCTCTAACTGCTCAGCCTCCGGTCTGCTGACACTCCTCTTTGGAGTCCTAGCTTCAGTCCTTTGAGAGAGCCGAGTAGCTACGCAGCCAATGGAAAATAAAAAGTACTCCTTGATTAATTAACACAGGCACAGAGCTCACTCCCACCCAGGTATATGCTGCTGTATTCCACATTTTTCCGAATTCCATCATTGTAGGCTTGGCAAGGTCCTAGAGCTCACCAGAGCATGTACATGAAAGCAGATTCATCTTTGCCTACCATGATCAAACATGAAAGCCCCTTCTTTCCCACTTCCAAAAGCCCCTTCTTTCTCACATCTATTTAGACTGTTGCGGTTATATTGCACACACATCTTAACTTCTGTAGCCTAGAAGCCCAATTTAAGATAACAGGGAATTCTTCTTTTTTACAGTCACATCACAGCTGACTTATGGCAACCCTGGTTGGGTTTTCAAGGCAAGAGATGTTCACAGGTGGTTTGTCATTGCCTGTCTCCACGGAACGCCCCCAGTATTTCTTGCCAGAGTTGAGACTGAGAGTGTGTGATTGGCCCAAGGTCATCAAGCAAGTTGCTATGGCAGAATGGGGATTCAAACCTGGGTTTCCCGGATCCCAGTCTAACATCTTAACCACTACACCACACTGGCTCTCTTGATATTCATACAATCCACTAATTATGAAGCAGCCTTACAGTTGCTGGAAATGCACACAGCCTTTAAGTGAAGTGCAGAAACCCAGACCCACAGGAGGCTGTGGAATTCATGGGCACAGGTGGTGAGTGGTGGCCATTCACTTAGATCAGGAATAGGCCAACAAAATGGTGATGGCAGGGTCATGTCTTGCCTGCTGCCTTCCCCCACATGGCTGGCCCCAGCAGTGGTGCCAGCACCTCAGTTGCTCAGGCCCAGCAAAAAGGTCTGGTGTGCTGCCGCTAGAATATGTGCAAAGAGTTACCTACCCATGGCTTAGATAGCTTGAAAACCATTAGTTAGGAACCTCCATGCTCCAAAGCAGTGTGGCAGCTCAGATGATCCACAACGGATCATTGCTTTCTCCAACATCTAGTAGAGAAATATACTGTCAAGCTGCATTGGGCAGCATGACACTGAATGGCCATCGCTGAGGACAGTGACACTGAAGAAGAGCCACTGCCCTCTTGCCCTGCTAGCCAAGGCCTCTGGCCAGCCGCTGTTGAAAGCAGCACTGGACTGCCTGGATCTTTATTTTGATCCACCAGGACTCCTCTCCCTCTCCGTCACACAGCAGCAAAAGGCAGTCTAAGCACTGGAACTCCGATACCTCTGTTTAGCCGGCATAACTACATTCTGATTCAACTCGCATCTCTGAGAAATCTATTCAGGGTTGCGGTAGTTGGATAACCTGAGTAATCAGGACAAGATCTGTGTTATGTCTGCCCAATAATACCTCCATGTTCAGTTTCAATTGGACAGACCTAGCAATTTAGTTGAAGGCAATCCAGAGAGGCCAAACAAGTGGAGGAAGAATGCTCTCGTTTGCAGTATCAGGTGCAAGGCTCCAAATTGACAATGATTGGGGTGTGGGCAGGCAGGAATAGAAATGAGACCTTTGCAAGGACTTTGGCTTATTCAATGTAAATTCCCTGGAGGTCTAGGCATGTGCTTACCCCCTTTGCTGGAGGAAGGCTCTTCTTCCAGGTCAGCTTCCGATGCACCCTGATCCACCACATGCGGAGTGATGGTTCTGTCCAGCTCCTCGATTATGTGCTCCACCATTTCTTTCACTGAGTGCTTGGCAGGCTTGTACTGCAGAAAGGCATGCAGGCCACCTGCGGGTGAAGCTGGAAGTTCGGTATCAACAGGTGTTGAAATATCTAAACAGTAAAATAGACAGGAGTTACAAGAATTCAGGCAACGCATTTCAGAAAAGCTGGCAGAAATGCCCCCTGCTCAAGTATTAACCCCAATGTGCTTTCTTCCTACATACAAGAGCCCAGCTGCAGACTAGTAAAAAAGGATTATGAGGAACGCATGGCTGTGAACATCAAAACCAGCAACAAACAGTTCTTCAAGTACATCAAAAGCAGGAAGCCAGCAAAGGAAGCGGTAGGCCCGTTAGATGACAAAGGAACAAAGGCAAAAAAGGATTATGAGGAACGCATGGCTGTGAACATCAAAACCAGCAACAAACAGTTCTTCAAGTACATCAAAAGCAGGAAGCCAGCAAGGGAAGCGGTAGGCCCGTTAGATGACAAAGGAACAAAGGGTGTAAAGCTGAATGAATTCTTTGCATCTGTCTTCACCCAAGAGGAGGTGAGGAACATTCCTGCACCTGAACCAAGCTTCTTAGGAGGCGAATCCGAGGAACTAACGAAGATAGTGGTAGACAAGGAAGAAGTTCTGGCAGCCATTGATAAACTAAATGCTACAAAATCCCCTGGCCCAGATTGCATTCACCCAAGAGTTCTTAAAGAGCTCAAGCATGAAATTGCTGATCTTCTCACTTTAATATACAACTTATCCTTGAAATCAGGCTCCATCCCTGAAGACTGGAAGATGGCCAATGTCACACCAATCTTTAAGAAAGGATCTAGGGGGGACCCGGGAAATTACAGGCCAGTCAGTTTGACATCTGTTCCTGGTAAATTAGTAGAATCTGTCATTAAAGATAAAATTATAAAACATGTACAAAAGCAAGACCTGCTGAGAAAGAGTCAGCATGGCTTTTGCAGAGGCAAATCCTGTCTTACAAACTTACTAGAGTTCTTTGAGGATGTAAATAGGCATGTGGATAAGGGGGAACCAGTGGACATTGTCTACTTGGATTTCCAAAAGGCTTTTGACAAAGTTCCTCACCGGAGACTATTGAGAAAACTCAGCAATGAAGGAATAAGAGGGGAAGTCCTCCTATGGATTAAAAACTGGTTGAGAAACAGGAAGCAAAGAGTGGGTGTAAATGGGAAATTCTCACAATGGAGAGATGTGGGGAGTGGTGTCCCCCAAGGATCCGTATTGGGACCAGTGCTCTTTAACCTATTCATAAATGACCTGGAAGTAGGGGTGGGTAGTGTGGTGGCCAAGTTTGCAGATGATACCAAATTATGTAGGGTGGTGAGAACCACAAAGGGATTATGAAGGAGCTCCAAGCGGACCTTGATGAATTAGGTGAGTGGGCTAAGAAATGGCAAATGCAGTTCAATGTAGCAAAATGCAAAGTGATGCACATAGGGGCAAAAAATCCAAACTTCACATACACGCTACAGGGGTCAGTGCTATCAGTCACAGACCAGGAAAGGGATTTGGGCGTCTTAGTTGATAGTTCCATAGGAATGTCAACTCAATGTATGGCAGCTGTGAAAAAGGCAAACTCTATGCTGGGGATAATTAGGAAAGGAATTGATAATAAAACTGCAAAGATTGTCATGCCCTTATATAAAGCCGTGGTGTGACCGCACTTGGAGTACTGTGTTCAGCTCTGGTCGCCACATCTCAAAAAGGATATCGAAGAGATAGAAAAAGTGCAGAGAAGGGCAACGAGGATGATTGAAGGATTGGAGCACCTTCCTTATGAGGAGAGGCTGCAGCATTTGGGACTCTTTAGAGAGGAGACGTCTGAGGGGGGATATGATTGAAGTCTATAAAATTATGCATGGGATAGAAAATGTTGACATAGAGAAATTTTTCTCTCTTTCTCACAATACTAGAACCAGGGGGCATTCATTGAAAATGCTGGGGGGAAGAATTGGGACTCATAAAATGAAACACTTCTTCACGCAACGTGTGATTGGTGTTTGGAATATGCTGCCACAGGAGGTGGTGATGGCCACTAACCTGGATAGCTTTAAAAGGGGCTTGGACAGATTTATGGAGGAGAAGTCGATTTATGGCTACCAATCTTGATCCTCTTTGATCTGAGATTGCAAATGCCTTAACAGTCCAGGTGCTCGGGAGCAACAGCCGCAGAAGGCCATTGCTTTCACATCCTACCTGTGAACTCCCAAAGGCACCTGGTGGGCCACTGCGAGTAGCAGAGAGCTGGACTAGATGGACTCTGGTCTGATCCAGCTGGCTTGTTCTTATGTTCTTATGTTCTTATGTTCTTATGACTAGTAGCTGGCAGAAGAGGTTAAGAAGAGAGTAATCAAACTCATAGCATGGAGCACTCAAGCTCTTGGTTAAGCTAAGTATAACAAGAGCTTACTACCTCATACCCTGCTGCTGGATAATTCCCAAAAGAGACAGAGGCTGAAAAGAGCCAAACAGCTAGTTAGCGAACTCTTCCTTTTGGGCCAGGAAGATCCAAATGACCCCCAAGTGGGTCAGACTCCCCAAAGTAAATTAGAAAGCTCTCTGGACATAAAGAAGAACTCTTCCTAGAACACAAGCCATGAAGGACTACAGTTTCACCTAGGGCAGTGGTGGCGAACCTTTGGCACTCCAGATGTTATGGACTACAATTCCCATCAGCCCCTGCCAGCATGGTCAATTGGCCTTGCTGGCAGGGGCTGATGGGAATTGTAGTCCATAACATCTGGAGTGCCAAAGGTTCGCCACCACAGACCTAGGGACTTCATCTTGTCCACATAGCTAGAGACGATGGAGCTAAGTCTCAAACAGGAGATTTAAGGGAACGATTAACTTTAAACTGCTGCAGTGTCAAGTAAAGCTTGTATTTCCCGAATTAAATATCCATTAGGAGCTACCTTATGTAGGGATAGAGGACAGCATGCTTTCATATTTTCTTTGATCCCTTGCTCACCCTGAATAGGACAAATGTACTGTGGATCAGTGGTAGAGCTCAGTGCTTGAAATTCAAAAGTCACAGGTTCAATCCCCAGCACCTCCAGTTTAACGGATCAGGTGGTAGGTGATGTAAATAACCTCTGCACCAGAAACCAGACAGCTGCTACCAGCCTGACTGGAGAATATTGACCTTGGTGGACCAATGGTCTGATTCAGTATAAAGCAGTTCATGTGAGCTCATTTGTTAAAACTGGGGTATATTTTGAAGACTTAAGTCCGATTTCTAGAAACACACCACTCCTATTCAGCCTTTGATATCAGAAATGGGGTAAAAGGGAGGGGCAGCTGGTCAGTTTGCTATCTCTGGAGAATAATAGCGGAAGCATGCAGGGTTGTGGTCAATTGCCCCTCACTAGCTTGGGAGTGAAGATGGCAGGCGCAGCAACATAGGCAGAGCCTTTAGAGGACTAGAAGTATAACTCCTTCTAGAGAGAAATACCCTCAGGACCGTTGGCATCAGCAGGCACCCAGTTGGCATTTGGCATCCCTTGGGAGTGACAGAAAGGGGTGGTGGCCGGGCTTTTCTGACTTCCCGGGAGCCAACCTAAAGGAGCAGGAGGAGCAAGTCTGTTCTTTCACAGAGATAAGAAGTATTTGCCCCCTTCCTGTGCATAGGACAAAAACAAGGAGATTCTTTTAGTAAAAGTTGTAGATATACTTCAGGATGTTTTTCTTGACAAAAAAAGTATGTGCAGGAAACAACCAGAGAGGCTTCAAAGCCACCTATGGATAAGGAAGAACAATACTAAAGAAATTATGAAGAGCAAAAGGATCTACCGGTATTTTCTTTCATTACAATTGGAAGTGCATGGATGCTTGAATGTTTGAAAAAAAATCAGTATAGGGTACAGCAGTCTGCAGCTCTCACTCTACAGTATCGGGTGTAGTAACACTTTTGCTTGTAGAAACCAAAGCATTTATACTGCAAAATTAGATAAATATGCCAAATGGTACAGTTTGGTGTGTTAATGACTCATTTTATGTTATTAAAGCAGTGAAAGAAGTGTAGGTTTGATAAGTAAACATTCCATTCTGTGTACATCTCTAGCTCTGTCAGAAATTACATACCACTCAACAGATGCTCTCCAGGACTTGAATGCACCTCCATGAGATGGTGTCCGTGCAGACTCTCTTGAAGCTCAATGAGACGGTTTCTGGGCAGGCTCTCTTGAAGCTCCATGAGATGGTCTTCGTGCAGGCCCTCTTGAAACTCCATGAGATGGTGTCCGTGCAGGCTCTCTTCAGGCTCCATGAGAAGGTCTCCATGAAGGCCTTCTTGAAGCTCCATGAGAGGGTCTTCATGCAGGCCCTCTTGAAGCTTCATGAGATGGTGTCCGTGCAGGCTCTCTTCAGGCTCCATGAGAAGGTCTCCGCGAAGGCCTTCTTGAAGTTCCATGAGATAGTCTCCATGCAGGCCTTCTTGATGCTTTCTCCCCAGAGACAGTGTCCTTTGCTGGGGCACAATATCCATCTCAGTAGTTTGTTCAGTGCCTGGTGTTAATGTCTCTTTCAGGTTATTGCCTATCATTCCTCCCTCATCGGCCAGCTCACTCTCTTGTTGTTCTTCCCTTGGACTACCCACTTTTCCTTCAGGCATACCTTCTGTGCCATCAATATATTCAGTCCTTGGCATCAAAATGTCTTCTTGGTCCTGCGAAGTCATGTCAGCATCTATATCAGACTCTGCACATTGCTGTGGTGTCTTTAGGTCTTTGGCAGAGGATAGCACAGTCCTTTGGGATAAAGATTTTCTGGGAGAGGTAGGCTGAGATGGGAGAACAGGAACCCCTACCCTGCTTTGGCCACTGAGCTGAGGCTGGACAAAGAGTTCTGTGTTGGCTGAAGCATCTGACAGAACTGAAACTTGCAAGTCCACATGGTGGTTTTTCGCTGTTGGAGAAAATACCAAAAGAAGATTATCTTTCAAGTGGAGAAATCTTCCTGACTACCAGCATCTTTCAATGTACCGGTTATAGTGGTACTCCAGTCATGGCTTGTTGAGAGTTCCCTTCATAATCACCCAGCCACTAAAAGAGCCACATTTACTTCCATCCCTGGCAGCAAGCCTGCACCTCATGGAGGCTGGCAGTGTACCTGTTATTCTGGTGGCAGCTGTTTCAAAGTGGTAACCACTTAGCAATCACAAGACCCACCAGGAAAGGGCCTTACCCACTTTTTCCTGAAAAATGGGACAGGTGCCACATTGGGGAACAGCGCTCAGAATAGCCACAGGTGGAATGTCAAAGTCATACGTGGCTCCCTTCAGAAACGGACAAATACATGAACTTGAAATTCCCTCTCCCCAAGGATACCACTAAAATAGACAAATTCAGACTCACAGTCTTTTATTTGCATTAAGTTTTGTTCCATTCCTCCTTCAAAAGTTGTCAGGTTAATGCCTTTGAAACTCTTACGCCTACGGATTAAGCCTCTTTTTAAATCAGGTGTCGGTGTTACTGGGGTTCCAAGAGTGACCTGAAGAGATCTGGGAAAAGAAGAATAGGTCCCATGTGTCATACCAACCAGTCTTTTGGCTCTGGATCCATGTCTCAAATAGTAGTTATTGAAGGGAATATAAGGCCCTGTTCTCAGGGCACTGTTCTCATTATTACCAGCATATGCTCACAGCCACCCCGTTTCTAGGCCATGTGTCCTCATACTGAATCCACTCAAGAACCAACACTTCACACATCATGTTCAATCATTTTGGCCCTGCTCAAGTCAAATCTTGTGTCACCAAGAAACCCAGAGAACAGCTGGTACAAGAACTTCGCCCAGCCACACAGTTAACTAGCCCAATGTAAAAAGGCTTATTTTTATCCAAGAGATGCTGGATTGCGAAGAGGGAATCAGTGGGGGTTTTCTTACAATTGTATACACAGGTTTATACAGCCTACCCGTCCCCCATCCCACTAAACAGCAGAAATATAATCTATACTTCAAACGTAAATGTTGAGTTTCTGAAAGCTACATCCTTGTTAACAGATTCATTACTTAATTTTAAGAGAAGGAGGAAGAAGTTATGCCAGCCATCAACAGGTTAAAAATACCTATAGAACCAAGGAGCCACTTTATTTTAAATTCTAAAACAAATTTTAGATGACTCGTATGCTGTGCCAATCAGCAAGAAACCTAAATAGATGAATAGCATTTACTATGCTTCTACAGACAGAATAAGCATAGTTGTTTACAGTTTTTGGTGAGAGGCAAATTGCTCTTGGCCTGCAGCCTGCAACCCTGTATGAGCCATGCAGCCAGAACCAGCAACAGCCCAAGATAACTATACATTCCAACATTTGCTAGAAGAGTCTGTTTGTATCTCTCTACTTACATTAAGAAGAAGAGTCTCTCCTGTAAGGAGACTCAAAGGGGCTTACAAACTGTTTTCCCTTCCCCACTCACAGCAAACACCCAGTTCCTCCATTAGAGTGCACCTGCTCTTAACCACTACGCCACTGCTGCTCTCAGAACTTCATGACAATTAGAGCGGTTGCACAGTGGAACAGGCTTCCGGGGGGTGTGTGTCTCCAGCTTTGGAGGTTTTTAAGCAGAGACTAGATGGCCATCTGACAGCCAGGCTTATTCTCTGAGCTTGGACAGATCATAAGAGGGAGGGCAAGAAGGAATGAGTCATGGCTGCTTTGGGGTAAGGAAGGAAGCTTTCTCCAGGCCAAATTGGCTAGGGATCTGGGAGTTTTTTGCCTTCCTCTGGGCATAAAGCAGGGTTCACTAGAGGAATGGAGGGAAGGTAATTGTGAATTTCCTGTGTTGTGGACTTGATAGCCCTGGAGGCCCCTTTCAGCTCTGTGTTTCTATTGCTTAAGGAGGGGAAGTATATCATCATAGAATCATAGAGTTGGAAGAGACCTCAAGGGCCATCAAGTCCAATCCCCTGCAATGAAGGAACACAGGAAATGAGTCCCCAGGAAAGAGAAAAGAATGCTTTAATACAGTGATACATATTCAATGTTGTTGAAGCAGGAAGAATTTCCTTGCCTTAGCTAGCTCACGGGTGACGGGAAAAATCTTTAAACTGGAGAGAGGGGAGAGAATGAGAAAAGGAAGCTGAATAATTTTTGCTTACAGGTCCATCATGGGATGATGCAGCACTACAGCAGAGCAATTTCAACAGCCTGAATCTACTGCACCCAATAGCGGCAAGGCTAATAACAACCAACTGCTCTCACACACCTGTTCACAATGCATAGGGACAAACAAGGAATGGCCCATAGAATCATGATTTTTGTTATAGTAACTCAACAGAGGAAGAATCAATAGTTTACCACTATCAGGGAGCAAAGGGATTTCTTGGTCATAACTCACCTAGTCAGAGATGTGTTGTCCAAGAATGACGTAGCTTTAAAAATAAATTGAAGCATATATTAGTTGGGGAAATTAGCTGTACATAAGCATTACTTGCAAGAATTCATAAATGCAGTACACTGGTGAGGAGAACAGCACTAATCTATTCTCTTCTCTATTACGCTTCATAGGATTGTTAACTTAGTTTTTTTATTTTTTTCAGCTTAAATATGAAGCTATACCTTAACTTCAAATACCCACCCCCGCGATCTTGACAGTTTACAACTCAACAGTTTCCTTCACATATAGTATCAGTGCAGGATATTATCAGGAAGCCAGATTTTTCTTGGCTGTTGTACAGCTGAAGAAAAACTTCTTGGAGCTACCTCCAATGGCAGAATCAGAAAACTCTCACATACCTGTAGTAGATGGGAGGTGCTTATCCACAGCTCTCTCAAACTCAGACAGCCTGACTTTCTTTGAATTCCCACGTTTGAGCAGATTAGGCCGAAATGTCTCTTCAGGAATAGGGACAGTCAAACTTATATCTAGGTCGCTAAGAACAATAATATGGATCTTTAATGCTGGAAACAAAATGTAATATCACCAAAAAAAAAAGACTTGTAACTCTCCTGACCTGTGGTGGCATGAAGGGGGAAAGAGTGCTCTTTCTACCTGGAACAGTGCCCTGAACATGGGAGTCTGTTTAGATTCAGAACTCCATCTTGTGACCACATCTAACCTTTTTGGGCAAGACTGCTTAAAACAATCTCCTCCCTCAACCTCATGCCTGGCACATAAGCAGGAATCAGCATTTGAATATGGACAACAGCACACCTGGAAGGAGCTAGTTCTCTTTTGTTTATTTCTTAATCTATTCAAGGGTCTTCCTCTGACTCACCCTTCTCGTGACCAGCCATGTTGTAACTGCCATTAAGTGTCATTATCTGTTTATTGCCCAACACCTGGCAAAACCCTCAAGATAATGGGCCAACCATCAGGTCAATAGTCTGACACTCAAAACCATGACCTCACCTGGAACAGCAGGAAAAATCCTTTGTTCAAGGATTTCCTTTGCCTCAAGATACATTTTTCCCTATGAAGGCATGCCTCAGACCCCAGTTAGGTGTTCAATGCTGTCACACACTACCTTGCTGTTTGATAATATTGTTCCATCAGTGCTGATCATCCAAAGCCTAGTGCTGGCCCATTATATCTCCTGGATGTCCACTACAAGACTGGTAAATATAATCTTTGATGTCTCATCCCTTCTCTCTATATATATCCAAAACCTGCCTTTCACCCCTAAATTACATCCTACGAAACCTCGTATGTGTGCGTTTTTACCCCCAGTAACTGAGTGACAGTGAGTGGATTTTTATTTTATTCCATTTTCTTATTTTCTCAATAAAACCATTAATAAGAATGTACTTTTCTCTACTGCTTTCTTATAAACGCTCAACGTTACCCAACGTTCCTTAAGCCACGCTGAGTGACCTTGTGCTCTACAGCTAATGTCCCCAACCAAAGAGGGTCATTGCATCCTACCATTTGGGATAACAGGCTGTATTTCTGACAAGACTGAAGGACGAGATATAAGGAAATGGAGACAGAGAAGAGTACAGGCAAGAGGCACCTCTGCTGTGGAGGCTGTGGGAAATAGCATGTTTATGAGCTAAAGACTGTGAGAAGATAGGCCTGCTCAGAAACAAGGCAAGAAACTGTTCAATAATCCAATGATCAATGATTTATTCTGAGTGCATATGCTTAGGATTTCAGTCTCATGATGTACATACCTATCATTAGCTTTCCTTGAAGGAAATACAGAAGGAAACTGGAATACGGTCTCCACTGGTTTGGGGGAATCAGTTTTTTCAGGAACAAGAGGGGAAACTACTGGTTCTGTTAAGAAAACATATGACAGTTTACAGTTCTACAGACATCACCAAGCAAGTTAAAATGCTAGCAATAAGTTGAGCAGGGGTAATATGTCTTTCTGCAGATGTCAAACAGATAATGTTACTGCCATGAAAAGGAATAAATTAGACAGTTTCTGTAAACAAAGATCAAACCTTTCACCCCAAAAGGTTTGCTGCAATATTCTCCTTTTGAGCACTGAAGTGCACAAACTTAAGACTGTTCCAATTAAAAAAGGGAGTTGTGGTTCTATATTTAGAGACAAAATATAGGCTCAAAGATAAGACATCAATAGTCACTGGAGATCTAAAAGAAAGCTTCAAGATTTGAAATTCGAGAAAATATGGATCCTTTCATTTACAAATTTGCTCACCAGCTTGCCAGGCACAAATGCCACTGACAAGCCGTGAAGGAACCCTGCTCATCACTGGAGAAACCTTGCCCCAGACAGGGAAAGAGAACTCCTTTAGAATTGGCTCTGGAGTCTGCAGACTTAATTTTAAAAACTGGAAACGATGCACACATATGCTTTTCTAAGGAAATATGGGCAAATACTACTGGGGTGGCCAACCTATGGCGCTCCAGATGTTCATGGACTACAATTGCCATCAGCCCTTGCCAGCATGGCCAATTAACTCAAAAACTGGAGTTAGCATTAGCAGGGGTGGGACAATGAAGGTTTCTCCAAACTACAGATGTACAAGATGTTTGATGACTGATCAAGATTACTTGGAATTGATTATCCTACCATTCTCACTAAAATACTAACAAAACTGTAACAGGCAGAAATTAAAGCACTTCTAGGGATGCAATAAAATGTCTACACCACTTTTTTTGGCCATCAAGTTCAAGTTGACTTACGGTGACCCTACAGGGTTTTCAAGGCAAGAGACAATGGGAAGTGGTTTGCCATTGCCTGCCTCTGAGTGACGACTCTGGTATTCCTTGGAGGTCTCCCACCCATATACTTGCCACGGTCAGGACTGAGAGTGTGTGACTGGCCCAAGGTCACCCAGCAAGTTACACGGGGTGAGCAGGGTTTGAACCTGGGATTCCCAAGTCCTATCTAATACCTTAATAACTACACCAAGCTGGCTCTCCTAGACCACATTAATGATTGGAAAAAAATCACCAAAGGACACATTTTCTTTACTGTTTAATTAAGGAAATGTACACTAAGTAATGATGTTAACACTTTTAACTTCACTCATCTGATACAAGTATTTATCCCAGATGTTGATCAACGTTCCCCTTTAACTCCTTCCCAGATCTCTTCCCTCCTTTCACCTCTTAATTCCAACTACTAGCATAGGTAGAGGACTGTAAATGGGAGTGGGGAAAATAGCCTTGAATGGCTAGAAGACAGGTCTAAGCCTACAACATGTTGTCTATCCCTTGTTCATTTTGCTTACTTCACTTCATGTTTTAAATATTATATGAAAGATTAGATTATATTTTTCAGTTTTCTGACAAGCAACAGTTTTTGGGTACAAAGTGTGTGAGAGAGACAAACAGACAACCTCCTCTGTTTCGTCCAAGACGTCACCCTTCCCTCGATTACCGCTAATGATATATTCAGCTGCCCTGTTCTCTACTTACGGGTCTGCAAGACTTTCCGGAATAAAGTTCGAGGTGTCACCATATCCAGAGCACTGGATTTTTGATAATCACGGAAACTGCCCTGTAGAGAACACATTACAGACACTGAAATTAGGCCATTTATTTAGACAATGTAACTGTATTTCTATCTTTGGTGCTCTTGTTTTTTTCATGTATGGATCTTGGGAATATTTGTTCTTGGAACTCTGTTTTTGTGCTCTCCAAGTTTCACTAGGAATAGATAGAGACATTCCCAGATTGTGTGGATGGTTGAATTCCTCTGAGTAAATATGCTGTCCAGTGGAAGAGCCCCTATGGGATATGTAAAGCCTAGATCTGGTGTACATTGGTCTATTCTTCTAAACATAACTCTCCGCATGTCATAATTGAACCAACACCCAGAGTATTGTCTTTGTGACAAGGCTTAAGCTGTGCTGCCGAACTGCTTATGTAAACCAACTGCAATTTTTGTCCATCTGTATCTTATCTTGTCATGCCAATAAAGGTTTTGTTATGCCAATAAAGGTTTTGTATTGTATTTAGACAACGTATTTGCCACTTCTCCAGAAACATGCTGGTGGCAGCATGCAACACAGAAATAATGTGACAATAAAACTATCAAAAGAAGAGGACAGCCTGGCACATTTGCAATTGCAACCCCTATGTTCAGAAGGGGATGACCCAGAAAGGGGTGGAGACTGAAAGCAGCAGAAGGTTGCCGAACTCATGGAGTTGGCGGAAGCAAGGCTACCAGGCTGGGACCTTGAGAGATCATTGTAAGCTCTTAACACCTTGTTTAAGATAACTGCAATGTTGTTGGGAACTAGTAGGGAGGGAGATGGGTTTGTTTGTTTGGCTATATTGTAAATGTTGGAATGTATTGTTTCAGGGCTTTTTGTGTGTGTAATTGGTGAGAGTTCTTTTGGAGACCATCCTCATCTCAAATCCAGTACACCAAGCCTCTGGAGTCTTCATGGGCCACCCACTTGCAGGAAGAAATTGACCTGGCATTATGGGACTGTAATTGGAAGGACCTGAAATGAAACTTAGACAGGACCTTGAATTATGTTAAATGTTAATGTTTGATAAGTGTTATATCTTAAAGGAAAAGTAAACAGTTTTGTTTAAAATTTAGTTGTTGCAAAGTCCTTCCAAGTTCTGCCCCACAGATCCCGTACGTACGCTGAAGTTACACAATCGTATTTGCAAACAGCAAACCCACAACAGACAATCAGACGGCTACTCCCCAGCACATCCCTTCCTACCTTCGCCAGCCGCAGGGAACGCCTCTTCGGCTGTTCCACGGGCCCGCGGGACTTCCTGCGAGCGGCCATGACTCTTCTGCCTCCCCGGACGGCCGCCTGAAGCAACGGCGGTGACAGTTACGCAGCCCTGACAGAAACAAGGCGGACCGAAGGCCGGACGGTTAAAAGCTTTCTCTCTCCCGCTCAGAGATTCAACCAGGGGCTCGCAAAGTCTCGCGATACTTCTCCTGTGGGCGGGGTTGCGTTTCTCGCTGGGAAACGTAGTTCTGGTGGCGGCCACTTAGGAAGCAGAGTTCTACTGCCGGAAACTTCAACAATTGAAGTCCTAAATGATGCCTTCCCTTAAAAGGGAAACTGATGCAGGATTAATGAATCTTAACCGAAGTAGCAGCGGTTGATAATAATCCAAGGCCCTGTTTTGGTATACACCCAAGAGGGGCAGGATTAACTGTGCATTCTTTACATTTGCCGTGGCTGTTTTATTAAATGCTTCCTAGAAATGTTTTCCACACTGGTGAACACACATTTTTCAATGGTAACAGTGGAAAAAGTTATTTCATTTCTGGTTCGTCTTAACCTAGAAAGCACAAGACAGGTAACAAAAACTAGAAGTCAGCTCTAAAAAGTATTTTAACTGGAAGCCTCCTACAGATATAGATAGCCTTTAATCGTAGATGCAGTTCTATGCATAGTATATATACATTTACCTCAGAGAGCACAAGCCCTATTGAACTAAGGTCCACACATGCAGAATAATGCACTTTCAATCCACTTTCACAATTGTTTGCAAGTAGATTTTGCTATTCCGCACAGTAAAATCCAGCTGCAAAGTGCATTGAAAGTGCATTATTCTGCATGTGCAGAAGGGGCCTAAATGACTAACAGTGCAATCGGGGGGGGGGGGGGCCCACAGGGGGTGGTATGACCCTTGTGGCAGCGCAAACAGTCCTTATGTCAGCATAAGTACCAGTTATGTTGGTGCAAGTGGGATGTACTCCAGAGCAGGGCTTCAGCATAACTGTGTGGTATCTGCATTGGTGTAATGTGTGGCAGCCATGCACGAGTGTGTCTGGGGTGCAGGGGTCCTGCACTGGTGTCCAAGGTTCGTTCCTGGGTGTGGGGGAAGCTGTAACGCTACTCCCTGAGCAGTTTGGATGTGGGAATCCATGCTTTCCTCAGCACATAGCTGCACCAGCAAAACTATTGGTGCAGCCCATAGGCCGCCACTATGAGAAGGAACAGAGTCCTTTGGCACGCTGCCAGCCAAAGCACCCACCTCCCCCCACCCCCAGGAAGACGGGAAAGACCCCATAAAGTAGGATACACAGCAGGGGACGCTGTCTGAGAGCGACCTGTCATCGGGTTTTAGAGCAAGAAGGTCGCGGGAAAGCACAGAGGGAGCACTGGGCGCTTGGGGGCAGCCTACCCAGGATATAACAAAATATAATAAATCGTAAACTCTGTATATATGTGCGGGTGAGGGGGGGGGGGAGAGAGAAAGAATGGTGGTGCAGCTGCTGCAGCAGAGTTGCTGTGGTATCCAGAGGAGAAAACCCCTCCTCATTACTGGAGAAGGCGCCCTCCTGTTCAGCAGCAGCAGCGGGAGAGGGAGAAATACGAGGCCAACTGCATTGTGGGTATCGTAGTTCCCGTTGCATTCTGGACGAGGAGTTCACCCCTTGGAGAGGAGACCTCAAAGACTACAAGGAAGTCGGTGGTCACAACCCGCAAAGAGAAGATGCGACTCTCATTTCTACTTTTCCACCCGCCAGGGAGCGAAGAACACCTAGTGGAGAAAGCAGGGCCTGCAAACTCGCCGCGCTACCCCTTGTGGGAAACGTAGTTCCGGTGCGCGGCGCCGTAGTGCATTGTGGGGCGGGTAGTTCCGCTTCCTGTGGCGCTGTAGGGCGCAGCAACAGCGCGGCGGCGGCGATAACGGCGGCGGCAATAGCGGAGCTCTCGCTTTCCGTCTCGGGAGGCCTTGTGGGATCTGTAGTCCCGCCCGCCTCGGTCCCGCCGAGGGAGGAGGAGGAGCAGCAGGCGGGGTGGGGGCGAGCGATAAATAACACGCCATGCCGGGCTTCACGTGCTGCGTGCCGGGCTGCTACAACAATTCGCACCGGGATAAGGCGCTCCATTTCTACACGTTCCCGAAGGATGTGGAGCTGCGCCGCCTGTGGCTGAAGAACGTGTCGCGGGCCGGCGTGAGCGGCTGCTTCAGCACTTTCCAGCCCACCACGGGCCACCGCGTCTGCTCCGAGCACTTCCCCGGCGGGCGCAAGTCCTACCTGGTGCGCGTGCCCACCATCTTCCCCCTCCGGGGCGTCAACGAACGCAAAGGTGCCCGCGGGGCTCGCCGCGCCCGCCACGCCCCCCAGCACACCGCGGCTGCCGCCGGCCAAGCCGCGGTGTTGCTCACCTTGCAGCAAGAGGGAGCCCTCGAGCAGGGTGGACAAGTGCCTCGAGCCGGAGGGGGACCCGAGGATGTCAAGCCCATCGATCTGACCGTGCAGGTGGAGCTGGGGGGTCCCGATGTTGCCGGGGCGATCAGCACCCCAGTCAGGCTGGCCTTGCTGGCCGCCAATGGACCCCTGTTGGACGGTGGGGGCCCGCCAGACCACTCATACTCGCTGTCTTCGGGCACCACGTCCGAAGAGTTGTTGCGTAAGCTGAACGAACAGAGGGATATCATTGCCCTGCTGGAGGTGAAGATGAAGGAGATGAAGGGCAGCATCCGCCGCCTGCGCCTGGCCGAAGCGCAGCTCCGCGAAGAGATCCGGGAGAAGGACCGCCTGCTGCATGCCGCCAGCGCCACGGGGGGAGCTCGCAAGCGCCACGGTCTCTGAGGGCATACCTGACACTTCCTCTCTCTCCAACACATACTCGCACTCTTGTATGCACATGATTGGGTTCTTGGTCTTCAGAAAATTGCTCATATCTGCAGGACAGGGCAAATATAGACCCACCTGGAATTGATTTTGACTGCAAAGACAGGCCAAAGAAGCCTCTGTGGGTAAGAGGCCATTGTGAGGACAATTTGTGTTGCATTGATGTGGCATCGCTCCTTCAGTTACAACTCTGGCCCTTTAGTCAGACTTACACTGGGGCAGGCAGCACGCCAGATCTAAACTCTGCTCTGGCAATGGTTTTACCTTCTGTAAAGGGAGCCTAGGCTGGTGTGTGAGCAGGCCCACACTGAACTGGACTTACACATTTTCCTTTTACATGTTCCTCTAAGACAGTGACCCACATAGACTTAGCTACAATCACAACACTTTTGAACTAAGCTGGGTACTTTTTGTGTTGCTGGATCCCACCCTAAAGCTGTAGTCTTTGCATTACGTGACTGTTCAGAGCATTGATGTCAAGACAAGCAGCTGGTCTGGTATTCAGCGATTCTGATGAAACTGGTCCATTTCAAGCAACCCTGGGAAAATGATGTATCTGGTAAAGTTGAGTAGATGAAGCACTATGACATCAAGCCACCAACTGTCAAATTGTGTTTGGGGGAACAGGGAGTAATTTCCTGGACAAGCACACCTAGGCTGTAAACCATGTATGCTGAAGTAATCTAACAGAAGTTGGAATGGTATCTTTTGGCATTTATACCAGGATTAATCCACAGTCAATGACTTATGGAGTGATGCCTTAGAAACCATGGTTGTTGGTGCATTCTGTTTGCCCTTCTTTACAATAGATAATAGAAAATTTGAATGATTTTCCCCCCTTCCCAGCAAAAAGCTGATATGGAGTATGCCATTTCTGGTGTCAGAATTCATTCTTACAATTAAAGAGGGCGACTGGAGTATGTAGTTAGTATCCTTGAATTGTAGTTGCTGTTCTCTCCCCACTCTGTTTCTCTTTCCCAGTGCTTGTAGACATTATTGTGGCTGTGCCATAGTTGGATAGCTCCATGCCCTGTGTAGCATTCAACAGTTGCTTCTTATTTCTCTTCTGCAAATACTTGAGTCTCCTCTTGTGTAACCAGTGCTGTACGGTATATTTAATTTTCACTTGGAGTGATCTGAGGTGTAATCTAGCTAACAGCAAAAGAGGAATGAAGTTAATTTTCACTGGTGGTTGCAGATCCTCCTGAATTCCAAAAAAGTCCAGCAGCGACTCTGGCCTCAAAAGCCCTTCTCAGTTCTATAAGCATGAGTGTCTTTGTGAGAAAGAGCTTCCCGTCTGAATGGGTAATACCCAGCTTGCATTTCCATGGACATTATCCCTGTTAAAAATGGGACAGAATAAAAGGACGGTTCTACAGGCTGGTTTGGGATTGTCAGAAATGTGATGGCCCTTCTCTGGCTGTTCAATTGTGTAGTATCAAACAGAAGCTTCTGTTTAATGTGGTCAGTGCAGTGATTCATACAAGCAGTCTACCATGATATTTGCTCCATGCAAACTATGCAGAAGTTGCCTGGATTTTGAATTTTCACTGAGGCAGTGAAGAACAATTAAAATGAATGGCTAGAGCCTTGATTTACCTTTCTGCTTTTAAATTAAAATGCATACTTGCATAAAATAGGAATTGAATCATATGGTTTGAGCATCATGAATTTAGTTGGAGCTAGGAGTTGCTTGGATTGATCGATGTCCGGATAGCCACCTGTCCAATTATTCTATTTTTTGGCTTTTGATGAGATACCAGAAATATTTTAATAACTGCAAGAATGTATTACTAAAATTTGTTCAACATCCACTGTGCAGCAAAGAACTTCCCTATCCCCCCAACCAGGGTGGGATTGTTTCTCCTAAAATATTAAAACATTTCAAATGTACATTTCCTTACAGATCTTATGTATCTCTTGCTCCTTATGTAGATCATAAGACCTGTCTTAATTGTTTCCAGCACTGACTGTGTGCTTTGTTGGGGGATATGGTAATGGAACAGAAACCCTAATCTTACTTTGGACTTCATGGATGCTCTGCTGTAACCACTGAAGAACTGGTCTGTTCTTTGAAAAACATTGTGAACTGTGTCCATTTGTTAACTTGCTAGAATGCAAATCATTTTTAATCATTATTTTTGGATTTCTTAACTAACTTTTGTTGAAGCTTAGCAGCTGGGGCAGGCAGTTACCATCCGATCGGCTCCAGAGCATTTGAGATATAGGTTGTGTTTTGTTCACATACCTCTCATTTTGCTCTGATGTACAACCGTGCAGTTACTGGGCAGCACACTGGTTTTCTCACTTTGTAAATAAGACTGCGCATTCTAGCTGGCTGAGAGTGTTTCGAAAGTGTATGTTGTGACAGTTGTGGTACTTTTCTACCATCATTCTGCACTAAATAATATGTTCAGTTGCTTAGATGGCTGGACTAGTTTATCTGTTGGACTGTTCTATTTTCCTGGTTATTCTGAGGTGCTAACAAACATGCTTAATTTGAATAAAGTCTATTTTGTTTTGTTATGTTTTATTTTGGATTGTACAATTTGTCAGTGATGCATTGAAGATTTTTAATGTTGTCACCACATTATCCCCATGTGACACTACATTGTCACCCCATTGATAACATATATTTCACTGCTTGGGGCCGGAGGGCGGGAAATCTACTGATTGTCTGAGTTAAAGGACTTTCGTATACAACACACTTTCTTCGAGATTGCAATGATGATGATTACAAGCCAGCTCATCCCTTAACCTTTTTAATCAGTTGCGCAGGTTGACATATAGTACCTGTTTGTTCAGGTTGCACAGAACTCACAGTATCACTTTAATCTCTCTCCCCCACCTCACATGTGAATTGGTGGAAATTGCTACAGTATCCAGTAGCATTGTAATCAATTTTGCCTTTGGAATGAAAATTGATTTTCTTACTCTACTTGCTGCCCATGTTTAATTGGCAGGCTGGTTTAACTATCCCCCCTTCCCCCCTTTTCATGCTGGAAATTCAGATTGCAATATTGGTGAACAGTGATTCCACACAGCATCTTCACAGAATTTAGGATCTCCGTCCCCGCATACAGTACAAAGGCGTAAGTTCTGAGAGTAGTTAGGCAGGCAGCCTTGCATTCTTATAATTTACAGCTAGCTGTCAAACTCTACATTGTTTATATCAGCGGCTCTCAATCTGTGGGTCGCGACCCCTTTGGGGGTTGAACAACCCTTTCACATGGGTCGCCTAAGACCATCAGAAAACACATATTTCTGATGGTCTTAGGAACTGAGACACCAATAATTTTATGGTTGGGGGTCACCACAACATGAGGAACTGTATTAAAGGGTCGCAGCATTAGGAAGGTTGAGAACCACTGGTTTATATTATTGATGTTTTAATGTCAATTAATGGAAATTATACATATTTTCCTGTACATAGTTGGGTCAATATCAGCACCCCGAGAATCAAATGTTTAAAGCATGTTTCTAGCTGTTATGAATACAAAATAAGTCTTGAAAGGCTTGCTGAAATCTTGGAAGCTGGGGAAACTATCTTCATTGATCCTTTCTCTTCTCTCTGTGGGCAAATAAAGTATGCAGAAGAAGTACTGTATGTGTGCTGTCAAGTCACAGTTGGTTTATGGTGACTCTGAAGGGTTTTCAAGGCAAAAGACATTCAGAGGTAGTTTGCCATTGCCTGCCTCTGCATTAGATGAGAGTTCTGAGAGAACAGTGACTGGCCCAATGTCACCCTGCAGGCTTCATGTGGAGCAGTGGGCAATCAAACCTGGATCTCCAGATTAGAGTCCATTGCCCCTTAACCACTATACCATAAGTATACGTATGCATATAAGCTTCATTTGTACAACCTATGCCAGGTGTAGGGAACCTGCGGCTCTCCAGATGTTCAGGAACTACAATTCCCATCAGCCTCTGTCAGCATGGCCAATTGGCCATGCTGGTAGGGGCTGATGGGAATTGTAGTTCCTGAACATCTGGAGAGCCGCAGGTTCCCTACCCCTGACCTATGCAGTTCCTTATAAGTGGCTTCCACACAGTATATTTATAATGAGTTGAAGTTGTTATAAATGAACTTGTTTCCTGGGAAAATGAGTTCATTTATAATGAATGAAATTCGCTATAAATACCGGTATGCTGTACTTAATCCACCATAGTCCCCTGAAAAGTTCAGATTTTGCACAATCTTTATGAACTGATCATAGCTATCTCCTAACATTATTATTGTGCAACCTGACTATTTTTTTTACCAGGTCTGTCATAAGAAGGGAATTTTCACAGAACTCATTCTTGTGTGTCAGTTTAATGTTCTCACCAATTAGAGGTTACTGACAGAACTTAAAGAACCTCTTATAACTGGAATATTTCTTTCACCTGGAATGTTGTGTACAGTTTTGGGCATTGCAAATCAAGAAGGATATTGACAAGCTGGAACAAGTCCAGAGGAGGGCAACCAAAATGGTAAAGCCTACAAGGAGACACTTAGGCCGTTTCCGCACGGCCAAAAGCAGCGACGCGATGACGTCGCAAATTGCGACGCATCCCAAAAAAAGCGTTCACACAGACAGGCGGAGCTGCGGGCGTCCGCAGCCCCGCAGAAATGTGACGGTTCGCACGGAAGCGCTGCGGAAGCGGCGTCTCGCGACGTTGCGCCTGCGCACTTGCGAAGCCGTGCAGGCCCGACGCCATTTGTGACGACAGCTCCGTGGCGGCTGTTACGCTGAAGTCGGCGTCGATCGTCACATGGGGAAAAAGAGTGGTTTTAAGCGTTTTCTGAATACACCCGTCTTAGCGCCCGGTTTAAGCGTTTTAGCGGCGGCGCGACTGCGCCCTCCGCCGCTGCCCGTGCGAGCATCTCGCTCCTGGCAGCTTCTTTTTCCGTTCGCGGCGGCGTCATATTTTGCCCACGTCTTGAACGGCCTTAGGAAACTGGGTATGTTTGGTAAAGAGAAGGTTAAGAGGTGACATGATAGTCATGTTTAGATATTTGAAGGGATGTCATGTTGGTGAGGGAGCAATCTTATTTTCTGCTGCTCCAGAGACTAGGACCAGGAGTAATGGGTTCAAGGTGAAGGAAACATCAGGAAAAACTTCCTAACAGTAAGGGCTGTTCGACAGACCTCGAAGTGTGGTGGAGTCTCCTCCTTTGGAGATTTTTAAAGAGAAGCTGGATGGCCATCTGTCAGGAGTGCTTTGATTATTTGTTTCTGCATTGCAGGGGTTGGACTTGATGGCCCTTGGGGTCTCTTCCAACTCCATGATTCTATGATTCCCAGCCCCATTTCTTCTCATGACAACAATAATACACTATAGGAAATTTGGGAACATAAGTAAAGATACTAGTCAAGTACAGAAGTTAAGTAGCAAGGGTTTAAAAAAAAAAACCACAAGAGGAAGACAATGCAGTATGCTAAGGTTATGTGCCCTGACTTGGATGGGAGACCTCCAAGGAAGTCTAGGGTAGCTATACAGAGGCAGGCCATATCAAACTACATTTCTTGTCTTGAAAATCCTATGACTTGATGGTACACTGACACACATACACACAAACAGGATAATGTGGAACAGTGGTAATAGCATCTGAGACCTGTGCACGAATCAGTTCTCTGACCTATGAAATGCTATAATCGAAGCCTGAGGAGAGGAACATTTTAATGACTTTCATAGGGGCTGGGTTTCTATCTCTCTCAAGAACCTAAAAATTACTGCATAAAACTACTGCATCGCTTCCATTGGTATTTAATTTTGGGAGGATAATGTGTGTTAATAAATGTGTGATATAAGTAAAATGGAAACCACTGTGAGAATACCGAATAACCTGATGAATTAGTACAATACCTTTTTCAATTTCTTGGCATGTTGGTATTAGTGTGTACAAATACATGCACAAATACTCTTAATGGATTTACATAGTTACCATGGTTTGAGTTGCAGTGTTGGCTTCTGAGATGAGGAAGACTGAGGCAGACCACATCAGCTACTTAGGAAGCTTATTTGATATATCTTGCAATTAGGTAAGTTATCAAGTGCATAACATAATCTTAAGAACATTTAAAAGTTGTTTCCAAACATGCATGCAAAGGTGATAGGTGCAAAATTATCTTCAAGGAGCAGCAGTGGTATAGTGGTTAAGAGAAGGTGCATTCTAATCTGGAGGAACCAGGAGAAAAGTTAGGAACAAAATCCACCAGACCACGGCCACACAGCCCAGAAAACCCACCAGAACCAGGTTTGATTCCTTGCTCAATCCCACTTGAGCTGTGGAGGCTTATCTGGGGAATTCAGATTAGCCTGTGCGCTCCAACACATGCCAGCTGGGTGACCTTGGGCTAGTCACAGTTCTTCTGATCTCTCTCAGCCCCACCTACCTCACGGGGTGTTTGTTGTGAGGGGGGAAGGAAAAGGAGTTCGTAAGCCCCTTTGAGTCTCATTACAGGAGAGAAGGGGGGGATATAAATCCAACTCTTCTTCTTCAAGTCACATTTGTGAAAGGGCTGTTGGTGTTAAAAAATGTCCTGCATAATTTGGGAACCAAAGATGAAGAAACAATGTGGAACTCCTTCCCCAATGTCCAAATCTGTTCCTGCGGGATTCTATAAGTGTTCATGGATATCAGCAAGTTGCACATCTATAGCAATTTAATTATAAGTATCTGTATAACTGAACCTAGAGTGAATTCCATGCTTTATGAGAAATAATAGTTCCACCTCATTCTCTAGTGAGAAACTGGGTGTATTTAGTCCAGGGAAGGCTGGTGGACCGGGGTGGGTGAGAAATATGATTGCACTGTTCAAATTCTTTTATTACATTTTATATAGAAAGGGCAAAGATTTCTTGTCTGCTTCTTCAGAGGGCAAGGCTAGATCTAGTGGATGTACATTTCAAAAGGACAGATTTCTGTTAGATTGCAAGAAAAACTTCCTAATGATAACATGGTTGGTCAAAGGAGCCAATTACTTTGAGAAGGGTAAGTGAACTTTCCCTAACTGGAAGTTTTCTAGCAATGGGTAGACAGAGGGCTGTCACAGATGCTCCAGTTTCACAGTTACTTCACTGAGTAGCGTATCAGTATGGGGATTCAAAAATGATCTCCAAGATACTAGTCTGATATATGAACCACTACACTATGTAGTTAGGTAAGTAGAATTGACTAATGAAATAGAAGTGGCTCTGAGTTTATTGAAGGGCCATAACCAGAGCCGGAGTTATGCACAAGCATATTAAACTACACATTTGGGCCTCAGATTATGAAGATCTCTGAAAAAATTACTAAAAATTATGAAATTACAATTTTAAAAATCTACAAGGCCTCTTAAGCTTTACAGTTTACGGCTTTCAGTATGTCAGTCTGGCTCTGGCCATAATAAATCAGTTTTCCTAGAAGTTGCATGGCCACCATGTTTGAGCTGAAGCAATTCTCTAAGGACTCTCACCTACTGAGGTTCACAGCCTTTGAAAACATCTGGTTGAATAGTGCCTAACACAGAACGTATTTGCATATCTCAGAATGGCTGTGCCTCAAACAGTGCAACCCCATACAGAATGTATTGTCGAAGGCTTTCACGGCCGGATTCAACTGGTTGTGGTGGGTTTTCCGGGCTGTGTGGCTGTGGTCTGGTAGATCTTGTTCCTAACGTTTCGCCTACATCTGTGGCTGGCATCTTCAGAGGTGTATCACAGAGGGAAGTCTATTACACTCTGTCTCTGGATGCATCTCCAGCCACAGATGCAGGCGAAACGCTAGGAACAAGATCACCACAACCAACCCATACAGAATGACTCCATTCTAAGCCTCTTCATTTCAGTGAGGTTTATTTATCTTATAAGCCTTTTTGAGATTAGTGGAGTCTAAACGTCTTGTAAACTCATTCAATTCAATTCAGTGCCTCTACCAGGGTTCAGCACATGCAGCAACTTCAGTTTTTTAAGGCAGCTTTTAAACTGAAGTTGCTACGTGTATCCCGAACTGTGGTAAGTTGAATCGAATGGATGTACAAGAATTCAGACTCCGCCAGTCTCAAAAGTGGATTCTGTACAGCAATGCAACTCGTTATAAATATGCTGTGCGGAATCCACCAAACAGTCTTCTATGACAGATACTGGGCAACAGTGATTCCTAACAGTGATTCCTAACAGGCGGAATAATGCATTTTCAAAACACTTTGCAACCGAGTTTCGTTGCGTGAAGGCAAACCTCCACTGGCAGACCATCGCCGATCAGTGGGTGCGCAAAAAGGAACAGGTTTTGTTTCCCGCCTCCTTCAGGAATGACCAGTTTTCAAAAAGAGAGAGAGAAGCTGCCCTTCAATCCCCCACAATGCTTTGCGGTCGTCGAGCCCTGAAGCTTTTCCTCGCGGTGCATGAAGGGATGCGAAGTACATTCGTTTTCCAGAAGGGGCTCGAGAAAGCAGCGGGCTGGACTGCCTTTCCCAGCATGCCGCGCGGCGGCCAAGGCGTGGCCCGGAAGAGGCGGGAGCCAGAAAGAGTGAGGGAGAGAGGGGCTCAGTCGGTTCGGGCCGCGCTCGGTGCCGCCGCCGCCGCCGCCATTAGCCGAGTGGGAGCTGCGAGGTGAGGGCCTCTGCGGCGCGGGAGGGGTGGACGGAAGTAGCGGGGCGGGCCTCGCGGCTCCATGGAGGTCGCGGGCTCGACTTTGCCCGCGGGGACGCTCCTGGGCGCTGTCACTCTCCCTCCTTCTCCCGAAAGGCCTCCGCGAGCGGGGAAGGGCGAGGCTGTGGGTGTGTCGGGAGCCGGGAGTGGGCCGTTTGGTGCTTTTCCGCCCCGCTTTTCACGGGCTGGTCGTGCGGACAGTTTCTTTGCGGTCTTATGCTGGAGCAAGCCTCTCTGTGTGTGTCGCGCTCTGTGTTCACGTCTGAACGTGTTACGCCCATCGGGTTTCCCGCCTGCGTTCGAGCCGTGCACCCCACCACGTGCGCGGCTGGTAGCGGAAGCGCCCTTCCCCACACAGGCCCCTCCCCTGGTGATTTAAAAATAATAACTGCACAAGTTTGTGTGTGTGCGTTAAGCTCCTTCAAGTCGCTTCCGACTCATGGCGACCCTGTGAATTAGTATCCTCCAAAATCTCCTGTCATTCACAGGCCTGGGTCGAGTCTTTTGCAGCCGAATTAAACTGGAGCCTTTGGGTGCCTTAAAGACGGATATGAGGTTGTTTCAATATAAGCTTCTATGAGTCGATATTCGCTTCATCCGACATTTCTGTGTTTCCTTTTAATGTTGCACGGGGTGTGTTAGGCATGACACTTGATCTCCCCACCCCATTTGTGAATCCTCCCTTCCAAAAATCCAGGGCGATGAATCACGTCAGGACTTCTGTTGGGAGCTGCCTGCTGGTGTGCCGTTGCGTTTATAGGACTTAGCTTTAAGACCCTGTAAGTGATGCTTCTTTCATGCAAGATACCAAAAGTACCCAAAAAATTGTCAGACCAAAGAACTGGGCTATGTTAAAAATATTGGACAAGGATCTGGGAGACCCAGCTTTGAACCCCCACTCAGCTATGGAAGCTTACTAGATGACCTTGGGCATGTCAGATTAATCTACCACAGATATATGCCAATAAAGGCTATGTATGTAATATACCACAAAGGGTTATACCACAAAGGGTTATAGTGAGGATAATATTGGAGGAGAGAAGGATAAACGAAGCAAGTAAATAAATGTGTAAAGAACTGTAGGGAGATGGAAACACCTGTGAGTATTTACATTAGAAGATAGGTGTATAATGGGTGTCATTACAAAAGTTGTAAACTAGAAACAAAGACATGCCAGCTCCTTGACAAACCACCTTGCTTTATTGTGCTGCTGTCCATCTAGGTAAGAGAAGAAACTGAGGAAGTCTAACTTTTTCAGTTTTCATTCTCAAATTCTGGAACCAAAAATTCCCTTTTGATTTTCATCCTCATATTCTGGAACCAGAGTTTTGCTTATGGGGATTGTCTTGGCATTAGTATGTGTCTTTCGGTGGAGAATTTTATCTTTTTCAAACTGGGATTTTAGTATGACTGACTTTGTCACAGACAGCAACTTTAGAACTGGACTTTTCCTCCCCAGAATGGAACACTGTTGTCTATGCTCAGTTCTGGCCCACATTGATGTAGTGTTGCTTTATATAGTTGTTCAACTGTAGACATAGTGATATATATATGCTTAATCATAAACAACACCCCAAAAAGGTTAATACAAAAAGGTTAATACAAATTTGTTCCCTTGGCCCATTCTGTTGCTGCTGCTGTTTCAAAAACCTTTATAATTTTTTTTAATTAGGGTTTTGGAAGCTATGAGATCCAGGTGAACTATGAGCATTATACTTTCTTTATTGCTTTTGTTAGCATAAGTGAAATTGACCCAGGGAGACATTCCACTCCGCACCTTCAGTATTTTGATGTGCAGTATAAGGTACTTGCTAGAAGAAAATGCTAAAACTTGCTAGAAGAAAATGCAGAGGGAAAAGGTTGCTATGGCAGACTCTTTAGAGTTGTGAGGAATGGGCTTTAGATGTTCACGGCTTTGTTCAGTGGGCCAGGAGAGACTGTGAAGGTATTTCCTGAGCTGTGGCTCAGTGGTACAGCATCTGCTTGGCATGCAGAAGGGCCCATGTTCAATCCTCAGCATCTCCACCTGTATGTGTTCATAACTCGGGTTGAACAGTCATTGAGTCCGCAGGTTGTGTGTAAGAAACTGGTGTTGTGTGTGCTTTACTTATCGGTTCCTCCCTGCCAAAGGTTTACCTAGGACAGTTTGCATGGATCCAGAATCATGTTTATAGTCTGTTCAGCTTGTTTATGCATGCCAATTTTGACTGATGCATCCCATATTTTTTTTCATGTCCCAAACATTAAGCATTGAAAGCGTAAGGAAATCTGCGACAGGACTGGAAAAAGCTGAGCCAGTTGGTTAGTCACATTTCTAGTTTTCTGTCATCATTTTGTGCAGCATGGGAGAGAACATTCATCCATGTGAAACTCTCAGACCTTTTCAGCCTTCTGAACGGACTATGTTTCTATGGTCACATTAATCCCAGATTAAAAATGGCCGTGCAAGTCAAGCTGTGTGTACTCGCGTTATGGCAGATTAGCTGGTTACCCAGAGTTTGCTTTCAGCAGTCTCAGTTCTCTGCATTGTTCCTGCTACAGCTGAGAAGTATTTATTGTCACCACACCTCAGCTCAGTGCCCTCTGCATGTGTTCTGAGATGGTCAACCGCCTCGCCTTCCACTTTTCTCCCGCTGCTTGTTGCAAATATAGCTGTGGTGCATTTATAGAGCATGCATGATAATATCCATGTCTTTTTGAAACACTCTTTGGGGGGGGGGATTTAATTTTAGTTTTAATTTCATGTATTTATATAGCAGTGGTCAGACTGCTTTGCAGACCTCTCGGTGGTCAGATTGCCTTGCAAAATTCCAACTGTGCCAATAGGGTCCCTGCCTCAAGAATCTTACAATCCAAAATTCAAGGGAAGCAGCAGCACGATGGGGAAAATGGAAGGAAGAGCAAACATGAAAAGTGCGTTCAGTTAAGTTGCGTTTATTTAGGCTTAGTTTCATTGTGAACTCCTTTCCAATTCTACTTGTACACCAAAGAAAAACCATGCACTTGTTTGAGTCCATCAATGAATTCAATGGATTCTGGTCAAGTCTTGTAAACGTAGCAACTGTAGTTGACCTCCTTCTCCTCCTTATTTCCCACACACACACACACCATTCCTATTTATTGTTTTTCTGAGAAACAGGGCTAATTCAGCTTCGGGCAGTTGTTTGGACACTCCTGCTTTCTTCTCCTTTTTGTCCTTAAGGTTATGTGGTCTTTCACTGGCAAAAGATAAGCTGTGAGCACAGTGTGGTGTCTTCATGACATGGGCCAGTATTGGTAATCTGTCCTGGCTCTGGAGATGACATTTATCTTTGGCCACTGCAAGCACCTCACATAATATTGCACCGGCAAGGATGTTCAGGTAGGCAGCCAAAGGAGGCAGCCACATCTGTTCAACTGAGGACATTTATTGTTCATATTGGATGAGTGGTAAATTGCATTACTGTTTTGTTATAACTGAATAAGCGGGTGGGGGGCAGGTCGTCTGCTTTGTATCCAGAATGATTCAGCTCTAGATTTTGAGTTTTGCTTCTGGGAGCTGGAGCATGGCTTAAAATGCAGAGCAGAAGTGTCACTTTCTTTCAGCGTCATGGCATAAGGAGCACCTAAGTTCTGATTTTGTGAACAAGCTGCAGTCGGGTGGCTTTGGGGCATCGATGCAACCTGAAGAGAGTTCTCTGCAGCTTCTGGTGCTCATATCCCCTGCAGGGGAAAAGAGTTATAGCTGACTGGAAAACTGGACAGTTCTGACAAAAGCCCATTCCATTATGCCCTGTTGTCACGTGGCCCCGTTGTCTAATCTGTCCGTTTTCATGGCTGTTTCTTTTATTTCAGTTGCTGGCTCCAGCTGAGGATTCAGAATGGGAGACAAGCCCATTTGGGAGCAGATTGGTTCTAGCTTTGTACAGCATTACTACCAGTTATTCGATACAGACAGGACTCAATTAGGAGCAATATATGTAAGTAGTTCCATGGATGGGATTCCTTTGGTGGTTTTTTAATGGTTGCTCACTGAGTTGCTGCTTAAAAACAAACAAACCAGGATCTCTATGTTTCCTTGGTAGAGAGCGCAAATAAACAGATCAATAACCCGACCCCCCACCCCCAGCAGTGCTTTGTTTTAGAATTACCTCCATTCTGTCTATTGGCCTGTTACCTCTAATGGTGAAGTATGGGAAAGATTGAGTATGCCCTCTGACATCTGCAGGACTTCTACATAAGTTTTTCTTGTAAAGAAACAGCATCAGCAAGGGAACAGCTGAGCTTTCATTTTCCCCATGGGGTCTTTGTGGAACTGGTTAGAATCCTTGGAGTAGGATCCAAAGGTATCTTTATTCTGATTGGAAGGTATCCAGATAGCTCGTAGTATTCAAGTATGTGGGAACTATTCCACTCAATTTTTTTTTGCAGGGCGGCAGCAGGAGAAACCCGCTGCCAAAAAAAGCAGATGGGTATCTTGGCACATATTGTCTCATTCGTAGGAATTAGAATTTTCCTTTTAAAAGGTGAAAGTTGAGATGTTGAAATTCCGCAGCTAATTCTACATATATTGGTTGCTGCCGGGATGTAAGAATCCTTGTATGTTGTATTACAGCAATGGTGATGTGAAGAATATAGGATGGAACACATTTTAGAAAATGGGGTCATACCAAATGGTCTGTTTTCCGAAACAGGTTTTGGCTGTCTTTCCATAGAAATCTAAATACTCTTGGGGATCATTACAGAAAGAATTTCTGTCCTCCTATGGCCAGTGGATTTTGAAATAAAGGAGTGACGTCTCTGCAGTACTTAGACTAAGGGAAAGAGCTAACACAGGGTTTCCAACCTTTGTGAGTCTGCAGACACCTTTGGGATTCTGACAGTATAGTGAACACATCCACAAAATGGCTGCTGCAGCTTACTTTCATCCGCACAGTAAAGATCCTTGTGCTCTTGTGCACAGTAAAGATCCTGATGGCAGCTGCTGCCAAAGCAGTATTTTTTTAAAAAAATATATTGCACCAGTAATCAAATCTCCAATAACGAATCAGAATCCCTTGCTTTGCCATATTGGGAACCCCTGAGCTAACAAATTCAGATTTTAAAGTTTACCAGTGTTGCTTCTTCCTCTACTCATCTACCACCTTGGGATTTCTGTCCCTGTTTGAGACTGGGCAAGTAGCGTTGCTATATTTGGCAACAAACATAGAGAAGGGTCAAAGTGGTCCTCTGTCTGTTGAGCATCTTTAGGTAAAAGCGTAGTGCATCTGACCATCAGGTTAGCAACACTTGAGTGTCTTCAGAATCAAAAGGTTCAAGGGAACTGAATGTGCTTAGAACGACATGCATGCATTAGAATGCAGAAAGATTTGCAGTTTGTCTGTGTGGGTGTTTTCAGTGGTGGGTAAGAGGCAAAGGCATAGGTTTTTAGGACTAGTGCACCTGGCTTTTGTAGGTTTTTCCCCAGAGAAGAGTTTTAACTATTTGGCCCAGAGCTGTGGTTTTGCACATTTGCTTGTGGCTTAGAAGTACATCATGAGGCTCGAACTCCTGAGCTTTGGGACCCCTGAGCTCCCTTGGGCAAAAGAGGAAGCAGAGTTGCCCTGATTGTCTTCTCCTCCCCTCCTTTCACCAGTGGGTACCACTCATTCTGCAAAGATTCAGATGGCTCTCAGCCATTGGTAGTACAGGAAGCATGACCTTCAGCCATTGTCTCCTGATCCAAGTTGCCAGTGACCAGTCTAACCCCCCAACACGCACTCTCGCTCGCTCGCTTGTGGCACTGCCAGGCTACAGGAGCTCAACCAGCTGCAACTGGCACGGGAGTTCATCTGCTTCTGTTGTCTCTAGGGCCCACATCAGTCTTAGCTGAGACCCTGCTTTGATAGTTCATCCTGAAAAGGTGGATTCAGTTTTACAAGTGAGTCCCACTTCTTCAAGAAGCTTAGAAACAATGCCCTACAGTAGTCATATTTTGCCCTAGGAGGTTCTGCTAGCTGAGCTGTACATTTGTGTGTTCAATAAAGGGAAGTGCCTTCGCAGACTCCCACGTTTGAGCACCCCAAAGCTCAGAGAGATAGAGACAGTGTCAGAGATTCTGCCTGAACTTGGCAATAACTCCCTGCAGAGGATTTAAATGTGTGGGGAATTGCTAAGCATAGTGATACTACTGGCCACATTCCACTCTGATGCTGCATCAGTGAATTCTTTAAGTACCAGCAGGTGTGGATATTGTAAATAAAATAAAAATCTGGAAGCTCGAGGCTGAGGTGAATTGCAGCTGCTTAGAACAATTGGGTTATTTTTTCCATTGGTGTTGAATGACAATTGACATCTGTGTTGTAAAAATGTTGTGGGAAAGAAGAATCTCAACAGCTGCCTTGAATTAAAAAAAAACAGTGATTGCTATACTAGGGAAACCACTGGAGTGCTGAAATCAGGTTGGTGGTTGACTAATAATTTGGTAAATTTGACTAAAAAATTGGTAAAATGTTACAGACTTCCAGTCCTCCTTAGTTTTTTTTCCCCCTTGGTATCTTCTTCCCCAGTATGTTTAATACTAAAATTTGCAGTGTAAATTGAAGTCGCTCGTTTTTTAACCCTGGCAAGGTTTATACCATGCAAAAGAAAAGTGGGGGTGAGGTGTAGCGAAAAACACCAAATATACAGAAAAGAAAACCTTTTACATCAAGACTGTGGGTTACAGCAAATAGACCAGCTCAGAACAAAATTAGGCAATGATGTGCTCTATATGTGCTCTATATGTGCTCCTGGTGGGCCACTGCAAGTAGCAGAGTGCTGAATTAGATGGACTCTGGTCTGATCCAGCAGGCTAGTTCTTATGTTCTTATTTGATAGTGTCTAATAACCCATAAAACTGACTGAAGTGCATAACATGCAGAATACATAAAAATGACACAAGAAGACAGAAGCGCACATATGCACACCAGCCAGCGAGCACAGGAAAGTTCTTGAAATATGACAAAACGTCTTCATCAGTAATGAGTTGTTCCAAGCTTGCCCATATAGGGTTGATAGAACTAAGCCAATAATTAATGTAAAGTGGCTTTATGATGTTTATCCAGGAAAAATTAGATGAGATAAGTAGCAATAATGTCTTCCAAAGCAATCAACAAGACGACATTATTGCTGCTTAGCCCACCTAAATTTCTCTGGGGTAACATCATACACTGTTTTGTCAGCAAACCAGGTGAACTTCAGAATTTTCAGCCTTTCCACTTACCTGAGACTTACCGGCTTCCATTCTGCACGTCAGAATGTTTCACACATCCTGCCTTGTGACCACAGTGCCAGGACTATCATATGTCCTCAATATTGCAAGGACTTTTTCATCCCAGCCAGTCTGGGATGAAGAAAGGGGGGAGCATTACACTTACAGGACTTACAGAATGCTTCACACATCCTGCCTTGTGACCACAGTGTCAGGACTATCATATGTCCTCAATATTGCAAGGACTTTTTCATCCCAGCCAGTCTGGGATGAAGAAAGGGGTGGGGGGAGCATTACACTTACAGGACTTTAGCAGGCTAGTTGTCTTGCATAGGAGATATTCCATCCCTGAGATATTTGATTCTTTCCCCTCCCCTCCCAACATGGTTCAGTCTTGCTTCTCAGCTGGTTTTCCTGTGTGTGGATGACAGGAGTCTGATTGTCAGATTGTAGTCTGATTGTTTTTTGTGAAGGACATCTTCTTTTCCAAAGCAGACTATGACCACATCTGTCTTTCATCATTACAGATAGACGCCTCATGCCTTACGTGGGAAGGACAACAATTTCAGGGCAAAGCAGCTATTGTTGAAAAACTTTCAGTAAGTACCTGCAGTATTAATAGCTTCACACTGTGCTTCTGTTCAACCCTAAAACAACTTGTGATTCCATGCAAGAGTTTCTAGTTTTAGTTTTGGTATTTCTGGGAAGGTGGTTGGGGGCAAATTCATTACAAGGTATGATGCATTGGTTGTGCTTCTAATTGCCATGGCTCAGACAACGTCTAGCAATCCTAACCATGTTTACTAAGAGAACAGTCCCATTTAAATCAATGGGATGTACACCTGTTTCTATCTGTATTGTAGCTGGGAAGGGCAGTGTACCGGGATGGTATTTCACAGTTCTGAATTCACAGTCCGCATTCTTTGCACATGCTGGGGTTGGGGCAGCAGGAAGGAAACAGTCATAGTCAGAATAGGCTGTGGTGGCGAACCTATGGCACTCCAGATGTTCATGGGCTACAATTCCCATCAGTTCCTGCCAGCATGGCCAATTGGCTGATGGGAATTGTAATCCATGAACATCTGGAGTGCCATAGGTTTGCCACCACGGGAATAGGGGGTAATTGTGAATTTCCAGCATTGTGGTTGACTAGATGACTCTTGAGATCTCTTTCAGCTCTATGTTTCTGTGCTGGTTTAAACAAAAGATAAGTCAGCAGTTGATGGATTTGGGTGGTGGAAAGTGTGGTCTAGTCACAGATGACTTATGGCAACTCTATAGGATTTTCAAAACAAAAGACAGAGCTGATTTGCCATTCCCTGTTTCTGCATAGCAGACCTGGACTCCCATCCAAGTACTAACCAGGACTAACCTTGTTTAGCATCCAAGATCTGATGAGGTCAGGCTAGTCTGGTCAATCCAGGTCATGTCAGATGGATTTTAGGGACTTAAATTTCCATGTCACATCATGCTTTCCAAAGTCAGTTGCTGCTGCTATGTATTTAAGCCTCAATCCAGCAATGTCAAAGCTCCTAAGCCCAGTTGAGTCCAATGGCTCTAATAGTGGTACATGGTGAAACCCAGCACACAGTTCATCAGCCGAATGTCTGGTACAAATGCTCTTAGTAATCTGATGTCTTGTCTGCACCATGTCTTGTCTGCACCATCTGCACCATTGTGATTCATAGTGTGCATCACTGGACATCATGCATCCCAGCATTTAACCTGTGCTTACATTCCTGTAGTTGAATAGTATTACTTTTTACCTTGAGCAGCTAAACATTTTTGTTGTTGTTTTTAAAATGTTAGTCTCTATGTTAGCTCAGGTCCTGCTATGTTTCTTGTTCCTGGGGGCTTCCTGCGCTTTCAGCCTCGGAGCCTGGCAAAGAGAATTATCAAGTCAAAAACGTTACCTGCGTCTGGAATGTGCATGTCTGTGTGACTGCCCTCTGCCCTTTTCCTGTTTGTGTTCCCTCCTTCATCTCCAGCCCTCTGGGAACTGATGTGTGTGTGTCGACTCACTTCGGTAGTGTGTAGGGGGAGGGTGGGTCTGACGTATTTTTCCTGGGAACTTATAGTCTGTTGTTTGTAAGAGTCTGACCAGTTCAGACAATAGAGCTATCCTCTATTCCTCTGCTTGTCATCAATAAAACAAGAAATCTACTTTTAAAAGTACTGATTCCTGTCTGAGCGACTCTGGGGCTCCTAATAACCAAATCTAGGTAGGAAAACTTGCAGCTTGCAGGTAGGAAAACTCTAGCTTTCAAACTGCAAATAAATAATTAGAAATGGTGCTTCTCTATTACTCAGTCTTATCTTCCCCTCTTCCCCTATTACAGAGCCTTCCTTTTCAGAAAATACAGCACAGCATCACAGCACAAGACCATCAGCCCACACCTGACAGCTGTATACTCAGTATGGTAGTTGGACAGCTTAAGGTAAATGTTTCTTCCACCTCTGAATCCTGTGAGTCGCTGTTTGGAACCCCCATGTGAATGTTGGGGCACATTGTTCTGGCTGTGCAAGTGTTTTCGGGTCATGTAGGTTGGCGGGTGTGGGAAGAGCCAAATCCCAGTTGAGAGGAGAATGGGAATTTGAGCGTGGCTTGGCCTCAGGTGATTTATTTGTGAACTGTTGTTGTCACGAATACAAACTGAATACTGTTGTTGTCACGAATACAAACTGAACTGTTATCACGAATACAAAAATAACATGAGATCCACCCCATTACAAAACCTCTAATAAAACCATTAACACAGTAAAAAACAGATCTTGCATCTAGACAATAACTGATAGGAGCAATAATGAACAAAATGCTGTAGTATTACCCTATGGCTTGTTCCTAATGTCTCCCTATAGGTGTCTGTTGCCAAGGATATATGCAGAAGTGTCTGTCCTTTGCATATACGCACTGGAACTCTCTCTTAACAGAATCCAGCCACAGCCGTGGTGCCCTGTGGCTTCTGATCATATATGTTCAGTAATGGTTTCTCTCCTGTTCTGCTCAGGC
The DNA here is from genome assembly GCF_021028975.2 of Sphaerodactylus townsendi. NCBI lineage: Eukaryota > Metazoa > Chordata > Lepidosauria > Squamata > Sphaerodactylidae > Sphaerodactylus > Sphaerodactylus townsendi. Next base: position 21,115,609 of record NC_059438.1, read on the forward strand.
AGATGATGACCAAATTTTAGGCTTCCATCAGACCTTTTTGTTGAAAAGCCTACAATGTGCCTGGGTGTGCACCAATGACGTCTTCAGGCTAGCCCTCCACAATGTTTAGCTTCGTCCACCTCCTACCTCTGATCTTCGCAGTCCTCACTCAGTAAGAAGCACTCCGCTTGCTGCTGTCACCGTGGTTGGTCCTGCAGTCTGAACAGCATGGCCATGGCTTGTGTGTTACATAAGCAAGGTTGTGGCTTTTGAAGCAAGCAGGTGGCATTGTGTTGCTGAGAATCTGAGAGGTTCTGTGCACAGTGAGCATTTGTGTTCTCTGTGCTTGAAACCTTTTGATCTTCAGCTAGTTTTGTGTATAGTAAACGTGTCTGCAATTTTTCTGTTAGTTCAGGGATCATACTGAGCCAAAGGTAGGTTAGATACAAACCATGGTCTGCATGTGCATGGAGTATTTCAAGTTGTAAGATAACTCCCTGCTTCAAGAAGCTTACCATTTAAGTTTTAACAGCACCAGGGAGGTAACAGAAAGGCATGCCCAGCAAACAAGATGTGAATGTAAGCAAATCCATTTTTACCAACCTGGGCCTTTACGTCATCTGGCTACGAGAATGAGTAGGTTAAGCCAGAGACTTTGCATAAAAAGACCTCTTGGAATATACAGCATGAACCAGTGGCTCCCTGCACCTTGATGTGGTTGCTAACAGGCTGGGAGAGGAACTGAAGTTGTGCGGTTGTATGAAATCCTTGCTTGTGTGTAAGGGCTTTACTTTTCAGGAATTACTACTGTATTGCCTCTTCCATGTGTCTGTACTTCTTACAGCATTCTAATTTGTTCCATTGTCTGAACAGAGAGGGATTCCACACAATATATGTCCATTTATGTGACAGTTTGGTGTAATGGTTAGTCTCAGACTTGGATCTGGGAACCTCATTACAGACAGCATGGTGTAGTGTTTAAGAGAAGGTGGACTCAAATCTGGAGAACCAGGTTTGATTCCCCACTCCTCCACCTGAGTGGCAGAGGCTTATCTGGTGAGCCAGATTTGCTTCTGCACTCCTACATTCCTGCTGGGTGACCTTGGGCTGGTCACAGTTCTTCAGAGCTCTCTCAGCCCCATCTGCCTCACAAAGTGCCTGTTGTGGGGAGAGGAAGGGAAAGGAGCTTGTAAGCCACCTTGAGTCTCCTTACAGAAGAGAAAGGTGGGGTATAAATTCAAACTCTTCTTCTAACTCTGCACTCCGCCATGGAAGCTCATTGGGTTAGTCATGTGCTCTCAGCAGGTAGCCTACCTCACAGGTTTGTTGCAAAGACTAATGGAGGAGAGGAGGACAATGTAAGCCCCTTTGGATCCCCATCAGGAACCAAAGTGGTATATAAATAATGTAAATAAATATATGTGTATGGTGACATACACATTCTATGGTGATAGAAAGGAATGTGACAGGTTTGTATGTTAAGAAGTTATGTCTGGGTCTGTATTTGCCTTGAGAGATTCAGATTCCTTGGAGCCAGAGCAGAAACTCTCCAGTCCAGGGTAAAATCATGTTTGACTGTGAAGGTAATCCAAAAGCCTTCTGAAGATCTGATCATAGTTTGCCTTCTGTTCTTTTCATAGACATAGTGTGTCCAGACACTAGGCTTGCGAGATTAATTTATCAACTATATATATTTTTATTGCATGAGGAACAACTATGGAAGTTGAATTGTAGGACAGTATATTTGTTTCTTCTTTTTTCTAGAATGAAGATGGTAGTAATTCTTTTCTTCTCTTTTGCCTTGGTGTGTCTTCAAGTAAAAGTGTTATCTTTAGATTGGTTGAGGCAAATTTTGTTGTAATGTAGTCAGAAAGGATGTTCGGCTTATGTTCTTGATGTCCTTTCTCAGCCCCCCCAAAATTGTTGAGCCTGTTCTAGCAGAAACACACATCCCCCCACCTCCCTCAAATACTTGGATGAATTTTAGTTTCCAGAGCCTTTTATCCTTTTGTACCTTATATGGCTTGTTCTCTTTGTCTGTGAGTAGATTTGTTTCAACAAGGCTACAAATGTGGCTTGTGGGAATAGAAGATTCTTATTTTGTAATTCATCAGCATTGGGAGGAAGTTTAGCTGACTTCTGCAAATGACAGCAAAACTTAAGTCTGTTTGGAACTAATTACCATTGGCCAAACCCAATACTGCTTCATCAGATGGCTTGTCCCAGATCAACAAACATTGTAACTTGCTGTCTTCCCTAAACAGAGACATTCTGTAATGTAGTTGAATTTGTTACACAGATGATGGAGAGCCCCATTTACAATTCTCATACACTGACTGGAACCCCTTGATAGAATATTTAGATAAAACCGGAAAAAATATTGACTAATGGTTTTGATGGTTCAGGATTGTTCATTAAGGTCCTATAGAGAAAAGTGATTTTTTATTAATGATGATAAAACTTAATTTCATTTTGATGCTTAAAGGCCTAGTGCTGAAAGTGTAGGGTTTAAGTGTTAATATTTGGTGTAGAAGAAACTGGAAATCTATATGAAATAAAAAATATAATTTGGTGAATTTCTATAATTGTGTATGTTTTGAACTTTGATGTTGAGACTGGGGAAAAAATACAATTTTTATCAACCAGAAGAGCAGTGTGACGACAGTATGCCCTGTACACCACCCCAACATGGAGAAACAGTGGCATGTAATATAGCCCCTTTAATTACCAGATTGCCTCTGATCATCTGCAGATATTTTTCCCACCTGCTAGGAGTGTTTTTTGATGCACTGGCATTCAACACTGGTGTGTTCCATCCCAGCTTAAGACACAAAACCCTGTGTCTGCACAATCTTGATATAGTTGTCATGAACAAGTTGTGTTTTAAAAATAAGACATTTGTTTCTTGGGTCCATAGTTATGATAAAGTTATTCCGATTTCTAATGATGTTACCACTTTCTTGGAACATGGGGCAGGTGCCATTTAGAACAGAGCGCAGAAGAGTTGCATGTGGTTCCCAAGCCACTAAATAATTATCACTGCTCTAGTACTCTCAGGTCTGTCCAGTAATTCTGCATCGGGATTGTAAAAGCATGTCAGAACATCAATTGTTCTTGATAAAGGATGTATGTTGGCAGGAAATTTCCTTTCTGGAATTTATCTACTGGGCACAGAGGTTCTAAAACTCTTTTCTTTCTCTTCACAGGCTGATGAAGATCCTATTATGGGATTTCACCAGATATTTTTATTAAAGAACTTCAATGATGCTTGGGTTTGCACCAATGACATGTTCAGGCTAGCATTGCACAACTTTGGTTGAGACGGCATCCCCGAGGCACCTGTCATTTTTCTTTTCTCCTCCTTACAGATATTAATCACACTTATGGAACATTCCAAATATCATACACAAACCTGCAACACAGCAGCGCGTGGACGAGTGAGCGAGATCTCTGCGACCTGCCCTCTGAAGAGTTTTATGTTGTGTCACTAGAAGAGTTCCTTGTGCATGATGTTTGGAAGTTTAGACTTAGCTGCATTTGACAAGGGAAATGTGTGTCTTACCAGCATGCCTCGGGAAGCATCCATAACGCAAAAAAAGGTTGTGGTTCTATACTGACAAGTTTCTCTAAATAACCCAAAGAAACAAAGAAAGGAGAGAAAAGAACAGCAGCCTGAATGCAGCTCAGATACTGGTTTTTTTTTTGTTCAGATGTTTCAGTGCTACATTATACAATAAAACCATGACATTTTCCTAATAGTTTAAATTGTTGGATATTCAGTCTCTAATTAGAGAGTTTCCTACTCTGAATACCTGTCTTGGGGACACATGGTTGAGCAAACCATTTGCAGCTCTTAAAACCTCCACAGGTGTGAGGAGCTACTTTTTCCCCATTTATTAAAGGCTTTAAATCTACATTAATTGTTGAAGAATTTGCTCCAGATATTGGGGAAAAAAGGATATCATTCCTCCCCCTGAAATCATCATAACCAAGATGCATGTTCTGTGCAAACTAGACAGTGATGCTAAATGGCAAAGTATTTTTTTCAGTCTATTTTACGGACTTAGATGAAAGACTATGCATAAAAATTACGCAGTTTGGAACATGTACTACTTTACGGACCTGTTTCTCAGCACTGAGCTCTTCAGATGCGGTGCATTCATACTAATTTATTTTATCTTGGTGCTCAAGTGTTGGGTCTGTATAGAACTTGGCATCTTAAATTGTTTACAGAGTTTTGCCCATCAAGGGATTTTGTTTGGAAATAAGCTCTAACAAGCCAGGGACATTGCTGACTACATCAGTGTGTTCCTTCCCATGGCTTGGCCTAAAATACTGTCTGCTTTGTATTTTTGCTGCAGCCGTCACATACCACTGGAAGACGCACTTCAGTAGGACGAATAGTGCCATATTTACAAAATGCTTAGCCATTTGGACAAGTGCACTTTCCCTTCTAAGGCTGATTTTCTGGGAGCAACAGAGGAAACGGGGTGGGCAGGGGGTTGAAGGTTTTTGAAATGGGCAGCAAGATGTAGAACTTAAGTGTGAGCTAAGCAGTCTCCACAGCCTCATGGTGGCCGGCGTACATATTCTAAACTTAAATGGAGCTGTTCTCAAGCTGTGTTAGGCACTTGAGTTGATGCTCCGTGTTTAGTTCCAAGTGCTGCTGAGGAACCACAAGAAATAGATCTGTCGTTTTTAATGGAGGGAAAACCTCCAATAGCGGGGTTTCTTAATCAAGCCAGCTCTGCCTGCTGCCCAGAAGTGGCAGCGGTCCATACCGGCTCAGTGTTAGTGAGCAAAGAATGTCTGAGCAACCCTAAGAGCTGGAAACAAACAGTTGTTTCTAAAGCCCCTGAAACTTCCATCTGCTTTCTTCCTTCCAACGTGACCCTAAGTCTTCATATCTGGTGGATTCTTTGCACAAATCCGGTGCTTCCATCTATGAGACATCTAGAGGATTGCTACCGGTTTGAAAAGGCAGCCATTTTGGGGGAAACACAGCTGATGTCCGTTGGTGTTGCTGCTTCATGGCAAGCGCATTAATGATAGCAACCTCATTTGAGCTGCAAAGCTCAGGCGAGCATCCATATCTTGGTGTGTTTGTACAGCTTTACTTTGAGAAGCCCCAGCAATATCCATGGCATGCCCCAAGTTTGCTTTGGATTGCTGCCTTGGAAACAGAGGGATGGGTAAAAATAGCTCTCCCTTCAAGTCGATGGGGAAAGTTTTTCAAGCGCCTGAAATATTGCAGATGGTTGTGATGGAGGTCCTCCCATCCTACCAAGTTTTGAGTTGGATGTTGCATCGGCCTTAGCAAGAACAGGGTTAATAGCCACAGGAAAACAAAATGCCTTAACGAAAAAAGGGGGGGGGGGATGATCCGTGATTGGGAACAGGGAAAAACATGGACAGCTGCTTTTATTTCTGCATCTGTAACAGCGATGACAATTTCTTCTGTAAATTGAATTTTACCTCTACATGTGCCTCCCAGTGCTAACTGCTGGTATTAAGGTCTTTTTATCCTGCCCCCCCAATAAAAAGACTGGAAATGGAATCATAGAGTTGGAAGCAGCCATACAGACCATTTAGTCCAACCCCCTGCTTAAAGCAGGATCAGCCTAAAGCAGTGGTGGCGAACCTTTGGCACTTCAGATGTTATGGACTACAATTCCCATCAGCCCCTGCCAGCATGACCAATTGGGGGCAGATGGGAATTGTAGTCCATAACATCTGGGGTGCCAAAGGTTCGCCACCACGGGCCTAAAGCATCCCTGACCAGTGTTCATCCAGCCACTATTTGAAGACAGCCAGTGAAGGGGAGCTCGCCACTTCCGTAGGCAGCCAAAGCCACTGTTGAAACTATTCTCACTGTAAAAATTTCCTAATATTCAGCTGGTACCTTTCCACCTGTGCTTAACCTGTTATTGTGAGTTCTACCCTCTGTTACCAACAGGGAAGGAGCAAGGTCATGTAGCCAAACTGAGAGAAAGAGCTTGGTCAGCCCAGATTGGAGGTTAGAGAATTCATCCAGCTTGCAACTTTCAGTAGGCAAAAAAATTTTTTTTAACCACTAATGTGTACCCTTGAGGCATTATAAACTACAACATGATGAAAGGATGTCTGATCTGGTATTGTCAGAAGGTGTGCTGATATAAACAAAGACTGTTAAATAGCTTGTTAAATAAATGGTGTGAATTCTTTGCTTGATCTGGTAGGGTAAAATGTAACCGAGCTTGAAGAACCTTCAAACCAAGTATACACACTTTGGGCCCCACCCCACACAGCCCAACCGCTTTGCCTTGAAGCTACCAGGTGTTTAGGTAACTTCCTGTCCTTACAATCCTAGACAAGAAGCAAATTTGGGGAATGCTTATTCAGCTCCTGTTGGGATTACCTGGGTTCAGGTTGGGATTACCTGGGTTCAAAGTTCATAGGCTGGCTGTAGAGTTTGGGATCCTTTTCCTGCTGGTTATGAAAAGGCATAGAACTTTATGTGTGATGAAACTTGGTTATCACTTCACGGCCTTTCTGCTGAATTCATATAGTTACAAGAGATGTATGTAATGCTTTACCGCGGAGAACTGTAGCTGGGAAGTAAAGCAAACATTTTTGGGGGGTGTAGCAATTGGATTATGAAACAGCATAATTTTGTCAAGCTCTCAAAATTACACAGTAGAGACTGGTCAGTATCTGTTCAGATACTGTTCAGTATTTACTGTGTAATTTTGGCATCTTAAGACTGTATCTGGTAAATGTATAAATAAAGATTCTGAACCATATTATTGGGGGTCAGTGGTAGAGCATCTGTTTGGCATGCAGAAGGCCCCAGGTTCAATCCCCGCCATCTCCAAGTAAAATGATCAGGTCATAGATGATGTGAAAGACCACTGCTTGGAACCTCAGAGAGCAGCTGTTGGTCTGATACTGATACTGACCTTGATATGGATGAATGGTCTAATTTAGTGTAAGGCAGCTTTATATTGTTGCTTTAAGCCCAAGCATGGAAACCTAAATAAAGCAAACAAAGAGGAAATTTTGGGTGTTGATGTGTTTTAGGGAAGTTATAAATGAGAAAATAGACTTTGTCTCTTTAAATTATTGGATGAGTCCTTCATGGTGTCCACTACTAGTTCATGCTGTTCCCTGTGACAAAAGGTGTTTGGAGGAGTACTGTATTCAACTATCACTACTATGATGGCGGTCTTTTTTTCCTATATCTTAAGTTTACGTGCTTCCTGGAAAGAAGAGTATGCTGTAGTAAGATAGCAAAACTTCACCCAGTCATCTCCACAATACATATGGTATACCTTCAGAATATGGTATCACATACCCACTGAAGGAAAATTCGATAGCTGATGTATGTCTACTGTTTATTAGAAACAGGAAGTTGTTCAGTTTCTTTTCTGATTTCAGCCTCGCCTATTTCAACAGAATGCTGTTGCTTTTAATTCTTTAGCTTCATTTCTGGGTTATGTATATTGTAAATGTAATATTTGGATACTTAATAGTGTAATAATTCATAATTGTGTAAGCATCCCATGCAGACTGCCTGAACCTGAGATTACAACGATTTGCAAGGGTTTCAAGACTGCTGAAGTAAGCAGATTTAAGTGAAGAGGGGAAGACTGAGGTTAAGAGGTGCTTTGTGTGTTGCAAAAGTCATAATTCTGGTCTGCTTCTGAGCCTGTACAAATGCAGCAGAACAATCCCTTTCTGTAGTATCACCATATCATTAGGAGGATGGGGACAATCTTTCTCCTATTCTTTGAGGTGCAGCAGAGATCCTGAATTTACCGTGTGGATATAAAACTCCTCTCAGCCTCTCAGTAGTTCACTCTGAAGGGCAACAGCTTTCTCTGTCGTCATGCAGGGGTCTCTATCTTACTGAGCAGTGGGAACATTCAGAGCATATTCTGTTTTACTTCCCTGAACAGTAGCATGGTATTAAACTCGTCTGACAAATACCAACTCTTGTAATAACAGTCAATGAGAAATGTTAAACAAGTAAATGAAGAAACTCTACTCAGATATTTTGTTTGTGTTCACTGCTGTGCAGCGATCCTGAAGAAGATGTGGTATTGGCTAGGACTGCAAAACAAAAAGCCTGACATCCCAGTTGTTGAACGAACATCTGGAAAAAGAATATACCTCCCTTTAAAAGTGTGACCTTGCATCTTTCCAGACCTAGGATTCACCTTTCTCATACATTGGCATCTAATCCCACTGAGGCGCAAGTACATGGTTGGGAATTCATGCAACAAAAGGAGAGTGGCTGAAGTATAATCTCGCCAGTAACAAAGCCAGAGTTGTGGGTAGCAGGGTGAGATAAGTAACACAAACATCACCAGAAGGTACATGTAATAAGGAACAACCCAAGTGTCAGAGCTATGGAAAAATACCCTTCTTTATTGAGTGACCTCACTGTTCTGCTGCTCTTCTGGAGGCCAAGCAATGTTAACTCATCAGGCAATCTCTGAGCCATAATGATTTTCAATCAGATGAGCGGCAAAGTGCATGCTGGTATTAAAAGCTCTCAGAGGGCCGGAATCTTGGCACAGAGAAACACTGATGGAGACAATGTAAGAGGTGCTCTGCTAGATCAGCTGGGTTGCCAACATGAGGCTGGCGACTGGCCGGAGACAGGATGGTTACCAATTCTGAGTTGACAAATTACTGGAGGTTTGGAAATGAAGTTTGGGGAGAGTGGAGTTTGGCAGGAAAGGGACCTTAACAGGATATATCTCCATAGACTCCGCCCTTCGAAACAGGCATTTTCCCCAGGATAATTGTTCTCTGTCGTCTGGAGACCAGTTGTAATTCCAGGAGATCTCCCAGCCCCTCCTGGAGGGTAGCGATCCAACTAGTTTAACTAACCCCGTTTTGCACCTGGTCAACCCGTTGCCCAGGATAGGCAGCAAACAGAGTGTTATCTCCGAAGCTGCTATTTAGAGGTTCCTTGTCGTCTTAGCCAGTGGCAATTGATGGCCTAGTACTTTATCAACCTAAATTACTATCGAAGATAATGCCCATCTCGTCCTATGCTGCAGTGCAAGTTAATAACTCGAGGGATTAATCTTCCATTTATGTGCCCAGTGGGCATCGCTAAGTTTATTTTTTGAACAGAAGCCACGTCCAACCCATCCCATATCCAGATCTTTAGGTTTTGCTGGCACTCTGCTTCCAAACAAAGCCACAAGGACCACCTGTTGGAGGAATCTCTCAGCTATCTAGCATCTTTTACAAGACCTGCCTTCCACGCTTCCTTGCCTTTATTTTTCGGCCCGAACGAACAGCAGCCCTTTTTTCAAAGTGCAAAACCTTCGCCCCGCTCCTCTTCCCCCCGTTATTTTCCAAGCTTTGGATTCCTCTAGGGAGGAAAGAGGAACGAGAGCAACGCAGCAGCGGTTTCCGCTGAGGACTACTATGGGAATGGACCGGAAACGGAAGTAGGGCGGCTCGTTGGGGCTGGGCCTGTCCGGGCGGCGGCCGCGCGGGTGGCGACGGAGGCGTCTTTGGTGGCGCGCCATGGCCTCCGCCAGCATGGACATCGAGGACGCGACTCAGCACCTCCGAGACATCCTGAAGCTGGACCGGCCGGGCGGTGAGAGACCAGCGGGCGGGCAGGGAGGGACCCTGCGGGGGCTCGGGAATGTTGCCTGCCGCCGGCCTCTTGCTCTGAGACCGGGGAGCCTTCTAAAACCGCGCTCCCTGCTTCCATCCTGGCACGCTGCCATGCACCAGAAGGGTGGGGCGTACCGTTGGCATGCATGGCAGCTCCGGGGGCGGCTGCTGCTGCTGCTGGAATGGCAATCCGGTTTACTTTGGAGTAAGCCCCCAGTTGCACCCCAAATAAACCTGCCAGGGCTGTTCGATTGCAGCCCTCCGCGATGTGTTTTTTTTTTGAGGGAGCCTCCCATTGGTCGTACGCAGCGGGGCTTATTCCCGAGGTGGCTTGTGCAGCGTCTGGTTGCGTAGGACGCGGTGATCTGTTGCATGCTTGTTTGGGACTAAGCTTCACTCATCTGTGTGTTACGAGTGAGCTTTCAGGAGGGGTAGGACATGATCAAACTGGGTGTGTGTGTGTGTGTCTCAGACTGGGTTCGAATCCCCGCAGTGCTCTTTCATCCAAAACTGTGAGGATAAGATTGAGGAAGGGGAGAAAAGTGCTTTGGACCCCCGATGGAGAGAAAAGCTAGAAACCCCAGCTGTGAGGTTTGGCTAAACCAATAAAAACACCTGGTTGATTAAAAGTAATTAAAAAAATTAAAAAGTACCTGGGTACATCCCACCTAGTACCATTGTGGATCGTTGGCTGTTACAGGGATGGCTTGTTCTTTGTACAGAGGGTGGGGAACGCAAACTCATTTATTGTGGGGGTTGGATATGACATCAGTTTGACGATCAGGTCAGTTCTTGCAGTGGGGGTGGCTGCCTCAGCTGGCCTCAGAAGGGCACTGGGGGATGGGCAGTGGGAGCATGGGGGGAATTCCTCAACTGGCTTACAGGCCTGATAATCCCCACTCAATGGGCAGATTTGGCCTCTTGGCTGCATGTTTGACATCCCTGATGTACGGTGTTGGTGTCTTCTCCCCCTCCCATTCTTTTTCTGTTTGGCCTGTTTATTTTGGCCCTGGCATTTTTTAAAGCAGTGGTTCTGCAGCAATTAAAGCTTTCGAGACAGACAGTGGTGCCATGTTTTATTGCAAACCCTAGAGCTTTTTGGAAGCCAAGCTGCTCTAAGCCGGGTCTGATTGACCAAGCTGGCATGGAGCCTGAGATTCAGCATGGCTTTCTAGTACTTCTCTGCAACTACCCTGTGGTTTAGTGCATCTTTGTTATGTTTTCTCTGTGTTTTTCTTTTATAGTCGTGTTCCTCCTTGTGTCAAACCCAGTCACCAGTCTCTGTACTTACATGTTATTTGTCAGGCTAAAAGAAGAGCTAAGTAGATCTAAATTAATTGTATTCCGTTCTTGCTTGTTAGTTTTGTCACTTCATCTAACCGCTGCCTTTCACTCAAATGATGATCCAAAGTGGCTTATGTTATTCTGTCCTAGGTTGGGTTGAGAGTGTGTGATTGACTCAGGGTCATCCAGCAAGCTTCTGTGTCAAAGTGGGTATTTGAACTGGGTTTCCAAGATCCTCATCCAGCATTCTAATTGCTACTCTGGCTTTCATTTTTTGTTGACCGCAAGTCTGTACAAAACCAGCTTTTATTTGCATAGGATTTCCCCCCCAAAAATGTAACCTTCTATTCCAAACAAAAATGTAACCTTCTATTCCACTTAAGTTTTCCACTTTTCCAGAGAGCCACTAATTTTGGTGGCGCTTGGTAGTCAACTGTTGCCTTATTATTAGCCAGCATTGAGGCTTGGCTTTCGTGCATCCTCATACACAGAAGCATGTATGTCTCTTTTGTTCCCACTGCCAACCTAGAAGTAGTGTGGTGTGCTCTTTATAGTGATCCCCTCCAGCCCATGACATTAAAGAAGCATGTTGGTGCAAGATGTTAGACAAGTACTACTGAGGTTCACTTTTTTCTGTGTTCTCGGTTGTTTCTTGAAAAAAATTGGGGTGGAGTATGTTTGTCACCACTGGCTACTTGATAACTAGTTTTATGGGACCCTCAACTGATGGTAGCACACAGATTTCTTCTCTGTCCTGTTCTTTGTTTTAGAGTGCCCTGCTTGGGTTTTAGGGCCTACCTAACATAACTAGGTGGGCACTAGGACCCAAGTGGAGCATTCTGAAACAAAGATGAAGTTACCTACTTAGTTCTTTTAGTTTAAAAGGGTATAGTAGTGGTATTTCTCAAGATAAACTCCAGCCGAACACCCCCGTCTCTGTTGTGCTTGGTTGGGAGGAGGTGCTGGTTGCTATTGGGTACACTGACATGTTTACCAGAACTTAAGCAAAGGCACTGCTGATAAGTCCCTCTCTCTAAATTTCTAATTCTTTCACCAGAGTTGTGGGAAGGAATTTCCTCATTTAAATCACTGGCTTAGAGAAAGTGAGGGTTGCTCGCAGTAGTGTTTTCTTCTAGGATTAATAAGGTGGGAGAGAGCGAGTATGTTATGGACATGAGCTCAGTTTGCACAGTTACTTGTGCAAGAAAGGAGGGAAAGCATTTTTCTATTTTTTCCTCTTTTCACAAAACCCTTGAGAAAAGAGAAAGTCGTTTGCAGCTGGGTTTTCGGTTCCTTCAGCAAGTAGGAATTTTATGTTTCAGCCCTGCCTGTCATCGCAAAACTTAGATAAACTGTGGTTTGTGATTGACCAGCAAACCACATTTAGAAACCACGCAGTAGTGACATAGGAGGTTAAGAGCTCGTGTATCTAATCTGGAGGAACCGGGTTTGATTCCCCACTCTGCCGCCTGAGCTGTGGAGGCTTATCTGGGGAATTCAGATTAGCCTGTACACTCCCACACACGCCAGCTGGGTGACCTTGGGCTAGTCACAGCTTCTTGGAGCACTCTCAGCCCCACCTACCTCACAAGGGCGTTTGTTGTGAGGGGGGAAGGGCAAGGAGATTGTAAGCCCCTTTGAGTCTCCTGCAGGAGAGAAAGGGGGGGATATAAATCCAAACTCTTCTTCTTCTTTCAAGTTTGCTGCAAGCCATCCTTCATGCTCACTGTGTTTTGACATGATATATGAATTGATAAGCTGTAGTTATGGTCATTGCTCTGACCTCAGACTGATGCACGAAGGAGGCAGGAATGACTTGATAGTGGGGATGGAATAGCAAAATGAATGCAGCTCCAAGCTGTGGTTTGCTCATTGAATGTTGGGAACTTCGAATCATGGTGTGGCCTGATATCTGAATTGCTACCCTATAGTCCTACAGCCAGTTAAGTAGAATAGATGGTGAAATCTCTGATAATTCAATTTTTCACTTCCTCCTTTGGTATCAGTGTAAGCAGGATCCAAATCGTAAGGATATTTATAGGTTGAGAAGACCGTGACTCATAGTGCGTGTCAATTGTGCTGCATTCTTTCTGGAAAACTAATTAAGAGTCCATGTTTGTATTGTAATGAAAACAGCACACAGTATTCAAAGTCTGGTCATTCTGATGTTTTGATGTTATTAGTAAAAAAGCTATTATGGTATAATAGATGGTGAGGATGTTGGACTAGAGTTACAGAAATTGGATTCAAATCCCTACTGATCCATGCAGCTCGCAAAGAAGTAGACAAAGGGAGAACCAGCTACATACATCAGCCTGAGCTCCTCAAGAGATGGGTGGGATGCTGTGGCTGGGATCTGAAGATGCCAGCCACAGGTGCAGGTGAAACGTCAGGAGAAAATGCTAGTGGAACACAGCCATACATCCCGGAAAAACCACACCTTAGTGCAGCGATTCCCAACTAGGGTTCCGTGGTACCCTGGGATGCCTTGAGCATGTGCCAGGGGTACCGTGGCAATGCTGCCGGCCCCCCTCACTTTTGCGGTGTCTCCCGCTGGCACCAGCAAGGATATTGAGCTGGCCCAGGGCCTGCCGCAAGGTCAGCAGCCACTTCCCCCCCACCCCCCGTGCTTCCCTTCACCCTGGGAGGGGAAGGTGGGGGGTGGCAAGCAGGGAAACTGGGAGGAGAAGGTGCGGGGAGGATGGCAGGGGTACCGTGAGATGTGAATAGTGAGGTCAAGGGTACCGTGACATCGAAAAGGTTAGAAAACACTGCCCTAGTGAGTCCGGCCATGAAAGCCTTTGACAATGCGATGGGTGGGATACTGATGTTCAGGTCATGTGGGCACGATCTTAATTCTGAATGTTGTTCCTTCTCTAGGGCTTCACCACTTCTTCAGTAAACAAGAGGGCATGACACTGTCACAGGCAGAGAGAAAAACGCTTTTCTTGTGCCTCACACATAGAGCCTCTATTTCTCCTAGATGAGATTGTTCCACCCCTTGTTAGCCTCTTGTCACGTTGAGGCTAGCAGATAAGAGGGATAGACTCTGATCTGGTAAACTAGGTTTGTTTTCTGCACTCCTCCACAAGAAGCCTGCTGGGTGACCTTTGGCTAGTCACAGTTCTCTCAGAACTCTGTCAGCCCCGCCTACCTCACAAGGTGTCTGTTGTGGGGAGAGGAAGGAATTGCGAGCCACTTTAAGACTCATTTAGGTAGAGAAAAAAACGGGGTATCAAAACCAAACTTTTTTCTTCTTGAACAGTGGATCACCGAAGGGAGCCCCTCCAAGCTCAAAAAGAGACGCAGCCACTTTCTAACTCTAAAGTGAACATTCTTGGTTCTTTTTCACCCCCAGGTTCAGTGAATGAAAGCCAGAGACCACCCAGTTCATATAATGGAGACCTAAATGGTTTGCTGGTGCCAGATTCCATAGCAGGTGGAGATGGAGCATCTTTAGTCAAGCCAGTGCCTCAGACAGTTCCCTTGGGAACACTGCAAGAAAAGCAAGTCATGTAGGTATCTTTGTTGGGGATTGCGGGGATGTGACAGCCCAAGGAATTAGTGAAGAACAAAGTTGTATGTGGCACACCCACATTGAAAGGCTTAAGCTAACAAACTCCTGTTTGGAGTCTTCTGTGAGCACAGCCCTTTCAGCCATCGCTAGCAAAAGCAGTTCATTGCTTACACATTTGAACTTTTTTATTTCTCTCTCTCTCTCTCTCTCTCTCTCTCCACCTCACCCCAAACCCCCCTTTCAGCTGCCTTTCTGGCGACGACAGTTCCACCTGTATGGTGATCACAGCTAAAGATATTGAGATTGTTGCCAGCAGCGACTCCAGCATCACCAGCAAAGCCAGAGGGAGCAACAAGGTAAAGGAGGGAAAATTGAAGGGTAAATTGGAGGTCTGCAGTGGAAGGGGTGGAATTGGGGAAAACCTTTTCTGGATCCAACCCACTATTCCATCTCATGGGATTGTTGAAGCTGTGGGAGGCATTTGGTAGGCTGCAAATGGCCCTGACCCAGATGGCTGGTCCCGTCTCATCAAATCTTGAAATCTAAGAGGCAGGCAATGACAAACCAGCTCAGTTTTTCTCTTGAAAACCCAGTGGGGTGGCCATAAGTCAGCTGCAACTTGATGACTGTTGCTGGGACTTGTTGACAATCTATATTTCAGTTGCTGTTTGTTTCCCCTCTTCCCCAGGTAAAAATCCAGCCAGTAGCCAGGTATGATTGGGAGCAGAAATATTACTATGGCAACCTGATTGCTGTGTCAAATGCCTACCTGGCATATGCCATTAGAGGTGAGAGTCCTGTCTTTCCGTAACAAGAATTGTGTGGTTTGGGGCTGACATCTTAAACAGTCATTTTAACTGTCCTGTGTTGAACAACTCTCTCCTCTTGCTTTGTGTCTCCCGTGTATGGAAGCTGCTCACCTGACCCCATTGGCTGACCTCTTCCTTGTTCCTCTTTGACAGTTGCCAGCAATGGCTCTGCTATGGTGCGGGTCCTGAGTGTCAGCACAGCCGAGCGGACCCTGCTGAAAGGCTTCACGGGTGGCATAGCAGACCTGGCTTTTGCCCACCTTAACTCCAACCAGCTGGCCTGCCTGGATGAAGCTGGCAACCTCTTTGTGTGGTGCTTGGCCATGGAGAGCGGGAAAATCCAGTATCTTTGTCTGTTGGACTTTGTGGCGGAGATAGCTGTGGTGTTAGTGGTCACGTGGATGGTTTTGTGGGTGCATTTTATCAGACTAGATGACTCTGTGATGCATTCAGGATCTGGGCATTGTTGTGTTTTCATATGATGTTGCTTGTAAAAAGTCAGTAAGCAATTTTTCAAATCTTTATAACTCAAAGAGAGATCCTCTGGTATTCTGGTCCTCATGTTAGGGGTTTGGCCCGTTATAGTGCTGCCTTGGTTTTGGCTTCTTCTTAACTGTACTCTTGTTCATCTGAGTTACTTCTCTACAATTTGGGCCTCTCTAGAAATAAAAAAAAATGTCAACACATAGCACCAGCGTTAGAAATCTGGCTATGCGCCAATAAACAAAAAGTGCATGTGGCAACCAGCCAGACAGCTATATGCTAAAACTTGCATGTGGTTTTTTAAATGTTTTGGGTGCTAGAAAAAGAAAAGGGGGAAATGTGACCCAGTCTCGGGTACAAAGATGTTCAGAAGCTTGTTATAAGATTGGAGTGAGTAAGGGTGGAGATCAGGAGTGTCTTTTCCTCCATCTCTGCTGAAAGGCAGATGTTTTGTGAAATGGGAAGGCAGCTTCTAGATTAAGGTTACAGAGTTAGTGTCTGTGAACCTTTGATGAGGGTTCACCTGGGTCTTGGCTGGACTGGCATAAGAGAAAGCCACTACAAGCTTTTTGCATTTATTTTGGATTACACCAGAGGTCTACTTCAAAAGTCGCTTTCTCTATTTCAATGAATGTTTTAAAGGCTGTATAAAGCCGGGCAGTCTGTTCCTGTTCCTCAACTTGGCGATCAGAGAGGAGATCTGGGTGAACATCAAGCGACCTGATGGGACTCCTCTGAACAGCTTCCGGAGGATCATATGGTGTCCTTTCATCCCAGATGAGAATGACGAGGCTTGTGAGGAAGGCAGCCAGACTCTGGCCCTGTTGCACGAGGACAGGGTGAGAAGATCTGTGAAGGGAAGTCTCTTGTTAGGACCCTAATGAGCCCAATAGTGATTGAAAGCATTTGCAGTCATTGCTGGTTGACTAGCGAAAACTACAGGAAAGATAGGAATGCTTTTTTGAAGGCTGAATGAATCATCCTGGCGAGGAATGAGGCAGCAGGTGTAGGAGGGCAAGTGTGGAGCATCTCCTTGGCATACGGAAGGTCCCAGGTTCAATCCTTGGCATATCCAGTTAAGAATCCGTTTGTAGGATAAGTGTAAAACCTCTACCCAAGACTCTGGAGAGCCACTGCCAGTCTGAGTAGACAATCCTGACCTTGGTGGACCAAAGGTCTGATTCAGTGCAAGGCATGTATTTCTGTGGAAGCCTTGACTATCTCCCCAAACCCCATTTTTGTTCCTCCCCCCACCCCCAATCTGTGCTTAAAGAAATTTGTCAGAAAGGAAAAAGGGAAGGGAAAGGAATGTGTAGCATAGTAATGAGCTGGTTCCCTTGTGCCAGCGTGGTGTAGTGGTTAAGAGCAGGTGCACTCTAATCTGGACAACCGGGTTTGATTCCCTGCTCTGTCACTTGAACTGTGGAGGCTTATCTGTTGAACCAGATTAGCTTGTGCACTCCAACACACGCCAGCTGGGTGACCTTGGGCTAGTCATAGTTCTTCAGAGCTCTCTCAGCCCCACCTACCTCACAGGGTGTTTGTTGTGAGGCGGGAAGGACAGGGAGTTTGTAAGCCCCTTTGAGTCTCCTTACAGGAGAGAAAGGGGGATATAAATCCAAACTCTTCTTCTATATCTGGATGAATGATAACTCTGAGGAATTAGTGTAGAGTATGGAGGACCTTCTGTACAAAGTAAGCTGCCAATTGGGCTGGTCACTCTTTGCTTTGATGTGCAGTCAGCATCTTAACATCTCTTCCATTTTGCAGGCAGAGGTTTGGGACCTCGATATAATCCGAAGCAATCACAGTTCATGGCCAGTGGAAGTGACCGGCATCAAAGAGGGCTTCATTGTTGTGAAAGGACACAGCACGGTACCTGTTCTGCTTCTAACTCCTTTCAGGGGCAGGTGGTCCCATTTTACCTTTTCAAAGCTGGGTGCTGAAACAACTTGTTTCCTCTGAAGTTTAATTAATTCCTTAGCACCCACATGCACTAACACTCGCTCACACAGAGACTTTAGAGCTCCAAAGAAACATCTGGCTCTGTCAACTCAGCTGAAAACACTGGGATTTTTTTTGGTGGCAAGAGCAGGTACTATCGGGAGCAGACCTGCAGTCAGAACAAGCAGAGAAAAGAAATGTGTGTTTCCTGTCTCATGTAGCAGCAAAGCTGACCCACGGTACTCTAGGATTCGTTGTGAGAGAAGTGCCAAAAGCACAGGGCAGTTACCAGCGTGTTCCAACTTTATGTAGAATATGGATCCACCTTTTTATTCCTCTATCAATTAGCTACATCACATCTCACTGCAGCTGAATTGCTGTGGGTTTTTTAAAGGGTTTGTTTGTTTGCTGGGTTGAAGCCTGACTCTACTGGCTTTTCTGGTCTTCCCCTTTCTAGCGCCTGAGTGAAGGAGCCCTTTCCCCTGATGGAACAGTCTTGGCTACAGCAAGCCACGATGGATATGTCAAATTCTGGCAGATCTACATAGAAGGGCAAGATGAACCAAGGTACCTTCAAAAGCAGAGAGGAGGATGGGACATACTTAGGAACGAGCGGGCTTGCAGTTTTCCTGGGGTGGTGGGTCATCTCCTCTGCACTCAGGAAGGGGCAAGCTCGTAGGTGACTGTTTCCCCTGATTTCCCACCTAGGTGCCTTCACGAGTGGAAGCCCCACGATGGCCGGCCCCTCTCCTGTTTGCTGTTCTGCGACAATCACAAAAAACAAGACCCAGAGTAAGATGTGGTTTTAATTTGTGGAAAATGTCACTCCATTCTTGCAGAAAGGCAAGACAAAAGGCCTTCAAGGGCAAATAACTGTGGAAGAAAATGCTGGTGAGCCAAGCCTATCTCACTCCTGTAGCACAGGCAGCCTGAACAGAGGTATTTTTGGATGGCATTGATAGAAAGCTGTTACAGCTCTCATGCATTGTGTGTCCCCTTGGGTCTTGCCTCCAAGTACAGAGCGTGTGTGAGTTTGGAGATGAGTCATAACACCAGGATTTTTATAAAACTGCAGGATGTTTTTTTCAAGTTGGGGGTGGGGATCAGACGCACGTGTTTCCGAAGCAGGACCGCTGGCAATCCCGCCCCGTGTAGGATGTGGAAAGGGGGACAGTGGCTGAACCCTGTGCCGGCCTCGGTCCTCAGTAGGGCTGGTGCACAGCCTGCTTTGTCCTGTTGTCCATTCTTTGGAATATGCAGGTAAACAGCCTGTGAATACACACCAGCAGGGGGACTCCTTTATGAGCTGGGCTCAGTGGAAGAAGAGTTTGAATTTATACACACACTCACCTGCACATGCCCTGGCTTTCTCTCCTGTAAGGAGACTCAAAAGGGGCTTACAATCTCCTTTCCCTTCCCCTCCCCACACAACAGATACCCTGTGAGGTGAATGGGGCTGAGAGAGCTCCGTAGAGCTGTGACTAGCGCAAGGTCACCCAGCTGGCCTGTGTTGGGAGTTCACAGGCTAATCTAGTTCCTCAGATATGCCTCCGCAGCTCAAGTGGCAGAGTGGGGAATCAAACCCGGTTCTCCAGATTAGAATGCACCTGCTGTTAACCACTACGCCACCGCTGCTTTGTATGCAGATATTCCCCAGTTGAGAAGCCCCAGCTTCTCAAAAGGACCAGGAAGTAGGTTATACGAAAGACCTCAGCCTGAGACCCTGGGAAGTGACTGCTACTCTGAGTAGACATCGTTGACCTTGAGGGACCAATAGTCTGATTCAGTAGAAGGCAGCTTCATGTATGTTATGCTTACCACCAAGAATCCTGCAGTACTTTAGACTGAACAAACCAAGCCAACCACATTTTCCTATGCGGCATTTAGGAAATATCAAGGAGACCTAGCCTGCATGGATAAGAGTGAGAGATTTAGTTGCTTGCTATGTTATACGGAATTTGTACTGTGTTTTATTACATACTGGTGCTAAAGTCAATATTAAATTAAAATAAAATGGGCTCAAGAAGGGGGGAGGGCGGCAGACTCCCACCCCCTCTGACCCAGGAGAGCAGCCCATATTGTTTAGGCCAGGGGAGGTGCCTGGGTTTGGGGGAGGTGAGTGGGGATGGGATGGAATGTCGTGAGTCCTGCACACCCATTGGCTGGGGGTTTGTCTTTGGACATTCCATCCCGTAGGCAATTACATATAAGGATGTGGACCACCTTGAACCTGGCTTTGGCTGGGAAAGGACAGGAAAGCAAGCCCAATATACATATTTTTTGAAAAGAGGACAGAGGGAATAGAATCTAGAGGTCTAGAATCGCAGTATGCAGTATGAAAGTCCGTGTTCTCAGGAAAGCTAAGCAAAAGAGCCTGTATCTGGCTGTTGATGGTTCCTTCTTGTCTCTTCAGAGTTCCTTTCTGGAGGTTTCTTATCACAGGAGCAGATCAGAACCGGGAGCTGAAAATGTGGTGCACAGTATCCTGGACCTGTCTGCAGACTGTCCGGTGAGTTCTGATATGAGCCCTTTCTAGCAATGAGCAATATTTTACATCTTAATAAATGGTTTTTAAAACACACGTACACATTATGGTTTGGTAACATAAGCACTTATTTTAATAGTGTTAATTAAAATAAATTTGAACTTGTCGGCCTGCCTATAGGTAACTGTCCTTCCCAATTTCTCACTATGCCAATTGCAGATTTTCCCCAGATATTTTCAGCTCCATGAGTGTCCTTCCTAGCCTCAAGGCCTGTCTGGACCTCTCAGCCGAGTACCTGATCTTGAGCGACGTGCAGCGAAAGGTAGGCGTTCACGGCTGTGTGGCAGAAGCGGCCAGGAGCTAAGATAACCTACTGTATAGCTATTGCATCAGGCTAATCTGAAATGTGCAGAGCCACTCAGCTAAGGCAAAGGAAGTGTTAGTTCAGTTCTATGTGGACTATAACAGCTGCTCTGGGTGCAACTGCTGAACGATCCCACTTAAAAAAAAAAGGTGTTTGACCCCCATTCTCATTTTAGTGCCCCCAGCCATGCTACCTAATAAACTGAGGGGAGGGGGGTCTGTCCTGCTTGCTTTTCTGTTTTGCCCAACTCTTCTCCTATCACAAGATACAGCTCTGTGCACACTCTTGCTATGGAGGTACTCTGCTGTGGCTGACGCTGCTACATGGGTATCTTTCTGCCTCCCTCCAGCAGTGGCGTAGTGGTTAAGAGCAGGTCTACTCTAATCTGGAGGAACCGGGTTTGATTCCCTGCTCTGCCGCTTGAGCTGTGGAGGCCTATCTGGGGAATTCAGATTAGCCTGTGCACTCCCACACATGCCAGCTGGGTGACCTTGGGCTAGTCACAGTTCTTCTGAGCTCTCTCAGCCCCACCTACCTCACAGGGTGTTTGTTGTGAGGGGGGAAGGGAAAGGAGTTTGTAAGTCCCTTTGAGTCTTCTTGCAGGAGAGAAAGGGGGGATATAAGTCCAACTCTTCTTCTTCCTCCTTCCAGGTGTTGTACGTAATGGAGCTGGTGCAGAACCAAGAGGAGGGGAAAGCCTATTTCAGCTCCATTTCAGAATTCCTGTTGACTCACCCAGTCCTGAGCTTTGGCATCCAGGTGGTCAGTCGCTGCCGCCTGAGACACACGGAGGTCCTTCCCGCTGAAGAGGAGAGCGATAACCTGGCAGCAGGTGAGCGGATGGACAGTGTCCTTGAGAAGAAGCAGAGCTGGCAGGGACTGATGGGAATCGTAGTCCATGAACATCTGGAGGGCCAGAGTTGGACACCCTTGTGCTAAATGAAGAAACAAGTTCATCTTTCTCAGTTTTCTTTTAATTTATCTTTATTTAAGAAATGCATTAGCTGTATCTGACCTTTAAAAAAAATCTGTAGCGTTTTACCGTAAAATAAAATGCAAGGTATATTTAAAAAGCATTAAAACCAAGGAAACCAAAACTTTTCTTTTTCTTTGCTATTCTTCCTCCCTCCCCCAGAAGGCAGTCAGGGGACCGGAACCGTAGAATCCGCCGCCGGGGTGCTGATTAAGCTCTTCTGTGTCCACACCAAGTGAGTATTTTCTTTCTTGGGCCAGCAAGGGTCATATGCACACTTTTCCTTGTATTTCGTCTCAGGTAGTCAGGAAGAAGAAACAATGTGATAGATAATTACATCCCCTGCTCCCTTGAGTGCATGGGTTTCCTCAAAGCAGGCAGAGGTTTTGCTTTCTCCTTCTCAGCCTGCAGTCCTGAACTGGGGACCAAGGATTATCCCAGGGAGCATCGCTATTCATTTATTGAACCTAACAAACCATAACTCTGCATTCGGAATTAAATTACAGCTGTACAGATACGTGCACATTTTGTTTCGGATCAATTAGGGTTTTACAGACCAGAAATTATTTTTCATGCTGCAGCACAATCACTTCCGCAGAATGTATTGTCTGCTATAGTGGGGGGTTGTTATTTTTTGCATGCCCCCCACTACTTTCCTGCATGTGCCTTCCTTAACTCACAAGCTCAGTCTGAATCCTGCTTTGACTTAAGAGCCCAGTAGTCGGGCATGTTTTCTGGTTCCTTTGCTGGTGGGGTTACCTGAGGTCGGCAGTGGGTTGGATGCAGCCACACCCTTCTGTTCAGTGAGGAGTTTGCCCCTGGAGCAAGTCTCCCAATTAGCGGAAGAAAGTTGTACACCCAGTGACTGTCCCTTCCGGTGACTCACTTTTTCTTAATTTTTTTTAAAAATTAATTTATATACTGCCTTCCCCCAAAAGGCTCAGGGTGGTGCACAACAATATAATAAGAACGCCAATAATCATAACATCATACAACAAACATCAATAACATAAAATCAATAACATAACATCATAAACATCATAAGCATAACATCATAAACATAGCATCATAAACATAACATTATAAACAGCAATCAGGTGACTACTGCAAAAACGTATTGTCGAAGGCTTTCACGGCCGGAATCACTTGGGTGCTGTGTGGTTTCCGGGCTGTATGGCCGTGTTCTAGCAACATTCTCTCCTGACGTTTCGCCTGCATCTGTGACTGGCATCTGAAGATGATCCTCTGAAGATGCCAGCCACAGATGCAGGCGCAACGTCAGGAGAGAATGTTGCTAGAACACGGCCATACAGCCCGGAAACCACACAGCACCCTACTGCAAAAACCTCTCCTTTTAGATTACATGTGCAGGTTATCATATTTACTACATTGCTGTATTGTTTCCTGATATGTTGCTACTGATGTTTGTTGTTTATAATGTTACTTTTATTGTTGCTCATAATGCTATGTTTTATAATGCTATATTATTGTTGGTTGTGGAGGGTTTTCCGGGCTGTGCATTATGAGCAACAGTGAACATAGCATTATAAACAACAAACATCAGTAGCAACATATAAGAATAAAACAATACAGAAATGTAGTAAACGTAATAACCCGTATGTGTAATCTAAAAGGAAAGGTTTTTGCAGTAGCCGCCTTTGCAGGAAAGCACTGGAGGCCTTCCTGAGTTCCCCAATGGGAAGAATGTTTAACTTGGAGCACATTCAAAGAGCAGACTGTCTCATATAGGGAAAAAGAGTGGATTTGAAATCCAGTACCTTCTTGTGCTTGTAACACAGTCTCGGCATTGCACTTGCTAGGGTGGGCCAGGCTGTGGCTCTTGTAGGCAAGGTTTGCAAACCCAAAGCTCTGTGTCTGGATGTTGCAGGGCCCTTCAGGATGTGCAGATCAGATTTCAGCCTCTCCACAGCCCAGACACGGCGGCTCCAATCCCTCCCCACGGTTCCCATGAAGATTTTGGTAAGTGTCCTTTTCATCCAAGGGCTCTCTGTGGAGGTCAATGGGGGTCAATACTTGTAATTATTCAGATTATTATTCCCCCGCTGATGAGATATCCAGCCCTGGCTCCAGCCTGGTGGAACAAGCTACCAAGTGACGTCAGAGCCCTGTGGGAGCTGTCATAATTCTGCAGGGCCTGCAAGACGTGGCTGTTCCACCAGGCCTTTCCCATTTAGCCAGGCAGATTGAATGAAGTTAAGGTCACTTCCTTTTGGCCTTGGGGGAGGAGATGGTGGAGAGGATTATCTATTATCTATTGCCATCTGTTTTTATCATCTGTTTGGCACTGAAGTGCCACTGTTTTAATATTTGTGTTGTTATTTATATTTTAAAGGGTTTTGCTATTGTATGATGATTTTATGTTGTAGCCCGCCCTGAGCCTTGTGGGGATAGGGCGGGAAATGGATGGATGAATGAATGAATGAATGCATTTTAAAAGACTAATGTACAAATGAAACATGAAGCTTATCAGTTGGGACTTATGAATAGGTCTTTGGAAAGAAAACATAGAACTTTGTATATATGACAACATTGGCCAGAATACTAGATGCGCAGAAATAGAAAACTTCAGCTATACCTACAATTGAACACTCGTGGCTGATGGTATTGGAGCTGACCATGATGGCCAAGTTAGCTTGGTTACTTAAAGAAAAGAACTGAATTAATGGACAATTGGAAACCCTTGATTGGACATTTAGACACAAAAAAAAATTGATGACAAGTGGTTTTTAAGGACTGTTCAGATAAGAACCAATAGAGAAAAGTGAGACTTTTTAATAGTAACAGTGCGAAAAAAATTAATTTCATCTAGTTGCTAAACAACCAAGTGCTAAAACATTTGTTTTAAGGGTAAATGGTGTAGAAAAACCAGGGTGTCTTTATAAAATAAGTACCTGGTGAATTTTTATTTTCAGTTCAGTAGCCTTTTCCCCCCTGGAGCAAACTACTGATAATCTGCATTGTGGTTTCTGAAGCATTTCCAGATCACTTGGCCGACTTGGGCACGGAAGGGCTGGGATCCGAGAAGGGGTCCACGCACGGCTCGCAGCCTGACGTACGCCGCATTTCGGAACTGTCGGTACCAGTGGACTTCCTCTCCCCGTCGAGCGATATGAAGCCCAAGCTGATGACTCCTGATGCATTCATGACTCCCAGTACATCTTTGCAACAGGTAGCAGGGCAAAATCTACTGGGAAAGTTGGTAACGTTTTAGGTTCTACTTAAATAGCAATTCTCTTGTTCTCATTGTTTCTTGAGGAGTGGGACCAGTTGGATCTCTGTCCTACTGAATGGGGAGCTCTTCCTTGCTACATCATTGGAATGGGCAGAACTCCTTCTAAGATGCCTGTGGTTCCCATTGCCAAAAAACTGCAGAGTTGTTGTCATGTCCTATACAGACCCTACCATTTTAGAAAGACGAAGAGTGAATGACACCATTGCTCTTGCTGTCCTAATAGATTCCAGATGGAAACTCAGGGTAGAGAAGCTTGCTTGAAGCAGGTGAAGGGTTTTGCATGCTGTAGTTTTTATCACGCTTTCTGCTGCTCTGCAGAAAAGTGAATTGTCACAGCTTTGAAGGCATTTAATATAATAAATAAGGATTGTCCAGATACAGCTGACTTATGTTGACCCCTCATGGAAGTTGAACAGAGGTGGTTTGCCATTGCCTTCCTCTGCATAGCAGCCTTGGTCTTTTATATTAGAAGCTCAGTGTGTACTATTACAACGTTGAGAGGGTGGTTTAGGAGGTATTTGCAGACAAATTGAATGCATTTGTGCCTAATGCAGAAGGTGTTGCCAAAGCATCGGGGGGTGGGGGGAGGAAGTGGCCACCTTTTCCTTTGAAAGTAAAGATGTCAGTGGTTATTTAGATCTGTTTCTGGGCTGATTAGAACTCCCAGCTCCTCTGTAAGGCGGGGAGCAGAAGCCGAAAGAAAGAAACTTGTTAGTCATATTTTCAGAAAGTTGGAGAAAACTGTTAGATGATGCTCTTGTTATTCATTTATGTAGTACAAATGGAAAGTTCAGCAGCAGCCTTCTCATTAGCAAGCAGTACTCTGCGTATGTTATGGTAGCGCGGCCCATTTGCTGAGTTCTGTACCAACACATTGAACTGTCTGTGCCAGATCACAGTGTCGCCTGGAAGCAGCATCAGTTCCCTCACGGCCGTCACCTCCATGAGCACTTCAGTCAATGAACCGTCCATTTCCAGGTAAGTCCTGGACAAGGATGTCTCCTCCAACTGCCAACTGCTTGCCAGTCCTAAAGGTTACATTTTTAGTTATGCATCTTGCAGCCTCATCTGGGTGGGGTGAGGGTGGGGCCGAATCTATGGCCTGCCCCCCGGCGCTGGGATATGGCATCTGCCGCTGTGCTGAAGTCCCAGTGCCCTTCCTGCCACCAACATGGTTGGGGTGTGGCCAGGGGAGGAGCCGACAAACATTCTGGCCCTGTTCCAGAGAAGATGCAGAAGCGTCATTTATTTCTCCAGGATGGTTCTCCAAAAAGTTCTCCATGGGAACCTCTAGCTTCCTGGATGAGCAAGGCTGAAAAGTCAATATGAAGGCAAGAAGCAGATTAGGAGACATTGGAAGGGGATCCTTGCGGGGGTGATGTGGTTGAATCACAGATGTAACTTGGATTTAGAAAAGTGCAGAGATTGATTACTTCTTTGACAGCTCTGGATTACTAAAGGATCATCCTTCTGCAGAGGGTCACCATCCTGTTCTCAGTTCTTTGGCAGCTGGTCTTTTCACCCATGCAGTTTCTCTGAAGGAAAGTGCTTTCCTGAGGATGCCTCTTGCAGGACAGTTAAGCAAGCAGAAGATGCTTCCTTCACCATGTTACACTAGGGTTCCCTGTCCTTGGGTTACTTTACTTGGAGGTTAGGCAAGCCTAACGTCTTGGCCTCTCTGCATGACTCTGTTCTTGACCTCTGCAGGGCAGTCGAAGAAGTATCCTTGAGCCCAAAGTTGCAGCTTGACACCAGCCTCACGCTGAGCAGCAGCACCGGAAGCCTGCAGAC
Source organism: Sphaerodactylus townsendi (assembly GCF_021028975.2). NCBI lineage: Eukaryota > Metazoa > Chordata > Lepidosauria > Squamata > Sphaerodactylidae > Sphaerodactylus > Sphaerodactylus townsendi. The sequence continues at coordinate 21,142,115 of NC_059438.1, forward strand.
GAGTCCAAGGAACCATTCGGTCCTCCTCCCCGGTCTGTCTGACAAACTGACCCCAAAGGCCCCAGTCCCGGTAAAGCTTGGCTCTCTTTGAGGTCATGGTTAGTCTAGGAGTGATGGCATCTCTCTCTGCAGCATCTCTGTGACCCCAGCTCATACCTCAGACGCTGGAGATTTTTGGTCTCCAGCATCTGATTCCTCCCTATTTATTTATTGACCTATGGATCCTCAAAATTGATTCATAGTGGGGTGCATCCCACAGATCCATTCTGTTAAGCTAGAGTGGTACAGTGGTTGAGAGACTGGATTTTAATCTGTAGAATCAGGTTTGATTCCCCATTCCTCCACATGAAGCTCACTGGGTGACCTTGGGCCAGTCACAGTTTTCTCAGAAATCTCTGTCCCACCTGCCTCACAAGATGCCTGTTGAGGGGTGGGGAATGGAAAGTGAAAGCTTTGAGACTCTTTACTGTTGAGAAAAGCAAGGTATAAAAACCAACTCTTCTCCTCCTCCCTCCCTCTCCTTTTTCCTCCTCCCATCATCCTGGTGGTGGGCAAGAAACCTTCCCCTGACTGTATTATAAGGAAGCACTGCTATTGTGGAATAAGCCTGGGGGATCAGTACAACTTCTTCACACATACTCAGAACAATATTTTATTGGCCTCCTCCATTTCCAACGCCTTTAGCCCTCAATGTAGGGCATGACTCTGCTGCGGACCATCCTGCTCCCTACTATTTCGGGGAGATCTGTGGGATTGTATGGCTCTGGTACAACAGTCAATAGTCCAGACTCTAGAGAAGTTCAGTAGTCTTTATTGTGCTTTCTCAGTGGCCATTACTGCCTGGAAGGGAGTGAGGAGGCCTGCTTCACTATGTTGCAGAGCACAGCGATTGAGACAGAAAGGCCTGTTAACATGAGGCAGATAACAGCAGGCCCAAGTGTGACCTTGGCTCTGGCTGGCCGATGCAAGGCAAGGCAGAAGCCGAGCCTGACAGGGATGAGATGGGAGAGAGGGAGGCAGAAGTGCCTTCTGTCAGGGGAAGTTTTGGCCTGGATCCAACCCATAATCAATAACAAAACCACTCCACAAATAGCAATGAAAGAGGCAGTGGCGGCTTAGAACAGAAAAGACAGCAGAACGAAGTGGCTGACTGATGCATTGTGTCTCCGGTAAAGGTTTCCCCCGCGAACCCTCCTCTCGTGCTGGACAGGCAGGATGTGGAGCCCCTGGCAGTGCCTCAATCTTCCCCCACCCGCGAACGCTCGCCAGACGTCATCTCCTCGGCCTCCACTGCCATGTCCCAGGACATCCCAGAGATTGCCTCAGAAACCCTGCAGCGCAGCTACGGCGCGGCCCCGTCCGGGCTGCCGGCAGAAGGCCTGGAGTCCAATCACCACGCTGACAGCATGGCTTCCGCAGCCTCCGCCCTGCATTTGTTGTCTCCGCGGAACCGGCACAGCTCGGAGCACAGCCACCACTCCCTGGACGTGGCCTCTGCTGAGGTGGACATGCTGAGCACGCCCTCCTTACTAGAGACTGCCTTACCTCAGGAAAACGCTGCTTCTGACGCCAGCGTGAGCCAGCCATGGCCAGCTGCTCCCGACATTACCAGGGAGACCAGGAACAGTATGGCCGACAGGTAACCACTGCCTCAGCTGTTATTGCTCCCCTTTGCTCACAGGTGACACACCGTCTTAGCCCTGCCAGCTTTGGTTCCCTCACCCAAACATTCATATTCCTCCTTCACTCATTGAATAAGCGTTGCCCTGTTTCCTGGTCCCCCTTCTCTGCTTCCTCCGGCACATTTCAATCAGTCTTCAGGTATTTGAGCTAAATCTCTGAGCCCATGTGAAACAAATCTCAGTTACGATTACTTCAGAAATGAGCCTTTGGTGTTCACCTGAGCACTTAGCCCTCGTCACTTGAAGCAGAGGAAGCCATATTTGATGCTGTCTTCCCTCTCTAGGAGCCAGCGTAGTGTAGTGGTTAAGAGCAGGTGCACTCTAATGTGGAGAATTGGGGTTGATTCCCTTCTCTGCCACGAGGTGTGGAGGCTTATCTGATGAACCAGATTAGCCTGTGCACTCCAACACATGCCAGCTGGGTTACCTTGGGCTAGTCCTTTGGAGCTCAGCCCCACCTACCTCACAGGGTGTTTGTTGTGGGGGGGAAGGGAAAGGAGATTGTAAGCCCCTTTGAGTCTCCTTACAGTAGACAAAGGGGGGATATAAATCCAAACTCTTCTTCTTTTCTCCACCAGCCCTAGGAATGAAGTAGAGGAAAAACACAAGAGCTCCTATCACAGACACAGTTACCACCTGCTTCAGCACGACAGTCAGGATGCCAGCGCCGAGCAGAGGTATTGACAGTCCGCGAACTCCTGTCTCTGTGGTAGTGATATGCTGGACAGTTGAACCACATTTTCCTTTGGCAGATTTCAGCCCTGTTCTCTTGCTGATCCAGGGGCAGGGGCAGGAGAGGATCTATTTTTAAGGCTTCTCTGCAGATCAGCTAGCAACCTCCTCTCCCCATTTTCATTGTGTAGCGATCATGACGATGAAGTTGCCAGCTTGGCTTCTTCGTCGGTTGGGTTCGGTGCCAAAGCCGCTGCCCAGCGGCATCCTGTGAAGGACTGGAAGGCCAAGGGCTCCCCACGAACCTCTCCAAAGCTGAAGCGGAAAGGAAAGAAGGAGGATGGGTAAGTAGGCGCTCAGCTGAGTTGGGAATTGGTACTTTCCGTCTGCAGTGAAGCTGTCCTGTTCTCTACGTGTTCTGCATTTTTTGTAAAGTTTCTTAGTTTTCCAGTCAAACCAGCAGATGCTTACCTGTTGTACTGTCCCTGTTCATGTACAGAGGTGCAACAGAAACATGTGTACAAACTACACAGACTATACACACAAACAGCTGTGACAGCCCTAATGTAAAGCAATGCTTATATAAATACACGCAGTGTATTATTGATTTGTTTATATTTAAAAAGGAGAGAGGAACCCTAGGTACGGTGAAAGATTTCTTTCTTGGTTCTGGAAAGCTGAAATTGCGTTGGTTAGATGCTGAGGAGCTTGTTTAGTTTATGTGATCAGAAATGTTTTAAAGTGGTTATCCTAGCCTAAATCAACTTAATGTTGCAGCCCTCTTTGAAAGACATCAGTGAGTCAGCTTCCTTGCTTTTATGGCAGAGTCAGTTGCTGTGAAGTTGAGGCTTGCCTCCTATATGTAGAGCCCCAGGGAAGTTCTTTGTTAACATTTTGACTGCTGTCTTGTACTTCCAGGCGCCATAAGCAAAGGCAGGACCAGTTTCCAAGTCAACATTTTTTACTTTGTAGTGTGATTACAATATAATCTTCTCTTTAGTTCCAGAGATATGAACCAATCCCCAAGATCCTTCGATCAACAGGTTAGTGCCAGAATTCTCTGCCCCTTTTCCAATACAGCTGCCTTTTCTTAACTTCATTCCATGGGGAGGGCCACATCCTCCTACATCAAACCCATTTGAGGTAGCCCAACATGCAAGCCCAACATGAAGGGGCTTTAGTGTATTCTGCTTTGGCTAAACAGGTGCTAGCATCTTGTTGCAGCAGGGCGTACTGCAGCTCTCAGGTACCAAGGAAGGGACTGATTCTTTAAGAGGCTTTTCCATACAGGAAATCCATAATTTGCTTCCTTTAAAATTACTATTTTCTTAATGGTAATGCTGATGAGAAAATAGCCACTCCTTTTTCCAGTTACATCACCAGTGTAATATTGAAGAGGACATACCTGCTTCATGCTTTTTTTCAAATGCAGTCTGTGATAGAAGACTTATTTGGGACACCAGATGTTATATTTTTTTTAAATTATTCCTTATTGTCTGAATAGTGTCACGAGTCCATACTTCACTAGGATCGCATGCATTTGCATTGCTTTTTGTGTCAGAGGGAACTAGGCTTTCAATTGGCCTACTACAGTCAGTCACATCAACTGGGGTCTTAAAGCGATCTGTACTTTCTTTCATAAAGGGCATCTCGTCAGCATGCCTGGGTGTTGTGATTTACTAGATAAAACATGCACAAGAATTTTGAAATCCCCATTCCGGAGAAATATTTCTCTGCAACTTCTATCGTTCATCCTGTTTTTACTCCTTCGCTAAAGATGCTGGGTCCATCAGCAAACACTTTTTAATAGGCCTGAAACGTGTCTCTGCACCCGTTCTTAAACACTGCCGGAGCCTGTGCTGAGGGCCTTGTTCGTGGTAGATACAGGAGCAGCAGTGGCGCAGTGGTTAAGAGCAGGTGTACTCTAATCTGGAGGAATTGGGTTTGATTCCCTGCTCTGCCACCTGAGCTGTGGAGGCTTATCTGAGGAATTCAGTTTAGCCTGTGCACTCCAACACATGCCAGCCTTGGGCTAGTCACAGTTCTTCGAAGCTCTCTCAGCCCCACCTACCTCACAGGGTGTTTGTTATGAGGGAAGGACAAGGAGATTGTAAGCCCCTTTGAGTCTCCTACAGGAGAGGAAGGGGGGATATAAATCCAACGCTTCTTCGTCTCTTTCCTGTCTTCTGAAGTGATCCACAGCAGAATGCGGAGTCCTTTGTCCTGTTTCGTCCTGTGCCCCAAAGGGTCTATGGCACAGGTGTCAAACTCATGGCCTTCCAGATGTTATGGACTACATGATGCTGGCAGACGATGATGGGAACTGTAGTCCATAACATCTGGAGGGCCACAAGTTTGACACCTATGGTCTAGACGGGAGAGCTTACTTCCCCCCCCCCCCCCCGCCCTCTCTTCCAATAGATACCTCCTGAGTTCCAGGATGAGTTGATGTGCCTGCTGAGGAGCCAACAGAGGGAGATTGCTGACCTGAGGCAGAACCAGATGGAGCTTATGCAGCGGCTCACGGACCACCTGGACTCCGTTCAGAGCTCCCTGATGGGCCACATAGAGCGAGTGATTGACTCTCAGCAAGAGCAAGAGCGTATCCTTTCAAAAGGAGAACAAAATAAAGCGCTTTCTGGCCCCTGCGTTTGCCAAAGCTTTTGCTCATTCTGGAGCGAGCTTTAGGAGACCTCTAGCAAAGCTCGGTCCAAATCCACGTCGACCTAAAGCTGACGTCCCAGAGAGAGGGCTGCACCAGTCAGCAGATCTGGGAAGCCACAAAGGTGTGAAACTGGTTTTTTTCATAGCAGGGAGGACGATTTTTTTCTTGGTGTGCTTTGATTCATTTCAGATTTGCTCTATTAATGGGAATTTTAAACTGTGATCCAGTGTCCCAACAAAGAGCCGTTCAAGTAGAATCAAGATGAATGATTTCCTGTGCTTAATGTAAACATTTTTCCACGTGTGTGTGTGTGTGTGTGTGTGTGTGTGTGTGTGTGTTTGCCACACTTTTGCCTTTCTTGGGAGCCTTGTGGCTTTTTAATGCAGGGAAGGATGTACACCAGTGTGGTATAGTGGTTAAGAGTGGCATATTCTAATCGGGAGAACCAGGTTTGATTCCCTGCTCCTCCACATGAAGCCTGCTGGGTGATCTTAGACCATCAGCAAAGCAGAATTGTCTACTCAGATGGACAGCAGCAGCTGTCCAGAGTCTCAGGTGAAGGTCTTCCATACCACTTGTGACCTAATCCTTTGGGGGTAGGGGGAGAGCCTGGAGCTGTCAGGGATTGAACCTGGGACCTTCTGCATGCCAAACTAATGCTTTGCAACTGAACCACAGCCCTTCCTTAACTCTTTGGGGTTCAGAGCGGAGGCTGGACCAGGTCCTTGCTGAGGGGCAGCAGCGCAGCGGGCAGCTGCAGGAGCACCTTTCCCAGCAGCTTTCCCAGTCCCTCTCCGCGGCTGCCTGCAATCGCCTGGAGAGGACCGTTCGCGAGGAGATGAAGAAGACTGTGCCCCCCTGTAAGTCCTCCGCCATTGCTTGCCATTATCTGGCCTGCAACCAAGAATTGTGTTGGAAGCAGATGGGGGTCCCACCGTGCCCAGAACCCCTCCTCCAAGGGAAGTTGCCGAGACAGATCAGGTTTTGTGGACCCCTGAATTCCCCAAGAATTGCAGAGTGCCCAGTTTTACATCCTCCTCTGCTGATTCTGGCCACCCATTTCCTGCTTCTCTTCACGTGATGAGAAGATCCAAGTGGGCTTTCAGGCCCTCACCCGTCTTCATCACCCGCAAGCGAAGGAAAGGGGACATCACCTTGTTATGTTTTCTTGCTCTAACCAGGCATTTCCAAGACCCTGGAACCCATCACCGGGCAGCTGAGTAACACCATTGCAGCCAAGCTAACAGCCATTGAAGGAACCCTGAAGGAGAATGTCGTCAAGATGGTGAAATCCAAAGTAAGACCCACCTGACAGGAGTCTGGGGACAGATCCCTCCATTCTGTCCGCTTGATCTGGAGGGATGCTGGTTGGTTAGCAGGGGCACAGCCAAGGAGATCTGGTCTAAAATTGGAACTCCATTCAGCCATAATGCTTCCTCTGGGGTGTCTACCATGTGTCTGTTTGTTGCATTCGTGTACTGCCATTCCCCATCTGGGCTCAGGACAGCTTCCAACAAATTATGAAATACAGTAACATTTCGGATTAAAAGCAAACAGCTACCCTAACTCTAAAAACTGGATGGCGACTAAAATCTCATAAATTAAACAGCAGATGTTCTTGTCATTTGTAACATCGGGAGGAAAGTGGGTGGGAGAGAGGGAGGCCATCTGATTGTAAACCTTTGGGACCTCGACCACAGGCTTGGTGGAACAGATCTATCTTTGCATTAGATCCCGCAGGTGTCCTCAAACAGAGTGTTCCCACAGGCACTGTAGGATCCGCCAATCCCTTTTATGGTACCCACCAAGTGCCTTTGGAAAAGAGGGTGAGGTTAGGTTGGCTTTTGCCCAGCAGTGCTTTTGATTGGCTGTGCATATTTTTTTTTAAATGCTGCTTTAGCAGCTGCTGCCTCCACAGCACAAGAATCTTCACTGTGTGACTGAAGCTAAGTTGCAGAAGCTGTTTTGTGGCTGGTTCCACTTTTTGCAGCAGCCACTTTAAGGCAGCTGTTTTGTAACTGGGTCCACCAAGCTGCTTCAGAATTCCAAAGACGTCCACAGGCTCCAAAAGGTTGGGGACCCTGACCTCCTCCTATTGGAAGACCTTGGTCCACCAAGCCATGCTGTCTCAGCGCTGCTGTGTCTTGTGTCTTTGGTGTTCTCGGTTTTCTTACTAACCACGCAGAACTGTTTCTGCCCCGTTCTGCATCCTCCTTCCAGAACCTGACAGATGCCATTGCCCGAGCAACCACTGATGCTCTGCAGGGCCCGATGCAGTCGGCGTACCGGGAGGCGTTTCAGAGCGTGGTGCTGCCAGCTTTTGAGAAGAGTTGCCAGTCCATGTTCCAGCAGATCAACGACACGTTCAAGCAAGGCACGCAAGAATGTGAGTCCTGCAGCTCTTCTCCTTCCCAGCTTTGAATTCTTCCTGCCCTTGGGCTAGAATAGGGGTGGCCAACCTATGGTGCTGCAGATGTTCATGGACTACAGTTCCCATCAACCCCTGCTGGCATGGCCATGCCAGCAGGAGCTGATGGGAATTGTAGTCCATGAACATCTGAAGCTCCAGAGTTGGACACCTCTGCCCTACAGGGTCAACTTAAGTCCACTGCAACTTTCCACCAATGAAAGCTATTAAATAGAATGAGTTCCTGGTGGGGAGAACATTGGTGCTCACATGACTGCTAACGATTTTGTTTTTGTATTGAGAAAATGCATGGTGGAAAGTGTTGTCAAGTTGCAGCTGATTTACAGTGACCCCCTAGAGATTTCAAGGCAAGAGAAATTTAGAGGTGGTTTACCATTGCCTGCTTTGTCATATCAGTCTTGAATGTCCCTGGTGGTCTCCTACGTAACTAGACTTGGAGCTGCTTAGCTCCTGAGATCTGACAAGGTCAAGCTAGCCCGGCCCATCCAGGTCAGGTTATTCAGAACTACCTGTCAAGTTATCAGCACTCGTGAAAAAAATTTGCATGAGAGAGAGAGTGGTTTTTCCCCCTTAACTTTCCTTGTTGCAGAAGTGGGCATACTGCAGGGGGGAGTGATAATGAAGTCAAAGGGGGGAGGGGGGGGGCAGGGAAGGAGGGATATGGCAATGAGCTCTGCATGATCCTGACTCCTCCTGCTTTTGCAGATATCCAGCAGCTGGAGATACACATGAAGAATAAGAAGGCCCGCGAGCAGGACGCCCGGGATTCTCTGCTGGGCCAGTTGCGGCAGCTGGTCAACTCCTTCCAGAGCACGACCGATCAGCTGGCGTCCACCATTGCGTCCAACGTGCACTCGGAGGTGCAGCACCAGCTCCACATCCTCGTGGGCAAGTGAGTTTTTGGAAAGGGCTGGGGATCTGCCAGAGGCGTAGGTGGGGGAAATGGCGCCTGGGGCAACATCCCGGCACCCCGCACCCTACTTATTTTAGCCAGCAGGAGCCTGATGCAGGCTGCCCCTTGGCTCAGCCTTGCCAGGCTGCTCCTTCAGCCGGTGGAGCCTCCCGATCAATGTGTGTACTCCAAATCAGCTTGTGCACTCCAACACATGCCAGCTGGGTAATCTTGGGCTAGTCACAGCTTCTTCGGAGCTCTCTCAGCCCCACCCACCTCACAGGGTGGTTGTTGTGGGGGAAGGGAAAGGAGTTTGTGAGCCCCTTACAGGAGAGAAAGAGGGGATATATAAAGCCAAACTCTTCTTCTTCTATAGATAAGTAGATATTTGGGCAACCGGGAGGGAAGGCCAAGAGCAAAGGGAAGGCTTGCAGTGGCTTGTCAAGGGTATATAACTTGCACCCCATTCCATTTTTGCGTGCCGCCTCCCTGAGCAGGTGGTCAGCCTGCCTTTAGCTGCTGCTGTCTTGGAGAATTGGCGTGACTCTTCTTCTCTCCCCTCTCTCTTCCTCTGGCCTGCTTTCTCTGCAGCATGCAGGAGTCCATCTTGGCCCAGGTGCAGCGAGTGATCAAGGGGGAGGTGAACACAGCCATGAAGGAGCAGCAGGCCGCCGTCACCTCCAGCATCATGCAGGCGATGCGCTCGGCTGCTGGCACCCCCATCCCCGCTGCTCACCTCGACTTCCAGTCCCAGCAGGCTCATGTGCTGCAGCTCTTGCAACAGGGACACCTGAACCAAGCCTTCCAGCAGGTAGGAAGTCTCTGGGCAATACGACGGGGCTCAAGTCTCTCCTGTGGGCACGGCTGGATGATTGACTGCGTGGGGTGATTGAAGAGCTCTGCTAAGAATAACCCTCTTGATTTCAGGAGTTTAGCATCTTGCACGCTAAAACTGTTTGCAGCACTTGTATCCAGACTTGTATCTGGCAAAAGGAACTTTGCCTCGTGAAAGTTAATAACCCTGGAAAGCTCGTTGTTTTAAGTTGTTACTGGATTCGAATCTTGCTCTTCAGCATGTTAGTGTCTTGTTTTGGGAGTGCAATCTCTGAGAGGCATCTGGTCTGCTGTTGCAAAAAGAGAGAAGGACCAAGAAAAATCAGGGGAAAGCAAAAAACTGATGGTTGTGGGAAAATTTTTATTTTCTATGGGGCGTACAGATAATAAATATTTCATCAAGCACCAGTGTTTTTTGCTTTTCCTTCAGTCTGCTATTGCACCAGCAGAGGGAGTGGCAAAGAGTTCTGACTGACTGGGAGTGATTTCCACTGAAGATGGCGCTTTGCTGGTTTGAGCTCCCTAGAGTTCCCTGCCACATGTTACTGAAAGGGGCAGTTTGCCGGCATAAGAGCTGACGGGGTCTAACTCTCGCCTCCCCAGGAGTTCTGAGGACTTTTAATTTGACAGGTGAATTAGTTGGGGACTGTTAATAGACCCACTCGTTCTGAAAATATCCAAGATCAGTAGGTGTGAGCTAGTCTTTCGGCTTTCAGAAGTGCCCCCCCACCCCACCCCCCCGCCACTCTCTGTCTTTTCAGTTTAATTTTCCTTGTTGTTTTTTTTGTTGTTGTTATTATTTGGGGGGTTTTAATTTTGATTTATTTAGCTTCGTTATTGCTTGTATCTGTCCTTTTTTCTTAGATCTTTTTTGTTTTTGTAACTCTTTGAGGAAAATTTAAAAAAATGTATAGTTAATGACTGGTCGTTCAGTGTGTAATTTTTAATTGTGATAGTACACGCAGTGTCTCTGACCTCTGTTGCCACTTCTCTGTGGGCTTCAAGACCTCTGAAAATAGATGGTCTCTTGGTACCCTTCAGCCACCTTTTTCTTAAGCATCAGATTTATCATATATTGCCAAGTTTAATGGAAGTGATGAGAGAGAGAGAGAAACAGACACACACAGTTCCTGTCTCATAATGGTAGGTTTCAAGGCCGTGAAATAAAACTGTCAGTCAAATTTATTGACAGTAGCAGCCCTAATAGCCCAAACTAACCTGATCTCATCAGAGCTTGGAAGCTAAGTAGGGAGATCACCAAGGAAGACTATGCAGAGGAAGGCAATGGGAAACCACCTCTGCTCATTTCTTCTCTTGAAACCCCATGCAGTGGAATTGTAGTCCATGAACACCTGGAGCACCATAGGTTGGCCCCCCCTGCTTTATGACTTAGAAGGCAGCTGGATCTTCTCCTCCTCCTCCTCTCTTTCAGGCACTCACTGCAGCTGATCTGAACTTGGTCCTCTATGTCTGCGAGACGGTCGACCCTCAGCAAGTATTCGGGCAGCACCCTTGCCCCCTCTCCCAGCCCGTCATCCTCTCCCTCATTCAGCAGCTCTCCTCGGATTTAGGAGCCCGGACGGAACTCAAGCTGAAGTGAGTTTAACCCAGGAGAACATTGAGGGAGGGGTGGATGTACCGCCTCTCCGAGGGCAGCTGGCTCTGCCGGTAGATCCGCAAAAGGGTTGTGTGCTAAGAAAAGAAACGCTAAAACTGGCCCAGGCTTAGCCCAATTTTGTCAGAGCTCAGCCCTGGTTAATGCTTGGAATTAGAGACCACCAGAGACATCCAGGGTTAGCCCGCAGAGGCAGACAATGGCAAACCACCGTCTCTGGTCTCAAATATCTTATGGGGTAGCCATAACATGGGTGTGATTTGATAGCACTTTCCACCATTATCAGGGAAATGTGATTCTACAAATTATATAACTGTACAAAATAGTCAAACTCGCAGCCCTCCAGATGTTCATGAACTACAATTCCCATCAGTCCCTCCCAACATGAGCATTGGCTGTACTGGCAAGGGCTGGTGGGAATTGTAGTTCATGAACATCTGGAGGGCTGCGAGTTTGACATCTGCGTATTATATAATTGTTTTCGGGTCTGGTTATCAGAAGATTGGAGAGACACCTCAGTCCCATCAGCTACCTCCTGTGACCTCAGCAGGCATGATTGCCTCCCATGCTTTGGGGGACACATTTATTGCGTTCATGAGGGTTTAGAATCTCGCTTGAGTTCCGGGTTACCTGGGAGAAAAGTGGATTTATAAACGTTTTAAACAAATATAGAGACAAGGGCATCGAAAGGGCGAGAAAGTGGAAGGTGAGATAAACAGATGCTAGCAAGAGTCTGGAATCAGTCGAAACCATTTTTCTTTTATGTATTCTTTTCCCCCCCCAGTTACTTGGAGGAGGCGGTGATGCACTTAGACCACAGTGACCCCATTACCCGCGACCATATGGGCTCGGTGATGAACCAGGTGCGACAGAAGCTCTTCCAGTTCCTGCAGGCGGAGCCTCACAACACCCTGAGCAAGCCCGCCCGGCGACTCATGATCATGCTTCAAGGCCTGGCCACGCCCAGCATGTCCTAACAGGGCCGGTCCGCCTCTTACACGAGGGTGCCCCTCATTTCTAACCAAACTTGGCTTCCTTCCCCCTTCTCGTTCCTATTTTGAAAGAGCTTTTTGCCAGGGAAACTCATCCATGCGCTCGTCAGGTGGCTAGAGAAGGCGCCAGAGCTCATCTATGTACAAAGCAGAATTACACTTGCATTCTGTTTAAGCAGACCCCCACACACATCCAACCCTCCCAACAGTGGCCTCTCTTTGTACTGATAAGAGCTGATGCGCAGAGACGTTAATGATACCCACGAATAGCTCCGGGCCCCTGTCCTTTGGAGGGGGAAGAGGTCATCTTTGCACACAACTAGGGGGGAAATGGTCAGAGGTCCCTGCTGAGAGGGGTGGCAGTCGTGTGCGGTTGCAGCCGCCACCCTGAGGGGGGTTGTCCCACCCCAGCTACACTGCTTTCAAACTGGAGGGCAGGGAAGTCCACGAAGCCCGCCCCTGTTGCCGAGGGAACACCAGTTCTTTGTGTTCGATGGAGCATGTTCACTGATCAGAAAGTTTTCTGTTCATCTTTCTTTTTTGCTTTTACATCACTCCTCCCCTTTTTATCTAGGATCTTAAATCTTTTTCGTTTTTGAATAACGTTTAAAAAAAAATTCAATAAATGACTTTTTGGAGGAAAAAAAGCGATGCTGCTGAGGTTTCTTTCCAGGGTGGGTGAAAACACACTTCCTCATCTCTGCCTGCCTTGCTTTAGTCATAAGAACATAAGAACAAGCCAGTTGGATCAGACCAGAGTCCATCTAGTCCAGCTCTCTGCTACTCACAGTGGCCCACCAGTGCCTTTGGGAGCTCACATGCAGGATGTGAAAGCAATGGCCTTCTGCGGCCGTTGCTCCCGATCACCTGGTCTGTTAAGGCATTTGCAATCTCAGATCAAAGAGGATCAAGATTGGTAGCCATAAATCGACTTCTCCATAAATCTGTCCAAGCCCCTTTTAAAGCTATCCAGGTTAGCGGCCATCACCACCTCCTGTGGCAGCATATTCCAAACACCAATCACGCGTTGCGTGAAGAAGTGTTTCCTTTTATTAGTCCTAATTCTTCCCCCCAGCATTTTCAATGAATGCCCCCTGGTTCTAGTATTGTGAGAAAGAGAGAAAAATTTCTCTCTGTCAACATTTTCTACCCCATGCATAATTTTATAGGCTTCAATCATATCCCCCCTCAGACGTCTCTGGGATTAAACTAAAGAGTCCCAAACGCTGCAGCCTCTCCTCATAGGGAAGGTGCTCCAGTCCCTCAATCATCCTCGTTGCCCTTCTCTGCACTTTTTCTATCTCCTCAATATCCTTTTTGAGATGCGGCAACCAGCTTTGTGAGTTGTGGGAAGCTTTTGCGGGAGTTGGGGCGGGGGGTGTATCTGTCTCTGCTCTTTTATAGTGCCTGTTGGATAGGTATGTCTGTCAAACAAATAAGCTGGGAGCCCATCTGAGGCAAGAGGGATAAAAGGTTTGAAAGTGTCTTTCATCCCATCCCGGTTCCCTTCTGGAATACTCTTGTATTCTGTAGAGCCAGCGTGGTGTAGTGGTTAAGAGCAGCTGGATTCTAATCTGGAGAACCGGGTTTGATTCCCCTCTCCTCCACCTGAGTGGCGGAGGCTTATCTGGCTAACCCAGGGGTAGGGAACCTGTGGCTCTCCAGATGTTCAGGAACTACAATTCCCATCAGCCTCTGTCAGCATGGCCAATTGGCCATGCTGGTAGGGGCTGATGGGAATTGTAGTTCCTGAACATCTGGAGAGCCGCAGGTTCCCTACCCCTGGGCTAACCCTTTTCCTTATTGTGGCCTAGTGCTTTTTTTGGTTCATGACTGGCATGAGCCACCTATTCAGTGCAAAGCAGTGGTGATGATGTATGTGAAGCTGCTTTCTACTGAGTCATGCCCATGGCTTGGCATTGCTTCCTCTGACTGGCAGCAGCTCTCCCAGGTCTCGGGCAGAGGTCTGGCACATCACCTGCTACACGACCCTTTATAATTGGATGTGCCAGGGATGGAATCTGGGATCTTCTTGCCAAGCTGGGTGCTCTGCCACTGATCTCCAGCCAGGTCTACCAGCAGGGTTGCTTTGAAATATATTTCTGCTATTCTCATGCTTGCAAATAAGTAAAGAGCACAGGTGTACTCTAATCTGGAGGAACCGGGTTTGATTCCCCACTCTGCCGCTTGAGCTGTGGAGGCTTATCTGGGGAATTCAAATTAGCTTGTACACTCCCAACACACGCCAGGTGGATGACCTTGGGCTAGTCACAGTTCTTCTGAGCTCTCGCAGTCCCACGCACCTCACAGGGTGTTTGTTGTGGGGGGGGGGGGGGGGGAGGGAAAGGAGTTTGTAAGCCCCTTTGAGTCTCCTTGCAGAAGTGAAAGGGGGGATATAAATCCAACTCTTCTTTTTGCTGGCCCCACAGAAAAGTCATCTTAAAGTCGCAGCATTGAATTGCCATTTTTATGAATGTGGGCTGGTGGGGAACTTCAGGCTCTCAGTAAAGCATGGGAGATGGTGGTTCACCCCCACCCCCCACTATTACCATGATGTGGCCTATTTATCATTTTTACAAATGAGGTGGATATTTTTTTTCATGGTGGATGAGATTTTATGTGCACGGTGCAGTTTTAAGTGGGCAAACAGTTTACAGGCTTCCTTTCTGCTAGCATTTCCCACCTTGCTTTGCAAGTCTTCATGGCTGCTCTGCCCTCCATAAACAAATGCAACGGCAATAGAGCTACTTCCTAGAGCGTATGCCATTGTGTCTCTCCCCTGCCCCCAAACAGCCTAGGAGGACAGAGCTGTGCACTCTTCCTGGGCAACCTTTCTCATTACTGAGCCATTGAGAAGCGGGCAATAGGCTGTTCTCCCAAAGAGAAAGCAGCTGTGCCATCCGCCCTTCAAAAGTCTTGGCCAGGGAGGCTGCAGCAGCCAGCTGTTCAGAACGAGGCTCGTGCATATTAGAGGGTCACATCTTATTCTCATGCAACCTGTCGGGCTGCCGCTCCCACTGCAACTCGAGATATCGGAAAGGGCTTTAGGGATTAAAGTATTCAGGAGGGAAATATCCCCTTCCCAGCTGGCTCTTGTGCAAGGGGTGGGGAAGGGGGAATGAGCTGGACAGCTTGATCTATTCCGGTTGTATTGTGGGGTTGGGAAGAGTGCCTGTAGTATCCGGTGCCCTTCTCATCAGCCAAACTTTTCCAAGTAGTCCTTGTGTGGTGTAGTGGTTAAGAGCAGGTGGATTCTAATCTGGAGAACTGGGTTTGATTCCCCCCACTCCTCCACCTGAGTGGCAGAGGCTTATCTGGTGAACCACTCCTACATTCCTGCTGGGTGACCTTGGGCTGGTCACAGTTCTCTGAGAACTCTCTCAGCCCCATCTACCTCACAAGGTGTCTGTTGTGGGGAGGCGAAGGGAAAGGAGCTTGTAGGCCACATTCAGTCTCCTTACAGGAAAGAAAGTGGGGTGTAAATCCAAACTCTTATTTCTGCACAATTGCCTCGAAATTCTTATCCACCCTTGGGTATTCTTTGCCTTCCACCCCCTGTATCCACTTGTCTGTCTTTGTTTCTGTTGGCTAGTGTGAATGGTACTCTTGTAAACCTGTCACCTCCTGAGACCATCTCGTCCATTTAACAACTGGGGCATCCTTTCTCTGAATCTTTTCTGTTTTGCCAGAGTCCCCTGCAGTTGCCCTTTGCAGGCAAGACAGCATAAGAAAACCCTGTTGTGTTTTCTGGGGATTGATTTCAGCAAGTTGGTGTCCTGGAACTAATAGGATGGGGCGTGTGGAAGAATGAAATTGTGACGCTGTGAAATGGTAGATGGGACTGCACTGTTTCCGACAGCTGGTGAAAAAGCCCAGTTCTGAATGCCTTAAAAACTGCCACGTGAACAGATGCATAGGAGAGAGAGAAGTCCAAGGAGATAAGGCAGGATAGAAATGTTTTAAACAAATAACTTACACCTCCCCCCAGCTTGCGCTGCTAGTTTTCTATGAATGGGGAATTTGTAACACAGATAACACCATTCCAAACTGAGATCCCCAATCCATGTACAGTCTATTCCCGTGGTGGCGAACCTATGGCACTCCAGATGTTCATGGACTACAATTCCCATCAGCCCCTGCCAGCATGGCCATGCTGGCAGGGGCTGATGGGAATTGTAGTCCATGAACATCTGGAGTGCCATAGGTTCGCCACCACTGGCACTCTATTCTATCTCCTCTGGTCTGTCCTGGATTATTTTCTGCATTTGTGAATCAGGTGGAACACTTGCCACAAAAATTAGTTGAATTCCCCAAATAGAAGCAGCCTTTAAGAGGTTGTATATCTTTGAATTTGGAATATTTTTTTAAAAGTTGCTTCTGAATAGAATACAAGTTTTCAGTGTTATTTTTGGAGAGGGGTTGCAACTAAAGGGCAGAAGAATCCCAGTCCTGCTGGGACTGAAGCCAGATGAACTGGATCCAAGAGAACACTGAAACATTCTCTGCTTTGCTTCATGAGATAGCCGAGTGTGTTATTTCCTCGGGTCAGGGACAAGCCCGTAATGTGGGCCCCACTTCCAGCTTTCATCACACACCATTTTTGCAACAAAACATAGGAGTCTTGAGATACAACTAATGCCGTTTTAGTCTAGCGGATGATTCCACAGTTTATTTCTTCAGATTCAATGAGTAGATCCACTTTTATTTAAAAAAGGCGGGAAAATTGTCAAGGGCCCATGAAATGAGGGAAGTACAGAGTGAAATTTAAAACTCACTCTATTTTAAAACATATGCAGAGCCACAGAATGTTAAAACTTTCACACACTTGAGATGAAAAAAATTCTTAATTCTAGTTCACCTCAGCTGGGTCAGTAGGGAGAAACCTCTTAATAAATCCCAATTCCGTTATTGCTTCTCAATTTTACACAACTATTTCAGGAGCCATGAAAGGAAAATATTTCTGAAATATGATAAACATCTCAAATTATATTAAGGGGCCTGAGAGGGGAGTTGGGCCTCCCTGCATCCCCCTCCCCTCAAGTCCTGTTCCATTATTCTCAATGTTGACTAGAAAACCGGGAAGTGTTGCCCAGTGTGGTCCGGAAGAGGGCACTCCTGAGCACTGATTCCAATCAGAAGACCTGTGCATGTTTTGAGCAGTGCAGAGGTTTATAAAACAATTTTATTAAAAAAAAACCATTTCTGCGGAGTTTTGCTCTTTGGGATCTTAAGCGATTGCTGTTGGACAGCTCATTTTATAATTTTACCTGGTTTTCTGAAGATTTGGGTTGGGGGGGAATGTTGGTAATTTTGAAAATTTAGGTTAATAGTCTAAAAGCAACAAGTTCCAAATAAATAAACTTATTCTTGTAGTAAATATGTTTGAAAAAGCGAATGTTTACTACTAGAAGAGCTATGGCGTTTCTGGACATGTCTACACATAATTTTTCTTTATATAACAACTTGGTGAGGCAGGCGAGGCCGAGACCGACCCAAAGCCAACCAAATGAGCTCTGCAGCAGAGCCAGGATTTGAATTCAGGTCTCCCTGCTCACTCTATCCACTGTGCCATGCTGCCCTTTTTATCATCCTCTCAGAAATGCCATCTTGGGACTCCTCATAAAGAATCACTGTGTTGAAATTCCACAGGGCAGGCAAGGAAGTCCATTGTAGGCAGCAAAGTAACTTGTGGCACATTCAAGACTGGAGGAGATTGACTATGAGTGTAAAGTATCCTCAAGTCTCAGCTGACTTTCAAGGGAAGAAACCAATAGAGGTGATTTGCCTGCCTCTGCACAGCAGCCTGGGACTTCCTCGGTTGTCTCCCATCTGGATACTAACCAGAGCTGACCCTGCTTAGCTTCTGAGGGAGCCAGTGTAATGCAGAAGAACAGTTTGGATTTATACTCCCCCTCCCTTTCTCTTCTGTAAGGAAACTCAAAGGGGCTTACAAACTCCTCCCCTTCCTCTCCCCACAACAGACACCTTGTGAGGCAGGTGGGGCTGAGCGAGTTCGGCGAGAACCGGGACTAGCCCACTTTCAGTACACTTTGCAGATGGATTTGACTTGCAAATAGTCCCACCTACCTCACAAGGTGTCTGTTGTGGGGAGAGGAAGGGAAAGGAGTTCGCAAGCCTCTTTAAGACTCCTTACAGGAGAAAAGAAAGGGGTGTGTGTATAACTCTTCTTCTCTTCTTTGGAGTTTGAGCGGGTCAGGTTCTCCTGGGCCATCCGGGCCAGGCCAGTCCTCTCTTAAGGAACAGGTTTCCGGGGACCCGGTGCGATGTCCGGCAGCAGTTTTTCCACCTGCAAGAGTTTCCTCCAAATCCAAGCCCAACCCCTCGACTTTCTATTCCAAGCATCTGCACTGCAGGCGCCCGTGCCAGGACCCTGCAACCAGGGCAGCTCGCCCCAGACCAGGCGGGGCTCTCCGGGAGGGGAGAGGGGAGGGGCAGCCGCCCCCCGGGGCGGGGCTAGCGGAGGGGGCGGCGCCTGGAGCCGCGGGGCTCTGGGGCTGGGCGCCTGGCTCTGGCTGCGCACTGCTGCCGGGCGCGGGCGGGCACGATGGGCTGCGGGGCGCTGCTGGCCGCCTTGGCGCTCCTGCTGCCGCGGCTCCTGGGTGAGTGGCCGCCGCTGGCGGGGCGCGGGAGAGCCGAGAGGGGAGTCTGGGCATAGGATCGGCTTGCGCGGAGGGGGGCGGAGGAAGGAAGGCGCGCTGGTGGCTGCAGCTGGAGCGCGGGGCGCACCTGGCTTCCCTTCCCCGTGCCCCTCGTGGGCGCGGACAGCCTCGGCGCGGGGATCGCGCCTTCTGGGGAAGCGCCGGCTCTTCCGATGCGCGGGCGCCGGAGCTCCGCTATCCTGACCCAAGCTCTTAGTAGGCTACCCTGCGCGCTCTGGCCGGCTCCTGGTTTTCTTTCTGCTCTCCTCCCACCCAAACTGGTACCCCGGAAAGGGCTCCCGACTGCAATAGGAAGAGAGGACACCTGCTTAACTGGTTTGGCTTTCGCCCTGATCTGGATCGCCCAGGCTAGCCCAGTGTGGTCGGCTCTCGGAAACTAAGCAGGGTCGGCCCTGGTTGGTACTTGGGTGGGGGACCGCCAGGGAATCGATGCAGAGCCAGGCTGTGGCAAGTCAGCTCTGAGCGTCCCGTGCCTTGAAAGCTCTAGGGTTGCCATAAGTCGCTGTGGCTTGCTGGCATTTTCCATCACCCGCGATGCAGACACAGGAAGCTCCTTTAACCCCCCAAAGTGCATTCGGTTCCCAGTGGGGAGGCAAGGGAACTATAAATAATAACACCGGACCTTTTTACAAGGGAATTTTACAAATTCACACACATCGGTGCAAGTTTTCAAGCTCCCTAGAGCTCTTCATCAGGCTGGGTGGAACAAAGGCCACTTGGTTGAAAAATGCACTATCAATCTTCTTTCAACACAGTTTAACGATAGTTTGCAAGTGGATTTTGCTGTTTCACCCAGTAAAACCCATCTGCAAAGTGGATTGAAAGTGCAGTATTCAGCATGCGTGAAAGTCCTCTAATAATTCTATCTTCTACCCTTTGGATTAAAGGGTGTATATTTAATGAAGAGCCTTGGTGAGCTGGAAAGCTTACACCAATGCTCTGCGCCAAGTGGGTTGGTCCGAAGACCTTTGTATTATGGGGACTTCTGTCCTCTTTTTGACTTTTGCGTGGACCAAAATGGTTGACCATTTTTTAAAATAAAAAGCCCACCTGCTACTACTTAATCCTTTTAACTGGAATTGTTGGGCATTGAATGAACTCAGGATCTTTTGCATGCTATGCAGATACTCTACCGCTCTCCCCACCCAGCACTGCCCCACTGCCCACCCCCCACACTGGAAAACTTACTTGGTTCACAATCAAGGAAGTTTCCAAGTGGCCAGATAGGTGATATCTTCTTCCTCGCTCATTTCCCCCTCCCATTTCCCTTATTCACCTTTAGGAAAAAAAATAAGAGTTTGGATTTGTACCCTGTGTTTCTCTCCTGTAAGGAGACTTAAGGTGCTTTACAAGCTCGTTTCCCTTCCTCTCCCCATAATAGATACCCTGTGAGGTAGGTGAGGCTGAGAGAGTTCTGAGAGAACCGTGATTGGCCCAAGGTCACCCAGCAGGCTTCATGTGTAAGAGCAGGGAAACAAATCTGCTTCACCAGATAAGAGCCCGCCATTTGTGTGGAGGAGTGGGGAATCAAACCTGGTTCTCCAGTTTAGAGTCTACTGCTCTTAACCACTACACCACATTGGCTGTCAGTGGCAATCTGAAGTCTGTGTCTGTAAGTAGTACCATAGCCTGATTCCATCTTAATCTGAAACAAGGCGGTGCAATATTGCTTTCGATACGCACACACAAGTCCTGTTTCGGGGGCTTAATCTGTTAGTGCTTAATTCATACATGTACTCATCTCCTGATAACTGCAGTCTACTGATGATGAACGTGGCGTGTGTGAATTTGCAGGAGTTCCTTCAAGTTTTCGGGCTGTTTCCAAACTACTCAGATTCCGCTGGATCTCCCGGTCCCTTAATCTGGGAGGTAGAAACAGGGAGCTCATCCTGGCTCCCTTGACTGCCTTAAAAACGGAGGTAATCCTGCCAAGACCAGGAAGACATGACAGTTAACTTAATTTACTGTATGTTTTGAATGTGGTGCCTGCCGAGCTTGGAGGATGGTGATTTGGTGGTGGTATACTCAGCACTTTATGTGATTGTATGTTTGGGAGGCTTTGGGGGGGGGGGGGGATTTTGATAAGCTAAATGCAGCTGTCCTTTTTCTCCACCTGAGTTATTTGTCTAGGCATGCGGTGTAATGTTTTGAGCAGCGATGTTAAACTCATTTGTTACAAAGGCTGGATATGACATAAATGTGACTTGGGTGGGCTGGGCCCTGGGTGGGGTGTGTGTGGCTGCCTTGGCTGGTCCTAGAATGGCACTGCAAGGGGGGGGGGGCTAGATCAGGAGCAAGGGTGGGTTGCCTCAGCTAGCTTGTGAGCCTGATAAGACCCCTCAAGGGGCCAAATCCAGCCCCTGGGCCTCATCTTTGACACCCCTGGGGTACAGTGTAATGTAACCACTGAAAGCACGATATAAATGCACACTGTAGAATCACAGAAATAACGTGGGTTTTGAGGATAAAATAAGTTTCTCTCTTCGTTGTCACCACACAGAGTGTGGCAACCACTCCACATGTTGAGAAGCTGTACAGATTTGAAGATGATTCTGTCCTGAGTTTTCTCCTCTTGTTTTGAATGGTTGGGTTGTGGGCATATCTCCTGCAAAGCAGATGATCCGCCACTAACCCATAGCCTGGACCAGTAAATACACCTGAGGCTGCCTTCCACTGGGTCAGGTAATTGGTCAAAGCCAGAATTGTTTATTCAAACTGGCAGCAGCTCTTCAGGGTCTTAAGCAGAGGTGTTTCATGGCACCTGCTCTTGATCATTTTAACTGGAGACACCAAAGATTGAACACGGGACTTTCTGTTTTGCAAACCAGATGCTGTACTGCTGAGCCAAAACCTGACCCCTGCATTTGTATGCCACCCTTCCCCAAGGTGCTCCAGATGGCATACCGTGGCCATGATGCCCCCCCTTTCTCCATTTTGCTCTCACAACAACCCTGTGAGGTGGATTTGGCTGGAGAAAAGAACTAGGCCATGTGAGAGGGCAGGAACCTGAGCGCGAGTCTCCTAGATCTTTAGATCATTGCACTAAGTTGGCTCTCTGCACTGGGCTAGTCTATTTGTAGAAGATGGAATTACATTTGTATTTTCAGCTAGTGGGTAATATGTGTGGAGAACTGCTGGACATGCTAACCTTCTGGCCCTTTTGGGGTTTTTTGGATTTTGCGGGGCAAAACAACACATAGGATACCAGCTAGCCAGGGCCGGATTAAGACCTTTAGAGGCTCTAAGCACTGAAAAGATGATGGTACTGCCCATATATTTTATATGTCATTCAAAATAAAAACAATAGTGAACTGTAATATATATATATATTCTAATGAATAAATATCATTTGTATGAAACAGAACACCCATTATGCCACTGCATTCTTGCCTTGAAGATACAATGTATCTTACACAAATCAAAGATGTAAAATAATGTTTACTGTTGCTCACTTTTAACCTTATTTACAGTACAAATTTTTTTCTCCTGCATTTGTTAATTGCAAAGTCTTTGATCAGATCTTTAAAATTAATCTGATGTAACAAATCTGCTTCAATAGCTTAGCAGAGATAAGGAGAAAAAAAGAACTCTATGGGGCCTTCTTTACCTGAGGCCCAAAGCACCTGCTTATTTTGCTTAATGGTAAATCCAAGACTGCAGCTAGCTAAAAGACACCCAAGCAGAGGGTCACTTTTGCTACTATTTTTGCACACCCGTGTATGGTCTGCATGGATTCTGATCCATTCCGTTCTAGTAAATGCCCAAACAGGTTTGTTGCCATTTCTGCCTCACCCACATCCAATAATGGACTGTAGTTGTCTGCTAACAGATGCCTAAGGTGACCAGCTCTGGGCTGGAAACTTTCTGGAGATTTTGAGGATGGAACCTGGAGAAGGGGAGGGACTTCAGTTGGGTATGTCATAGAGTCCATCTTCCAGAGCAGCTGTTTTCTCCTGGGGAATGGATGTCACCTGAATATCAGTTATAATTCTGTGAGATTGCCAGCCCCATCTGGAAGCTGACAACCCTAAATCAATCAAAACAAAAAGATGACAGGAAGAAGGAAGGAATCTGTGCTCAGGGGTCACCCAGTCTATTGGGATGTCCAAGTCTCCAACTCTGCCTGCTGCGGAAGATGGGTTACCCTGCTCTGCAGTGCAAAAGGATCTAGCTTTCCCTGTGAGAATCTGTGAGAGGTTGCTTGAGGCAAGCAAAGATCTTATTATAGATGGATTATTCACTGAACGTTTGTGGGAGTTCTTATTCCTGTTAAGCATATTAAAAATGCAAAAAAAATGTTTTAAAAACAAACTAAAAAACTGCAGCAGCAATTCCTCTTGGATTAAGAGGTTGGAAGGGCATTTTGTGACTCTAAGAAGCTTTGCCTGCAGTCAACTGAGAGGGTTCCTGAACAGGCTATTGGGGTGAGAAATGGTGTAATTCCACCACAGGCTCTGTAACATTTATGGAAGAGACTCTGGGGTATGGAAGAGACTCTGGGGTGGTCTTCCCTCACAAGAAATGTTTCAGACTTTCCCTGAAAAGCTTCATTGACTAAATCTGGCATAACTCTGCATTCCCATTCTGTATAAAGAACTTTGTGCATGCTTTAAAATTACCCTTCTACTCAAAATCTCTAGTGGATATTTCCTTCTGCTAAGTCAGTAGTTTTCTGCAAAAATATTCTTTTGTCAGTACCATTAGCCATTGTAAAGTATTTGTGTTGGGGGGGGGGGGTTACCATAGGGAGGTGCTTTCATTTTCTTTGGCCCCCTCCCCTTCCATGTGGTATATCCACAGCTGGAGCAGTGAACTCAGAGCGACTGTGCATTTGAAAACAAGTACAGGATGCTGCCAGCAAGGTTCTGACCTGTATAGTTTTTGCTTATTTCAAATACTTTTATGTTGTTCTTCTGTAAAAAGACTGGGTTGGAAACATTCCCAGCTTTGAGGTCTGCAGAGGCTCTTATTATTCCTGGATCACCATAAGCATTTTTCCTTTGGGGCAAGAGTTAAGTCAGTTGATTATTAGAAATGAGTACATGTGTGATGTATTTTAATTGGACATGTTTTCCTTCTTGCTGGAATGGGTAGTGCATTTTTGATAGCTGCGCTTTCTGATAAAGATCTCTGTGTAGCTATGAAAGCTTGCCTATTCCCTTTTTAATAAAAGTCGAAGCAATGGAAGATGTTACCTGAAGTGATAGGATTGCCAGTTTCCAGGTGGTGGCTGAAGATCTCTCACCATTACAACTGATCTCAAGGCAACAGAGATCAGTTCAGCTGAAAGAAAAAGGCTGCTTTGAAAAGCAGATGTGGCATTATACCCCATTGAAACCTCTCCCCAAACCCTGTCCTCTCCAAGCTCTACCCCCAAGTCTCCAGGTTTTTCCTAACCAGGAGCTGACAACCTTATTTCGTGTCCAGAGGCAGTCCTGCCATGAAGCCGATTCAGCCCCATCAGTTTGGGAATTGCAGAGTTGGGAGGCAGTTCTCATGCAACTTCTGAACTGACCATGCATGCTTTTCTGGGAGTAAGCTCCACTGAATAGACCTCTGAGTAAACCTACTTTGGTTTGGTTCTGGTGTGTTTTCCGGGCTGTGTGGCCGTGGTCTGGTGGATCTTGTTCCTAACGTTTCACCTGCATCTATGGCTGGCATCTTCAGAGGTGTATCACAGAGGGAAGTCGGTTACACACAGATGCAGGTGAAACGTTAGGAACAAGATCCACCAGACCACGGCCACACAGCCTGGAAAACCCACCAGAACCAGTTGAATCCGGCCGTGAAAGCCTTCGACAACAACTTGGTTTGCTCTGTAAGTGTCTGAAGGGGTTTCTGGTGTGCCACACATAGAACATTGTTGGTTTAAAGAGAAAAAGGGAGCTCTTGGGGCACAGAATATTCCTGTGGCATCCTGAACTAGAATTCATGGAATCCTGAACTAGAATTCATAGAATCATAGAGTTGGAAGAGATTCCAAGGGCCATCAAGTCCAACCTCTTGCAATGCAGGAACACATAATCAAAGCACTCCTGACAGCTGGCCATCCAGCCTCTATTTAAAAACCTCCAAAGAAGGAGACTCCACCGTCTAACAGCCCTTACTGTCAGGAAGTGTTTCCTGATGTTTAGGTGGAATCTCTTTTCCTTCACCTTGAACCCATGACTCCTGGTCCTAGTCTCTGGAGCAGCAGAAAACAAGCCTGCTCCCTCATCAACATGACATCCCTTCAAATATCTAAACATGGCTATCATGTCACCTGTTCACCTCCTCTTCACCAAACTAAACATACCCAGATCCCTCTCTCCTCATAGGGCATGGATTCAAGACCTTTTACCATTTTAGTTGCCCTCCTCTGGACCTGTTGCAGCTTGTCAATTCCCTGGTGTTCCTCTTGCAGTTGGTACAACCAGAAGGACCTTTCTCCCAAACTAGCAGGTGCAGAGTCCTTGAGTTGAAATGTGACTTTCTCTAATATCTTGGTTTAATTGTAATCTAATTGGACAGTTGAGGTGACTGTGGTTGGCATATGGTTTGTTCCCTGCAAGAATGGTGGGCATCCCATGGTTAGGCTGGTGGGCAGTCTGGCAAAAGCTGATGGAGAGGCTCTGGCAAGGAAGCTATAAAGTTTATGCCAGTGACAAGTAGGTATTTATTTATTTAGAGTCCAGTGGTGGCGAACCTTTGGCACTCCAGACGTTGTGGACTACAATTCCCATCAGCCCCTGCCAGCATGGCCAATTGGCCGTGCTGGAAGGGGCTGATGGGAATTGTAGTCCATAACGTCTGGAGTGCCAAAGGTTCGCCACCACAGATTTAGATATTTGTACCCCACCTTTCCTCTTGGACCAAGGGTATGAACCACATGTGAACTCTGTGGGTTACAGGCTTCTCCTGTACACCTTTGGTTTTTTAAAATGAAACACTCATTTTCTCGCTCTCGTCGTGGTGATAAAAGTTAGAAAGGGAAAAACGTTTTAAAAGGTTAGTTGCGAGAACAGTAAAACACCACAAATGGTTTGATAATGAAATGCAGCTAAATGTGCAAAGGTTTTTGTCCCTTGTACGACTCACAGTATTATTCCCCATGGAGATTTGGGGGTAGTAGCTGAGAGGACAGAGTTTAAGGAGAGGAGGGAACTCAGTGAGGATGGGATACCCTGGAGTCCAGCCTCCATAGTTGCTGTTTCCTCCACGTTAACTGATCTTTATAGGCTCAAGGTCAGTAATGGGGAGCAAATGGTTTTTCCGGCCAGTCCAAGGTAGCTGTTTGGATCCCAGCCAAAAGCTAAAACCCGCATCTTAATTTTTTCCCCCAAATTATAGTAACAACAAAGCTTAAGTGTCTGAAGTGACAGACTTTTTAAAAGGGAGAAAAACAGTAGCATGAATGTACAAACTAAGGGTAGATTTCCAGATAACCCGTTCCCAAGCACTAATGAACTTCGGTTTAGACGGCCTTCTCTCCTTCCAGTGCTGGTGGTCTGTCAGTTTGTCCCATTTCACAGTCCGCCAGACCTTTCAAATTCATTCTTTAATTGGCAGGTTTTTAGGAACATGCCGTTTTGAATGATAATTTTTTGTGACCGTTAACTAATTGGCAGTTCTGCGAAAAACTGAATGGCAGCGGGTTCCCGTCTTCTCTGCATGATGGCGCTATGGATTGCTCGGCTGCTAAGAGGGGCCTTAGTGCTGAAGGTTGTGCTTTGTGCATGAGGCAAGGCTCTCCAAAGCATTCAGCAGGCTACTGGATTACCCGTTCTTAGGGTTACCAACCTCCAGATGGGGCCAGGATGTCTCCTGTAATTACAGCTGATCTTTAGACTACAGAGATCAGTCCCTCTGGATAAAATAGATGCTTCACGCATAGGTGTCAAACTCAGGCCCTCCAGATGTTCATGGACTACAATTCCCAGCAGCTTCTGCTAGCATGGCCAATTGGCCCTGCTGGCATGGGCTGAAGGGAATCGTAGTCCATGAACACCTGTGGGAGATTTGAGTTTGTACCTATCTCAGAAGGAAGTAGACTCTGTGGCATTAAACTGTAGTGAAGTCTACCCCCTCCTCAAACCCTACCCTCTCATTATCTCCAGGAATTTCCCCCATCTGAATTGGCAACCCAGTGACTGTTGTGATTTAGGGCAGAAATGGTGCCATGGTTCTGCTGTGGAGTGGAGGAGAGTCCTGAGCCGGTTAGTGTTTTGGAATATGTAATATGTCCCTGCGCACCATGGCAGAAGCCTCAGATGGTGAGTCTGCAGTAGAGGAGCCTGTAGCTGGGCCATCTGGGACCCACAGCATGGCAGAAGCCTCAGATATGGAGTCTGGAGTAGAGGAGGCTGCGGCTGGGCCATCAGAGGTCCAGCCAACTTGGGCAGACTTAGTGCCTGGAAGCAGTGGGGCTGGGATCAGAATGGGAGCTCAGGAAACTCTGAGGAGCCGCCTGGGATGGAAACTGCTACTAGAAGCGCTGCCAGTCCCAGCTCTGTCCTTCCCAGTACCCTGGATTGTTCCAGCCAGGGGACAGCCCGTCAGCTCCTGCACCCCCAGGGTCACCTGAACCCCAGGAACAATGACAAAGGCAGCTGCAGCGCCACCTACAGGAGCAGAGATGCAGCAGCAGGTTGACAGCCTTAGAGCAAGCAAGGGGAAACAGCGAGTTCTTACAGGAGCCAGGCTAAGGGGGTGCAGCTGGGGGAGGCTGGCAATTAGTGGGAAGGCCATTCTGTGGAAAGCCAGGTGCCAGCCTGCTCACCTCCCTCATCGCCAGAGCCTCAGGAACAGTCGAGAACATTCTCGGACAGGAGATGCATCATACCAATTTCTCTGGTGTGATCATAGATTGCCGAAATCCGTGGCTGTAGAATACATGCCTTGCCTTTGAACCAACTGCCGTTTATATTTCTAAACATCACAGTGCATGTCTTCCCACACCCTCTGTGTCTACAATTCTAATGGTTGAAGAAGGGAGGGAAATGTAACTTTCAAGGGCTGAGCAAAGTTGGCATGTCCGTTTGGCTTGTGATGATTGGAGAGGGATGGTGAGACCTAAGAACCGGCATATACTGGAGGTGACGAAAAGCTGATGCTTTGTGATAATGGGTCTAGAGGCCTAATGTTATCCCTGCTGCCAGCAGAGGGATTAGGGGAACTCTCTTCACTCTGTCATTTTAATGGCTGCCTAATAGCTTGTAATGAATGTGGTGAGTTCAGAGTGCTTCCCACAGAAGGATTCTAAGGAAACATTGGACTTTTCTAGAAATCCTTTGGTGCTGCCGAGGTCCTGCCATTCTTCCTTTTGCCAAACTGTGTCTGGGAGACTTGCTAATCTCGCTGTTCCCCTGTTGGTTCTGAGGGGATCCCTTCATCCCAGGTCTGGTTCATCTCATCTGGCTGTCCAGAAGGGCTGAGATGCCCTGGGCGGTGTTTGATGTGAGAGCTAGGCCAGCTTGCTTAAAATATTAATCGGTTTCTTCCTTTTTAAGCTGGCCTTAAGAATCCAGCAGCATTTCTCGGGCGTTGCTATGGTGGCCGAGCATCATCGGCCAAGGCCTCGCCTCCTGCAGAGACCACACCAGCTCAGCTTTAGGGAAGGCTTAGCAACATCTCCACTGGCGGGGCTGGTGGGAAAATTACTCCTGTTTACTGGTCTGGCTACAGTGTGTTGATGAGCCTTGGCGGAGTCGGTTGAGTTCAAACTAGTCAGCTGATTTAAACAATTTTCAGCCGATTCATGACGTGCTTTTTTAGAAATGGCTAATATTCAGTATTCGTTGTACTCCCACTGTTCAAAGTTCTTCATACAATGCTATCTTGTTCTAATCTTTAACAGCACTCATGAACATGAGTCTGATAGTATTATCATTATCCCTATACTGGCAATTGGAGGCTGAGAGGCTTGTCTTAAGGTGATCCCAGGTGTAGCACCTACCAAAGGATTTCCTGGTGGCCGCTTGCTTTTCTCCAGAAGTTAGGGGTCAGTCATCATGTTCCTGCACCCTTTTGGAGCAGGGTTTTTTTCCCCACAGGACTCCCAAGGTCTGAAGGGAATACCTTTTTTCAAGACTCCCAAGGTCTGAAGGGAATATCTCTTCAGGGACTGCTGCCTCCATCATAGGCAGTGCTTGGCTGAGAACTGCCCAGTGTTTGGGACTGCCACCTCCTCACAGCCACCATTTTGTGGAGATGTCCGCCGCCCTTTCTCAAAATTCCAGAACTGCCCCAAACAAATTTGGGGACTCTGTCCCTTAAGCCAACCAAGTGAGTCTGGGGCAGAGACAGGACCCTCAAGTCACTCTGCTACACCGTCTCACTTTGATCAAGCTATTAACATCTCAATAGATTTGCCTCTTACATATCTTCAGCATAAGTTCCTCCTTTTTTTTAGATGCTGAAGGAATTATAAGGTGGCCTGTGCTTATACAACTGTAAAGTTGCTGTCCCCTGTTGATAGATGCTACCTGACTTCTACTTCAGTCCTTCATGTGAGACCAAGAAGAAGGAAAGAGGTTGTGGACGAAACCAAACCAAATCTCCTCCTGTTTGTCTCCTTTCAGCACTGTCTGAGGAGCCGCTCAGCATGGCCGGCCGGAAGTGCAACACCATCTACAAGGGCTTTGCAGATTGCCTGATCAGCCTCGGAGACAGCATGGCTCAAACTATTCAGCAGCAGCAAGACGAGAGTAGCCAAGAGCTGCAGGAGTTGGAGACCATTTGCAAGTGAGGGCAGAATCCTTCACTCCCAGGAGACAGGTGGACCGGGAGATGGGGTTTAAAAATGTCCACCGTTGTGCTCTTCAGCAGATAATTTTGGATATCTAAAATGAATATCTCACAAAATTAGTAACATGGGGTTGCCAATTCCAGGTCTGGAGATACTTGGAGCTTTGGGGAGTGGAACCTGCGGAAGGCAGGGTCTGGGGAGGGCAGATAGCTCAGCAGGTTACAGTTCCATGAAATCTGTCCTCCCAAGCAGCCATTTTCTCCAAGGAAACTGACTTCTGTTGCCTGGAGATCAGTTGCAATTCTTGGACATCTCCAGGCCCCACCTGGAAGCTGGCAACCCTGTAGATTGGATCCTACAGGTTTTTCTGTTGTAAGAAAAGGAGAAGGGGAGTTATTACCAATCAAGGGCTGTGGAGATAGGAAAAAATAGAATGAGCTGAGGGTGTCATCTTTGATCTCACAAAGAGAGGAGGAACTGTAGTAGCAAGGGGAGTTGTGGGACTTGAGGACAAAGTGAGATCAAGCAGAAAAGCGAATGCAGTCCCATTGAAAAGCAAGTCAAATTTGGCCACTACAAAGTTGGCAAATGATTTTTTTTTTTCAGGTGATTATAGTGGTATGGGGCCAAGCGGGGAGAAAGGCAGGAGGGGTTGGCTTCTTTGTTGGGCACCATTAACTCACCAACCGTTTTCTAGAGCCCAGGCTTTGCAGCTAGTTCAGGGGTCAGGAACCTGGCTCCAGATGTTCAGGAACTACAATTCCCATCAGCCTCTGTCAGCATGGCCAATTGGCCATGCTGGTAGGGGCTGATGGGAATTGTAGTTCCTGAACATCTGGAGAGCCGCAGGTTCCCTACCCCTGAACTAGTTAAACATAATTCAAGTAAACCCACACTGAAACTTCTGCTGAGTCTGTCAAGGTCAGAATGGTCTGCTCTGACTGGCAGTGACTGTCAAGGGTCTCAGGCAGTTTTTCACCACACTTCCTGCCTGCCTGGTCCATTAATTTGAGATGTATATTGCATTATTTATTGTATCTCATTTCCTAGCAGTACTCTCAAGATAGTAGAAGAAAAACATAGAAGAGATGTGGGTGGAGACTGAGGTCAGTGGTAGAATAGATGCTTTAATCATAGGTGTCAAACTCGTGGCCCTCCAGATGTTATGGACAACAGTTCCCATCATCCCCTACCAGCATCATGTTGGCAGGGGATGATGGGAACTGTAGTCCATAACATCTGGAGGGCCACGAGTTTGACACCTGTGTTTTATATGTAGGAAGTTCTAAGTGCAATCCCTGACCTCTCCATTTTGAAGGCGGTTGTGTTGTTTCTGAGATCATGGAAAGGGCTGCTAAGTAGTAGTGAGGAATGAACCAGTAGTCTGACTCTGTGTAAGGCAGCTTGATGGGTGCTCTTAGATATTCATCTGCATTGAAACCTCCACATATTTAATTCAGCTCCCCCAGGGAAAGCATAATACTTGAAGCAATAGTCAGATGGACATGGCAGGCCCAAAGATGGAGGTCAAAGACAGATGGATGAGTGCAGTGGAGGTGAGGTGAGGGAAAAGAAGCCGAGAAGGAAGTGGATTGAGAAAGGTATTGCTATGAAGATGATTCCCTTCAGTAAATAAAAATGATACTGCACAAGAAGTGCCGTAGGAGGAGAAACAGGAGGAGGAGCCAAAAACAAAAGTGTTAAAAACTGGTGGACCTTAAAGGGGAATTCAACCAGAGAGCAGGACACTATCCCAGCACATACAGACAGTGTTCCATTTTTATATAAGGAAAGGTAACAGAGTTCTTAAGTTATCTGTGAATCTGTGCTTGGTTTTCACTCATATTCCCTTTTCTGCAGGTCCTGGGATGACTTCCACATCTGTGCCAGCCAGGTGTTGTCCAGATGCCCCGATGAGGCAGCAGCCATCTGGGAGTCCCTTCGACAAGAGTCCCGGAAGTTCCAGTTCCAAGGAAACCTCCATGATCTGTGCAGTTCGCGGTCCCAGCCGGCTGGCAATGGGAGAGCTTTGAATATGGATGAAACCAACAAGGAAACTTTGCGAGGGTTGGCCTGGCTTCCACGGCCCAGCCTCTGGGATGTCCTGACTCTTGTGGCTCTGTTTGCTTTGGCACCTTTTGTCTAGCCTAGGAATCAGGGGAGTGGGGGAAGGGGAGGCCCTCCTCCCATACTGTCCACCATAGTATGGTCTGGTTGCCCAGCACTGCCCTATACCAGGAACTTGGATCGGACTCAGAAGTTGATGGACTGGGCTTGTGGGTTTGGATGTCAAGAGGAGAGTGTTTCAATGAGTGAAGGAAGATGGAGGATGTGAGCTTCACCTCCCTCTGCCTGCCCTGCTCAGGAGACCGGGGTAGGGATAAAGGTGCTCCTTTTGGCCTTGAGCCAGTTGGCAACCTATAGGTACCCTCAACAATGCTCTACTTCCCTTTCTGCCCATATTCCTCCATTTCACATACCCTCCTAGCTTTCCAGCCATTCTTCATCCTGGACTGTTGCCCTTGGCTAGCAGTAGTATCTCAGAACCATAGCCCTTGACGTAATGAGAACCTCAGCTCAGCCCATTCTTTCCACCGTCCTTGATGGTTGCTGGTGCCCCAGGGAGACTTGGAAGAAGGAGATTGGATTTATACCCCACCCTTCTCCCCTGTAAGGAGACTCAAGGTGGCCTACAAGCTCCTTTCCCTTCCTCACCCCACAACAGACACCTTGTGAGGTAGATGCGGCTGAGAGAGTTCAGAGAGAACTGTGACTAGCTCATAGTCGCCCAGCAGGAATGCAAGAGTGCAGAAACACAGCTGGTTCACCAGATAAAACCTCTGCAACTCAGGTAGAGGAGTGGGGAATCAAACCCGGT
Source organism: Sphaerodactylus townsendi (assembly GCF_021028975.2). Lineage (NCBI taxonomy): Eukaryota > Metazoa > Chordata > Lepidosauria > Squamata > Sphaerodactylidae > Sphaerodactylus > Sphaerodactylus townsendi. The sequence continues at coordinate 21,174,179 of NC_059438.1, forward strand.
TCTCCAGATTAGAATCCAGCTGCTCTTTACCACTGCCCCAGACTGGCTCTCACTTAGAGGTGGTCATTCTGGTGTGATATGGCAGCCATTGTCTCCTCGCATTTAGTCCTGCAACATTCTTGGGAAAAGACCAGCTATGAGTACAGATATGCTCAGTGTACACGCCACTTCTTTCCAGGCGTACTTAGCTCATTGCAAATTACTCCTCTCTATACTGCCACCAGTGTGCCTAAGAAAGGCTTGTTGCTGGGTGTCCCTGTCTGCAACCCATCAGCCGTCTCTTTGGCTTGCTGAACCTTTTTTGCTGTTTTGAAGAGTGAATTTCCTGCCCTGGTGGGTTTTGGGCTGTTTGTGTGCCTGCAGGGTTTTTCCTCTCCCTGAGCTTTCTGCAACATGCTCTTTAGCCACCAGGCGCAGATAGCACGGGAATTAGTCTGTACCATAGGCAATGACAGAGGAATCTCCTGTGAGTCCCCCTGAACTGGCACACATTCTGCCACATTGCCTTGCCAATCCATGGTTTGCAGTGGCATAGCTACCACTGGGTGGGGTGGGGCGGGGCGGGGCAGGCGTCCTGAACAGACACCATTAGGGTCACATGGGGTGGAGTCTGCCCCAGGCTCCATTTTCCCTAGCTATGCCCCTGATGGGTTGTGACCCTTGGGTGAATTTCTGGGCCACCCCCTTGTGTTCTGGGCTCCTGTAGAGCTGCCTGCCTCTATTTTATTTATTTTTTGCTGCTTTTGGAAATATCTCCTGCTAGGGTGCATGCATAGAGAGAAGGATGCGTGCCTCCTGCCTCTCTCTCTTTGCACACATTTGCTAAAAGAAGCGACAGGGTGGTGATCTCACTCAGTCATGCAGAGCTTTTATTAGCACTAGCGGGTGCCAGCGTCAGACCAAGGTTTGTTTGTTTTGTTCTTTTCTGGTGCCCTAAGCAAATTGTGACTTTTGGCACCCCGCCTCCGTTTACTAGAAAGAAAAGTGAGAAGTCTAGAACAAATGTTTGCTAAAGTAGATGTTCAGAATGAACAATGTAAACATGAAAAGGAATAAGCTCTTCAGAAGTTCCCCTCATGACACCTGGAGAAGATCAGAGTCAACAGATGGGGAGAATTTAGAAGCCAGGTAATTCTACGCTTCCCTCTAAGCCAGTGAATTAGGCCCTTCTTGCCATTTGGGGGCCTCTCAAAACCGGGTGCCCTCGCAAGCATGACTCTCTTGGAAAACTTGTCCTGCCTTCTTGGCTGGCTATCACAGACTGGACCAGTCAGCCCTGCCAGCTGGTCCTCCAGTGCTCCATGTGTTTGCAACACAGAGCTCCCTTCCTCGCCAATGAGGTCATAACTCTAGCCCCTCCCCTTCCTGTCATGTGCTTGCGGCTCAGTATGTGTCATACTGATGCTAGGGCAGGGGCACTGGTTCAAGTCAGTCCCAAGTCTGAGAAGGTTGAAGAACATCGTGTTGGTGTGTGCCTGTGCTTTTGGGTCTCTCATTAGGGTTTTCAACTCTGGGTTGGGGAATACCTGGAAATTTTTGGGGTGGAGTCTGAGGAGGGTGGGAGTTTAGTGGGATATAAGATCACAGAGCCCACATTCCAAAGCACACGTTTTCTCCAGGTGAATGGATCTCTCTTGCCTGGAGATCAGTTGGAATCCCAAGAGATCCTGGATGTTGGCAACCTTATTTTTCAAGGCTCTATCCAAAATACACCTTGTACAATTTATTTCTCATGGAATTGGACATTTGTAGTGAAGTGGTTACCTAGAAGAAGCTACCCAAGAGGGATTTCTGGGATGCCTTTCTGGTGTGATCTAGTTTCCATTCAGACAACACCTCTGTAACTGCCACACAAGCATCTGTTAGCCAACTTGAAGGGAAAATGGATGAGCCATGATAATTCAGAGCCTGAACCCCCTCATCATTCCATCCCGCCGCCGGTATCAGCTGTTTAAATGTATCTATATATTTATATTAAAAAGCACTTTTACATTTCTCTTGCCCTGTCCTGTGTTACTCCTGAGGCACGTGTGAATTGCAGATATTTTTGCATGTATGAAAGTTACACTATGATTCTTTTCTCTCCTTTGCCTTGGCACATACAAATGCTGGAGATGTATGGATTGAGGAAGAGGGAGAGAGTGTTTGTTCTCTCAAGGGTATTAACAGCTTTGCTTGGATTTCAACTCAGGGTTCCCAGCACTCCTTGCCCATAATGTAATTAATCTGCCTTTTTTGCATAAAGCTTCCAGTGAACACCTGACACCCACCTCTTTGGCTATTTCCCCTCTGAGAAATCAAATCAAGATACATCCGGGTTTCAAAAGAATCCACACCTTTTCAATTAGCCCAATTTTTGTCAGATCTGTTGCCATCCTGTGCATCTCCTGGCACATCCACCTATTAGCTGTCTCCAAAGTTAAAACAACTTTCCAGTGCCATGACGAGAAAATGATTCAGTTTCTCCCCCTCTCCTTTCCCCCCTCAAATGAGCTGAATTTCGAGGCATAAAGTTGATCGGCAATAGGTTCAGGGCAGCAAAAGGAAATACCGTTCTATTGAATGAGTAATTAAATTGGGGGACATCTAGATTCAAGTCCAGTAGCCTGTTTGAGGCCAAGAAGATTTTCAGGGTAGAAGTGCTCAAGAGTCAACACTCCGTCAAATACTTGACATCTCTTGTTGGTGCTGCTGGGCTCAAATATAGCTCTTCTGCTTCACAGCAACATGGCTACCCTCCTGAAACTTAACAGGGGTATTTACTGCTGGGATAGCTATGAGCAGGAGAATACTTTAGAAGGGGGATTAGACAGATTCATGGAGGAGAAGTTCACCAGTGGCTACTAGCCATGGCCACTAAAGGGACTTCCACCTCCAAAGGTAGCCAACCTCTGAAAACCAGAGCAAGGAGGAAACATCAAGAGAGAGGTCTCGGCTTCTATGCTTTGTTTGTTGACCCTTCTATACAGCTGGTGGACACTGTATGAAACAGGATGGACCACAGGTCTGACCAAACAGGGGTTCTTATATTCTTCCCTCTTAGTTTTGTGTGTGCTTTTGAGCCTTCTGCCACTGTGCTGCCTCAGGAAATTATGTTTTCTCCCTCTACTGAAACTTCAGGATGTGGGGCTACTAGAATAAGAAATAGGACTACCAGTGGGTGATGGGGGTAGGGTTGCCAGCTTCAGTTTGGGAAACTCCTCAAGATTGATGGGGTGGAGTGGGGTGGAGTCCACCCTCCAAAGCATCCATTTTTCTTCAGCAGAACTGATCTCTGTAGTCTGGAGATGAGCTAAAATTCTGGGGGATCTCCAAGGTCCCACCTGAAGGCTGGCATCCCCAGCAAGAGAACATATAGCTATCTAGGAGGTGACAGCCATTTTGCAGAGGTCTGATGTGTAAAGCAAAGCTCTGCTTCTGTGGAACACCTGCAGTTTTGGGGCTTTTTGAGCTCGCCATGTTGTGCCTGGAGTGTGTGAATGCCATACGAGGACACAGGGTAGCTGTTTACCAGCTTTGCTCCATGTGCTCTTACAGCAGAAACGAAGGCTGGTTTGCCACTGCCTCTAGGGCAGTGAGCTCAGCATTTTCTGAACGGCACAAACAAGAGCAGGAACCCCAGGAGAGCAGTGGCCCGAGGGAGCCGGCATTGTTTCCATTTCATGCGCTGTGCTGGCACGCTTCGGGGAGAAGCGTCTCTTCCTTGTTAAGGCTTAATATAGCCACAGGTGGACTGGGGATACATGGAAGATGCTCTCGGCTACCGTGGCAGGTTGGAAAACTGACTGCCAACTACTGCAGAGGTGCTGGTGAGGGGAGGGAATTGTCTCCCACCCTGAAGCCTTCTTCAGCTCCATCACATCCTACTGAGAACTGTCTTCTGCAGATCCTTTGGTCAACCTGCAGGACATACATTTTTACAGCTTCCTTCCTTTAAAAAAATGTCAGTCATGTTCTTTGATTCCAGTGCTGGATGTCCAAGAAACCCAGTTCCTGGAACCTTTTCCTTGCAGGTCTGTTTTTGCAGATTTCTGCAGCCATCTGGGCTGCCTTCCAGTGAATATCACCATTTCAAGGTGGTCTTCTCGATGCCAGGTACCAAAAAGCAAAGCTCAGTTAGGAACTCTATGGATTACCAACTCCATGTTGGGAAATTCCTGGGGATTTGGGGGAGGAGTGTGATGCCACTTGCAGAGAACAGGAGCCCAGAGTGAAACCTGTGACCAACACCAAACAGGGCTTGATGTCAACTTTGTCTGTCTCACTTAAGAGCATATGTTAATTAATTGAAATGTATGCAAATTTTAAAACAATGCCTTGTGCCAAGCAGTTGGTGGGAGGGGGGGAGAGAGGCAGTGACTGGGCTGCCCTTTATGAATGCAAAACCAGCATTTCCTGCAGGGTCTTTCAGCATTTAAAGCAGCCAGCAGGGAAGATAATCTGCCTAGTCTTCATTTACAATTTCGACAATCCTGTGTTTAAGAGTGAATTAGTGCTGGATCCTGCAGGATTCAGCTAAGAGGATAAGCCAGGCTACAAGCATGTGTGAACAACAGAGGCCACCTGGCTCAGCTGGATGTGTGATTTGTCCAGGGCATGTTCTCAAGATCATTCAACACGGATTAGCCATTCCTTTGTCCATGTAATCAAAACCTGGTGTTATTTTTAACTCATTCAATACGACTACAGTGAGATTCTGGGGACAGAACCAGACAGTGGCTTGGATCCATTGACTGACAGCGCAGTTCTGCTTCGGCAAGATCTTGTGTAATACTTAGATCATCTCCAACTCGGTAGCTGTAGGTGCCATGTGATTGAGGTGCTGCATTCAAGAAAACTGTATACTTCCACATCAGGCTATAATCTCAAATGAGAATGAGAATTATTATTCATTTCTACGTGGTGCCTTTGTTAGAACCATGACTTTGCACAACATGATACTGTGATACAAGAGCATTTATATGTTGTTGAATTACTATCAAACTTTCAAACAGATGGGGTGGGGTGGGGGGACAGGGCTAGGTAAGCACTAGGACCCAGGCAGTGCATTCTACAACGAAAAAGGTCCGGCATGTTGAGTACTGTGGCGGAGGGATATACGATGTGCTAGCATCTTTTTGTGAGACAGAATACAGTGCCTGCAAAGTAATTCTAGAAATTGAATGTGGCCAGATTGGACTTTTGGCCAACAGAATTTATGATTGGCCATAAGAGATTTGATTGGTTGAGCAGATTTTTAACAATGTTGCTTTGGCAGCAGCTGTCCCTGTAGCACATGGATCTTCACTGTGTGACTGGAGGTAAGCTGCAGCAACCGTTCTGTGACTGGCTCTGCCACCTGCAGCCACTATTTTGTGGAAGCCATTTTGTGACTGCATTCACCTCGCTTTGTCAGAATTCCAAATGTGCCCCAAGGGAATCCTGCTTTCTAACATATGCATTATAGTGTCCAGAAGCTTTGGTGCAAACAAAAACATAAGTGAGCATTCAGTAAATATGACTTAGTGAAATAAATATTTACGGAAATAACGCAAGCAGAATTTTTTGCAGTAGATGCAACCCATTGTTAGCGCAGGTTGGGTGACAGGGATGAGTAAATGCTCAAATATTTCCAACTAGGAAAGGTGGAAGACTGCAAGACAGGACAGCCATATGATGGTCGCCTCAATAAAACAGTATTCCAATGAACTAGAGTTGAGATACAGATGCATCCTCCAGAAAAGGAAAGGACTGAAAACGCTTTGGGGTCACCAGAATCTAGTACTGGATGAGGGATGAGGATAAAAACACAAAGTAATCTGATCCCTAAATATGATACTTAGAGGAATTACAAGGACATGTCTTTTGGATGAAATCCAAGATATGTTGTTGTCCTAGTACTGTATCGTAGCATCCTCTGCAACACTGCAAGAAATCCCAGAAATCATCCCTCGAATTGCATGTAGTTTCACTGGGGATGATGCTAGAAATACTACCACCCAAAGCGAGCGCTTGGGTTATTTATGGAGACCGGCTGACCCCAGGAAACACAATTGTAATTGTGCTAGACTATCTTAGCAGCCCTTTGAGTATACAAAGAGAAAAAATATATTGTATGCGTTTTCATAATGTAATCATAATAATAATCTGGAGGTTGCCGACCATCTGAAATCCCAGGGAGTGCAATTCTGTAAAAGGTCAAATGACTGCCCTTCTTATTGCCTGCGCAAATCAGATCATCTTTGGGGTTGTGGAGAGCCTACCGGGCAGCATTTTGTTGCACATTCATTTGACGTTGACCTACTTGCTCGTGCACTCCAAATACCAATCAAATCCTACTTGTATGTGAATCAACCATCCTCCCACATTAGCTGTCCCTGGTTTTGTTTCTTTCGGAGTTTAATTTTCTATTGACATATTCACTGAGAGCTGTGTATGAAATGAGAGGAACTGAGTTGGGGAAAGGCTGCTGCTGGGCACAGACAATGCAACAGTGTCCTTTTGACGGTGCTTGGTTAGACAATGAGGACCACTGCATACATGGGTGTAGTGAATGCAAATGAAAGAATCTGAACAAAATGGCCATCCGTTAAGTCTGAGCACAGTCAGGAAGGCGCAGCCTCTCTCTGACATTCAAGATAAAACACAGTCAAATGTTCTTTTTGGCTCATTCCGCACATGCAGAATAATGCACTTTCAAACTGCTTTCAGTGCTCTTTGAAGCTGTGCGGAATAGCAAAATCCACTTGCAAACAGTTGTGAAAGTGGTTTGAAAAAGCATTATTTTGTGTGTGCGGAAGGGGCCAATTTTTGAGGGACTTGCTCTGGAAGATAACTCAAACACACAAAAACAGGACAGAGAGGTGCCTTCGATGTAGATCTTTTGCTGTTCTGAGCCCCCAGTTCAGTATTGGCTTGGACACACCTACAGGACTACTTCCACATAATGGCAATTCTCTGTGTAGCTCTTGTTGCTATAAATGGGGAGGCATTCTCAGTGGTACTGGAGCAGCCACGCAGCAGTTTGCTGTGCACTTGGCCTGCCTTCCCTGACCCTTTCTGGGGGTCGCCATTCCCCCTTCCCTATACCGCTCCTTTAAAAAATTGCTTGTTGCTAGATTGCTGTAGCACAATAGCTTTATCCTGACCTAATGCACCAATGGCTTCCATTTTTTTAAAAAGGAGCGATCATCTGGGGGTTTTTTTCACATAAAGGTTAAAGTGCGGTCAGTTGTGGTGTGGCAGAAGAGACGGTAGCTTTCTTCTGCAGTAGAAAAACAGTCCTGAATGATTATGAGCATTAGAATTCATTTTTAAGCACAGCCCTTGTCAAAACCACAATTCCACAGAGGACAGATCTACCCATTAATGGGAGATAAACCAGCCTTTCAAGCAGATGTGATTCTTGGATGGTGTAGGAGCTTAAAAAAATATTCTCATTTAAAGCAAAAAACAAAGAACAGAAAAAACCCCACATAAAAAAAAAAACAGAAAACCAACACGTGTGCGGAATCACCAGGAAAAAGAAGAAGAAGAAGAAGAAGAAGAAGAAGAAGAAGAAGAAGAAGAAGAAGAAGAAAGAAGAAGAAGAAGAAGAAGAAGAAGAGTTTGGATTTATATCCCCCCTTTCTCTCCTGCAGGAGACTCAAAGGGGCTGACAATCTCCTTTCCCTTCCCCCCTCACAACAAACACCCTGTGAGGTGGGTGGGACTGAGAGAGCTCTGAGAAGCTGTGACTAGCCCAAGGTCACCCAGCTGGCGTGTGTGAGAGTGTACAGGCTAATCTGAATCCCCCAGATAAGCCTCCACAGCTCAAGCGGCAGAGCTGGGAATCAAACCCGGTTCCTCCAGATTAGATACACGAGCTCTTAACCTCCTACGCCACTGCTGCTCCTTAATTCAAACTTAATTCATCAACGTTTTCTAGTGACATGGCCATCAGATGAGCTGCAGGCAGAGGAAACTCCCGGGAACATTGTTAAAATGGTGGCAAAGGAACTGAGGCTCCTGAAGCTGGCAGAAAATGGTGGGACTATAAGGAAGAGCTCTAGGGCAGGGAAAATAAAATGTAACTTCGTGTGCCTCTCTTTGTGTGCAATCGCCTACAAAGTTGACAGGGTGGGGGGTACAATGTGGTAGCTGACAGTGGACCAAACTAGGCACATCCTAGGAAATCTTGGATCAGAACCCAGGGTTGCCAATCTGCAGGTGGGGCCTGGAGTTCTGAAATTGCAACTGAGCTCCAGCCAACAGAGATCTCTGATTTTCTTACCCTCTCCAAAACCCTGCCCAACCAGGCTCCACCCCAAATTTCCAGGAATTTCCCAATCCTGCATTGGTAACCCGAACGCCCAGTAATTTCTTAAGCTTACCAAATTCTCAAGCATGTAGTAGCCCAGTTAGGAGAAGGACCATGGTGCAGGGAGGAGGGGCATTAAGCCTTCCCCAGTGCCACTTTGACCCTCATTTTCCATATTGGGCTTAAACTATGTGCAACCATCTTGCAAGAGTCTCAGGAAGGTCTCTTGGGCATGCTGCACTGGGTTTGGAGGTGCCCAGTGAGCAGGTTCCCTTGCTTTTATCTGGGGTATATTTGAGGCTTAGTGTTAGAGGGCTGTTCTTTCACTTATTTTGCCAAGGTTCTGTGGGGCTTGTAGGTGCTCTGATTTTGAAACAGGAACAGGATGCAGAAGGGAGCATCTGGCTCTGGGTTGGGTACCAACAGGCCTGGGGGTAAGGCATGGCTGGAGAATGTTGCTCCCCCAAAACCCCGCTGCCCAAGGACATTGACCAATTGCAGAGACAGCCAAGTAGACAGTGAGCATCCCTCTTGCCCAGTGCCAACCTCTCCCGCGACCTACTTTCACTCCCTGCCTTTGTTCTTAATTCCTAGAAATGGCTGTGCTCCAGATTCTACCCATCAAGGCAAATTAATTGGAGTCAATCCTAATTTGCTCTCTGCTGTTCTTTGGGCAGAAGATTAAATGCTTTGTGGACATTATCCCCTCCTCCTTCTTTCCTCCCCACCGGGAGGGAAAAACCTCCCTGAACTGGGAGGGCTGGGGCGGAGGAAGGATCAAAGTGGGGAGAGTTAAAAGGAGATGAAATCTAAATTCGCTCTTTGTAATCGTAGCAGAGGGGAAGAGAACCATTGTTGGGAGCAGGGAACCAGATGGCAACCTGATTTTGGGCAGCTGTGCAACAGCAGTAGACACACGTGGAACAAGGATATGAGGGCTATCCCTTCCAAAGACCACTGTGCAGGTCTGATAAAGAAGAATGAAATTCCAGTCTAGCTGATTCTCACATTGCAGAGAACACAGTTGCCAGTCACATGTGAGCTGCAGGTTCTCTACAATTACTCTGCATGCAGCACTCAATTTGCATCACTACTATGGCGTTGGAGGGATTTCTCTTTCCCCACACCCCATTTTCCTGACCCGAAACAGTCCAATGGGTGTAGCGCTATTTGGCATGTAAGGGAAACGCATCAACCAAATTGCGGACCCCCAGAAAAGCTGTAGTCTGTAGTGCTGTAGTTTTGATTTGAACTGAGCACTGGCAACATGGGAATTGAGAACGCACAGACTTTCAGTGTCTTCCTTTGCAAGGGTAGCTGAACTGAGAATAGGGCTGGCTTTAGGGTTCCCAACTGCTTGAAGGAAAACAAATGCATTACCTACCCCATTAATAAATATTTAATGGAATTTTATATATTAGTGATGTTATGTAGCTCTACATTATGAAAATCTTCAGCTGCGCATTTCCACACATTGACCCTCTACTGAAGGGAGGGAGGTCTTTTTCTCTGAGTCTTTTGGAAACCCTATCCCTCAGGCACAAATTCACCTGGTGCCTCTTGCTCCCTTTTGGACTAACCAACTTGACAGGGTTGTTGTGAGGGTGAAGTGGGGAGGGGGATGTGTATTCTACCCTCTGCAAGTTGTGCAATAATGATCTTCTTATTGTATTTGGAATTCTTGACACACACCGGTTTTATGCCTAATAAAGGTTTTGGATTTGGTGTATTCTACCCTGAGATCCTTGCAGAATGCTCTTGATTCAAATAAATGAAGATTCCCTCTTGGTTATCTCCCATATCAACCTGATCAGACTGGAACTGCAGTTGCGAAATTCTCTCTTGCTGTTCTAAGCACTTAAAATAGACAGACAGCCTTTCTGGGAGTCAATTTTCAGGATCCTTGGTCTCTGGTTGTCCATCTTTTATGGCAGTCTCCTGTCTAACTTCAGAGCCCAAAGATCGAACCTCTGTAAGTATAATACTATTGCCAGGTGGAATGGCTCCTTGGTCAGTGCCTCTATGCCTTTATGAGTCCCCTGAGCCAACAAGAGAGTGTTTTGGCCTGATTCTGGTTTCCAGGTAATTTAATCTCTAAGGGCCAGGACTTCCCGCAATTAACATCCTGTAGCATCCCTGGATGTGATGCCTCAGTGTACCAGGTAATAGAGGAAAATATTCTTTCTCAGGACCCTGAGGAGATGATTATACAACTGCATTGCATTATGTTTTGTTGGAATTATTTCTAGCATTTCTGTCTGAGGTAACACCCCCCCCCCCCACACACACACACCAGGTCAGAAAGTTAGAACAGGACAACACACACACACACACACACACACACACACACACACACACACACACCAAAATAAGGCAAGTAGTTCTAGAAAACTTTTAGAAGGGGTAGGTGACAGTATGGTTGTAGTGGTTAGAAATGTCAGATTAGAATCAGGGAAATCCAGTTTGAATCCTCACTCTGCTATGAAATAAAAGCTCATCGGGTGACCTTGGGCCAGTTGTTCTGTCTCAGCCTAACCTACCCCACACACAGGGTGATTATTGTGGTAACAAAATGGAAGAGGGGAGATCAATGTTGTAAGATGTTTTGGGTCTCACCAGTACACGGCACAGAAGAAAGAGAAGAGATCTCAAAAGTGTCTAAAGTAGGGAAGAGGTAATAACTGCACAAGAGCATATTTATTTTTCATAGCACAGTAGAACAGGGAGACAATTATCAAAAATCTTGTTTATGTTGACAGATGTTTTCACTTGAATATTTAAATGAGCGTTTTTACTTTCAGAATTATAAGCAAAGAACATATAAAGCTAGAAGAGTTATAAAAACGAGATACAAGAGAAATATAAGAATACAGAAAAAAGCTAAGCAAGAAATATTCTTGTTCATTTGAGTCTAGTAGCAATTTAGAGAGAGACACCCTGTTTTTCACAGTAAAAAACATTTATTTCTGTTTAAACCATGATTCTTTAGTAATATTTCCTTACCAGTCTTTATAAACATAACTGCACAGGGTCAGATACGGGGTCTGGCCTGACACATTTTATATCAAAACTTGACAAAAATAATGAGTGGGGTGAGGTGGGATAGCTGCCCAATTTTCAGCTATGAAAAAGCCTTACCGTGTTAAGAATGTGAAACCTTCTTTCACGCCAAAAATAGCCAGATCTCTTGCAAATCTGTGTGAGGCAATCATACAGCTGATCCCAAGTCACCTTACCCCACAAAACTGGAATTTTTCAGTTGGATCCTATGCAGAGTTATGTGTGCCTGACAGCATCAATTTCAATTGACTTATTTATGCTCAATGCTATGTAGTGCCAGGCTACCACTGGCCATAACCAAATGCGCAATGTTTTTGGAATGCTCCCCAAACTAGCAGGTGTGAAGTTGGATTTAAGCAGATTTAATGAAACACAAATCTTTCTCTTTTGGCTTCCGTCCTGTTTAGCAGATACAAACCTATTAGCATCCTGAGAAGGGCACCTTCCTTCCCACATATTCTCCTTGCCCTAGCCCTGCAGCCTGTTAGCAAAGCCAATTTCCTTTTGAAGCTTCTCTTTGTTATTGGCAGAGAACTGGATACTGGTGACTGGAACTGGGCAGTCTTTCACTGGGCTGCCTACACACCTGTATCTTGTGAATTCCTGAAACTGTATGATGTCATTGTGCAGTTCATATACAAGCCTACTATAAACATTTCAGGAATTTAAGCTCAACCCAGTGAAAATGTAGATGCCACATAAACAGTTACAAGTCTGGGATCATCCTTCTTCTGTACAACACATCAGAGTCAGGCAGGGGTGGAGCTGATGAAAAGGCAAACTGACTGTTCAAGGAATTTGCAAAATCTAAAACCAAACAAATCAGAATCCCACCAAGGCTTTACTTGTTAGCGACAAATGATTAGGAACTAATTATTTTATCAATGTACACAGTGAAAACTCTCTCTTACACAGAGAACACTGCCATGCTGGATTTTGATGGCTGGGTATCTATGGAATAATGAACTGGGTCTCATTGTCTCAGGAATCAGGGAGTTATAGCAGTGTTATTTTATAGTGATGCTGCACAAGAGAGGCATGGTTAGAATTTCTCATCCTACTGAGCAATAGATGTATTCCACTTTGTTCATTTCATGAGGCAGATCCTCAGTTGAAAGACCTATGTGGATGTAGAAAAAATGTAATAAACAGCAGAATCACAAAGCCATTAAAAAGAAGTATAAAATGCTATATTAGTATGTAAAATTCAAATGTAACAAAGAAAAGTACAAACATCATTATAGTAGCAGTAAATGGTAGCAACAGCAATCTCCTAGTTTTACTAATCTGGCTGAGGAATTCCTGGCCATATTTAATGCTCTGTTTAAATTATCCCATTGTTCTGCTATTTGGGTAGACTTTGATTTTTTTTGACAAGTTTATGATTAAACAAATATATTTATTTCCTAAGGAAACAATGCACAATATAAAACCATAATCAGCATGTACTGAGGCTGACAGTCCACACGTTGCCCTTTTCAGAAGGCATAGCAATTATGTGTATTGGAAGAATTGCGTGTATCACCCTTTTTTCATACATGTGATCTCAGTGCCATGGAAAAATTGGTTATGTGCTTTCTAACATCTTTTATAGCACAATATTAAACAGTTACATACCTCTAAACCCACTGACTGGATTCAGAATGGTATAATTCCGTTTAGGATAGCACTTTCTGGTCACTCTTCCTTTCCTTTGGAAAAGCACTTTGATAAAAGTGTATAATATAACATATCATTGCATTCTTGATGCAATTGTTTTTATGAATCTCTTATTTTTGTTTGTCCTAACAAGAAGTAAAACGAAAAAAGCCTGTTAAAACAGCAGAAATTAGAATTAAAAACTGCACCCCCCAAAAATTGAAATAAAATCGCAGACAACCCGAACTCGGAAGCTTCACTGCGCATTTTATTTATTTATGTATTTATTTACAAATAAACTGCCTTTAGGAGTTGTTGTGACTTTAAAGTGCTCTGCAAACACGGCGCGTAAAGAAATAAAACAGAACGGTAGGAAAAAGGGCAGGCGCAAAAGGCGACCGCTCTCCTCCCACGGTTTCCATAGCAACCACCACTCCCTCTTCCTCCCGCCCCTCTGCGTTAGGCCCGCCTCGAATCCACCTCTGCCAATCGCCGCGGAGAGGAAAAAAAAAAGTTGCGCACCATGTGGTGTGTTTCTCTGAGCGCACACTGATGACGATATAACGCGCGCCGGGTCAGAACCCCCGCTTGGGCTTGGGCTTGGGCTGGACCCGGTGCCCAGCTGGCCACAGGCTGAGGTGAGTGTGGGGTTAATCAGCCTGGCTTCAGACGTTACGGAGCTCCGTGTTGCTCTCTTCTTCTCACCTTGCAGCGTCTGCTGTGAGGGTCCCGGGAGCGCTGGCCTCAGAGAGGCCTGCATTGCTGTCTCTTCCACTTGCTCCTTGCACAAGGCCTGGCCTTCAAATCCCCTCGGCTCGAGGCTCTCGCCAGCCTTTGTAGTTCTCTGCCACTCCTGGCTTTGCCCCAGAATGAGCAGCGGCCCCTCCAAAGGCCTCCCGAAAACAAAAACAAGCAAACAAACTTAGCGAATCCCAAATCTCTTATGTACATCTGAAGAGAGGAGGTCTGTGGCTCACGGAGGCTGATACTTAAAGTGGGGTTTAGTAAGACTTTAGGGTAGCAGAAGGCTTTTGTTTGTATGACAATAACAGTGATGTTTGTGATATCCTAGTCTTGTTGAAGAAGCTTTTTTGAGCCAGAGCCCAGTTTGTTGATGAAAAAATAAAAAACAATGTCTAAAGCAAGGTCACCAACTATGCTGAACCTGTTGATGATTTTGAGAATAGCTAGTTGGTGCTGCAGCGAAGTGGCTGCTGAGGGGCTGGATGCAATTGCAGTGTGTCAAGAAGTTCTTTTCATTTTCTACCCCCCCCCCCCCGTCTTTTTCCCCAGTGGGTTCCCAAAGTGGCCTCTATTTTAATTTTCAGCAAACTTTCATGATATAGTGGGGATTTGAACCTGCCCCTCTATTGATTCTTAGCCAAGTGTTCCAAATGGGTTCTCCTTGCGGACACGTAAGTGATGCCTCCTGGGTTCTTCTGAAGCACCCACTAATTTTTTTGAAGTGCAGGGCAGCAGGATTGGTTCTTTGCATTAGGAAAGAAGAAACATTGGTGCCATGTGCATGGGCACTGTAATGGGTTAACACTACTTTATATGCTTGAAACTGCCAACACCTGGTTCCTGTTTATATTGCTGCTGTTTGTAGTTTATAGGAAATTGAGACTTTTATTTCTTTCATCACTGACCAATTTCAGCTTGGGTTGATAGGCTGTGGCCTGTAAACCTGAGAATAGATGTGTGGGTGCAGAAGTGGCAGGGTATCCCCTCCTTTCCCCTTGGCTTTTGTTGATGAAGAAAACCCTGATGAATGACTTAATATTTTTTAAAAATATATGTTATTGTGAAAATAATGATGGGAAAGGAAATCTAATAGTTGTCCTTAGACAGCCTGTCTCTTTCAGAGTTGGGGGAAAACATAATTTAGAGAAAGACATACAATTTCCAGATAAATATTTGACAATCCCAATTGCCTTCCAATTGTTTGTTTATAGCTACTGGCTAGGCTAATACTGGAGAACATTTTATTCAACTACTAGCCTCCGCTAAAGCTGCTAGGCAGAATTGATGGGTTATACCTCTTTCCCTGTGATCTGTGTAGGATGGAAAATGTAGATCACCCAGGCTCTCATTTTAAAAAGAAAAGCTTACTTAAAGTAATCCCATTGCTACGTTGCAGTCTGAGAAGAGTTAGTGTGTTCAATCCTTTTACATAATACTGCAGTTCATCCTGTGTAAAGTCACCCCAGTCTAGGCTTATTGACATCAGTGGGCTTAGACTGGAAGAGCTCTGCAAAGGATTGCACTATAAAGAAAGAGATGTATTCCAAAAAAGAAGTAAAATCTAGGGCCAGCAACAGATGCCAGCGATCTAAAAGCAGGGAAAGCCACAATACTCCCATTTTCTTAGGAGTTTTTCTTAAGGAGAAATGAGGTATTTTTTGTACAATTTCAATAGGTCCGATGACAAAAAGTGTTTATCGTCTCTAGGAGGCATACTTCTAATAAACTTGTTAAAAGTGGGTTTTTTAAAAAACCCATTTTGCTCAGTCTGACTAATACCACACTTAACTTGTTTTCTGGGTGTTTTTAAATGCTGCCCCTGCATGGCTGATGTGTACTTCCAGTGCTTTGAATTGCCGTAGATATGAGCAACTCATCAATCAAGTGGGAGGAAGGCAGTCATACCCCTGTACTTATCTTCACTGTCTAGTTCTTGAGATTGGGATCATTTGAATCCTATGTAAGGATTTAAAGAAGTTTGAGTGATTAAATATTAACTTTTCCACAGTGACTTCTTTAAGTATTTTGTTTGCTTAATGGCTCGAATGCTGGATTTCTAATATGTCTTCAAAGTCCATTTTGTTCTGCTCTTCTGAATGTAGAAGATTCTTTTGCGGCTTATGTTTATTTTTTTAAATCCTGCACTGCGGATAAAAATGGCCTGTGGCAGTGGATTGTTCATGGTTCTCCCCTCCTTTTTAGTCTCACGGTGCTGTGAGGTAGGTTAGACTGAGAGTAAAACTTTGGTCTAAAGTCACTCTGTGAGTTTCATGGTAACAGACACTTGAATTTGCGTCTTCCCAGGCCCTGTAAAAAGGTACAGTTTCCCCTTCAGTCGTGTCCGACCCTGGGGTACCACTGTGAGCAGTGATTTTATAGGAAGCCTCTTTTGTGGGGTAGTTTGCCATTGCTTTCCCTGACTATTCTTTACCCCCTAGCTATGAGCTAGGTACTCATTTACCGACCAAGAAATGGATGGATGTCTGAGTTGACCATGAGCCAGCTGCCAGGATATCTGACCTACAGGGGGCTCAAACTCCTGACCGTGTGAGTGGCAGTGCAAAGACTTAACCACTACGCCACACGGCTCCTATAATAATAATAGATTCTAACCAATGCACCACAGAGTTGCTTGTGCATCACTTTCACCTGAGAAAAAATAAAATGCAGGATGGCAAGAGATCTTTGGAAAGTTGTTAGATGTTCTCTCTGCTGTGTGAGTTCAGTGACTGATCAAAACATAAAAGCATAAACATAAAAAGACAGATTGATGCAGGATAGGCCCATCCATCATTGGCTACTAGCTGTGTCAACTGAAGGGAACTATCATATACAGGAAGTGGCAAACCTCTGCATTCCTGTACCAAGATACCATATCAGGTGAAGACCTTGCCCTCTATGCATTGTCTTTTGAGCTCATTGGGCGAACTCAAACACCTCTGCATGAAACTGTATGCTGGATTACACTGTTGATTCCCAGGGATCAAATATTCTTAGAAACTTAATTGTTTGGGCAATCTGCTACACCTGGAGGGAAGCATTCCAAACTTTTCTCCAGATACTTTGTGCTTATCTTCAAATATCTTAAAACCATGCTGACTTTTCAACATGATGGTATACAGAATTGCTTTTCCCCCCCAGCAGGATGAATGGAAGGCTTTCATTTTTGTAAGTTGGAGTGAATTCAGAGTTTTTCCTGAAAAAGTGAGAAAAAAGGTGAGTCCTTAAAGGGGGCTAGCTCAAGCACCAACTTCTGCAAGTGTCTAGAAACATAATGCTAATATTTAAAAACTAAGAATGTAAATTGGAAACATCTGAGATGTAACGTAGGAATTTTAAAATATTTTATGGGACCTTGTCAAGTTGCATGTTTATTTGCCTATTTTAGCACTAGCCCGTCCACAAATACTACTGAGGCTTGTAATGGGACTTTATATGTGTGTCATGTGTAGCAATGTTGGTATCATAATCATCACCGCTAAAATTTTCCATTGCAAACATCGTTCCTGCAGCTGGGAGGGAAGGAAATGCCAAATCAGATTGTATGACCAAGATATGATTGGTTGGACAAATAGTCTAATCCTAGCCCTGTTAAGATGGAGGTAAAGCCCTGGCCTGGATGAGTCTGGTATCAGATCTCAGAAGCTAAGCAGGGTCAGCCATGGTTAGTATTTGGATGGGAGTCCTCCAAGAAATACCAGGGCTGTGTCATGGAAGCAGGCAATGGCAAACCACCTCTGTCAGTCTCATTCCTTGAAAATCCAACAGGGTTGCCATAAGTCAGCTATGACTTGATGGCAAAAAAAAGCTTTCACAGAGTTTACTTCCAGTTAAATATGCTATATCTTCTGGTTAGAGAACTTGTAAAAATACTGCCCCTGTTTTTCATTTCCAAACAAAACAAAAATGTTTCAGGAGGACACTAATTATATTTATCTCCTATGTTCACTTCTGTAGGTTAACTTGATATTTCTTGACCTCATGAAAACTGAGTGCCGAACTGTTCTCAGCTCTGGATTATCTGGCAGTTTAATTCCCATATCACCATATGTGCATGTTTGCTGGCAAGATAGGGTTTTTTTTGGCTATGTACGAAATTGAGACACAGTTTATGCAGAGATTCATTACAACCAAGATTACTTCCAAGTGATGTGTATAATCAAGGAGGATCTGGCAGAGTACTTGGCGGGGGATATTTGCTTGAACAGCTATGGTGCACTGACTGTTCTTTTTTGCTCCCCTAGTTTCTTAGGATGTTGTGACGTTTGCCGCTGTTCCAATCATGTTGCTGTGGTGTTGCCCTGGGAGAACGCCTTGATGGATAATTGACCATTCAGTGATGGGCTGTGGGACTAGCAAGGTACTTCCTGAGCCTCCCAAGGATGTTCATTTGCATCTTGTTAAAAAAGTTGAGCCATACTCTGGGTACAAAAATGACATCTATAAACACTTCATCAAGGATGATGGTGGCGAAGCCATCAAGGCCACCATTCCTTCTCCTCCCCGTCACACCAACCCTTATGCCAGTGGCTGCTCTCCCACACACCTTGATCAGACGGAGCCCCGCAAGAACAGAGTGGCTAAGTACCGTGCCAAATTTGACCCCAGAGTGACCGCCAAGTATGACATCAAGGCCCTGATTGGTCGAGGCAGCTTCAGCCGTGTGGTGCGAGTGGAGCACAAGGCCACCAAGCAACCGTTCGCAATCAAGATGATTGAGACCAAGTACCGGGAAGGGAGGGAAGTGTGCGAGTCGGAGCTGTGCGTGTTGCGTCGCGTGCGGCACACCAACATCATCCAACTCATCGAAGTGTTCGAGAGTCAGGAGCGCGTCTACATGGTGATGGAACTGGCCACTGGAGGGGAGCTGTTTGACCGAATCATCGCCAAAGGTTCCTTCACAGAAAGGGATGCTACCCGAGTGCTGCAGATGGTATTGGACGGGGTTAAATATTTACATACGTTGGGGATAACTCACAGGGACTTAAAGCCGGAGAACTTGCTGTACTATCACCCAGGAATGGATTCTAAAATAATGATCACAGACTTTGGGCTGGCGAGCGCCCGGAAGAAGGGAGATGACTGCCTGATGAAGACCACGTGTGGAACGCCAGAGTATATTGCTCCAGAGATCTTGGTCAGAAAACCTTATACTAACTCAGTAGACATGTGGGCCTTGGGGGTGATCTCCTACATCCTCCTAAGTGGGACGATGCCTTTCGAGGATGACAACCGGACCCGTTTGTACCGACAGATTCTGAAAGGAAAGTACAGTTACTCAGGGGAGGTGAGTGTGTCAAAGCCCAGAGTGCCTGTTGTGCTTTAGGAAATCTCCTTCCTCTTTTACTTTGAGGCGTGTAAACTAATCTTCATCTTCTAACATAATCTTCACCTCCTAGCATGCTTTGTGTTTCAGAAGCAAGATTCATTTGTTGTAAATATAAGATGGGCCTTGTGAGGGGAGGGTAAATTTCACCTGCCCATTCTTTCCTCCACTGCTTCCTTCTCCTCATACCGTGAATTTGTGAATTGGCTTTCTGTTTAGTGTTCTCTTCTACAGTCGTGTGCCAGGTGAGTCATTCAAGAGAATCAATGGTATGTCCAATTCTCCAAAGCGCAATGTGAGCTGGAGGTCTCAGTGTTGTTTTCCGTTGCTCAGGCAACCCAAAATGGAAGCTGAGATCTTACAAGGTGATTTCCTTCTGTGCAGTTGAGAAGAATTAGATTTGAGTCTAGTGGCACTTCAGAGACCGGCAAGATTTTTGGGATATTAGCATTCAAGGGTCAAAAATCCCTCCATTAGAGAGCACTGAATCTTAACAGCTAATAGCAAAAATGTTGTTGGTCTCTAAGGTTCTGCTGGACTCTAATCTAGCTTTTCTACTGCAGACCAACATGGCTTCCCTCCTGAAAAGAATTGTCAGCAGTGTCTTTTGGAAAGACATAATTTTCCTCAAAAACCTGGGGTTTTCCGTGGACTTGTAGAAACCTCTTCCTTGTCCCTTAGGATTTGCGTTTTGTCTGGGAATGGGGGGCTGGGAATACCTGGCTATTAAAGCGGTATCTGTATTTTTTAAGTCAAAAGATTGTTGTTTTGCTTTAAGCACTGGGAGCAAGTAGTGATTTGCAGCTACTCTAAATAAGGATTGCTCCTTCTTTCACTACTAGTACTGTTTACTACTAGTACTACCCTGTTTCCCCCAAAATAAGATCTACCCTGAAAATAAACCCTAGCATGATTTTTCGGGATTTTTGGAGGATGCTTGAAATATAATCCCTATTCCAAAAATAAGCCCTAGTTACAGATTCCCCAGTGCAGCTTATCTGGTCATGTGGTGGGGGAGGGGGCAAAATCATGGGGAAAAAAATAAGACATCCCCTGAAAATAAGCCCTAATGCATCTTTTGGAGCAAAAAATAATATAGAACCCTGTCTTATTTTTGGGGAAATATGGTACTGTTGAAGCAGGGGGTGGCCAAGCCTTTTCAGAATAGCCATCTGATTCCTCCATCCCTGTTTTCTTGATAAGTTGCTCTTAGAAAAGCCGACACCCTGTAGGAATCTGCTTGGTGCTGAGCCAGGGCAGACGGATGTTCTTCTCTCTTCTGGCTGCTGCTGCTGGATCCATAATGAGATGTCCCATGTGGTTTGTTTTTTTTTTAAAATGGTAAATGCATCCTTGAACAGGGTGCAGGTGGTGGAGCGGTAGGAATGGTCTGGTTTGTAGTCACTGCAGAGGGCAGGAGAGAGTTGAAGCTCCCCTCCCACACCAATTTCCTGATGTACATGGTGCTAACCCACCTCCTATGAAAGGAAATACGCAGATAGCCAGCTGTACAGTATGGCAACTGTGTGTTGCATTCCTGGTCCCGATCAGGGCGCGCCCATGGGGAGATCTCAGTTACGGATCTCTTGCATTACACATGGCTTGACCTTTACAATCCAGCTGCAGGGGACCGACGTATCTGATTTCGGTCTGCTGTTCTATTCTTTTGATCTGTTCAATTCTTTGTCGTGTGGTTATAGAAGGAACAGCAGGCAAATATGGAAATGGGTCCACTTCCCATTTTCTTTAAGAAGCCACGTTCAGAAATGGAAGATTTCAGCTAAGTTGGTCTTACCGAAGCTTTGTAAAGTGGATCCAAACTAGAATGGAACACGCTACTTGTATATGACTAAGACCAATTTCCTGAAGCAGGGGCTGAAGAGTGACAGTAAATGGTCTGAAAAACAAATAGGACTCTTTAATATCTCTGGCATTTTAGACACATGAGGGTGTGATGGCATTTCAGTAATGGGTGTAGATTCATTTCATGTAGTTTGGATTGTTCTTGGTGCAGCCTCAGGATACAAGGTGGCATAAGGACCGCTAGTTACTTTTGTACTTTACAAAAATTTCTGTTTTCAAGAGAGTTGGTGATATCTATTAAAGAGTTGTGATACCTTTCACATTTCCCGCAGGGCCAGTGTTGTGCTAAATTTACTGGAAAGAAAAGGCAACCCTGAATATAAGACAATTCCCTAAAGAAAGTTATGCATTTTTTTGTGTGTAAAACCTGGTTAAAAATAATTCCACTCATTTAAATTCTAGACATTTTTTTTCCTGCTGAAAATATACATATTTTAAAAGTCTTTGGATGGACACAGAGGCTCTGATTCCCACCCCCCACCCCCCCCGGCCTGCACATCTCTGCACACAGCAGAATATACTCTTCCACAGCACTTCCACACGTTTTGCTTCTGGAGTCCCCCTGAAACAGAGATGATTGCTGTCATTTAACCTGTGGGATCCCCCCCCCCCCAATACTAGCCCTTCATCTTATTAAGCAGAATACTGATAAAGCAAAGAAAGAGCTGCAGGGAATGGTGGGGGGGATGGTGGGGGGGAACCAATTAGTTCCTGATGGATAGGTTGCGCCGTTTTGTCTTTGATGAGCAGTGTAATCCGTACCGGGGGAGCCAACATCATCAGAAGTGCTTGCCAAGTTACTTCTGCAGGCTGCCTTAAAGTTTACACCTCGCCCATCAAGTCTACATCATGCAGAAACCGAAGAATGATAATTAGAGCAGTTGAGGTCAGCAGGACCTGAATGAGCTATTATGGTACAGCTTGCCCATCGATCGCCCAGTAGCCTCTTGAAACAGGCCCTCTCCTCCAGGAATAGAACTCTGAGCTGTAAGCTCTCTGCAGCTCTCTCCGATGGCAATTGCATTAGTTAAGTGTCAGCTCATTTCTTGTCAAGAAAATGGGGGCTACTTCACAAGCCAGCCTGCATTTCTGCTTCCGTGCCTCCTGCAAGGGGCCTCTATGATCTCATGTCAGCTGCAGAGCCCGCTGTATCTTGAAAAGTAGATCTGGGCTTTGGCAAGGAGTGGGAGGCAAGGCCGGAGGAATTAATTATTTATTAGATTTTTGCATGATACAAATTTGCTGCTGCCGCCTGTTAAATTTTACAAAAGCGTAAATTGCAAGGTGCTTTCCTTGCTGGATTAAAAGGCTCTTGCCTACTGGATTGCTTCAGGTGAGCCGGCGATTCTCTGATCAGGTTTTGACAAAACCATCTCCTGGGATTGCCCCTCCTGGGCAAAAACCCTATTCACAGAATTTGGGTTAAGTCTTAAGAAACAAAACTCCATTTAGTGTGTTCAGCTTGGTTTTTAAACTTGTCCTAATTCTGGAACAATAAAGAATTCCTTCATTTTATAGGCTGCTTACAGACATCATAATAAGCTGGTTTGTTTAAATCGATATTTGTTGCACAAACTCTGCCAGATGCCCTGAGCAAGCCTCAATTTATTCATAAAACTGAATTCTCCCAAGCTTCCTTGCATTGCCAGGTTGCTGGCGAAGCCTCTCTACACTTGCTTTTTTTGAGCTTACTATTGGTCTGCTCAATAAATAGAAAGGGAATGAGAGGACAAGAAACCTAGGACAAGCCACGCCTGCTGTTTTCAGGCTAATAATTATCTTCTGTTCGCTTTCAGTGAAGCGACTAGACAGAAATCCCAAACTTCTTTCCTCTTGAAAACTTTCAGAGTAGAAAAGAAAGTATGGCAGTTGGTGGGTTGTGAACATCTTTAGACCATACGAGTGGTTTTTATGGAGCAGTTCCCGTTGTGTACATTGGTAAAGTGAATGAAATCATGTGATTAAGCAAGATCTTTTGTTGAGCTATGATTTGAATTAAATTTCAGCTCGGTTGAGGTTGGCGTCCTGTGAGCTGAGTCATCACCACTTGCAGAGAGGGAAGTCTGGGGAGAAGCAGAGGCAGGGAATGTGCCAGGAAAGCACCGTAGTTAGCAGCTGGAGTGGCCAGGTTTTCAGGAAGTGGCTGCCTCCATCTCTGTATGCAGGCGGCAAAGAGAGGAAGTGCTGTTGAACCAACGGGCATAGCCTTTTGGGGTGGTCAAATGGAATCCCTCTTTCCCTTTTCAATGCACATCGTTATATGGTGCTGTCTTGTTTTTTTAGTATAAGGTAACCCTTTCCATTCCACAACGGAACTGTCCAGAGTGTGAATCCCGCTGTCCAAGAGGCTGGTTGACATGCACAGTCCTGGCTTTGGTAAGGCAGAACTGGGGCAAGCAGGCTATCCCAGTCAGGCAGCAGAGGCAGGGTGGTGAGGTTGTGTTGTGTGGTAGCAGTGGATGAGGCACAGAGAGTGAAAGTTACCTGCGTGTGAGAGGGGGGAACCCCACCTGACGTCTCACACGGCAAAGTGTGTATGTGTTTCACTTCCACTCGTATTACTTACCAGTATTACCTATTTACTGTTCTCTTGGATGGTTTCAGCCATCTTGTGGGTTTTCTTTCTCCATCCAGTAGGTAGGCAGGAAAAGATATTTGGTCACTTCCTGTCAGTCTGTTGCCGCCAGTTTGTTCCAGTATCTTTTCCTGCCTCGTTGGTAGTGCAGCAAATTCGTCAGGCTCCTTGCTATTCCAGATTCCTTTGTTTCTTTTCCATTTGTGTCTTGAGTGAGTTCTTTCCTTTGTTGCTATGGTGTTTGAGTGTGCGTTCCCACCTCGATCCTTTGATTTTTCCTCCTCCCCCCACCCCCGTCGCGGCCCGGTTGAGTGAAAGGAGGCCTTCCCGCCAAAACATCGCAGAGGTAATGGCGACGGCACCATTCTCCCCTGAGAGGGAGATCTTCTGCAAGTCTGCTCGAACAGTGTAAGGGCATACCAAGCCCTCAGACAACAGACATGCTGCACGAACATTCTAAGGGTGACAGTTAAACACAGCCAGCTTCATGGCCTGGTGCGCCAGGAAAAATATGTTTTACCTGGCTCAGGTATGGACTTTTGGTGATTAGAAGGTCCGATTACCTGCCCAGAAAGGGGGGGGGGACGTCCTGTGAAAATTTGGGGGCGATCCATCCAGCAGCTTCTGAGGGAGACCATCAGGGACAAACACACGTTTAGATTTTTATATATTTAGATTGCATTGTTCTGTGCAGCCAATGCCCCATATTGAAAAGAAGCCTTTTGAGGAAAGGCCTGTCTAATAAGGGTTGCAAATTTTGGCTAGGAAGTCAGTAGAGGTAAGCCTCCCTCCCCACTCTTACAGGACCTGGAGGGGGGAATGCTGCGTCACACTAATCTCACTGGACCTTGGCAGCAGGAGCATGGATCTGATGGGAGAAGATTCAGAGCAGAAGCTAGGGCAGTCACTTCTTCCTTTCCCACATTGGTCCCCTGTGCCAACCTGGTATCATGCTGGGCCATTTGGACATTAAACTGTCTCTTGCTTTTCCCGTGATCTGCTGTCACTCCTAGACCCCTGTCCACCTTCTGTTGGTTTGTTCTGCTGTTTCTGTCCATTCTCTAGTGCAGCGGTTCTCAACCTGGGGGTTGGGTCCCCTTTGGGAGTGGAACGACCCTTTCACAGGAGTCGCCTAAGACTCTCTGCATCAGTGTTCTCCATCTGTAAAATGGATAAATGTTAGGTTTGGGAGTCACCACAACATGAGGAACTGTATTAAAGGGTCGCGGCATTAGGAAGGTTGAAAACCACTGCTCTAGTTCCACCATCTCCAGTTCTGCCTTCTGAGTCAACATGTGCCTCAAGGGATGAAAATAGCACTCCAAGGAGCCTTGGAAGAGCTGTCTACAGCAGAGGGAGGGTGTGGATTAGCAGGAAATAAAAGAAGCTGACTGCAAGCCTCCTTCCTAAAGTTTTCTGCTCCTGTTCCTGAGAGAGGAGGCGTCATCATTTGTCTTAATGGTGCCTGAAACTTGTTGTCATTGATACTTGTCAGCTCACCCGAGAAGGTGATCCGCCAGCGTCACCCTTTCCAATTCCCTCTGCTTTGTGACTCACGCCAGCTTTTATTCTCTGATGAATGCCACCTCCTGATGATGGAGCCCCTTGACGCACAGCAGGCTTTGAAGGGTCTTGGTACAGATGTCTGGAACATGATATTGTGGATTATTGTTCTCTGGTTGATATTAGCTTGAGTTGGTGTGGAATGGAGGCATGCAGGGTTATCCGGGAAGAGAGAGCACAAGACTTAAAGGCAGTCTTTATGTTAATCAAAACTGTTCTTGCAAATAATTGGATTTGCATCGTTCCCAAATGGGGCCCTTTCATGTTTTGTGGCTCCACTGGATCAGCTTAATCAAACAAGACAAAGCATTGATGTTGTACAGTGAGTTTCTACTTGAAATATTTTATTTATTTACTTATATCTCACCTTTCTCCTCAACGGGGACCCCGAGCAGTTTGTATCATTCTCCTCCACTTTGCCCTCACAGCAACCCTGTGAGGTAGGCCAGACTGAGAGAGTGACTGGCCCAAAGTCATCTAGCAAGCTTCCATGGAGGGTCGAGATTTCAGATCTGGATCTCCCAGATCCCGATCAAACACTCTGTCTGCTACCGGTTGCTGGCAACGCAGAAATAACCAGTTTGCTTTTCTGGGGGAGTATCCCAGCATACAGGCATGTAGAAATATCTATGGCAATAAAGAAAACTACCTTCAAGCCTTGACAGTATGCTTTATAACAATTGATCTCCTCAGGAATTGTCTGCGACTTTTCCACTTTATGACCAGGGCCCTTCCAGTCAAGACCTTTACAGATATTGTGCTTATTTTAATGGTTTGATGCTTCAGTGCTAAAGCACTTGCTCTTGAATTCCAAATTTTCTGGCATTTTATGAGTTTTTCTGTTACTGTCTGTAGATCTCTCAGAGCCCCTTTTGGACATTACTCTTCCAGTAGATTACAGTGAACCATTCCCAGCAGTCGGCCTACCGCTATCTCAGATTAACTGGATCTGGACGATTCCTTCTCTTTACTGGTGATTGTCAGATTTGCTTTGCCTTGAAATAGCAGAGATCTGTTTCACAGGAGCATCCCCCCCCCTTCCCCCCCCCCCCCCCTGGTCCTGATCTGCATAAAGGATGTCCGGGGGATTTGTTGGAATTCACTTCCTCTGACTTCTGTGCTCAGGCCTGCCATTCTGCTTCTTACATTCCCAGTAAATGAAATGTGCTCAAAAGCAGTAAATTCAAAAGCAGTATTCCCAGTAAATGAAATGTGCTCAAAAGTTTAAGGGCCCTTGGAAAGAGATCTTTATGTAACCTTTTCCCACCCGTGTGCTTTTTTTGGCCCGGATGTGATGATGTGACCACTGGTGTCATCAGGAGAAGTTTTGGCATCCACTTCTTGCCCTCTTGGCTATCTTGGTAGAGTTTTTCCTTCCATTAGTTGGGCTGCATTCCACACTAAGGCCTGGGTTTGTGAAAGTTCACGAACAAACAAAACAAAACAAAGCCCTACCCGAACTGGAATAAATAGAGGCAAGAAAATGAAGCTTTTATTGAGGAAAGGAAATGTTTCAAGTGCATTTTAAGAGTCACTTTCTTCTCCTGGAAGAAGAAAACCCATTTACAGAGGAATGGGCACTTACATCCCAGGGGGAGAGCACGACTGGTGAGTGGCAGAGGCAGGACAGAACCTGAGGGGATTTTATTGAAGAGGAAGAGTGTTCTTTTTTTTCCCTTTCCCTTTTTTTAAGGGGAACATTGAATGGCACCTGAAATAGACTGTTCTGTGCCTGAGGTGGAATGCTGAGGTCGGCCTGACAAATGCACACTTTGTGATAAAACCTCTGACTGACCCCCACCCCACCCCACCCCACCCCCCCGCCCGCCAGCTTTATACTTTAATACTTTTCTTCATTGCTAATCCTTATTTCACCTTCTCAAGAAAGGCTAGTGCAGATGCACTTGAGTTGCTTTTGTGCTGGTCTGATGAGTCAGATGGTTTGACCAGCTTTCCTGCAGCAGCCGAAACTACCAGAACCAGAAATTAGTCTAGATTTAAGAGTTTGAATTTATAGCCCACCTTTCTCTCCTTCTGTCTCCTGTAAGAGACAAGTGGCTTACAGGCTTCTTTCCCTTTCTCTACCCACAACAGACACCTTGTGAGGTAGGTGGGGCTGAGAGAGTTCCGAAGAACAGTGACTGCCCTTGCTCTGCTTTCTCTTAATTATGTCTTGCATTAGTTATTGCGAAAATAGAAAGGGCCTTAAGCTATTCTCCACCAAGCAGCCAACATCACCCCCCTGCACACCCAAGTACATGTCTAGCATTCTGTCCAAGGCTGGAGGCTGCAGGATTTGGGGAGAGCCCCCCCCCCCCCGCCTTTTTGTTTTACTGTTTCTGTGGCTGGTTGAAGCTGGTAGCTTTGTTCTCTCTGCCCTCTTCCCTGCTGTTCTGGGAGAGTGCCAGTTTGGAGTTCCCAAACACGTTTCCCAATTAGTTCTTTGTCTGGGCTTAAATTCGTTTCTGAAAGAAGCGCAGGGTTCCTCTGAAACCTGAGAATTGGCTCAAGCGAGTGATCAGTGTTGATTGGGGAAACAGTAAATTGTGCAGATGGTTGGTTGTGCGGTGGAAGCTTCCTGCTGGTGGTGGTTAGAGACCCCTGCTGTTGCTGCATTGGCTGGCTTGGTTGTGTGTATCATGCCCGTAGAGTCCTCTGTTCACATGTTCACGTGGAAATCCAGAGGGAGCCATTATTTTGACGTATTTCGGATGATTGATTTCAGAGACTGATTTGGTAGGTAATGTACAATTACACTGAAAAGCGAAAGTGTTCCAGCTTTGTCCAGAGACCTCCTACAACCATACACGATGAATGCCTACTTTAAGAAGATCATCCAGCCTTTGTGAGCTTTCTGGGATATTTGGGTCAGGTTCCTAGGGCTCCTGAGAACTTGTAGTGGCTTGATTGCTGGAGAGGGGCTATAGGATCTCTTGCATGGACTCACCTGGGTGGCAGATGGCATCTCAGGTTTTCCTTGTACCATGTCATTACCCTTGCTTCTCTGGACCCACTGTTATATTATAAGACCTTTGCCGTCTATCAGTGTCCAGTGCATCATCCTCCCCAAGTTTATAAACAGAAGTTCATTTTCAGCATAGACTGTGACCCTGTGCAGAGACATAACTGAACAAAACAATTAGTGCCGGGGGTGGGTTACGTGGATGGGGCCAAGATGTCTGCTTGGCTTCTTTGCACTGCTTCTTGGGTTGCCATCTGTGGCAAGGGAAATGCTACTGAGCATCCACTTGGGAACTAAACGATCCATTCAGACATGCCCTTGGCAAACTGAGACCTACCTATCTGGCAGCCTGCCTTGAAGGCATCAGAAAACTGGTACCAGAGTTTATCTCAGTGGGATCAGTTCAGAGCCTGTTGTAGATTCCTCTAAGTAGCATTGTCTGTGCCTTCCGTGCCTGCACTGATTTTGATAGGATTGAATTTGAGGATCTTTCTTTTTCATTCCAAAAGAACATCCATGTTTTTAGCCTTCTGACCTGTGAAGAATTGTTTGAAATTGTCCAGGGAACAGAGAAAGTCCACATTGAGCAAGATATTCTATCACCAGTGACTTACACATTCTTTTTCAGTCTTCTGCCTAACTAAAAAATGAAGAATAAATGTATGCAAATAGAAAAACTTGGAATTCATTTTTAGTGATGTCAAATTTGGGTTTAATAAGGTCTTCTTTTTCCTTTATCTTTGCAGTGTAAATTCAGTAGGGTAATATTATGGTTGGGATGCAGATATGGCAAACTTAATTGCTTTTATAATTTTTAGTGTTATTTAGACCATTCTTTGTGGTCTAGTAAGGGTGTAGTTGAGGTGGCTTACAAAATATTTATCCAAAAACACGCTCCTTCGTTAAATACTAAATAAATTATAAGACACACTAATTCAGTGGTTCTCAACCTTCCTATCCTAATGCCATGACCCTTTAATACAGTTCCTCGTGTTGTGGTGACCCCCAACCCTAACATTTATCCATTTTACAGATGGAGAACACTGATGCAGAGAGTCTTAGGCGACCCCTGTGAAAGGGGTCGCGACCCACAGGTTGAAAACCGCTGCACTAATTTAAAACAGCACTGATAGCATAGCAGCAGATCAAATAAACCCCAATTTAAAACAGCCATGTGCTTGACCCTCCAAAAGCCTGATCGGATCACAACATTTTTGCAGCATTTCAGAATGTAAGGGAAGGACTAGCTTGGTGCTGCTTCCGGGGGCGGGAAGTGCCTGTATGCAAGGCACCAGATGGTTGTGTATCCTGAGATCCCCTTAAAGGGCTGTGGATTATTAAAGGGGTTGTCCCTCTCTTATCCTTTCTTCTTTCCTCCTCCTGTTCTTCTCGAGTGCTTGTTGCTTAAGCTTTGTCACCCAGATATTGATAGGACCCCACTTGACCGGCACTCGAGGCTAAAAAAGAAGAACCCTAGAAGCCACTCTTAGTGTGGTGACACGCCACAGGTCACATGAAGCTGCCTTATACCAAATCAGATGATTAGTCTCTCAAGGCGCATGCGCAGGTGCTGCTAGAAGGTCCAGTTTGAACCCCACCCTGGTGCCTTTCAGAGGTAGGGATTGTGACATCTGCTACAACCTCTCCCATACAGAACTTTCTTTACTTAACTCACTGCCCACTCGCTCTCTGCCTCTTCAGGTGGTGTGTGGCTGCTTCTTGGGCTCAGAAACACCAAGGGCAGCAAGTAATTCTGCGACTTGTATCTTGCTGACGATCTCCTCTGTCCTGCTTGCAGCTCAGAATGCCCCCTGAAATTCTGCTCCTGGGAGACAGTGGACCCTGGGAATAGTGTGAGGGGAGAGTTGGAGGTCTGATTGGAAGAGGGGAAATGGGCAGAAATCCTTTCCATACACAGAAAGGCTGGCAGGATCCAGACCACTACTTGTTATAATCTTTTGGGTATCCAGTGGAGTAACCACTTGTTTGTTACTCCCTTGAAAGTCTTTCCTTTCAACTTTAATGCAATCCACATAGACTTGTGACTTTTGTCTGGTTTTCCTCCAGGGACCTGCAGTGCCCCAGGTGGGTACATCCAGTTCAGATGCAAGTCCTTGCTGTGGTGAAGTCATTCTTGAAGAAATGAAGACTGTCTGGTTTCTATTTCCCCCTGAGGTTATTCTGAATTCGATTAAAACACAGACCACAATTCATTATGAATTTTGGATTTGCAAACCAGTGTTTGGTCCAGTTTGGCACACAATTGAACAACAGATTGTGATCTGTGCTTGAGAAGAATGGTTCACATAACTCAGGGGTGTCCAACTCTGGCGCCCCAGATGTTCAGGAACTACAATTCCCATTAGTCAGTGCCAGCATGGCCAATTGGGAATCGTAGTCCATGAACTTGTGGGGTGCCAGAGTTGGACACCCTTGACATAACTGGTTTGCTGTGGCCAAAGGTCATATATTTTTTCTCAAGTTGCCTATTTCAGGGATAGTGGAGGTAGTAATTGGATTCTCGGATGTTTGAGGTGGGGGTAAGGATTTCATCGTTCTGGAATATTTTTCAGAACCTTGCTCAATTTTTTTGTAAGTCTTTCAGTTAAAAGCAAGATTTGAAAATTGTGCTGACAAATCCCAGCACCCACGGAGTTTAATGCAAGATTAGAAGCCAAAAATCTCCCTTGCTGCTACAGTGGACATTAACTCATTTGTCTTCTGCTGCAATGTTACAATCCCCTTTCCAGTAAAGCAACCCCAACATTTAGTTCCCAGCACGACTTTGGGTGAGGAGGAATGCCAGCTCAAGTGATCAGAAGACTGTGTGCAACTTCACAAATTTCCTTGTTCAGGCGTAATGTTGCTCCATGTGCCAAGGCAAAGAGAAAATATATCACTATAATCTTTGTTTAAACTCTTGAGTTCTCTGTTAAGGCATTATGCACACTTAAAGTGCCATGACACCCACAGGCACCAGTATAGGGACTCCGATATTGGACTTACAAAAAATTGAGCAAGGTGCTGAAAAATGTTTCAGAACGATGAAACCGTCACCCCCACCCTAAACATCAGAGAGGCCAGTGACTGTTGCCACTATACCTGAAATAGGCAACTTGGCTAGCTGCATATACAGCAGGCTAGCAGTAGGCTAACTGCATATACAACATTTGCAGGTTTCTGCATTTCTGTTCTCCGTTAGAAATGAGACGATGATCCTAGGAAAATAATTACATTCAGTGTAATTATTTTCTGCTTTACGAATTTGCTCCCGTATGAAGGCTTTACTCGCTTGATCAAAACGGCCAGCTTTTTCCCAAGAGCCTTTGTGCCCTGTCTTGCAGGCACCTGGAGGGGAGCGACGTTGGTTGATTTATCAGTCCAGTACTTCACATGCTGTGATGTTGTCTGGGCTGATGAAAGGACCTGCGTAACAGTAGATGGGAGATCTGATTTCAGTTTTTTTTTACCAGCAACAGCTTCTTTGGGGAGCCGTTAATGGACATTCTTTCATTCTCAGCATCAACAGGCTGCTGTTTCTTGCACGATATTACCTTTGATGAAGCAAATGACCCTGGTTTGCTAGATTATAACTGTGTGGTTATAACCGGTAAACACATCTTTGTGTCTGTTTTTTTCTCCTTCTGTTTTTTTATGCCTGATGCTGCAACAGGTCTCTATGCCTATTACTTTTTCTTGGAAAAGTTCTCATCTCAAAGTCAAACATGCCGACAATGGAGAAGATAATTACCCACCTGCAGTCATGTCCTTGTTTTTCCTTTTATGACCACTGTTTGTTTGGTCGTGGTGGAAAGAGAGAGCTTGACGATGCACAGTTTGTTGTGCAAACTGCCAAAAGTATCTCCGAAGCCTGAGATACGGGCTTTGTAAACCAAGCACATACTCTTGGCTTGCTGCTCCATATGGTTTGTGGTCTCTGCTGGCATCTGACATCTGTCCTTGGAAGGGCCCATAGGTCAGTGGCAGAGCACGTGTACAAAGATAACTGGCATATCAAGCTACAACATTTTGGGCAGTGTGGTTGGGAAAGAATTCTGAGATCTTGGGGACCTGCTGAAAGAGTAGATGACTGGACCAGGTGGTATGACTGGATACAGGTCGGCTTTAAATTGTATACACACTTACATACCTATCTACCTACCTACCTACCTTTCAGTGCCTCCTGAAAATCTCCATGGAGGGAACTCACCTCTTCAGGGAACCCATTCCACAGAGCCAGAACCATGGTAGGAAAGGCCCAGTCTTTGGTCAATGAGAGGGTGGCCACTTTAAGTGGTGGGATAGCCAACAGAAAGATGACTGGAGTGCTACGTGGTTTCCGGCCTGTATGGCCGTGTTCTAGCAGCATATTCTGCTAGAACACGGCCATACAGCCCGGAAACCACGCAGCACTCCAGTGATTCCGGCTGTGAAAGCCTTTGACAATAGAAAGATGACTGATGACTCTCTCTGACACACAAGGACATTCACTTCATGTTCATTAGGTTTGATGTAAATGTTGCCTATTAGATTTTGTTCTTTATCTTCTCCTCTGGGTTGGTTGGTTAGTTGAAGATTGAAACATGTGTCCAGGTCACAGAGAGAGTCCTAGGGCAAATCATTTTGAGCTTTGTAGAAGAAGAGTTTGGATTTATAACCCCCTTTCTCTCCTGTAAGGAGACTCAAAGGGACTTACAGGTCCTTTCCCCTCCTCTCCCTACAAGAGATACCTTGTGAAGTAGGTGGGGGCTGAGAGAGATCTGAGAGAACTACTAGCCCAAGGTCATTCAGCAAGAATGTAGGACCAGGGAAACAAATCTGGTTCCCCAGATAAGACTCCACCGCTCCTGTGGAGGAGTGGGGAATCAAACCCAGTCCACCTGCTCTTAACCACTACACTATGCTAGAATGAAAAGAATAATGAATTACTTTGCTGTTCAAACTATACAAATATTGTCCTTCGACTTTTAAGGTTCCTTTCATACAGGCTGTTTAAGCCCATTTTGACTTTGGAAGGTAAATTGTGTGTGTTTTTTAAAAAAAAGTTTTACACACCTTTTAATCTAAGTTTCCTAAGCTATTTAGAACTTTTGTTTTGTTTTGTTTTATGATTCTTGGCTTTTATTCCTTACATGGGAGTAAAAAGAATATGTTTTCCTTCAGAAGCCAAAACAGGTTTAAAGAGCATGAATGAAAGGGACCGAAATCAGATAAAGGCTAGGCAGAACGAACTGTGTTGGTCTACTATCCATTCCGGACTCTAGTAAAATATGGTTTGCAGCTGAGGATGCTAGAATGACTTTTGTAGTCCAAAGACAGATACTTACAAGCAAAAGATTCTGTTCTGATTTCTTATTTTTGTTCTATTGATCTTCTCCATCCCACCCCACCCCACCCACACACACACTTCAACATGGAGATTTACTTTTTGCAGAGATTAGAGCAACCAACATGGTACTTTTGCAAAAATGAATCAACTCCTCCAGGTCCTAGACCTAGACAAAGAAATGACTAAAACTCGTCTTAGTTGTAACCTCAGCAGGATATATTCTTTCTTTTTTTTCCCAGGCAGGTGGCTTAATTAAATCAAGGCATGGATACGTACAGTACAGCAGGTGAAACCTCCAGTAGCATAAACAGATCAATAAACTGATTTGTGTTTGCTGACCAGAAGAGATTTCTAATTACCAGTGCTCTGTACTCCCCCGTTTTTGATGGTGCTGGAGTAATTAGAAGAGTAAAAAAAATCCAATTCCCTCTTGTGGGGGAGTTTGTTTCTGTTTAGCTCCACTTAGCTGGCCTGGTAATGCTGACTCGTCTTTGGAGGCAGAATGTGGTAATTTATTTCCAGTTGTCTATTTTGGAACTTACTTTCTTAGTTCAAGAGCTGAGCTTTCTGACTTTGAGAGTGGAGGGTGCTTAATGCTTTCTGTAGGAGTTACATTTACAATTACAGAGTATAACATAGACTTGAAATAACGAATCTTTTTCAAGATTAATATATATTTTTTGCAACCAGTCCCGATTTGCCACCTACATATTGAATAAATACTAGTATTTTGGCTTTAAAAGAGAATCTTTGATCTGTTTAGATGACACTTAACAATTCTGAATAGCAAGTTTCTCCTTAGCATGGTTTGGAAAGATGCTATACCAATTGGATTCTGAGTATAGTGTGTATCATGACATTACCCAGAACTGTTCTGCAGAGGAGAAAGTGGTCTGAGTCATGATCCAGCAAACTTCTTTAGATGTTCGGAAGGGCTCGTTCTTACCAGTGGTGTGTTTGACTCTTTCTCATCCAGCAGCATTAATTAATTTTAAAATGACTGATTGTGATTAGCTCCCATTGGAAACAATTAGGAATGGGGCCCTTTTGGGGAGTCCATAACTTTGGATCTCCTGAACCAAACTTCACCAGACTTGGGTGGTATCATCAGGAGAGTCTCCTGAAGATACCCTGAAATTTTGGTTCCACTAGCTTAAAACATGCACCCCCTACAGGCCGGAAACGGGAAAAATAACTAAAAAATTACCCAAAAATGCGAACGAACCCAGGTAAACCAAATCAAGGATTTGGCTGATTCAGCTATACTGATAATTTTACAGCCAAATGAAGCTGAACCCGAATTTTACCAAATTTTTTCAGTATTGCTCAAGCTTAATTGTGATATAGCATTGTGTGGCTTCTATCTTCATTTAGTTTCTTGCATGCTTCTCTGAATTCTGACCCCTAATCCTTTCTCTCTTATGGCCAGTTGATATATATTCAGGAGATTCAGTGACAGTTTTCCTGGACTGTCTGTACCATTGGATTGTACCCTATCTGAAGTTTCTTACAGCACACAAACCTAGAATGCCAGGCTTAGTCTACTCTTCTTACTGGCTTGCTGCTATTCTCTGTGCAGTTGGGGTGTTTTGTTTGCTGGTTTATAGGCGTTTAGCTTGCAACAGCTCTGGCCCACCTGCCTGATGTAGTAGCTAGCGTGGTATAGTGCTTAAGAGAAGGTGGATTGTAATCTGGAGAACCGGATTTGATTCCCCACTCCTCCACATGAGCGGCAGACTTATCTGGTGAACTGGATTTTTTCCACTCCTACACATGAAGCCTGCTGGGTGACCTTGGGCTAGTCACAGTTTGTTCAGAACTCTCTCAGCCCCACCTACCTCACAAGGTGCCTGTTGTGGGAAGAGGAAGAGAAAGGAGTTTATAAGCCACCTGGAGGCTCCCTATAGGGAGGAAAAGTGGGTCTAAATATAAACTCTTCAAACTCTTCTACAATCCAGACTATGTTTTTACTAGGTGATTCGGGTAAATTTGTCAGCTGGTTCTTAGCAAAACTGCAGGGCTCAATATGGATTTGCAAGTCCTATCATGCAGAAATTGAGCCTCCATAATGGGTTGACAGATTAATTGATCTATTTTATGAAATCGTGTAAATCAATAAGCAGCAAGGTAGTTTTGGAGGAAGTGGTAAAGGACCAAGGTTTTTTGTGTCTACAATAAGGGAAAAAGGGACAGAAGATCTGTGTCTTCTACACGATAGAGCAGTTTTGTTTACATGGTGGCCCTTTAAGACATTCACCCCACTGAGCAATGATTGAGAACTCAACTAGATGATATGTCTGACCCAAGCCAAGTCAGTAGGGCCCCAACTGGACTCACGTTAGACGTAGTATAAGACAGCTGACAGTCTCATGTGATGTGGGACTGGATTTGGCTTACAAGCATCGCACGGAAGGAAGAGGGGCTTCAGCTTTCCCTCCTGAGCCTTTTTTCTGAGTGGAAACAACTGTGGAGGGGGATCCTCCTTGCTCCATTTGTTCTGACTGCAGAACCTGGAGCTCTGGCCAAGACAAACAATCTTCCTGTGGCTTGGAAAACTGTGTGGGAGGAAAAGCCAAAGCCCTTCCTCCCCCCATGCCTGTGAGCTTCATCCACCCCTGCAGTGCTTGGGAATGTTAAGTTCCTGACGTTTCATGCGTGCAAGTTGAGCCGAGGTTCGCCTGACCTGATTCGTGCCTTCCTTATCATAAGAACATAAGAACGAGCCTGCTGGATCAGACCAGAGTCCACCTAGTCCAGCACTCTGCTAAATCCTCTAGTTGAGCCTTCAGACCAATGGCCTGGGCAAAAGAGGCTTTAAAAACCTCCGCTAAGCTTGCTTAACTTAACAAAAGAGTAGGCCTTTCAAAATGATTTTATGGTGGTCTAGATATGGATCTTTTGGAATTCCTCACTTTTCAGGTCAGGACTGTGGAATAAGCGCTTCAAAGGAAGGCTGTTGTTTTAATAGGATCTCTGGAATTGGCATCAGTGGCAACTAAACACCACGAAATCTTTTAATCTGTTTTAAGATTGATACAGAGATGGTTAACACTGCAAAGTAAGTAGCTGTGGAATATAAGCTTTCAGATGTGAGTGCTGTATAAGGTGTATTTCTTCTACTGGCTCTTGGAGAATTGGTGCTTTTTAATCTTGTGTCTTGTCTCTGTGGACGGCTTTCCCAACCAGTCTCCCAAAACGCTTTTGGGGCCAATTCACAACACTCTTAGCAGAAGGTTGGTAGATGCTTCCTGTTCTTCTCTCTGGGACTCTTGGATTCAGGAATCATGCAAATGGTGTTAACTGCATAGTTCCTTCTCGCCCAATTGTATCCAGACTGAAGAAGGAGGCAATATTTGGGTGGAAGAGAAACATGCAGTTATCTTAACCTGCACGATCCCTGTGTCCCGGTGGTCACACAGCACTGGTGGCAGAGGTCATGGTGATGAAGTGCTCCAGCTCCATTGCCAGACAAGTGTGAACTGGGCCTTAGGCATGTGTAGCCGAGCTTGTAATTGTGGGTGAGCGTAACTGTCAGAGTTCAGTTTGGGAACATATTGACCCATGGGCTACCTCTGATAATTGTGGCTTTGTCTGGGAGAGATTGGGTAGGGAGATCCGGAATCCTGCCAAGAACACAAATCAAATTTGTGCCATTTTTTAATGTGACTTCTTTCCATTCTCCTCCAGAAAGGTGGGAATGAAGGGACGGCATGGGCACGAAAAGGGTTTTGTTGGGTCCTTCACTTATTTCCTGAGCTAGTACTATGGGAATTCTTGTACGCTTCAAACAAATAGCTTTGTCCACTCATTGCTGCTCTTGGCCATCGTGCCTTTATTAATTCTTCCAAATAAATCATTGAACTTTCCTCTCTTACCTGTGTCCCTTGAATTTTCAGCCGTGGCCAAGCGTGTCCAATCTGGCGAAGGATTTCATCGACCGCCTGCTGACAGTGGACCCTGGTGACCGGCTGACGGCCCTCCAAGCCTTAAAGCACCCCTGGGTGGTCAGCATGGCTGCTTCCTCTTCCATGAAGAACCTGCACCGTTCCATCTCTCAGAACCTCCTCAAGAGGGCATCATCTCGTTGCCAGAGCACCAAGTCGGCCCAGTCCACCCGCTCCAGCCGGTCTACCAAATCCAACAAGTCTCGGCGTGTGCGGGAGCGGGAGCTGCGGGAGCTGAACTTGCGCTACCAACAGCAGTACAACGGCTGACCGTTTCACAGGAGGTTGCCGGGATTTTTATGTTTTATCAAATGTGTCATGTGCTGTGTCTGTTAAGCAGGAGGAGCCCTAGACACCCGCCGGCTTTCCACTTCCCTCTCCCAAAGAGCAGCCTCCATGGCCACGCTCCTGCCTCAAAGGAACTGGGTCTTTCGGAACCCTGCAGTATCCTCGCTGCTGCCAGAAGGAAGCCCACCTCACCTGTGTCAGTCACAGTGTCTTTTCCCCCATATGGGACAAATGGAAAAGTCCCCTTCTTGGACAGGCCTTGGAAGAAGCCCAAAGCTCATTGCCAGAAATCCTGAAGCCACACAGAGAGGAGAGAGCCTGTCCTCGACCGAGGATTCTTGCTGCTTCTAACTATTTATTGATTCCAAATGGTTAAAAACCAGCATTGGTTGCCAATGGGGTCTGGTGGATGACTGACTGGTTTATGGTCTCTCTCAAGTCAGGGTCCAAAGAGTTCCCTGTATATGAGGGTTCTAGGTATCTCTCTGTGCTCAGAGTTGCCCTTTTTGTTTTCTTCTAGCTGCAGCCACTCACACTGTGTTGAATGGTGTTGCAGAAGTTGCCATAATATCAGGGGGGAAGTGCACAGGACTGTGGTAGGGATGGAACTTGGGGGCTGAAAATCCAGGTATCCTCTTGAAACTGTTTGTGCACAGCCTTATAGTCCTGGCCTGTGTTTCTAAGCATCACGGTTTACTGCTTTCCAGTCACCTCACAGTAAAATGGGGGCCACCCCCTTTTTGAGATCACCTGGGGAGAGTCAAAGACTCCTCTGCTGTTTTTGCCCTGGCACATCGTGGGCCAAAGAAACTGATATCCTTTAACCACACCAGTCTTAATTGGGTAGAAAGGGATGCGTTTTGTCTCTCCCTCTTTCCCCCTATGCATTTTACAGCATTTATGTCAGTCTCTGTTTTATTGTCCCATTCAATGCTGGGTGGGATGAATGTGAAGCAAAATGCAGTCCTGTCTCCAGGTCTGACTCACCTGAAGCCGTGTGTGTGACTCAGTCACCTCACTGCAAGAGACAGAAGAAGCCCACCCACCCCCAGTCACAATGAAGGCATGAAAAATATATTCTTTTCACTAAAGGCTTGTGTTGAACACATGAGGTGCTTCACATATCTCCTGTTCCCACCTCTACAGTTGGGCTATTGGGGTGCTGACAGCGGACCTTGGGAATCTCATGGTTTAAAGGGTCCCCAGAATAATCCATGCAACTACTCCCTCCCCTCCCCATTGATTATAACCCCTTGGTTTTAACACACATAATCAGCCATGGGTGGCTTATGGCAGGGATGTCTTTTGAACCAAGTAACATGGATGGCCCAGGCTCTCCCAATCTTGTCAGGTCATGGAAGCTAAACTAGGTTGACTCTTGTTAGTACATGGATGGAAGACCTCCAAGGAAGTCCAGGGTTGCTGTGTGGAGGGAGTCAGTGGCTAACCACTTCGGTTTGTCTCTTGCCTTGAAGAAACTCAGGAGGGTTGCTGCAAGTCAGTTTCAACTTGATGGCGCTTTCCACATGCAGTATGAAACAATCCAGATGGGTTCCAGTGCGGAAACCTTGCCCCATAACATAGCAGCAAATCTCACCTTCATGTAAGAAAAAGTTACATTCTGTCCTCAGGCATAATAATTGGTTAGACCTCCAGCATGATGCAAAACTCACGCACTGTTCCCTTCCCTGCCCCATGGACTTAAACATTTGTTCCACCTTAAGGAACAACTGAGCATCTCCTGGCTTTGTGCTCATACCTGCAGAGTTCAGTGAGTGGCATTGGTGGTCTTAGTTGGAGCTCTCTGCCTTACTTCCGACGGACTGCAACAACACCATTTCTCAAACCAGTTTGCCTATAGCTGTTCTGCTACATAGGTTGTGGTAGTAGGGGCCT
Organism: Sphaerodactylus townsendi; assembly: GCF_021028975.2. Classification (NCBI taxonomy): domain Eukaryota; kingdom Metazoa; phylum Chordata; class Lepidosauria; order Squamata; family Sphaerodactylidae; genus Sphaerodactylus; species Sphaerodactylus townsendi. Next base: position 21,213,645 of record NC_059438.1, read on the forward strand.
TATACTTGAACGCTGTTAAGTTGTACTATTGCTGACCAAGACTCTTCCTGTTGCGTTGCACAGTGACTCAGCAGAAAGTCTTGGGAGAGTGCCTGGCGGAAGCCTCTGGGGTTAGCTCCTCTATGCTCCCAATATGCATTGTTCTCCATGAAAGTGAGACGGGTGTGCAGGTCTAGCTGTGGTTTGGGGATTCTCCATTAGCAAATAGGCATGTAAAAAGGGCTTTGCGTTCTTGTGTTCAAAGAAAGTTTTAGTGTTCTGATACAATGGGACTGCTTCATCTCCTTAGTGTGGCAACAGGGTCGGAGGCGCATTGTGCCAAAACTGGTAAGCCAGGGTGACATCTAGTGGTTCAGGATACACTTGCTCTTTTGTGTAGACAGGCTGTTATTCAGCTTCAAGTCTTGCAACATGATTGAAGGTTTGTTTGCAACTAGAGGTGTAGCGTTGTTTGTTGTCCACCTCTAGGGTCACACTGGCCTTCTGGGTCGCATACATGGCACATGTATGTGACTGCTTCTGAAGGTACCAGGGTATTTTTGTTTTCCTGGCTTTTCTTTCCTTCCTGCTGATTCTGGTGAGGATGCCAGCTTAGTGAAAGACTGCCCCCTCTGTGCCAAAGCTGTTGCCTCTGGAGGTTAGTTTTTCCTACCCAGGAATTGTGAGGCCAGGCTCTACAATATCATCATTCCCCTGTGTGAATTAAGCAGCGCTCTCACATGGTGGGGTTGGCTCATGCTAATCTGGATATCCACACCTGATTTATTATGTATGTGTTTGCTAAAGCAGGTGACAAGTGTCAACGCATGGGTTCATCCCTGGCCGGCTTTTGAGATTGGCCACAGCTTCCACTATCCCATCCCCCACCCCCCGGCGATCTTGTAAAGACATTGGAACTTAGCAATACTGTGTGAAACTCTCCTCAGATCGTGGCATGTGAAATCTGCTTGGTCCATGGGGAACGGGACGGGAGCCCATGTCATTTCAGAGAATGGCTCAGATGCTACTTTGCTACTAAGCAGGAAATCCAGAGATGCCATGGACGATATGGAACGTGGCTGAGGTACAGCCACTGACCCCGTTGTGCTGCTGTTGTGGGGTTTGTCTCTCCTGGGTTTGTGGCTGGGACAGCCACAGCCTCTCCATACTTCTCTGCTGCTCCCCAGAGTTGGGCTGGTGCCTTGAAGCATCATTGTGGGTGCCTTGAAGCCTTAATGTCATCTGGTGGGGATGGGGAAGAGGAACTTATTCTGGCATCTTATTCTGGCCATGGCTAAGTGGTGGAGCATCTCCTTAGCATGCAGAAGGCCCCCAAGATTCAATCCCTGTCATTTGTGGTTGAAAAGGTCAGGCTGCAGGTGATGTGAAAGAGACCCTGGAGAGCCATTGCCTATCTGAGTAGGCAACACTGGCCCTTGGTGGTCTGATTCAGTATAAGGCAGCTTCCTATGAGGGTAGCTTGGAGCCGGATATGTGTGCAAATGTCTATCAAACACCTTCTTCATAAGGCCTTGGGTACTTTGGAGCCTGCTCTTGCGGGACCAAAGCCCCTTCCGCACATGCAGAATAATGCACTTTCAAGCCCCTTTCACAATTGTTTGCTAGTGGATTTTACTATTCCACACAGTAAAATCCAGCTGCAAAGTGCATTGAAAGTGGGTTGAAAGTGCATTATTCTGCATGTGCGGAAGAGGCCCAAGTCCATTTTCCTATGGAATAAAGCTTTCTTCCTTGATGACCTGGATGTGTGTCTACTTGAGGGAACCTTGAACTGTGTCCTTTTCATGCTAGCTTCCTGTTGCAGGATTCCCACAAGGAGTAACCTCTACCCTCCCACCTCCATCTCTTGTGCAGGGGTCCCTAACCTTTTTCAGCCTGTGGACAACTTGTAAGTTCTGACATAAGGTGCTGGATACAACCACGAAAGGGCCACTGTGGGAGGCAGAGCCAACCCCCAAATGGCCACTGCTGGAGGTCACAGCACACACACAGAGAACCCAACTACAGGGGACCAGAAGAACAATTTTTTTAAAAAATGCATTAGCAAAGAGGAGCAAGAGAATTAACACACACTGTGGTGGCAGCTTGTGCCAAAACAACGTTATTTTAATATGGACGTCCAATCAGATTCCCCATCTAAAGCCCAGCTGGGCTGTTTGCCCCTCCTGGCCTTCCCCACTTTCTAAAAACACTGGGTTGAGTCAAGAAAAGATGACAATGGGTGTCATGAGCCTCTTGTGGGGGGTGGTATATAAATGAAACATACAATAAACAATACAGTGGGACCATGGGTGCCACATTGAGACCCCTGCCCTTGTGTCTTCATTGGCCTTCAGCCGTTTCTCAGGCATGCCTGAGTTGTCCCTCTGCAATTCAACCTAAGGTTTCCCTCTGATCCTAACTCCTTGTCCTGCATTGAGGGCTAATCTTAAAATTTCTAATGAGTTTGAGGTGGCGGTGGCTAGTTGCAGAGTACACGGCTGCAGTTGGAAGTGAGAATGCCCCGAAGCCCCGATGCTTGTGCGTGGAAGTTCTCTGCAAGTCAATAGCCACGAACAAGCTTGTGAGCCAGACGGAAAGTGGAGAAGGTCGCGTCAACACAAACAGGCAAGGTGGGTTGAGGCCACCCAGTAGGCAGTCAGCAAGCCACAGTCTTCATGCAGGAAAGTTGCCAGAGCCTCACAGCCGACCCCTTTAAGTCCTCCTGTTTAATACTGTGGAGCCCTTCAGATGTGATGTTGGTTGATGCCAGTTGATTACTTCTCCAGTGAAGGCGGGTTGAAGTGGGTAGTTGTGGCTCCTTCCTAGGAATGCTGGTATCGTTGCTGCTGGAAATATACTGTGACTGCAGCTCCCCCACGAGCTGTCCCATGTCCTCATCCGCCAGTTGCTGCTTTAGAAAGGAAGAGAACCTTTTCTAGAGCCGTGGTTTCCTCTCTCGGAGGGCTGGCCCCAAACTTCCCAGCACAAACCTCTTGGCCATCTCCCCCGGCTTCACGATGTCATTTCAACACACATCTCCCTGCCAATGGCAGCTGCGGTTGAAGAGGAGGTGAAGGGAGATGTCCCGTTTCTTAGAAGACCACAACACAAGGAAGGCTGTTTTTGGTGGACAATCCTGTGTTGGACTTAACACCTTGGCTTGTTCTTGAGCCGGACAGCCAAGCCTTGTGAACAGACTAGGATTCCTGTGGATACAAAACTCTGGTATGGCGGTTGCTGATGGAGAAGTCCTGCTCAACCCTTCCTGCCATGCACATGTTCAAAACTTGGACATTTTGGAAATCTGGAAAATGTTGTTAATTGTGTCGTTCAGTCCGTCTTGTTTGATATTTTCACTAATGAAGCAGGAGCTGCCATGAAGCTCTGGGAATTGGTCAGTAGGTTGTTTTGGATAATGGGTTCACTATTTCTGGGAGAGCATCCAGGAAATGAGAGGGTGGAAGGAGGCCACCCTCAATTTTACGTGCTGTATTTGTAGCTCCGACAGCCATTTGAAGAGCTTCCCAAGTGCCTGTGCCGTGTGTCTTAGTCCAAACATTGCTCCATGTGATTTGCCATCCGGTGCCTTATGTAAACCACTGGGCCTGGTGCCTTCTGAAATCTAGTGTCAAGTTGCTGCCTGCAATCAGGTCCCAAAGAACCACACAGCTCATAATGAGTACCCAAATGTGGCGTTGCACTTATTTCTTGTGCACTCACTGCCATGCAGGCATTGCAGGTTGCTAGTGAACTGCAAGGGAAGGGTGGGATGGGGTCGGGAGTCAAAAGCTGTTGATGGTATGGCATAAGGGCTTTGCTCATATGAGAAAATAAAAATCATAACATGCATGCTCAAGCTCTGAGCATTCCTAAAGCAGTTCTCTGAATCCTAAATCTCATATCTGTCACTTCTAAACAGAGACCATGTGAAAAATGTGAACCACCAGAATGAAAAGTCTATTTAGACCCTCAGAGTGTGGCCTGGACAGCCCCCATGAGTGAAAGATTCATGGCTTCTCTGCACATTTTTCGTTGTGCTTCTTCACAAATGTCCTGGCCGCTTTGATGTCATATGGTGATAGTTTAAATGCAGACATCTTAAATTGGTGGCTTTCAGATCTTCTACAATCCAGGGACCCTTTTCAGAGAGGACTCCCTGGGCATCCAAGAGAAACCCCAGCACCACAAAGGCGGTGCATTTTAGGACATGCCTTCGGCAACCTGTTGAGCTTTTACTTTACACTGTGCAAAAGGCAAGTAAGCCTGAGCATGGACCCAAACAATGTGGCTACATGCTATTGGGGGGAAATCTAGGGGCCAGAGTAGACATCTCTGACCTTGATGGACCAGGAGGCTTACTCAGCTGAAAGCAGTTTCATTCGAGTAGACCTTCTGAGGGAAGCTTTTTGCTGTTATTAAACACAGTTTGGAAGCTGCAGGTTTACATTAAGGTTAAGGCCCGACTAGTGGCAGGCTATTCTACTTAATGCTGCACAAAGGTGATCTTTGAACTGTGGACCACCCCATCGTGGCATCCTCCTGTCCTTTGAACTTTCCTGCTATGACCAAACTGTGCCTTTTAGAAGTCTCCCCCGTCGGCAAGTTTTCAATAACTTGCCATGACTTTGTGGACATCTGTATGTTGTGCACCCCCTCGCCCATTACATCTTCTTCCGTTTACCTTCTCCCATTCAGTCCTGACCCCAGAACTTTTTGTGGTTTATCCCAAACCAAAATTATGCACGTATGTTGGGGGCTTTATTTCTCACGTCATCCCCCATCCCACCTTTTCTGGTTCTTTTGAGACCACTTTTATCCCAGTTTTTTTTTCTGAAAGCCACTTTTGAGTCATCTTTTCCCTCATGCATAACATTTCTGTCTGTCCCATGTATCCCATCCATGTCCAGCCTGCATATTGATGATTGGACTCCCCCCCACCTCTGAAGATTGGTGGTTTGTTTCCTTTCCCCCACAATTGCACTAAAATGTCAGTATACTGCTAGTGTGTTGTGACAATAGGCTTAGCAGTTTTTCTGAATTCCTAGCTTTTGTTTTTTTTAAAGGGTCAGTCTCTCGCATGCTCCCTTGTGGAGATGTGCCTTTCCCCTTATATTTCCATAAGGGAGGAGGCTTAATACTACTTTTTAAATGAAAGTTGAGAATCAAGAGCACCTGCTGAGCTCAGTGTTACAATACTCTAGATGTTCTAGCCACATATCAATATTTTAGTGCCTTTTTTAAAGGGCGAAACCGCCATGCCACCAATGACACCATAGATTATAACATCGTCTGCCCATGAAAATCCTGATTATTTAAGGTACGTGCAGAAGAAAATAAACTGTGAAATGCAGGAGAGCAGATATGTGGAAAAACTGTGCCCAATCCATTCCAGTGCTTGTGGATTGACTGCCAAGAAAATCAGGAGCAAGTCAAGCGTGCGGAAAAGCCCTGTCTCCAAATTTGGGTGGTGTCAGGTCTCTTCTTCCTCCTTTGCAGTAAGGTAGTGGCCTGTTTCCTTTGTGTCTCAACTGTTCATGGCTGTAATATTTTTTACTGGTGCCTTTCCCTCCCCATTTATTTTTTTACACTATGGAATCTGTGTTTTGTATGGTGTGATTTGATACATGGCAATTAACCTGTAATGTTGAAATTGGTATATAGAATTATTTATTTTGTGTATTCCGTCCGTGTAAATTTGTATATGTATCCTGTTTATTCAATAAAATGTTGGCTTTCGCACAGTAGTTGGCGAAGTGCTATTGTTAACTAGTGGCTGTGGTTGCAGCAATTTTTTAATGGCAGCATTGTTTTCAATTTGAAGGAGCAAATATACATTTTCGGGGAGTTCCAGGAATGCTTTATAAAATCATCCTGGAGTTGAGCCCATCCTGGCCCCATTTTTCAGACATCAATTTTTTATATTTCTGTAGTTCGCTCTTACAAAATTAAGTTTTTACCGAACGCAACATAGAGTGCTTATACAGGTGGCACCTGGCTAAAGACAATGTATTCCAGTATAAATGTTCATGATTTGGAGCTCACTCCATCTCAGGTTAAACACCTGCTATTAGTTTTTGAAGTACCACTGGACTTTCAGTTTAATATTGTTTTGGCTGACTAACATGGCTAACCTTGCTAAAGAATTATTAGAACAGGATACTGTTCACGTTTTACCTATGTGAAAAATGGACAAAGAGGCTTACTGGTTTGTATGATGTGAATGTGTTCGCATATATGTTTGCCGACTCAGCAAGATAGCCAAAATGCGCAAGACTGGTTTTCAGCACCTCTCTAAATGTCTTGCTGTAGTTTGTGGAGGCTAGAATTGATTCCACTGTTGGCTGCCAAACGCTACAGCTGCTGGAAGTAAGTTCCAAATTGTGTTGTGGGTGTTTGAATAAAACCCCTCCAATGGTGCACAAAGGGAAGGGCTGACCAATGTTAACAAGAGCCTTCATTTTTATTTCTTTCCAGTGAAAGACTTGACTGCTTGCTTGAGCTTTCATCTGGGTTCAACTGTCCCTCTGAACTTCAGTCCCCTTCCTAAACAGGAATAAACTTGGTGATTTTATTCCTGCTTTGAGCTCCCCCAAGGCGTGATCAGTTTCTCGCAACGACTTGGTCTATCCAGCTGCGGAATTTGGAGACTCGAGTGTAGGCGGCCGGCGTTTGGACATTGCAGTTGGATGTGCCCCAAGAGACTATCCCAATCAGGTTCCAGATTGAACCTTTCAGGCACACGAGGGGACCTCCAGAATCACCCTAGAGAGACAGAGAGAGGAAGAATTTCACTTCAGTTTTACCAGATGCACACTTTATCGATGCCCACCTTTCTCACGTTATAGCATCTTACTCCATTTGGGTAGGAGAATGGGCTGCCTGCTAGGGGGTGGTTGACTTTTCACATATATATTCCGCTCTCTGTCCAAGGAACAAGGCTAGCAACCGGGGGAGTTTACTCCCATTTCACATTCACAGTGTTGAGGGCATTTGGTTGCACGCACTGAAGGGGAGCCACAAGAAATGCATCTGCAGCTACTGCAGAGAAGCTGTCCTTAAACCTACAATTGCCTAAGGATTGCAGTGAGGTAGGCGGGGCCGAAAGAGTTGCTAGAGACTAGCCCAGGGGTAGGGAACCTGCGGCTCTCCAGATGTTCAGGAACTACAATTCCCATCAGCCCCTTTCAGCATGGCCAATTGGCCATGCTGAAAGGGGCTGATGGGAATTGTAGTTCCTGAACATCTGGAGAGCCGCAGGTTCCCTACCCCTGGACTAGCCCAAGGCCACCCATTAGGCTTCATGTGGAGTAATGGGGAATTGGATCCTGTTCTTCAGATCAGAGTCCACTGCTCCTAACCACTACACCAGGCTGGCCCTCTCTCCTTTGCTTAGTCACACTCTTACCTGGCAGGAGGAGGCACCGGCACCCCCGGCGCATACCATAGAGCTGGTGACACGATTGCCCCAATATTGCTGGCACTGGTTGACCGTCACCAAGGGTATAGCCACCTGCTGTAACTTTACTGCTGGACTATTTGCTGGGGAAACAAGCAAATTTCAGGCATCGAAAGGGCAACACAACAACAGAGATCCCCCTCCCCCCCATGCCTTAATCTGTCCTGTTAACATCTCTCTGTTATCAAAGATATATGTACAGAAGTACCTTCACCTACCCTTGGCGAGATTTCCCCCTCTTCCCTCTCCTCCCAAACCCTAATCTGCAGCTGTTGGTACATCTGTCCTAGGTAGATTGCACAGATGCCGATTCTTCCCTTCTGGAAGCGTTCCAACATTCAACTCCAAACACAGTGCTCAATTCCTGGATTGCATTTATCCTCTTTTCCTGCTAGGCTGTTTCCCCGTTTGACTCCCACCCATCTGCCTGACGTACTGTTGGTGCTGGTCCGTCCCCAGCCAGTGGTGACACATCTCAGCCCTTCGGGCAGCGTCTCCGTGGCAGAAGCCAGGCAGACGGGAGACACGCGGGAATTCAGCTGAGCAGGAGAAGAAAGCTTCAGCAGGGTGATATCATTGTTGAGGGTGCTGGGATTCCAGGAGGGATGGGTGATGACCTGGAAAACACAAGTAAAAAATAATCCGGAGGTTAAATAGTTTGTGCTTAAAGGTCTCCTCCTTGGTCTCCCTTTAGAACTTGCAGGGCATGCAAATATTTGTCAAGTGAAGTATATTCAGTTTCACATAAAGATGTTAGTAGATTGTATATTCCTCCACCACAGAACAAAGCATGCTGGACCTTCTTTGTTATAGAATGCTCCACCTGGATCCCTACCTAGCCCTGCTCCCCCCACTATCCATTTGAAAGTTAAAATACAATGTTCAGTAATACACAACAAAATAATGGTTTTGACAAAGGCAATGCATAAAAATGAATGATAATTCTCATATTTGTTTGGGACTATATTCTAATGCAGAAGCATGTGATGCCTCAACTGACCAAACTAACATCTTTATGTGAAACTAACATCTTTATAGTAGCTGCTAATTGCCTGGAAGTTGATGAGACTATTCATGCCCTGATGGCAGATATACTTAAAGGGGAGAGTTGTGGCTCAGTGACAGAGCATACATTTGACATACTGAAGGCCAAAAATTCAATCCCTAGCTAGCACCTCCTTTTTAAATAATCAGGTCACAGGAGGCATGAAAGACCTCCACCCGAGACCCTGAAGAGCGGCCGGCTGCCAGTCTGAATTGACTTTGATGGACCAATGATCTGATTCAGCTTAAGACCACTTTGTGAATTAATAATTGCCAGGGTTGCCCTATTGAGCCTCATGTCGCTCTCTTCCATGCCTTAGTGAATTTCAGTCTGGACTACTATAATACATTCTTAGTGGGACTGCTCCTGAATACAGTTCAGAAATTTCAACTGATGCAGAATACCACAGCCACTCTTTCACCTGGTATTACAAGGTTGGTTAATGCTGGTTTTCTGTCTTTTTTTCAGGACCAAGTTCAAGGTGATGACTGTGGCTTATAAAAGCCCTAATCATCTATATCAAAAGGTGTCTATTTCTATAGGAGCTTCCGCTGTGCTTTTAAACAGAGAGGCCTTGCTTTAGGGTCCATCTCACAATGAATCTATGGTCTTCAGCATGGCCTTCTTGAAGGTTGCCCCAAAGCTCTAGAATGCCTTCTCTGTGTGAAGTTGGTTGACCCAATTTATTCAGCATTGTAAAGGATGGCCAATGCACTTTGGCCTTTTAACACTTAGTAGTTTTCCTGCTTCCTGGTTTTCTTATCTAAGTTATTTTGACTTTAATGTACCATTATCAAGTTTTGTTTTAAAATTCCAGGCAGTTCCAAAAAGGCAGGAGGGCATGGCAAGTTATAACGGACTCACCTTGGCAATTGTCTTAATCTGGACTGGCTCTGCGTTGGAGTTCCGATCGTATTCTCCAAGAACCACGTAATGTGAGAGGCTGGAGGAAGAGAGAATTGCTCGTGAGGCTGCTCAAGGGCACATCCCTAACATGCCAGTATGACCCTCTGTGACAGCAGGCTTTCTGCTGAAGGAGTGTAGCTGAAGGTGAATAACATTAGCGAATATCATTCTTTCGTTGAAATCGGCACGTTGCCTTTTGGGTCAAATCTGAAGGTGAAGCAGCTCAGTGGAATTCTGCAGCTGCTGAATTTGCCAACAGCTGGCCTAAAAACCATTGAGAAATACCAGTTGGCCTCCTTCTCTGAGGTTTATCATTCTCCCTTTCCCACTCTAGGTAGGTTTGAGTCTCCAGCTCCACAAAAAAGCTTTTGCCTCCTCTCAGCGCTTTCTCAGGGAAATCAAGAGTCCTTCTCACCTTGGGTTACAATGAGCTGCAGTAGCGACCCAGTTCTGGTTGATCAAGGAACCTCCACAGTAATGGGCCCGGGAGCTTGTCTGGGGAAAAAGAATCCAGCAGTGAAAAGGGGAAAGACGGCTTTGGAAGCGAAAAAAAAAAACAAGAGGTGCTCAGTGTGGAATTGACATAATTGGTTCATTCAGTTTGTACAAATAAGTCAGGTGACATCCAAGCCAACTGGTTGCACTCCAACATTTTCTGTATTGCTTGATATTTAAATTGTTGTCCTTGGGCAGGTATGAAATTAAGAGCGTGGAAAATATAAAAAAACAAGTGGGGACCCGCAAGAAACTTGAGGGAAGGGGGAATTACCCCCACTTTTGTTTCCTCCCATCTCCCCTTACTTCTCTGCCTCTTACTGTTCAACCTGATACCCCTTCTCTTACTTCTTTCTCTTTCCCCTAGTCCGGCTCTCTTTCTCTCTCTCTTTTTGCAGCTGTCTTTCTGCCCCACTACCTCAGCTCCCTCTTACTCTTCCTTTCTGCCCCATGCTCCAGCACTCCTTTTCTCTGGAGTGGTGTAGTGGCTAAGAGCAGGTGCACTCTAAACTGGGGAACCGGGTTTGATTCTACCACTTGAGCTGTGGAGGCTTATTTGGTGAACCAGATTAGCTTCTGCAACACACGTCAGCTGGGTGACCTTGGGGTTGGGGTCACAGTTCTTCAGGAGGTCTTCTTCAGTCTCACCCAATCTCACAGGGTGTTTGGTGTGTGGTGGGAGGGAGATTGTAAGTCTTTGAGTTCTCCCACATACAGCAGGGGTCTTCAAACTATGGCCCTCCAGATGTTCATAGACTACAATTCCCATGAGCCCTACCACTTGGCCATGCTGGCAGGGGCTGATGGGAATTGTAGTCCATGAACATTTTGAGGGCCATAGTTTGAAGACCCCCTGCCTTACAGAAAAGAAAGGGGGGTATAAATCCAAATTCCTCCTCCTCTGTTCACCACAACCCTATATTCTTTGCTGGCCCACTGTGGTAGCTAAGGTTGGCCCATTGCAACTCTACCTAAGGTAAGGGGCGAGTGGGGGGGATTTGTGGAGGATTTAACTCTTCCATTTAAAAAAGTCAGATTTTTCGGAAGACCCAGGGGGTCTCCTAAGTCTGCAGAAAAACCTGTTTGGATATGTTCCCTGTATCTGCAGGTGTGGGGCACATGTTAGAATTCAATATATAGATATTACTGACTCTATGCTTTGGTTACAACAAGAGAAGCGGTAACTCTTCCACCCCCCCCAATAAAGAATAAAAATTGACTAATGGGCTTCCGTGATTGCCCCCAGGCTCTAGAATGCCCTCCCCTTGGAGATTTGCCATACACCTACCCTTTATGGATTTAGGTGTATGGCAAAGACCGTCCGCTTCACCCAGACATTTGGTTCGCCTCCTTGGAAACCCCCTCTACAGATGCTGTTCTAGGGGGTGGGGTGGAAGCAGGGGTGAGTGTTATTTTAAGGTGATTTTTTTGGCCTGTTTTAATTGTTACCGGTATATTTTATTCATGATGTTTATGCTTTTAAAAAAAAGATTTGTAAGCCACCTAGAGACACTAGTATGAGGCAGGGTATCAAATAGATAGATAGATAGATAGATAGATAGATAGATAGATAGATAGATAGATAGATAGATAGATAGATAGATAGATAGATAGATAGATATAGATAGATAGATAGATAGATAGATAGATAGATAGATAGATAGATAGATAGATAGATAGATAGATAGATAGATAGATAGATAGATAGAAAGAAAGAAAGAAAGAAAGAAAGAAAGAAAGAAAGAAAGAAAGAAAGAAAGAAAGAAAGAAAGAAAGAAAGAAAGAAAGAAAGAAAGAAAGAAAGAAAGAAAGAAAGAAAGAAAGAATATTGCTCTAAGCTGGATTTTTCAGGGTTACAGGCCATAATTTCGACTTTAAGGATCATAAAAGCGTGTCGTAGCAGAGGAAAGGAAACTGTCGTTAAGATGCAAACCAAACATCACAAAAAGAGTAACACTCTTCGGCTCTGCTTCTTCAGACTGGACGTTATGCAACATAGAAACGGCCAGCAAAGCTGCACCTGGGGCTCAAAGGCCATCGACAAAAAGAGTCTAGAAGATGGAGCAGAGAAAGTTTGGGGCAGACTTTTAATTAGGAGAATCAGTGAGCCTCTCAGCCAAGGCTACCGGGACAGGAACGCGCAAGGTCTGTTCTCCCTTTGAAAAGATAAGGGCCAGCAGTCATTCAGATTCCATCTAGCATTAATTGGAACAGATGAGTCTCTTGTCAAGCAGACAGCAGAGGCATCTGTTGGTGGCAGCACAGAGCCCTTGACCCAGTTCTTGAGACTCTCTGCTGTTTTGGATAGCTGCATGGTTCACAGCGCAGTTGTATGCGGTGTTTGTCCTGTCTTCGCCTACTGGGCCTATTGAGGAGCAATCCTGCGTAGGGTCACAGTCTTGTGACACAATGTGTCCTGTTTGAGAACTGTCTTGAGCAGGGGTCCCCAAACTTTTTAAACAGGGGGCCAGTTCACGCATGGCCAGATTTCCGCTGGCAGGACCAAGTTGATGCGTCACCAAGGGAGCACGATCCATCTGCTCCTCACCCCTCCCCCCGGCCGAGAGCTCCCACCCCCCCCCGCCGTCCCCTTCCAATCCCGGCCCTGAAGCTCCGCCCGCCTTTCTTCTCTCACAGGTGCGGGTGATGCGGTCCCCTCTGGTCGCTTGGAATGAGTAGCCACGCTTGAGGAGTTTTGTAAACTCCAGTCCAGGGTGCCAAGCTCCAGGGGCTGCCTTGGAGTTTGGGCACCTCGACCCCCTGGTGGTTACAAACAGCCCTGCCGGGCCACTCGCTGCTCATTCCAAGGCGGCCGGAGGGGACCCGCATCAATGCGACAAAGGGAAGAAAGGCAGCTCTGCTGCATTGGTACGGTCCCTCCTCGCCAGCTTGGAATGAGCAGCGAGTCAGCCCGCGCTTAATGCTGTTTGTAAACCTGGGGAAAAGGGGAGATAGAGAAGGGGGGAGATCCGCTTCTGCCCAGCGGGTCGATAAATGCCCTCCGGCCTGATTTGGCCTCAATGAAGTTTGGGGACCCCTGGTCTTGAGACACAATAAAGGTTCATCTTGGACACTTTCCCTGGGATCAGATATGTGAAGCTGCCCTTGCTGCACCAGACCTTTGGTCTGTCCAGGTCAGCACTGCCTACTCTGACTGGCAGCAGCTCCCAAGGATTTTGGGTAGAGGCCTTTCACATCACCTCCTTATCCAATCCTTTTAACTAGAGATTCTGGGAACGGAACATGGAACCTTCTGCATGCAGAGCTCCTCTACCACAGAGCCATAAGCTCCCTCCCTCGTATAATCGCCAGCTCTGGTTTGGGAAGTACGTGGAGATTTGCGGGGTGGAGCCACAGGAGGATTGGGGAGGGGAGGGACTTTCAAGGGGGTACAATGGTATACAGTCTGCCTTCCAAAACAGCCATTTTTGTCCAGGTAAACTGATCTCTGTCGCCTCGAGATCAGCTGTGATAGGAGATCCCCAGCCACCACCTGGAGGTTGGTAACCCTATTCCCCAAACCTCCTGATTTCAGTGTTATACTTGGAAAACCAGAGCCAGCACTGCTTCTTCCTGTTTCCCACACATACACCAGCTCTGTGGTCCATCCTTTTGGAATCATAGAGTTGGAAGAAACCACAAAGACCATTAAGTCCAACCCCCTGCCGTGCAGGAACACACAATCAAAGCACTCCCAACGTACATTCATCCAGCCTCTGTTTAAAAACCTCCAAAGAAGGAGACTCCACCACTCTCCAAGGCAGTGATTTCCACTGTCTAACAGCCCTGACAGTCAGAGTTCTTCCTAATGTTTAGGTGGAATCTCTTTTCCTGAATTTGAATCCACTACCTTACGTGTCTCTAGTTCAGTGGTAGTAAACCTTTGCCTATAATCAAGCATGGATTACAATTCATCATCAGCCCCTACCAGCATGGCCAATTGGCCATGCTGGCAGGGGCTGATGGGAATTGTAGTCCATAACATCTGGAGTGCCAAAGGTTCGCCACCATGGCCCTAGTCTCTGAGGCAGCAGAAAACAAGCTTGCTCCCTCTTCGACATGACATCCCTTCAAATATTTAAACAAAGCTATCATGCCCCCCCTTAATTGTCACTTCTCCAGACTAAACATCCCCAGCTCCCTAAGCCTCTCTTCGTAGGGCATGGATTCTAGACCTTTTACCACTTTGGTTGCCCTCCTCTGGACACATTCCGACTTGTCAATATCCTTCTTAAATTGCAGTGCTCAGAACTGAACACAGTACTCTCTAGGCAAAGTCTGAGCAATGCAGAGTAGAATTGTACAATTACTTCCCTCGATCTAGACACTGTACTCTAAGTGTGTCTCTAGGTGTGCAATGCAGCAGGCAAGTGGAAAGAACAGGTGATTGGGGAAAGGGGGGGAATATACAAGAGAAGCTGCCTTGTCTTTAGTGGCTGCTGTTTCTCTTTATTCAAGGCTGTGAAACACATCCCCTCCCCGTTCCCCCGCCAAATCAACCAGTCTTACCTGCAGAGAGACCTGCCAGGGCCAGGAGCCTGAAACTGCGTTCTGTCCATTAATGATTCTCTCTGTGTCTCTCACGTTTGGTCTAATTGCAGGGACGCCACAGCCTAGGAAGCAACAAGCAAGCCAAGAGTTAAAAAAAATCAGCGGCCTTGATGGGGACTGGACCAGCGGTCACTTTAGAGCAAAATGGACCTTTCCCAGCTTTGCTGGGCTCTTAGCGAGCTGGCCCAAGTATGGGGCGGGGAGGGGGGAAGCATGTACAACTCTGCTTGCTGAGCTCCTGGGAGCAGCCAGGGGCATGCTGGGAGCCCAGCTCTCCAGTGACACCCAGCCCAAGCCTTTGCAGCATGGTCAGCATCAGTGCATGCCGCTTGCTCTCCAACAGTGATTCTCAACCTTCCTAATGCCGTGACCTTTAATACAGTTCCTCCTGTTGTGGTGACCCCCAACCATAAAATTATTTGTGTCTTGGTTCCTAAGACCATTGGAAATATGTGTTTTCCGATGGTCTTAGGCGACCCCTGTGAAAGGGTCGTTCAACCCCCAAAGGGGTCGCGACCCACAGGTTGAGAACCACTGCTCTAGAACATCCTACTGTGGAAACATGCAAAAGTGCTACCAGGGGTATGGCGAAAAATGCTACCAAGGGAAGGGAGAAATAATCGCAGTTCCTCTCTAAATGTGCTTGAAGGTGGAGCATAAGCTTAGCAAGGACCCAAGACACATGAAGTTGCCTTATACTGAGTCCTTCAAAGTCAGTACTGTCTACACACTGGCAGCAGCTCGCCACAGTCTCAGGCGGAGATCTTTCACGTCACTTGTACCCCATCCCTCTAACAAGAGATGCTGGGGATTGAGCCTGCGATCTCCTGTATGCCAAGCTGATGCTCTACCACTAAGCTATGGACTCTTCCCAAAGATGCCAGGAAGCCTCCAAGGCAAGGACAGGAAGTTATCTCCCCTTTCTTCTGAATTACGATAAAATTGGGCAGAATGGCCTGCAGGAAGGGAGATGTAACCAGGTGTGTTCTGGGTAGTATAGCACATAAATAGCAGCCTCCTGATCTATCTTTCAGCCCCATCAGTCATAAACAAGGAAGGGGACCCAAAGGATGACTGAGTCCAGAGATGGTAAGAGGTTGACAGGTGCAACTCACCCAAGACTGTGCCGAGGAGGGTTAGGAAAGCCACAACTGCAGGTGCCCACAGAGAAGTCATTTTGGTCAGAAACCCCAGGGAGCTACAGAACGATTGCCCTGCGCCACTTACTTTATACTACTTGGCAGCTGCACTTGGCTCTTCCAGACCTTGAGCTGATAATAGTGGCAGGCCAAATTTAGCCTGTGCCGTGTGCAGATGCTGTGCCACAAGGTTTCCTTGCCAGAACCACAGAGCTAGCAAGAGCAGCTGGGGCCCATAACTGCCACATTGTCAGAGGGGGATTGGGAGACCCATGGAGGGGCTTCATTAATATATTTTAAGAATGAACCCAGAGCAGTCATCCTGGAGCCCTGTTTTCCTTTCTGTAACACTGTCTGTGTACACTGGACTGAGTGAGCCAGAGCAGGGTAGGGGTTACAGCGTTGGACTAGGGCAGGGGTCTGCAACCTGTGGCTCTCCAGATGTTCATGGACTAAAATTCCCATCAGCCCCTGCAAGTTGGCCATGCTGGCAGGGGCTGATGGGATTTGTAGTCCATGAACATCTGGAGAGCTGCAGGTTGCAGACCCCTGGACTAGTTTGAATCGCCGTGTTGCCATGAAGCTTCTTGGATGACCTGGGAGAATGGCATCTCTGTTAGCCTAATCCTACCTCTCAGGGGGGTTGTAAGGATAAAATGGAGGAAGGATAAAATATTATTTACCTCCACCAGGAAGAAGACGACCAAGGTGTACAAAATAAAAATGTTATTAGCCACACTAGCAAAGTGAGATGGTTGTGCACAATCTTCTGTTATGCTGTTACAAGTGGCAGATACCATTTCCCTTGTAGGAAAATCTGAAGTGTTAGACTTGCCCATTCTTCTCCCCACAAACCATTTCCATAGTGGCGGGTGCTGAGGGCTCATGCCCACTTACTTCTCTTTGCTGCCTGAGTTATTGTGCACATGCACAGTTGTTCATGTGCACAGATATCCCAGGCAGCAAAGAGAAGCAAGTGGGCATGAACCTTTACTCAGCTGAAGCTGGGATTTCAAGCACATGTGTCACATATGGGATGTCCCAAGTCAAACCCTGGTAAAAGACACTGTGGGAAACTAACTGTGCAAAACCCAGACCCAGATGGCCCAGCTTAACCTGGTATCATCAGATGTAGAAGCTAGCCGGGTCAAGCTGATGGGAGACCACCAAGAAGCCCAGGATCACTTGAGGCAAGCAATGGCAAATACCTCTGTTCTTCTCTTGCCTTGAAAACCTTGGCTGTGACTTGTGGGCACTTTGCGCGCACAGTTGTGCAGGGCGACCTTATTGCTCAAATGTGGCCTACATGGACGACAAATTCCACAACTGCATGCTAGGAGCTCTCAGGCTGAAGCTTTAGGCAGGGAGGCTGGGACAGGCTGGAGCAACTGGGGAAGCTGCAGGATTGGAAGCCAGTTAGTGTGTTACATGAAATGTCTCCAACTGGATCAGGATGAAGGAGTCTGTACAATGTTCCTGCCAGTTTTCTAGCTCCCGGTCTCCTTCCTGGAGTCCACAAGTCTTTCCCAAGGACATTCACTCCATGCCCTTCACCATGTTTACTTGGCTTTGCAAAGCCATGGGTGGGAATGGGATGACAAGAGGGAGTGCCTGACTGTGTATCTGAAGTGTCATGTGCTAAACATGTGTGCATGTCCCACGGTAGCTCCTTGTAACAGGTGTGAAGAAGACCTACTTTCCCAGGGGCTGGTGATTGGCCAGTAGTGTTTGGGACAACCATGTCATTACATTTGCTGGCAAGTTTTGCTCACAAACAGATCTGCACACCATTTAGCCATGAACCCGAAGGCCAAACTTGGAAGGGGGGAGTGATAAGAAACAGGAGAAATGAATGTTTTCATTAAATGGTAAGAAACCCAAATGCCGTTTTTAAACACAGCTGATCTTTTGGAACACCATATTGGAATCTACCCAATGGTGGCACTTCGGATTCTCTATGTCACTTGACCCAACTTTCTCAGTTTTGCATGTATTTCTCAACATTACTTTTTCTCCACTGTGAGCATGTTGGCTCACCGATGAGCAATCCTGTTTATTTCCCCTGAAATAAGAACTTGCCTTTCTGCAGAAAAGGTACGGTTTTCACCTGTAAGAAGACATGCAAATTTTGTTTACTCTTCATTGTGGTCTCTGAGCACTCAAGATATTTTAATCTGTGCATAATTTTGTTTGGGACTTTCTAAAGTTTCCTGGCTTCCCTTCCCAAGAACCTGTTGTCCCATGTTGTAGGTTTAGGATTGTGAAAACTCTTTCCTCAACGGGTAAGCATGATATGGGGCACCCTAGCTCCTTTTTATTCCTAAGCTTTCCTAAGGGTCTAGCTGGCCAGATTCTAGTCACAGTGTGCAGTGCCCAAGTCATAACCATTTATAAAACATCCCAAGTCATAGGGCCCAAATCATAACCATTTATAAAACATCCAGTCCAGGAATTCAGTTTCACCCTATATTTTATGAGCCATATCTGAAATGACATAACTATTATATCTTGGCTTGCAGCCTGAGCTTCAGCCCTGCCCCTCAGACCTTTGGACCATAGTAAAGTGTACCTATTTCTCCCCAACCCCTGCTTGGATTATGTGGTGATGACATCTGGGATTGCCAATTTTGGCTTGGGAAATTTCTGGAGATTTGGGAGCAGTGCCTGGGGAAGTTTGGGGAAGACGCTGTTCCGGAACAAGGCTGGGAAAATCATTGCTGTACTTCTACCACTCAGCACATACGTATGACAGGGAAAGCCACACCACCTAGAAGTCATGGGCAATTTGGCTGCAAAGACCCAATTTGAGCTTTTAAAAAGGGAAGATCAAGAAAAGAGGAATTTGGCCTGCTTACAAAGTTTTTGGGAAGTGAGTTGCCACATTTCTGAAGTTTACCTCAGTTCTCCCTTAGAACAGGCCCTTAATCCTCAATACCATACACCAGTGTTCTATAAGCTTTCTAGCAACCTGGCATGGCAATTCATTGCAGTCCTCTTCAGGGCATTGGGAACACCGCCAGGCCAGAACAGGGGGGCGGGGCCATTTGGCATGGGCCTACGGTTTTGAGGGGACCTATGTGAAGAAGGGGTAACCACTTCAGATCTGAAATTCTGAATCAACACGAACGTACTGTTGTATTTACTGCCTTTTATTACAGTACTGTACATTTGCTCTTGTTCATATAAAGGGTCTCCGCACATGAACAGTCAAAAGCAGCTCATAGCACTGTGCGCACGGTTTGTGTGACTACACTTTGTACGTTAAACATGTGCGTAAGTCTCACGCTGTATGTCTGAAAGGCAGGTGTGTGGCAGAACTGGCGTTCCCAGGGGTTAGCTGCCCGGCAACTCTGGGAGAAGTGATTAGATGCCTAGTTCTTCTAATCAAATATGCTATTATTTTTGTTCAAACCAAAATATTGAAGCTGGAAATTTGTGGGAAGTAAATGACCGCAGGTTTTAATGGGGAAGTTTAAGAAAACTTGACACAGCAGGTCCTTGTCCTCAGCACTCCCCACTGGGAAATTCCCCCAGTTCTTACAGTCAAGTGCCATTCAACTATCCGGTACACCAGTGGGGCATAATGGGGTTAAAATGTTGGGTTAGGATGTGGGAGAGCCAGGTCAGAGCCCCTTCTTTGCCACTGAAGCTCATTGGGAGACCTTGGGCCAGTCATGCTGTTTCAGCCTAACCCACCTGACAAAACTTCTTTACCTGTAACTTCACCTCTCCAACACCTTTCCAACATTAAGTTGGAAAATTCCTGGAAATTTGTTTTTTTTTGGGGGGGGGGGGGAACCTAGAAGGGTGTGGGGTTTTCAGAGGTAGTCTCATTTTCTGTTCTTTTTTTAAGGTCCTCACTCTGTATTTTAAACGCCGTGTAATTTTTTTTTGTTTTCTTTTCATATTAAACCCTCTAAAATGTTTAATAATTTGCATTTGTATTTCACATGCTGCAACCCATAGTATCTTTTTGCTCAGGCTGGCTAGATTGTTTCCCCATTAATTCTGAGTTTCTTTTGTTCCTGCTCCAGAAAAATTATAATACATATTTTGGTCATCAGAAGAACCACATTTGGGTTCCTGGTGGGGACAGTTTTGGGGTGGAAGATTAGGGTGCATATTCTCCAAAGCCCGTTCTCTACAGCAGGAAAGTTAATAGAAATCAATTTTTTCAAATATGGAACAGGCAGACGCTTAACTGGGGGGGGGGGGCGGGGGGGCAAGGGACTCAAGCCCCAGGCACTCCTTGGGGAGGTGCAGGAAGAGCCCCCGCCCCAGTTGATCTAGGCTGGCCTTGCTGGCTGGACGTAAGTTAGCTTTAATGGTAAAGCAACCAAAGGCTTTTGTAGTGGGGGTGGCGGTGGCAGTGAAAGGGGGGAGGTAATCCACATTCCCCTTTTGCCACTATCACTGGTCACTTTAATTAAGATTAACTTACTTTCAGGTGAATGGTGCTATGGCTGGGAGGAGACTGGAGGGCAGAGACGGGCCAGGGAAAGAGCGCCCTTCCCACCCTCAGCCTCCTCCCAGTCACAGCCCCTCTCACCTGAAAGTAAGTTGATTTTAAAGCAACCAGAGGTGCTTTTAATAGACCACTCCCCCCATTCCACCAAAACTCTCTTCCTTTGCCCTTCCTGTCTCTTTCTCTCTCTCCCCCTCTTTCACTCTCTTCCCCCTCTTTCTCTCTGGATGCAGGATACACTACTGAGTAGTTGTGCAGGAGAATAAGATCTTGGGGTTCAGGTGGACAGTAAGTTAAACATGAGCAGTCAGTGTGATTCAGTGGCAAAAAGAGCTAATGCAATCTTGGGGTGCATCAATAGGGGCATAGCATCCACATCGCAAGAGGTTGGGAGGGGGGTGCAGTTTGAGAGCTTGGCCCAGGCACCATTTTCTGTAGATACACCCCTGGCAACAGGGATGGCAGGGAGCACTGGTTCTGAGAGAGTGAGTACAGAACGATTTCTAGAAGCGTTAACAATTTGGGGCGAATTGGAACAAAATGTTCTGGTTTTCCCCTAAAAGTGACTGATTGTACTCTAGCACGGAAAACTCAGAACCAAGGAGTTGCCCAACTTCCAGCATAATCAAAATATTTCCTCTTTTGACATTTCTTCCCCTCAGAAGAGGCGAAAAAAGAGAATGTGGCAATGCTGGAACTGCATTCAGGCGCGAAATATCAGATTTATCCCAAAACCATTCAGGATGATGAGCCTGGGGGAAACAGTGGGACTTCACCAGACCCTTCCTTGAGACCCATGCTACAGTTAAACACACATAAAGCTGCCTTGTACCGAATGAGTCCACGGGTTCCATCTAGGTCAGTACAGTCTCCTCAGACCGGGCGTAGCTCTCCAATGTCAAAGATTCTTTTCCCATAGATTTTATTTCATTTCCACTCCCTTCAACCACAGGGTGGTAGGATTGTTGGTAAGAAAGAAACAGAAACGTACAACAAAATAATAAATACTGAGATTGTTTAAAAAACATGTACAAAAAAATCTCTGGTGACAGCTCTTCGCCAACCCACATTATTAGAGAATAATAATTTCAGTATAATTGCTAGAACACAAAACACCAGTGTTAATAAGAGATCTCAATGTCTCAGGTGGCCACCTTTCATACCACTTGGAGATGCTGGGGATTGAATCTGGAATTACCTGCTTCCCAAGCATGTACACTATCACCAGTGTGGTATAGTGGTTAAGAGCAGGTGGATTCTAATCTGGAGAACTGGGTTTGATTCCCAACTCCTCCACCTGAGTGGCAGAGGCTTATCTGGTGAACCAGATGTGTTTCTGCACTCCTACATTCCTGCTGGGTGACCTTGGGCTGGTCACAGTTCTCTCAGAACTCTCAACCCCACCTACCTCACAAGGTGTCTGCTGTGCGGAGAGGAAGGGAAAGGAGCTTGTAAGCCATCTTGAGTCTCCTCACAGGAGAGAAAGGTGGGATATAAATCCAAACTCTTCTTCTTCTTCACTGAGCCATGGGCCCTCCCCAAATGAGGCTGTGTTTGTATGTAGGGGGACTGTCACTCTGCCATTCTTTTTGGTATCTCCAGGAGTCTCTCAGGTATATCCATCTGTTTTGGCGTCCAAGAAAGTAGATTCCTTTGAAATATAGTCTTGGAAGAGAGTGTTATGGATATGGTGGACTGACAAAACTCCCAAATAAGTAGGTTTTAGATCAAATCAAGTCTGAACTGTCTCTAGAAGCTAACATGACTCATCTGAGTCTGTTGTACTTTGGTCACATAATGAGAAGGCAAGAGTCATGAGAGAAGATTAATGCTAGGTAAGGTTGAAGGCAGCAGGAAAAGAGCAGGGGCATAATGCCCATTGGGCAAGGTGGGCAGCTGCCCAGGGCATCACCTTGTGGGGGGCATCAAAATCCAGGGTTCGTTTTTGGGTATTTTTAGTGGTTTTCCATTTTTGGCCTGCAGGGGCGCAATTTTTAGGCTAGAGGCACCAAATTTGCAGTGTATCATCAGGAGACTGTCCTTATGCTCCCCGCCCCCAAGTTTGGTGAGGTTTGGTTCAGGGAGTCCAAAGTTATGGACTCCCAAGGGGGTGCCCCATCCCCCATTGTTTCCAATGGGAGCTATTTCCAGGGGGAGCTAATTTCCAGGGGGAGCTAATAGGAGATGGGGCTACAGTTTTGAGGGTCCATAACTTTGCCCCCCGTGAACCAAACTGCACCAAACCTGGGGGGTATCATTAGAGCAGTCTCCTGATGAGACCCTGAAAGTTTTGAGACTGTGCCTTCAGAAATGTGCCCCCCAGCCTGCAACCCCCATTGACAGCAATGCAGAAAACCCAATGCAGAACAAAGATTCTTGGGCAAATTTCTGGTATGTTCCTGCAGGGGGCGCATTTTTGGATGTATCTGCACCAAAATTTCAGGGTATCATCTGGAGACTGTCCTGATGGGATCCCCCAAGTTTGGTGCAGTTTGGTTTAGGGGGTCCAAAGTTATGGACCCTCAAAAGGGTAGCCCCCATATCCTTAGCAAGAAATGGGAGATGGGGCAAAAAAATTTTGGTTGTGGTGGAGTGGCTGCCCATGGTGGGCGGCATCCAACTCAGGTTTTGCCCAGGGCTACAGTTTGCCTCGTTATGCCCCTGGAAAAGAGGAAGGTCCACCATGGCCCCTTCCGCACATGCAGAATAATGCACTTTCAATGCACTTTGCAGCTGGATTTTACTGTGCGGAATATCAAAATCCACTTGCAAACAGTTGTGAAAGTGGATTGCAAATGCATTATTCTGCATGTGCAGAAGGGGCCCATGAGATGGATTGATTCTGAAAGGGAAGCCTCAGCCCTCAGTTTGCAAAACCCGAACAAGGCTGTTAAAGAGAGGACGTTTTGGAGGACATTGACCCATCGGGTAACCATGTATCTGAAGCAACTTGGCAGCACTTAACACACAACACAGAGCACAACACAGAGCACATCATTACACATATTTTTGAAATTCTTTGCATTTCTTCTGCCAATCAGAAGGCAGATATTTTTAGTTTACTTTGTTTACTTCATTTATAGCTCATCTTTCTCACTGAAACTCAAAGCAGGTAGCAGAACTGGAAAACACGTTTGATTTATCCAGTACATATATATGATGTGTTTGTGTTCATAATGCACATATGTACACATATGGTGATCCAGACACAGGCAGAAAAGGTGTACTCCAGTATATGCCTAATTTCTACTAACTTTTTTCTATGATGATTGTTAGTTGGAAAGGAAGAACCTGTCTGGGAAATCATGTATTCCTTACTGTGAGTTTCGAGCCTGCAGATCCGGTCCATTAGCAGAGCTATTTTCCTCTACTGGAAAAAAGACAAAAAGCAGAAAGGGATGCATAACAGAGAATGTCATTTGCACAGAAGCATAAAGGTAGGGTCATTTGATTCAGGGATAAGTGCACAATAGCTCCCATTCACTTCAGAGTTATTGTGTGTAAGGGTAGTGAGACCCCGTTGATACATTCAACAGAAGCTAAGTGTTGTCATCCTGACCTTAGTGCCCAAGCTAGTCCGATCTTGTCAGATCTCAGAAACTAAACAGGGCGCACTCTGGTTTGTACTTGGATGGGAAACCATCACGGAAGTGAACAGTTGCTACACAGAGGCCGGCATTGGCAAACCACTTCTGTTCGTCTCTTGCTGTGAAAACCTACGAGGTCACCATACGCTGGCTGTGACTTGATGGCCCTTTATACAGTTGCTGTCTCAGTGAGGTTGTGGCACCAAAGCGTGATCCCAACAGGATGTTCTGCAAGGACGTTGGTTGAAGCAAGTGGTGCTTCCCCACTTGGGACATAAAAATGTGAAGGTCAGCAGAAAGCCAGAAAGAGGTATCTGAGTAGGAAATCTTAGTTTGCATAAGAAAACGTGAAAAGAGGAATTTAAGGTTCTTACAAAACGTTTCTGAAGCAGAGCCAATCTATGCCAGTATTAGCCCCTGTCATCATTTCCTCTTGGTGCTAGAGTTCCGATGTGTGTTGATTATTAGTTGTTTGCTCACAAGAGCTGAGCTCCACACAAGAAGCAGCATGGCCCTCTACAATACCTCAGAGCTGGAAAGGAACAGCACAGTGACAGAGGAGGAGCGTGAGTCCATCTCTGTGTTCCCAAGTATGTTCCTCCTTGTTTGCTTCCTGATTGGAGTCCCTGGGAACGGCTTTGTGGTCTGGACTATTCTGACCAAGTTCTTCAAGCGTTCCTTGACCCTTCTTCTCATCCTGAACTTGGCTGTCACAGACTTAATTGTCATGAGCACTGTACCATTCTGGATGTACTCTTTCCTCTACGGCTGGGTCTTTGGAGATGTGTTTTGCAGAGTCCTCAAGTTCCTTGTCTACTTGACCATCTACGCCAGCATCTTCTTAATCACGCTGATGAGCCTCCATCGTTTTGCCGTCGTGATCTTCCCATTTGCTTCCCAAAAGTTGTGGCGGCCGCGGGCAGTGCACTGTGCGTTGCTGATGCTCTGGCTGGCTGCCTGTCTTTTTGGAAGTCCAATTCTGATTGTGTCCTCGAAACCCAAGAAGGAAGGAATCTGCACAGATGAAATGTACTACACGGATCAACAGCGAATAACGGTGAACTTTGTGGAGACTCTGTTTGGCTTTGTGATCCCGTTCACCGTGATGGCTGTCTGCTACTCCTGTGTCTTGAAAAGGCTTCGGATGCTGAAGAGCCATAAGAAAATGAAAACCGGGAAGCTAATTGCAGCTGTGGTCCTCTCTTTCTTCGTGTGTTGGCTCCCTTACCACGTCTTCAACATCCTCATAAGTGCAGCACTGATGCTGAAAACGGAACGCCCGGAGACGGCAAAAACCTTGCTAGGAGTGACCAAAGTGGCAACGAACATCCACGGGGCTGTAGCCTTTGTCAGCAGCTGTCTGAACCCGATCCTGTACGCCTTTGCCGCGCGGAGCTTTCGTGGAGGGCTCCGGGAGACCAATTTTGCCAAGTTGTTCGCGAAAATTCACGAAGACTCCGAAGAAAAATCTGCCTTGGAGAAGTCTACAGGGGACAGTGGTCTTTCAACGGAGAAGTTGTAGGAATACATATTTTTCTTCTACCTGGAGAGCAAGCCATGTGTACATATGCACACTCCTGGAAATAACTTATGAAGTTGCTGGAATAGGCATGAGAACTAGGGAATGTTTCTGGCAGGAAGCAATGAGAGAAGTATATTTCTGAAAACCAAGCAGCTCCATCTTGCCTGTTAATCACACCTTTCATTGAATAGCAGTTTTCCACTGTGAAGACCTCCCTTCTGTCTACTGTTGTAACCACACAATGACGACTTTTCTGTGTTTCTTCTGTCGCAGCTGTAAAAGCGGAGGTATTCATGGTTGCAACGGAGTATCCCCATGGTAGCAGGAATGTGTAGACGTCTCAACTTCAGGGGCAAGGGGGCATGTCACAGGGGAACACCTAGAGAAGGTGTGGGCTCAAGATCAAAAAAGATCAGTCTGAAGTAAACAATGTAAAATAGATCTCCATTATGTAAATTAAGAATAAGTGTACCAAAGCTAACTGAAGAGTTCATTACAACAAATGTAGTCTATATGCATGTTGCTAGAATTGCTCAACAGTGAATGTATGTCTACTGCTTTGTGTTCTCTTGATGAATTTTTAGGTGTAGTTTTAATAGGCTGGGTTCATGTCGGAGGGAAAGAAATTTATTGTTTATCTCAGACTCAGGACTAGATGCAAGGAAGCTCTAGCTAAAAAGAGGAAAGGACCTAAGTGTGATATACCAGAACAATGCAGACATGCATGGCCTAGCTATACTCTGTCTCAGATAAAGATATTGGTATGGTCAGTTTGTTAGGCCTGACAAGTTGAGGTTCAGCAGTTGAGAAATCTGTATGCTTGCATGACAAAATTGCATTGTCCTGAACAAACGACTATGGGTATTATCATTAATTATTTACACGCTGCCTTTATTATTTTGTGCATTATTGAACATGGTACTTCGATACAACAGCATTTATAGTTCATTGAACAACTATCATCAAACTTTCAAATGGATGGGGGCAGGGAAGCAGGGCTAAGCAGTTGGGTCAGGTGGAGCATTCTACAACAAAGAAGGTCCAGCATGCTTTGTTTTGTGGGGGAGGAATATACAATCCACTAACATCTTTACATGAACCAGATTGTGCCGTCAAAGGATCTTTTTGTACTGAGTACCAGCATCTTTTGTTCACGTCCCATGGGAGAAACTGGTGAAAATCAGCACAACCTTATGCATGAGTACCGGCAACTTGTTTTTAAAACACTGGAGTCATCAGAATGTTTCGTTTATTAACATTTCCTCCTCTTAATATGAATATGTCAGAGGTGGGAGCTGATGGATATGTCCACATGCCCATTCAGGACAGCTGGCCGTGGGAAAGGGCTCTACTGCACTAGACTCAGTGCAAACAACCAAGAATATATGTGTGTTTTAACTGACTTGAATTACTTCACTGGTACATTTTAATTAGTGTGGTATTTTTAATTGTTATTGTCTGCTTGGTTTTATTTTATTGTTGGGAGCCTCTCTGAGCATCCTGCGAAGAGAGAGCTGCTTACCCTTGTGAGAGAGACTCAAAGGACGATGCAGTGAATGGTTGGCGGAGCAGCTGTCTATTTCCTGGTGGGGCCTGGGAAGAAGAAGTGGTGTAGCGTTCTTGTTAAAATGGCTGTTGGAGTTGTTGTGAGGGCGTGCAGGCCCAACGTGTATGCATCAGATTTAAATAAACACAATGAGCTCCTTTGCAAGTGACTGAAATCAGTTCTTTGAGGACTGTCTAGAGGATCTTCCTAAAGCCGCACTGTGGCTCTCAGTAGGGATGCCAACATCCAGGCGGGACCTGGAGATCCTCCGGAATTGTAGCTCATCTCCAGACTACAGAGATCAGTTCCCCTGGAGAAAATGAATCCTTTGGAAGGCAGACTCTCTGACGCTGTACCCCAGTGAGGTCCTGGTCACCTCCGGGCTCCATCGCCAAATCTCCAAGAGTTTTCCAAACCTGGATCTGGCAACCCTACCCCCACCTCCCAATTCCCTGCCAGTGAGCTGGGTGGACCTGACAACCCTGCCCCATAGTTCCAACACTGTTGCATGATCATGTGCCCATCATGTGTTGCTGTAAAGGTCGGAGGGGGAGAAGGCAAATTTTTTTTTGTTCTTATTTGAGTTTAAAGAAACTTGGTTTTTGGAGATGCTGAGGAATAATGATCATGAATCTGTTTTGTTTACTTCCTTCCCAGCACTCAGCTACTAGTCCCCAGAAGACGTTTGGGAGTGGAGACTCATAAAGCAGCATTCAGCAATATGATGATGCCATTTCCAGTCATACAACCGGAAATTACATCACGGCATTGCCAGATGCCCTAGCATTCCACAGTTTCCTTGGGTGAATGCAAGAGGACTCAGCGATGTGCTGACATCATTTCAGATATTGCAGGGTGGAAATGATGTTGTCACATTGCTGAATGATACTCTGGTACCCTGCTTTTCCCTTCCCACTTGCCGGAGCGAGACTGGACAATCGGGAGAGGGGCAGCAAACGACGGTGCTACTTTTCCTTGCGAGGGTGGATTTTTAAAAAAATCCAGCATAAAACACCTGGTAAACAATGCAATAGGACTAAGATTATAGAATTAGGAAACAAGGCAACCAAAACACTATAATGCAGAAACTGGATTACAAAGAAAGAAGTCAGGAAAGGCATATACAACAAACATTGCAATAGGCTACATTTAGGACATTTCCCAACTGAAATAGGTTTGAAAGGTGGGTAATTCTCATTGGATGGAATGGGAATGCATCACCTGACACAGGTGATTTCCAGACTGGACTTCTAGGCTAGGCTGAGAGAGAATGGTTGGCCCGAAGTTGTTCAGTGAGCGTCCACAGCAGAATGGGGATTTGAGCAGACATTTTTTCTTTCAAAGATGGATGACAGCTAGAGCAGGAAGGCCTTAGTTTCATTATTTGGCTTATGTTAGAAAATATATGTCCCACTTTTATGCTTATTAAGTGCTCAAAGGAGTTTACAAGTAGTAAATTAAAGTAGGGTTTTGTTTATAGCAATATTAAAATATCAAAACTCATACTGTAATCCTAGGATGACATTAGCTGTCACCCTGTCCTGTTGAAAGCAAAATTGAACTTATGTTCAGTGTAGGAGCGCAGAAACAAATCTGGTTCACCAGATAAGACTACCCCACTAAGGCTTTGGCCCCTTCCAGATGGAGAGAAGCAGCCACAGCCAGGTTGGTGTTCTTCAGGTAGCATCAGGCACACTTGGGCTTGCCAAGGCAGAAGGGCAATTCCGGAGCAGGAACCAGAATGTTCCCAAAGACAGGCTGGTAGTTCTCCGGCAGGACTTGCAGATTCTGCACCATTATCTCAAGCACGTTGTTGCGAATTTCTTTAGAGACGTCACCCCGCACTTCTAGGAGCATGGAAATGTGGTCGTCACTGTGGGGGGAGAATAAGACAGATGGCAAATTACCTCTCCTTGGCCCTCTTGCTGACAATCACTCCCCAAGTGTCTTCAGAAGCCCCAAAAGTCCACTACTTCACCTTGTTTCCTCAGCTGCCCCTCAGTCACACAGATGTTCAGAATCACAACAGGCAATTTCCACTTCCAGTTTGGGAAACCAAGTTCCAACTTGGCTGCCTCTAGGTGTGGGCATGAATAGGGTTACCAGCTCTGGGTTGGGAAATACCTGGAGATTTGGGGGTGGGATTTGGGGAGAGGGGGGAGCTCAGCGGATTATAATGCCATAGAGCATAGGTGTCAAACTCGCGGCCCTCCAGATGTTATGGACTACAGTTCCCATCATCCCCATGCCAACATCATGCTGGCATGGGGATGATGGGAACTGTAGTCCATAATATCTGGAGGGCCGCGAGTTTGACACCTGTGCTGTAGAGTCTACCCTCCAAAGCGGCCATTTTTTCCTGGGGAACTCATCTTGATTGCTCAAGGATCAGTTGTAATATTGGGAGATTTCCAGGTGCCATCTGGAGGTGGGCAACCCTTTGCTGGCAATAAAAAGCAGCATGGAAACTGCATCCACCTGTCTTGTTCCCTTACTGCATACTCTGCAGCTGTCCCACCCCTGCCCCTACATGCTGTGCCTTGGTACTCCCCCATTAGATGTAGGGACCCAGAAAAAAACCTGGAAGAAATGGAAGAAAAAACCCTAATATTTTTCATGAGGTCTTTAAAATATTTTTTCCAATGAAAATATTGGGAAGTCAAGGGAATGCTGGAAAAAACCCTCCTATGAAATAGTTCCCCTTTTCAAATGAGTGAAATGTTTTTAAAGAGCAGGTGGGCATGCTGTAAACACATACCGCTCTTAACTACAAGATGTATTTTTGCACTAGAAGGAAAAGTGGAGAAGTGGGGAATCAAACCCCATCTTCATGAAGATAGCATGCAGAACTTTGATTGTTTCTGTGGCCCTTTTGACCTGACTCTTCTCTTGTGGTTGACGTTTGCACGTCTTCCTCAAACCAGTATGACACATATAGCCGCAGACTGGGTAAAGTAGCTTATTGCCTATATTGCTAAAGGTGGGGAGATCAGATGGGGCAGAAACTGCACGGAAGCCTCAGCAGAAAGCTCTGGAAATTTCACTGAGAACTGAGTTCTCTCTAACCCAGGGGTAGGGAACCTGCGGCTCGAGAGCCGCATGCGGCTCTTCTGCCCTTGCACTACGGCTTCACAAGCTGAGCCGCCGGCCCCATCCTTGCCCACCCTGCAGGCAGAAAGGCAGGCGCACCAACTGCCTGCGGTTGGCTGGGTCGCGCCGTGGGCTTCCCCTCTCGCCCGCCCCATTTGAGCGGGGCGGGTGCTTTCCCGGCGGCCGGCAAGGCCGAGCCACTGACCCCATCCTTGCCCGCCCTGCAGGCAGCAGGGCAGACACATCCTTGCGCTTCTCAGAATGAGCGGAGTAAAAGGTAAAAAAAAAACCCCCTATATATATATATAGTGTTATCTTTATTTTAAATGTCAAAAATTATTTGCGGCTCCAAGTGTTTTCTTTTCCCGTGGAAAACGGGTCCAAATGGCTCTTTGAGTGTTAAAGGTTCCCTACCCCTGCTCTAACCAGTAGCCACAGAAAGGAGAAGACAGCATTTGACTGTGCAGAGCTGTGCAGATCTTAGTACTATCTCCTTGTGTAAACAAATATGCATTTTATTTACCAGAAATCTGAAGAAAATTGGTGTACAGAGGCAAAAAAGAGCGCCAGACAAGTTGGGCCCACATGAGGCACAAAATCATCTGGATGTTCTCCTTTATGGCACGGGCTTCCTGTTTAGTGTTGCCAATTCCTGGCTGGTAAATTCCTGGAGATTTGGGGGATAGAACTAGGGGAGGGAGTTGGGAGGGACTCCAGCAGGCTATAGTGCAGTGGTGGCAAACCTATGGCACTCCAGATGTTCAAGGACTACAATTCCCATCAGCCCCTGCCATAATGGCCAATTGACCAGGCTGGCAGGGGCTGATGGGAGTTGTAGTCCATGCACATCTGAAGTGCCATAGGTTTGCCACCACTGCTATAGTGCCATAGAATCCACCCACCACAGCAGCCTCCAGGGGAAGTGATCCCTGTAGCCTTCAGAGCAGTTGTAATTCTGGGAAATCTCCAGGTCACAGCTGGAGGTTGGCAACCATGTTCCTGTTTTTCCCTGAATAATGGCATCCACATGTGGAAGTAGGTAGACCACACCAACTACTGAGAGCTGTATTTCCTTTGGCAGGTGCCAGATGGCGGTACAGCTAACTTCCTAATATTTGGGTGCCTTACCTGATGTCAGGATATTTAGTCACGAGTCCCAGCACTTCCAAGCTGAGCAAAGTGGGATCCTTGAGGCTGATCAGCTCCTGGAGATCAGCAATCACGTTGAGGGTCTGATCGCTCTCCTTCAAGCCCTGGAGAAAGAAACAGGCGCTGAGGAGTCAGTGGGTTGGACCCTATCTGCACCCCACCATTCCACTGAGCAAATTAAATTAGCTTCCTACGGAAAACTGCTGTGGTCAATTACCATCTGGTCTGTATTTTGCCCTTTCTGAGAGCAGTGATGGACCATCATCTCCAGGTCTTTTTGGATATCTCATCTGTTCTGGACCCTTTTCTGTTTGGATTCAGTCTGGGATATAAGGTTGCCAGCTTCAGGTTGGGAAATCCCTGGATATTTTGGACGTGGAGCTTGAGGAAGGTGGGTTTGGGGAGAAGAGGGACTTCAGTAGGGTATAATACCATATGGTCCATCTTTCATTTTCTACCGATGAACTGATCTCCATGCAACAATGATCTGTTACATGGAGATCAGTTGGATCTTTGTTGCATGGAAATCAGTCTTAATGTTAATCAGTCTTAATCAGTCTTTGTTGCATGGAAATCACTGGCTCCCAGTTGAGTTCTGGATCGTCTTCAAGGTATTGGTTTTAACCTTTAAGGCCTTGCGCGGCCTGGGACCCTCGTACCTACGAGACCGTCTGGCCCCATATGTCCCACGTCGGTCCCTGCGTACTGCGGAGGCCAATTTGCTGGTGATCCCCGCCCCCTCTATGATGCGGCTGGCCTCCACCAGAGCCAGGGCTTTTACGGCCCTGGCCCCTGCCTGTGGAATGCTCTCCCTCCAGCTGTCCGGGCCCTGCGGGACCTCAATGAGTTCCGCAGGGCCTGTAAGACTGAGCTTTTCCACCGGGCCTTCGGGGAGACCAGCTGCTGATGTGGGTGCCCATAACAAACATGCTGTGAAACATTCTAGACCCACTGTCCCTCTCCTAAGAGGAGTTTAATAGTCGGATGCCATCTATTTTAAACTTAAACTTAAATTGGGTTTGATAGCTGAATGCTGCTGCATTTTAAGTCTTAATTCAATTTTATTTGTTTTATTGTCTGTCTGTTAGTGTTGTACACCGCCCTGAGCCCTCCGGGGGAGGGTGGTATAAAAATGCAAGAAAATAAATAAATAAATAAATAAATAAATAATAGCAGGAGATCAGCACCATCTGGGATATGGGACTGAAATGGTGTGGGGCGGGGGGGGGGGGGGCACACACACAAAAGCAGTCCACTCAAACTCCGGAGAATCTTCAAAGGGAAGATTTTGAGGATGAAGTTTCCAAGTTGTGGCTCCCTCTTGCTGATTCTGCGCAAGCCTGGCCAGCAGAGTCAACCCACCTTTCAAAAGAAACTCCTGGTCTCTGCTAACCCTTTCCCTGGAGAAAAAACAAGCTATTCCCTTCTCTCACCAGGGTACAGAAGAGCTGCTTCAGCTGAGAGGCGTCCTGCAGCATCCGCCTGCCCATCTGGTCTCTCTCCTCTGTGTTCCGGCACACAATTTTCTTCTGCAGCAGCGCCTTCACGTACTGGCTCATAACCACGTGCTCAGAATCCACAAGGAGATCCTAAACATCAAGGGGGGAAAGACTTGGTTCATTCATTCTGGCTACTTCTGGTGGAAGCTGGTCTAAGGGGAGGGCAGAAACGTGGGGTATAAATGCTTCAAAAGAAATAAAAATAAAGAGTCCAGGGCCCTTTCCCCACTCACCTTTGCCCGAGGGTTGCTGCGGGCAATTCCCGGCGCGCGCAATTCCTGCCGTGCGCCCTGGCTTCCCCACGACCCCGTGCTCTGCGCGGGGTCGTCAAAAGGCGCCATTTGAAAAGGCGCCAGAAATTCCGCGCGTCGAGGGGGCGCGAGAGAAGCAGCGTCGGGGCGGCTGCGTTCTCGCCGCCCCTGAAGTGGGGAGGGCAGCTGAACCCCGCGCTACTTGAGGAGAGTAGCGCGGGGCTTAAGGAAAGTGGGGAAAGGGCCCAGGTTTAAATCTCTGGCAACTCCAACATAGAAAGATGTTGGGGCTTGGGAAATTTTTTTCTCCTGAAATCTTGGAGAAATGCTGCTAGTTAGTGTACAGCGCTTAATGCACCGATCTGATGCTGTACAAGGGTTAGGGTTCATATGTTCAACACATGCACGGTGGATCTGGACATCCAGCTGGTATTAGGGACACCTGCAGAGGACGGCTGTCTTCAAAGGCCAGATGTCAGCCAGCTAGCAGCAAAGGATTCTCCCCACCACCATTACCCCCAGACCTTACCGTGCTGAAAGGTTTGCGAGCCCTGCAGAAGACTTTCACGTGGGTATCGATCACCTCACATATGTTACGCATCATTTGGGGGTCAGATAGCCAGTGGCGGGAAGGCAGCTGTACAAACAGTGGCTGGAGCAGAAAGGGATATCTCCGTACGTTTAAAGAAAAATGTATATCTCCTCTTCCCTTCCTTTGAAAAGGAAGCTCACGGCAGCTTACAAAGCAACCATAAAAATACAGGCAACCCTCATATACAACAGCATAAATAATATATGCAATGTGTATCATAAAATCGGGAAGAAATACACAGGAACAGATTTTGAGCCTGAAGAGACCTGTTCAAATTATATATTTTAATGTGCAGCACTGCAAGTTCAAAGTCTAATGGTCTTCTCCTGGGAATTCCAGTGGTCCAAGCTGCTGTAGCAAAACCAAACAGAAGTCCTGTGGCACCTTATAGACGAACAGCATTTATTCCAGCAGGAGCTTTCATGAGCCAGAATTCACTACTACTGATTCGGACTGCATCCAGACTGACCTCTGTCTCACAGAAGCTCAGTAAATGTTAAGTGTTTACGGTGCCATTGGACTTCTGTTTTGATGTCTTGGGTCTGAAGGCACAGAGGGAAACTGAAATGGCCTAGTTCGGCTTATGTGGAGACCACATCTTCTTCCTTCTGTTAGAAATAGGTACCTGCAGATCTGCTAGCAGCTCATCCAGTAACAGCCGGCATGCCTTCTTCTGGGCCTTCTCCAGGGCGGCCTTCAGTGAGGACGGAATCTTGTGGGACTCTGAG
The DNA here is from genome assembly GCF_021028975.2 of Sphaerodactylus townsendi. Taxonomy (NCBI): domain Eukaryota; kingdom Metazoa; phylum Chordata; class Lepidosauria; order Squamata; family Sphaerodactylidae; genus Sphaerodactylus; species Sphaerodactylus townsendi. The sequence continues at coordinate 21,247,648 of NC_059438.1, forward strand.
AAGGATGCCCCTTCCGTACAGAGGACTGAGACTGAAGTGCTGCCCATTGAGAGGAAAGGAAGAGTTGGGAAGTGGGCTTGTTGCAGAGTGCCAAGGGTCTGGGGATGGGATGGCAGCCATGACAGGAGAAGTGCCAATCACTGGCTGGGTGAGTACCTGAGAGCCAGACAGTTGTTGATGGTTGACAGCATATATGGGGCATAGCACTTGGATGCAGCAGGCTCTTGTTGATGTTCTCTGTTGAATTCCGACAGGGCCTCAGTAAGGCTGCAGAGAAGAACGACAGTTACAAGGGCATCTTGTTCACCTAGTTAGATCTCTGCCTTCTCATGAGTGTAAAGATTAGCACATGAGCTTGGAAAACTCATGAAGATTTGGGAGGTGGTGCCTGTGGAGACATCACCTGGGGAAGAGAAGGAGCTCAACATGGATGTTATGTAACTCTAGGACTTCCATTTCTCCCAGACTCTATGATATACCTCTATACTTGCCATTTTCTTCAGGGGATATCTTTGGTCTGAAGATCAGTTGCTCACTAAAGACTTGTGATTCAAGGGAATCCTTGAAGAATCCTTCCCCAAAGTAATAGCCAATTAGAGTAGGAATGGGGTTACCAAGTCCAAGTTGGAAAAGACCTTGGTGTGATATAATGCCATAGAGTCTACCCTCCAAAGCAGTTGTTTGCTTCAGGGCAACTAATCTCTTTTGTGACTCCAGGAGATCTCCAGGCCCTACCTGGAGATTGGCAACCCTAGCGATCCAAACAGCCTTTACTGGCTGCACTTACAGAGTCCTTTCCATGCCCTCTAGAGCAGCAGTCTCTGACCTTTTGAGCCTGCAGGCACAATTGGAAATCCTGGTAGGTGTAGCAACAAAATGGCTGCCACAAAATGGCTGCCACAGGAGGTACAGCCAACCACAGAATGATTGCTATAGCTTTACTTCAGTAGCACAGTACAGATTCTTGTGATGTGGTAGCAGCTGTTGCCATCGCAACATTTTAAAAATTGCACAGCCAATCAAATCTCCAGGAGTCAGTCAGAAGCCTTGCCATGCAAAAACCCTACCTGACCCCACCCATTTCTTGAAAACACTTGGCAGACACCAAGGAGAGCTTGATGGCATCTGCAGGCACCATGTTGGGGATACCTGCTCAAGAGGGTCCTTTCCCAGCATGACAACCACTCTCCTCTGTTTCTGGACCCCCACTGAAGAGGCAGTAGAGGGACAACTGACCTGCCCAGAAAGGCTTCCAATTCTGCCAGAGCCATGCTGCGCACCTTCTGCAGGAGATTATCTGAGATGAGGGAGGCCACTCGGATGTTCTCATCTAGCATCTGACATGCAAGAGGAAGAAAGGGAAAGAGATGAATGGGAATCAAAACCCCTGACCTTCCTTCTGCAGCCGGGTCCCCCTCTCCTCCCCTACATGGGTCTTCTTCTGGCCCACTTCTTCTCACCTTCATAACAATGATGGGCAGAGTGGTCTGGAAGCAGCCTTGGTAGTCTGACTCAGGCTCTGTGTCGCTGAACCACTCTTTGAACTCTATCTCCAGGGTCTTCTGCATCCATTCAGCAATGCTAGCCTAGAGAACCAAACAAAAGACCTTCTCAGCCAAGTCTACAAACTTGTAGTGGGTGCCATGAGGCCAGGCGCAAAATGCTGGGAGGTGCCAAGTCCTGGGCAACGGAGGTAGCTGCTTCTCAATGGCTGCTGTTTAAATACACAGGGGTGATTTCACCAGAGTTCTTCTCATGCGCTTCTTTTTCAGTGTGGCAGAGTTAGGGCACTGGGAGAGAGGAAACACCTGGAGTTCTACCTCGCTTGGCCAAGAAGCTGTGCTGAGGAAACAGGATGTTTTAATCTGCTGTTGACCCTTCCTTACCTGCACTTTGACAACATATGTCTCTTCCAGGTAATCTATCAAGTCCGCAGCAAGCAGGGGCCTCAAGGTAGAAACATCCACTTCGGGGAGAAGGTTTGGGTGTGCCATCATTTCCGCACTGTGGAACAACAAGGCATGTTAGGATTAGACATTTTTCAGTGCCAACCGCTCCTTCCTCCCTTACAGCATGCGTAGGCTTGGCTGTGCAGTGCATCCCCATTGCAGAGTTATATAATGATGATCACTTTTAAACTGTGACGGATTTGCCTATAGGCTTGGCAGGCTGAAGCCTAGGGCCTCAAAATTTAGAAGTCTCTGACTAAAGTGTATAATATTTTTGTGGCGCTTCCCCTTCCCTCCCCGGGCCTTCAGGTGTGGGCTCCTTCCCTCCCTCCCTTTCCTGGGGGCTGACTTCCCCAGAGGTGTTCTCTTCCTGTTGGCCCGGAGGGCCAAGAAACAGTTTTGCCCACAGGGCGCCTCGTGACGTAGGCTGCCCCGCCCTGGTACCCAAACCTCACCACCCAGGTCCCCGGTGGCTTCCCTCCCTTGGACTGGCTGTAGTTCCTTCACTAGCAGCCAGTTGTAGTTAGGCCTGCAGTCTCGCCCTGGCCAGTTGCTTCACTGAGCCTTTGACTGCTTCTCCACGGCAAGCCAGCTCCCTGGCTTGCCCGCTCGTCCTCCTCCCTTCCTGAGATTCCTCTCTCATTAGACAGTCCCTCTTCCCTCCCTGAGATTCCTCTCTCACTAAACCGTCCCTCTTCCCTCCCTTCAACAGCCCGCTGCAGTGGCAGCTCTTGAGGTCTTGGGCTCCCTTCCTTAAATAATCTTTCTTGCTCCAAGGTCCTCCCCCTCCCCAGCTGCCGCCTCTCTGAGCTGAGCCAAGCCGGCTCAGCTGTGTTTCGGGCGCGGCCAGGTCTCTGCTCTTTCCCCACTTCCACATTCCTGGCTGCTGGCTGGATGCAAGGTCTCCCCCATGGCGGCGCGTCTCTTTCCCGATCGCTGGTAAGTCTGGGTGCGGGGAGGGAGGGGGCGGGCGTCCCAAATGCCGGGACTTCGCCCGCACCCGGACAATTTTTGACTTGTGCACTGCCCCTCCCCCGGTGATTTCTGTTCAATCTGCTGCTGCACATGTGTTGTGCATATTAGCCACATGTGTGATGTGATCTGCCTTGAGTCCCTGTGAGATGGGTGGACTTCACACCAACCTTCCTAGACTCCAACTCCAAATCTTGAGGAATTTCTCAAACTGGAGTTCAAAACACTGTCTATCTTCCCCATCTACATTTCAAAACCTCATCTACACTTAAAAATTAGTTGTCCCTGTTGCCTTCCCTGTCTATGACCACAGCATCCTAGAGTATTGGTACTGACCTAGGGTAGACATGGAGAGCCCAGTGAAGGACAGCAAAGATCTCCTGCTTGTCCACGTCGTGAGTGAGGATTTGATGGAAGTGGTGCGTGAGGCTCTGGTGATACATGGCAGCAAAGGTCGAGAGTATGTTGTAGTGAGGCGGGCAGCATTGGACCATTAGATCTTTCACAATGCACAGTTCAGCCAGGATGGCACTCTGCAAGGAAGCCAAGTACTTGGAGAGGGACCATCCCTGGGCCTCTCTGGGTACAGTCTGGAAGTGGGCGGCCACTATGGTGTCCTGGATGACCTGAAAGAACTTCTGCCGCCAGCCCTTTGGCCGTCCTGGTGGGAGGAAACCAGGGACCTGTGATCTTCGCAGCAGCACAGCATCGATGCCCTCTTCTCGCTCGATAATGCGCACAGCAGAAACAAAGAGGGAAGGGTCCTCCAACATCAGCTTCAACCCATGGGCCACAATATGCCATAGCTGCTGGGCCAGGGCCTTATTCAGTTCCTGGAGGCCCCCAAAGTAGGATTCTATGCTGGCCAGGTAGGAAGGGCTGAGCAGGTTGTGGTCATGCAGTTGGGACAGGATGCCACCTTGCAAGCTCTCCAGGTTCATGAGCCCCATGTGAGCTTCCAGAAGATGCTGACGTTGCAAGAGGTTGAAACTCTCAGAAAGGAGTTTGTGAACTGTGCAAGGAAGAGGAGAAGGAACAAGGAGAAGATGTTCAAGGTCTCAAGATTGTGAACTGGACGCTGAAGGAAATTTTGAGGGGGACCAGCTACCTCAAGTGTCTTGGAAGAAGGGGTAGGATTTCCTACCTGTAGATGAGGCCTGAGGATCCCCCAGAACTACAGCTGACCTCCAGATGACAGATATGAATTCCCCTGGAGAAAATGGCTGCTTTGGAAGATTCTATGGGATTACACTCTGCTAAGGCTCCACCCCCCAAACCTAGTCCTCCCCAGGCTCCACCCACAATCTTCAGGAAAGTCCCAAACCAGAACAGGCAACTCTAGGAAGAGGTGAGAGAACAAAAATGTCAACGAGAGTGACAGAAATGATGCAGACCTAGAAAATAAGTATCATATCACCAGTTTTGCTGCCTAGATAGAAGATTGTTTATTTAATTCATTTCTGCTCTACCTTTTTTCCCAAATAGGGACCTAAAGTACTTTTTACAATGTTCTCTTTCCCTCCATTATATCCTCACATCTACCATATGAAGTACATTGAAGCTGAGAATGTGTGACTAGTCCATGATCACCAAAATATGGAACAGCAAAGATTCAAACTTTGGGCCTCCCACATTATAGTCCAACTGCTACCCCATATAATGAATCAGTGAGTTGAATCAAGCAGTCATTTTCTCCTTGGAAGGTTACTTTAATTGCAGTCACTCCATGTTGGATATGCACTGGCTTTAAATGGGAAAAAAACCCCAAACGCTAACATTGTTAACATATGAATGATAAGTTTATAAGGACTTCCATCATTTTTCACATCTTTGTAGAACGTTGAATCAATCCATCAAATAACTCAATGGCCATTGATTCACGTGTGGTCACCTTAGTTTTGATCGTACATTCCCTTCGAATTTGATTCTCGGTTACACATTCGTTTTCCCCTTGTTGGCAGTCACCCCGTCCATAGATCAGAGAATCCCCACGGTTTCAGAATTCTCTTACGGAGTGACTTTTTGTCTCCCTTTGGAGGGAAAGTGAAGGAGATGACCATGCATGAAGCTTTCCTTGATTTTTCTTGCTCTTTTTCGCCTTTGTCTGCCCATACCAAAGTAGCTCCTCTCACGCTTTTTGATGGGGGCCAGCAGGCCACCCTTTCAGGACAACCAGAGGAGTTTCTTCTTTATTTTCATGGAAAAGGTCTATCGCTGGAGCAGTGAATCCAGTGAAATAGATAAGGCTGGGTTTGTTAACAAAGCTTTTGCCAGCCTTCCTTTTTATAATTATAATTATAAATTATTATTATTATTATTATTATTATTATTATTATTATTATTATTATTATTGGATTTAATATACCGCCCTATCCCCGAAGGGCTCCTTGTCTCCTCATCACCAGCTGTCACTGCCTTTTTTCTTTCCTCCCTTCCTCCCCAGACTCCTGCAAGACAAGTTTTTATTGCTCAGCATGGCAGACTCTGTTTTTTCTTATCAGCTGGCAGGTCTATGAACTAACGCTACACCAAATACAACAACAACAACAACAAAAAGGTGGCAGGCAACCTCCCCAAATGGAGGCTGTAGGGAAACAGCAGGAGACAGATGGGCAAAATGGTGGATTAGTTTGGATAAAGACACTTCACAGGAGGGTGTCTTATATAAACAAAAAACCATGGGGGGAAAGAAGAGTGTAAACAGGAAAATTCTACTTCAAAGCAAACTTAGGGAACGATGGTTATTCAGCTGTGTGGTAAGTAATGCATACACGAATAGAAGAAAATTCCAACCAGCTTTTGGTAGCCTGTGAGTGGAAGATGTCTTTTGCTTCCTTCTATTTCTATTTCTACTTCTGCTGATGTGTGATTGTGTTTGTTTTTTAAATCTGATGTAAACAACTTTGAGTCCCATTGATCAGGGGACAGATTACAAACATTTCAGATAAATAGATAAAATAGCCAGATGCCTGTTTCAGGAATTATTGTGGCTGTTTTCAGCCACTTTCTTTAAAGACTTCTGAATAGTCACTAATTTATCCCCTGCTGTTCTTCCCAAAGTAGTGTACATCATTCTCCCCTCCCTCGTTTTGTCTTCACAACAAACCTGAAAGGTAGGTTAGGCAGACGGAGGGTGACTGGCCCCAGGTCACCCAGCAAGCTTGCATGACAAAGTGAGGATGTGAGACTGCAGACTTTAGTCCAGCTCTCTGACCACTGTACCACACAGGCTCATGTGCTAAAGTTTCACAAGACAGGGGTTAAAAATGTATACCTGCTGTTCAGTGACTTCAGAGTTTCCTTGCAGTGGTGAAAAAAGAAAGAAAGAACCATGCTCCAGAACCCACCCTCAGAACAGCACGGTGGAGGAACCGTGCCAAGAATGCCTCACCTGAGAAAAGCTGCGGCAGTGTGCTGACAACCGAACCAAGCTGGGTGTGTTCCAGCGCCACTTCCCGTAGCAGCTGCAGGCTCTGGAAGGATCCTGCGCTGGACGCCAACTCCTGCTGCACGCTTTCCAGGGCTTGCCTCACATGATGAATGTCGGCCAGGGCTGAATGGAGCTGCTCCAAGCCTGTGCTCATCCCCTCTAGGTAGGACTGCACAGTAGACTATGGACAGGGCAGAGTGAAAGTAGAGTAGCAAGGCAGGCGTTCACACCTGACAGGCAGTATTAGAGGGGATATTAAATACTAGGAGAAGGGATATGGCTCAGGGGCAGAAGAAGAAAAAGTTTGGATTTGTACTCCACATTTCTCTCCTGTAAGGAGACTCGAGGCAGCTTACAAACTCCTTTCCCTTTTTCTCCCCACAACAGGCACCTTGTGAGGTAGGTGGGTGAAAGAGTCCCGAGAGAACTGTGACTGGCCCAAGGTCACCCCATCAGGCTTCATGTGTAAGAACAAGAAAACAAATTCCGTTCACTAGACGAGAGTCCACTAATGTGCAGGAGTGGGGAAACATAAGCAGTTTATCAGATAAGAGTCCTCTGCTCGTGTGGAGAAGTGGGGAATCAAACCGGGTTCTCCAGATTAGAGTCCACTTCTCTTAACCACTACACCACACTACTTTCTGAGGTAGGCAGTATTTGCTTTTCATCAATTCGGTATGTGATGCGATTCTTTTAACATCGCAGAAAGCCCTAGAACAGTGGTGGCGAACCTTTGGCACTCCAGATGTTATGGACTACAATTCCCATCAGCCCCTGCCAGTATGGCCAAGTGGCCGGGCTGGCAGGGGCTGATGGGAATTGTAGTCCATAACATCTGGAGTGCCAAAGGTTCGCCACCATGGCCCTAGAAAGAATACTGGGTAGCCTGCTCGAGTGTTTTTATCCTAAAAATGCACTCCAGGATAACCTATGCGGAAATCTGTGTGACCGATCAATACAAAATCAGCTCTGGAAAATTAATGAATAGTTAAAACGAAAATATATGCATATAGCATAACATACATAAATTGAAAGGGAGCAAGGAATATTAAAGCCCTCCTCCCTCAAACGAGCAGAGTCGAGACTAGGGCATATGGATAAACAGGAATACAACCATGCAAGGACTGGGTTTTTAAAACCAGAGTGACCCAGAGGTTCTGGGAGGTATGCCTCTGTTGTTGTGATCGCCCACCTTTATACGGGACTGGATGGAACTGTTGCGTTGCAGCTCCCGGATCCGATAGAACCCCAGACCCCTCAGTTGCTCTGTCCGATAAAATATCCCTGATGCCCATTTCAAGGCAGCGCCTCTTGCTAATTTTTCAGCCTTTTCCACTTCCGGCCATTCCTCCTCTGAAAGAGAAAAACAGACTCGAGGAACGAACCTTGACGAGACAGGAAAATCTCTTCCACCCCAGCTGCTTCCCTGCATGCAGAAAGGAAACAGGATGCGACTGTCTGGGAATGAATAGTCAATGGGCAGAACTGAGGGCCTTTTGCTGGAGAAGCAGAGAGAAGGAGCTTAACCCTTTCCTTGTTAGGGTTGCCGGGTCCTCCCTAGCTACCAGAAGGGGTGTGTGTGTGGGGGGGCAGGTTGGGGGGGGCAGGTTTGCCAGATCAAGGTTGGGAAATTCCTGGAGATTCTGGTGGAGCCTGGGGAAGTCTTGGACCTCAGGGGGGTTGCAATGCCATTGAGTCCACTCTCAAGGCACCCATTTTTTCTCTCCAGATTTCTGTAGTCTGGAGATGAGCTGTAATTCTTCTGGATCCCAGGTCCCCTATGGAGGCTGACACCCCAATTCCGCACCGATCTGGTGGCTTCTCCATTGCAAACAGAGAACCCCTCGAGTGCTTTTTCTGTTCAAGGAATTCAAACCGCATCTCACCTCTGGGATAAATAAGTTACCCAGGAGTTACCCTGTCAAGATGGCGGATGATGTAAAGAGACTGGTACTCATCCATCCCTCAGGACCAAATCAGATATGACAGCAGAGACCTCTTTGTCCTGTTGCAAGGGTGTGTGCAGGAAGGGGGGGGAGTTCTTTTATGTGAAGAGGGAAGGGCTGTGACTGCTTGCCGGCAGGAGGTACCCGGTTCAGTCCCCAGCATCTCCAGTTTAAAAGGATAAGGTTGTGATTTGAAGGACTTCTGCCTGAGGTAAAGGTAGGGTGAAGCTCTGTGGATGCTTTCAAATGATCTACTCCAGTTTGGATAACAAACCAAGAGCCAACCTCAGTGTGGAGGGAATTCTAGTTTTGTATTTACAAGGATCTGAAGTAAAAGATCATAGGGCAGCCTCTCAAATGTTAAATGTGATCTTCCCCTAGCCCTCTGGTGTGCAGCCTATTCTCCCAGCTCCATTCTCCAGCATGTATGAAGTAGGCCGAAGCCTCCTTTGTTTGGCTCCCAGGAAATCTTCCTGAGTTCTGTTCCCTGACAACACATCATCTCTTGCTCAGCAGAAATTTATCTCCATTCTGTTGTCTGCTTCCCAGCTGGAGGCCCTGACAATAAACAGCCGGAAGATTTATGAACAATATTAATATTGTTGAAGGGTTTTACGGCTACAATCAACTGGCTGTTGTGGTTTTTTGGCCGTTTGCTCATAGAGCATGCATGCCTCTGAAGATACCAGCCATAGATGTGGTCGAAACGTTAGGAGCAAAAACTACCAGACCAGGACCACAAAGCCCAGAAAACCAACACCAGCTGAATTATGAACACTTTTCTTAAAAGGGGAGTTTCATCAGTGACACTGAGGCCTCCTAGTTCTGTCCCTCAACGCTCCCTCACACTAGAGTGGGCAATTTCACTACCATAGAATCACCCAAACAGGTCCTGGTTTCCCATGTTTTGCAATACCTTAACCTCTAATTCGGTTGCCAACCTCCAGGTGGGGCCTGGGGTTTCTTCCAGTAATACAACTGATCACCAGACTACAGAGATCAGTTCCTCCGGAGGAAATTGCCGCTTCGGAGACTGGATTGTCTGGCAAAGTCCCTGCCCAGGGACATTGGTGACGGGCGGAAAATAAATACACAGGAAATTATCACATCCCTGCTTAGCTGCCTTCCTTCCTCAAACCCGGTTCTCCTCAGGCACTGGCCTGTAATCCCCAGGAATTTCTCAAGCTGGAGTTGGCAGCCTCACCCACCGGCCTTCTGGTGGTGTTGGGAATGGGAGCTGCTATTGGGAAGGGGTTGAAGCAAGCAAAGTATAGGGACAGCTACTGTGTGGTTGCCTTGTTGCTACTATGACTAACTCTGCTACTCAAAGAATCCAAATGGGGTGGAAGCAGCCTGGGTCTTACATTACAGCTTGCTTATTTCTAGAAGCTGCAGTCCTTACTGGGGCTCCCTCTCTGTGATTCTCCTCCCCCTACACCCCAAAGAGTGACCTATCCAGAAAACTCTCTCACCCTGTCATGGATGCTGTTTTCCCCCTCAACTAGGAAGGTGTCAGAAGGACAGGGAGTTAACCCTTTCCCCAAAAGACCAAAGGTGGAGACAGCCACAGAGCTAGGAAAGATGCTTCACCCATTACCCTCCTCACCACCTATTCCTGACATCCTGCCAGGTGGTACGGCCACCAGGATCCTCGATCCGTGCCTCCCATTACCTTTGGGGCTGGTGGATTCTTCCTCCTCTGCGGACATGCCCATAGCCTTCACTGCAGTGAGCCTGTTTGGAGTCTAGGGCTGGGCTCCGCTGAGGAAGCACAGCCCAGAGCCAGCTGTAGCCGTTTCCGTCAGTGATACCACTCACATCTCCTCAGGGGCCTGTTCTGTAACGCTGCAGATATACTCAGGATGTAGGAGCAGGAGGGCGGGGAAAGCTGCAAATGGACACTTTAGTTCTTGGGGAAAGCAGAGGCTGCAGCCGCCCAGCAAACAGGGGGCCATGATCCAGGCCATGCACACAAGTATGAATTGTGGTTGCTCTGCATGTATCTCTCTGCTTTCTACTACGCAGTCCTTACTGGGGGAGTGGGAGTGGGAAGTGGGGGAGTGGGAAGGGAGGGGTGGCATGCAAGGGAAAGGGAGGGAGAGGAGGGAGGGAGGGAGGGTGGCATGCAAGGGAGGGGAGGGAGGGGAGGGAGGGGAAGGGGGCCCGGCATCTGGACATGGCCCACCCACCCTAGCAGAGGGAGAGGGAAGGGAGGGGTGGCATGCAAGGGAAAGGGAGTGAGGGAGGGGAGTGAGTGAGGGTGGCATGCAAGGGAGGGGAGGGAAGGAGGGAGGGAGGGAGGTGTGGCATGCAAGGGAGGGGAGGGAGGGGAAGGGGGCTTCAATGTGGATGCTGGGCATAGGTGTCTGTGGAAAATTATCGCCTCTTTTTCTTTATTTATAAATGTTCCTGAGCAAATAAATCAGGAGAGTTAAAGAGATGCACAGATTACTTCTGCTTTTCAGAACTTAACACAGCCAGTTTGAAAACTCCCCTTCCCTTCTCTGGATGTCCTTAAGAAGAAAAAAGAAACCCCCGTGCATTCCATGTGGCTGAACAAGGTGAAGTGCTCCTTCCATTCAAGGAAACGGTCACTTAACATGAATGGGAATCATTCCTGCTACTCACTGTACCGTGCCCTGAACTGCCAGAGTTCCAAGGGAAAGAGAAAACCCCTCCTTGTTTAGCGAGTATAAGCCTAGCCAGTGATACTTCCTATGTGGCCACCAGTGGCCACCATATGGAGTGTGCACAATGCGTTGTAGGAACCAGCATGGTGCAGTCATGGGAAAAGTGTAGATCTAGGATCTGGGTGGCACCTACTGGGCTTTCTCTCAGCCTAACTTATTTTACATAGTTGTTGTTGTAAAGTTGGTGTAAATTGCACCAAGCCTGAAAGGGGTGATACAGAAGGGGGCAGGGGTGGTGTAGAAACCTAATAATAATAATAAAGTTGAAATGGAGGGGGAGAATGAAGTAAGGGAGTTTTCTCCCACTGGGGAGAAAAGTGGAGAATATATATCTAAAATAGACATACATGCATGGGTTAACCCCTTTGTAAAAATCTACTATCTCAGCCTTCATGATACAGGGCAAAAATGTGCCTAATGCCTTCTTACTAGGAGTATGTCTGAGACCTTCATGATAAGGCTGGCATTTGTGGGGGGAGCTGCTGCTGTCGAGTAAGATAACCAGTTCCCAACCAGTGCCATTCTATGGTTCTGATATCAGCAGGAAGCAGTTTAGGACTGAAGGCAGTAATAATTGGAGACCAGGGTAAGGCTAAGAGAGACAAAGGGGGAAATTTTAAAGACGTTAGGCGATCGAGTGATCTACATCCATGCAGACAGCATAATTTGTGGTGACTTCAATATTATCCTTGATGGGGTTGCCTTGTACTTCTGTAAGAGGCCAGTGTGCTTTCGAAATCTATTTGGGAAAATGATTTATTTATTTAGAAAAAGCAACATGGAATCTGCCCTGGGCAATATACAACTCAGTATCAGTAAGCCAAGAACAACATGTCAAGCCAAATAACAAACTCTCAGAAGTGCTGGAGTTTTTGGATTGCCTCCACTGAGCAGGGTGTGCGTGTGTGAACGAGATGGCTTTTGAAGCCCCCATCCAACTCTCAGATGAAGCACCACCTTTTGTGTACAGGGTGCTTTTCAAACTTTCGTTTGTTCTCACTGCTGGCATGCAAGATCATCAGTCCTCATACTTTGCAAATATGAAACTTCAGATGCAATCCAGTGACTAGTCTGCCATTGGCCAAGCAAGCATCTGAAGCCAATTCCTGAGGCCAGGGGTCAACTTTGCTTATGCAATGTTTTGGGGTGCAGGCAATGGTCCTTGTATCCCATCTGGCTGTTAAAAACACAGAATCAATTCCAGGCCTGTGCTTTCCTGGCTAGCTGGCAACTCTTCTAGCCCACCTGTGTAATGTTTATTTATTTCATTTCCATTAACCCGCTTTTCTCACCCAATGGGGTGACCCAAAGAGGCATATACCGGTAACATTTGTTTTCTATTTTATGCTCACAACCACGCTGTGATACCCTTCCCTTTCTTTTGCTTGCACCTTTCACAGCTCCTCTAATCAGACTTCAGGAAACTCCCGTTGTTTCCAATGGGCATTCAAGTCAAGTCGCCCTTCATTGGCGTATCAGCATTAAAAACACACAAAAAAACTCTCCATTTATAACATACTAGAAGATCTTGAGAATCAGCTGCAATACTATAGAAGTCTTACTCTATTTTTGTAGACGCATCTCAATACTGATACGTAGAAATTTGGCTGCTGTATCGGTTATATTATCAGCATCATTATTTAACATGCATACGATTTTTTGGTTGGTCTGATAAACTTTTTTACTTTTGCCAGAACCGGTTGCAAAAGATTTCAGTGGCCATTCCAAAAGTACGTTCTCTGAGGAGCGCTGCGTCCCATTGGCCAGCAGAGGTCGCTGCCGCGAAGAGCTCTTTCCCCGAAGGAGCCCGTTTAGAGGGCGGGTTTTATTTTAAAAAGGGGGCGGGGACAAAAAAGAAAGCGTGCTAGGCCCCGCCCCTTTCTCCCCAAGGTGGCTCCTTTCCTTCTCCTCCCGTCGTGCTGTGCGACGGCCGGAAGCGGCGGCGGCGACGGGGTCACCGCGCGGGGGCTGCACCGGGGACCTCGACGCTGAGGCAGGCGGATGGCGGAGTCCGGGCCTCAGCCGCCGGGGGGCGGCCCCAGCCGGCACGAGAAGAGCCTGGGGCTGCTCACCACCAAGTTCGTGTCGCTGCTGCAGGAGGCCAAGGACGGCGTGCTCGACCTCAAGCTGGTGAGAGGGGGAAGGAGCCGGGCAGCACTCCCGGTGGGGCCGTGCGGGGTCGGGCGTGGGGGGGGGGGGACCGGCAGTGGAGAAGTAGGGGGGGAGTATGGAGCGGTCATGGCAGGTCAAGCTCAGCATTGCCCCCCCCCCCTGGAGTTCATGGAGAAGTGACGGGAGCATGCTCGCGTTGCAGAATGAGACTTATTCCACATGTGTGCTAATGCATTGCAGAATGGGGCTTATTACACATGTGTGCATGTGCAGAATGGGGGTTATTTCACATGTGTGCCAGTGTGTTGCAGAATGGGACTTATTCCACATGTTTATGTGATGTAGGAATGGCATTTAGCTGGACGGTGGTCTCAGTATAGGACTGCACTGATTCCTCCCCCTCCCCCCCCTGCTTCCCTGTAGGGAGGATGAGGAGAAAGATGAAACATACCAGGTAGAATCCTTCCCATCCCACCAGAGATACGGCATAAGGGATCGAAGTAGTAGGGTTAAACCCCGTGCTTGTCCATCCAGCCCTCCCTGGTAGACATACAGGTGTATCAGACTGGTTCAGGTTCCCTCCTTTCTGTCGTGAAATCTGGATCAAGCTTTCTAGGCAGAATCTATCTTGCCTTACCACAGAGAGGATGGGCTTAGGGAGCGGGATCGGTGGGGTCAAGTTCAGATCCCTCCTCAATAGAGTCTATGGAGTAAGATGTCTGGCATGGGGTGGGACTTGCTCCTTGACTGTGCACACTGGGGTAAATGGAACAGATGTGCTTGGATCAGTCCACCCGTGCCATCCTAACTTCATTTTGCTTTGAAATGGCACCCAATCACTTGCTTTCGCTTTTCCTTTTGCGAGCATGCCGACCTGAGGGATAGGTTTATGACCGAAGGGACAGCCCCATTATATAGGCTCTGTATGATGCTCTCTCCACCCTGCAAAGTAGTTTCCCCTGTCCTCGCCCTTCATCAGCAAAACCTTCTACTAAGGAAATGCCTACTAAGGCGTCACGTCTCTTGAACAGGGAGAGAGGCTGATTTGCATGGCGGGTATGCAGGAGTGCATGAAGGGCTCTCTGGGCGTGCGGCACAGGTTTGCTGCTTTTGTCGATCAAGCGCAGGTGTGACAGATTGCCAGCCCAGAAGCACAACTCTGGCAGCGCTTGGGGCACCTGCCTTACCGCAACAGCAAAGGGGCTGTGGGTGTCATCTGCTCTTCCTGGAGAGCTTAACTGTAACTGAAATCTTACTTGGTTCTGCTGCAGTGCTGGGAGGGTGGAATGTAGGAAACCCCATCAATAGTCTTGCAGTTAAAGCTTCTCGCTACAGTGCTCTGCGTGGACCAGATGTGGCTGATGAAGAAAAGGGAAGGAGCTTCAGATGCTGTCAACCACAGGCATTTTTCAGTGAAGCATCACCAAAGCATTGTTCTAATTCACATTTGATGGCTTGTATGTTACACTTGGAGGGCTGTGTCACTTACAGTTGTATTCAGTTCTGGGCACCGCAATTCAAGAAGGATATTGACAAGGTGGAACGTGTCCAGAGGAGGGCAACCAAAAGGGTAAAAGGTCTGGAACCCATGCCCTACAAAGAGAGGCTTAGGGAGCTGGAGATGTTTAGTCTGGAGAAGCGAAGGTTAAGGGTGACATGATAGCTATATTTGGAGGGATGTCATGTCGAAGAGGGAGCAAGCTTGTTTTCTGTTGCCTTAGAGACTAGTACACGGAGTAATGGATTCAAGGTGCAGGAAAAGAGAATCCACCCAAACATTAGAATTTCCTGACTGTTAGGGCTGTCCGACAGTGGAAATCACTGCCTCAGAGAGTGGGGGGAATCTCCTTCTTTGGAGGTTTTTAAACAGAGGCTGGATGAACATATGTCGGGAGTGCTTTGATTGTGTGTTCCTGCATGGCAGAGGGTTTGACTTCCAACTCTATGATTCTTAGGGAGAGGCCGGCTTTGGACATTACTGCTAGATTCTCTCCAGAGGTTTTTGTTGGACTGTGAGTTTGAACAGGGGCTGCTGTGGCATTGGGGCCAGTTCAAGAGAGGCAGAGGTGATTATTCACTGTGGCAAGACAAAAAGTCCTGTGAGATGTGTCAAGGCTAACAGACTGAAAGTACAGACCTGTGCTGACAGTTGGATCCTTAGCTGCTTTACTCAGAATTCTACTGAAGTGAACTCAGTGGGGCTTTCTGCCAGGAAACTGTCGTTAGTATTGTACTGTGACTGACTCGGCTCTAAACCTATTGAAACAAATGGTTTTAGATTGCATTCATTCTGCATAGGAATGCAGGGATGCTATGAGAGAAACACTTTAATGGATTGGAGCCCATCAGATATCTCAAGTAGTCGCTTAAGGAGGTTAGTGCATACACCCCAAGTATGTGGAGAATAGCCAGGGTGGTATGGTAGTTAGAATTTGGCCAGGATTTGGCAGATCCCTGCCCTGCCATGGAATCTCACCAGGTGAACATGGATTAGTCACACACACACACTCAGCATAAGCTACTTCCTAGAGTGGTTTTAGAGATCTAATGGAGGAGAAAGAGGTGAGGCACTTTGGGTTTCCATTGGTGGAGAAAAAACTACATTCATGTAAGTAAATTTATAAACATTTTATGTGTTTAGAGTCAGAGTGCATCTAAAAAGCAGATCAAAGGATTAGCAATGTGTTTCTGGTAATCAAGCAGAACACAAATGAATATAGTATCCAACAAAAACAAGGACCAAAATGTAGGTTTATGACCAGGGATGCAGTTAAGCTGATGCAGGCGAGTATCACAATCTGATAAGGAAGTGGTTCTTCTCTTCTTTTGCTCGGATTCCCCTGAGAGAGACAGTATCAGTAAGAAATGTGACTTTCACCCTTGCTTATGATTCACTGCGAGTGAGTGACTACTGGAGGTGACTAAGCAAAGCAAGGTCAGGATGATAAAGGGGCAGCTTCTTTCCTTTGTTAGCTGGCCATTTCTGGAAGCCACATTCCACAGAGCCCAGGGAATTCCCAGTTGGCAGCTTTGCTCTAGAACCGTTCTGGAAACGTGGTTTTCACTGGAATGTGATGGCTTAAAACTCTGCTACACAGTGTCCTGGGAGGCAGAGCCAGACTTGTCTTGCCAAACTAGTTGCCTCACAAATGTTGGGAAGGTTAGGAAGCGGAGCATAGTAATTATGTCTGCCGCTGGCTGACATGCCAGCTTTTGCTCCATCTCTGACACAATGGGGGCGTCCCACTTGGGGTTTACTGAGCTAGTAAATTCTGATGGAGCTGTTGTGCAGTCATCCATGTAGGCCATTTGCACCACTTGTCCTTGTGGCATAATGTGTCTGGGAGTTCCACTGGATTACTGTCGGGCAAAATCATACTCTTATTTATTTTGAGCAAGCTTCCTATCAGTTTCAGTTAATGACTTAAAGTGGTTTGCATTTTGAGACACAGTGAATAATTTTTTCCAGTGAACTCCATGCATTGATCATAACTGAAGAATTCCTATCTTGTTTGTAGTGCAAATACATTTCTTCTGGAAGGCTTCTGAATCACTTTAAGATTCAAGATACAAAAGTGATTGGTCATCCTGGTTCTACAAGGCTGGGGTGCTTATATGCTGTCCAGTTATGGCTGTTGTAGCTTTGACTGCATATCCACAAAAGAGCCCGTTATTTGTCCAGCAGCAGTGCTGCCCAGATAGTTCGTGAAAGGAGATTTCTCACATTTCCCAACTGATACTCCATGGTCCTGAACATCATGTCCACACACATAAAGCTCCCTTATAGTGTGTCTGCCCAGGTCAGTTTGTCACTTTGACTGCCAGTGTCTCTCCACAGTATCAGGCAGGGATATTAAGCATCACCCACTGCCTGATCTTTTTAGCTGAAGATGGCAGGGATTGATCCTGGACCATTCTGTATGTCAAGCAGATTCTCTTTTGAGCCACACCTTCTCCTCAAGTATAACAGCAGTACAGATACTCAGAAGATTGGAAACTTCCTCCTAAATCTCAGGGGCTGTCATGTATATTACAGAGGGGGAAAATAACACATTTAATTTCCTCCTGTAACTTGCAAAACAGGACTCCTTCGCCTCACCAGCACTGAGATCTGGAACCCTAAGGCCAATATATGCGTTGTCACTTTCCATGTAAGCTTGTCAGGTGAATAACCCTCTGCACAGATGGAACATCCAGAGGCAAACAGATCTGACTTCATTCTTCTGGGAAGTGGGGGTGGCAGGGAGGCCAAAGACAGTTCTTGGACACAATTGATAAAGTGGAACTTGGCTGGAGGTGGTTTTTCAGTATTATGTTTGGGTACTATTCTATCCAGATGCCCTCAGACAGAGCATAACAATGGACTTGTAGTTCATTGAATTGTTACTCCTTTCTCCTTAGGCAGCAGACACCTTGGCAGTGCGACAAAAGAGGCGCATCTATGATATCACAAACGTCCTGGAAGGTATTGGGCTGATTGAGAAGAAGTCCAAGAACAGTATTCAGTGGAAGTGAGTACTGATAGATCAGCAGCGACAGAAGGAGACCATGAAAGCGGGCTTTTATTCTCAGGAGCATTCTGGTGGCAATTGCTCACAAGGTTCCATCGCCATGAGTAGGTCTTTGGGCACTACAGACAGCGCTTGGCTACAAAAAGAGCTGTGCGTTTAAGCCAGAGGGAAGATCCCCTACACTTTATACCTGAGTGTGAGGGCCAAAATATTAAGCAACTTCTCATTTCGGGGGTGTCTCAACTAATAGAAGTAAAAGAGGAAACAGTGGAGGGTGAAATTGATAGAGCCTTCCATATAAATTCTGCAATCAGGTTTCATATTATGTGTGGTGGAAATGGCAGTGCCCCTGATACCTTCAAAGACCCCTTTGGTGAATGGAGAGGCTGTCTATTTACAGCTCTTGTTCCCCCTCCATTTCCTTCCTTCCCCCTCCAGAGGTGTGGGACCGGGCTGCAACACCCGTGAGATCGCCCATAAGCTGATCGAACTGAAAGCTGAGATCGAGGACCTGGAGCAGCGGGAGCGAGAACTGGAGCAGCAGAAAATGTGGGTCCAGCAGAGCATCAGGAATGTTTCCGACGATGTCCAGAACAACAGATATCCTTTCCCTGCACCGTGTTCTGCTTTCATCCCCATTTTTGCCTCAGACGCTCCTGCTGCAGTGGGCAGGAAGAAAATGTTGGTTCCTGTCCTCTAAAGCAACACTTGAATGACAAGCTAGTTCAGCAAATGTCAAAAATTCAAGCATTATCTCTCTGAATCAGGTCTCCATCAGTAGCTAGCACAAGGTCTGAGGGTGGAGATAGCCGCTTCTTGTGGGTAGGTTTCTGCAGCTGGTAATCAGATGAGCTGCAACATGTGGTAGAATTTTTTCCTTATAACCCTGTGAGGTAAGATAGACCTGAGAATGTGTGACTAACCCAAGCAAGCTTCTCCGGGAGCGTGGGGATTCAAATCTGGATTTCCTATATTATAATCCAGCATTCTAACCACAGCAACTTAATAAAGCCTTGGATTTTTTTTCTTAGCAAGCTTGGAGCAATTCCCAAGGCTTAAAAAAATGACTGAAGTTGGGGGCCTCTTTGATCCCCAACTGGATAAAGTATGCTTTTTAATGTAAGCAAGAGTTAATTAACTTTTTCATGTCCTTTCTCCATAGAAACTCTCATCCTTCACTATGTTTGTTTCCTTATTGCTAATTTTTAAAAAATCCATATCAAAAGAATTGTCAGTTTTAAAACTTCACTCTCTGTTATGTCTTTGTTGACACAGACATACTGAAAGAGGAGAGAGAGGGGTGGGGCTGGATATTACTAGCATTCTGCATATTCTACTGAGAAAGCTGATTCAAATAATAGGTTTCGTGGAGCTTCCATAGCTGTACCTTTTGTAGATCTTGGAATGATCTCTTTACTACTGGATCCAACAGACTTTTCCTTAACTCCAGGAACGTTAGCCTATGTGACCGATGAGGACCTCTGCAAATGCTTTGCAGGTGAGCTGAAGTATCATATCCTAGTTAGGCTTCCCTTCCTCACTATTTCTTTGTGTGGTTAATTTTCCCATAGTTGGGTGCTGCTTCTGAAAAGACACAGGCAACTTTTGATTCTCCCAGTGAAGTCTGTTCTATTTCTGCTTCCACGTGCACCTTAAAAGTCCTTTTTTTTTTGCTCTTACAAAGCTCCAGACAAGAAGGGTTGGATCCCACAATTCCCTTTCATGTAGTCCAGACCAAGTCTCACTTCACTAATGGAAGTCTTCTCTGTCAAAATTATTTAGCTGGAGGCAGTTGCAGGATCCCGCCTAAACTCTTTTCCCTTGGGCCTTTCCTCACCCCCTGACTTGACTAAACTGTGGTTTGCCGATTATTTCTGAAGGCAGACCTTGTGCCTAGCCTGATCTTTCAAACAGTTGCTGTGGTAGCATTTATTCTGTGTCACCATCTGCTTATTGGATGGCTAGATTATCTTGGCTGAAATTGGCCATGAGTACTCTCAAACAAAACAAAACAGTCTCCAAATGGAGAGTGTTTTGTTTTGCTTGATTGTGCTTAGGGCTTCACCTCTCCATTTTTTTGAAATTGACCATGCCCTGTATAAAAAATACAAATGCCCTTGGGCGAAATTCACCTGAGGACCAAAAGGCGGGATGTTCCAGAAAGCATCATACTGATGATTTACAAGGAATGAGGAGGGGACGGCTTAGGAAAAGATACAGGTGGAGTTCTTTTTTGTAGGATCGTGAGTTCTGTGGCATCCATGTTCTGTGCTTGGGCTAGCTCCGTCTCATGACCACGTTGTTCTTCTATTTCAGGTGACACACTGCTAGCCATTCGAGCCCCATCAGGCACTCAGCTCGAGGTTCCTGTTCCTGAGGTGGGTAGAATGGAGTGGGTTCTTGATAGAAAAAAGCCAATTGCTGGGAGTTGCTTACAGCTGGGAGGCTTGGTGCGCTTTTGCAATTCTGATGCAGTTACTTTAAAACATTAGTGATGCTGATAATAATTTATAGAAAATTATTTATAGCCTGGATTTCTCTCCAAGGCAAGTCACAACAGTCTCACAAGAAGAACATTTTAGAGGGTAGCCATCATGGTCTGCATTAGAACTTCTGGATTTGAGTCAAGTAGCATCTTAGAGACCAATGGGGTTTTCAACAGAAGCTTTTGAGTCAAAACCTTTCATCAGATATAATATACAAGATACGAAGGTCTCTTCATCAGGAAGATGAGAAAATTTATCTATTAAACAGCAGCCCACCTTCGCCCATCAGTATAATGCTAAAGCTACCATTATGAAGAACACAGCATGGTGCCCAGCACAGCTGGCAAAATTTCTCCTTGAAAGGAGAGCAGGAGCAAATGTGCCTGCATAACTGGAGAGTGATGAGCTCTGTTTTGAAGAAGTAGTTCTCATTTGGGGTTAGTGGAAGAAATGGGCTGGGTGTCTGCAGGCTGAGATTGCTGAAAATAGTGTTTTATCCTTGGCAAACTCCAAGAATGTCCCTATCTGAACTCCAAAATGGGGTGGGGGATCTCTGAACCTCTGCGTAGCTTTGTATTAACTATAGGGTGTGATCAGAGTTTGGGATATGCCGTGGCTCAGTGGTCACAGATTCAGTCTCCAGCATCTCCAATTAAAAAGGACCAGGTACCACGTAATGTGAAAGACCTCCACCTGAGATGCTGGAAAGCTGCTGCCAGTCTGAGCAGACGATACTCACCTTGATGAACCAATGACCTGACTCAGTATCAGGCAGCTTCACAGGTGTTCACGTGTATCTCAGCAAAATTCCAAAGATGCACTTGTCCTTTTTCTCTTCAGGGCTTGAATGGGCAGAAGAAATATCAGATCCATCTGAAAAGCACAAGTGGTCCCATCGATGTTCTGCTAGTCAATAAGGATGTGTGGAGCTCCCCTCCGGTGGTACTTCCTGTCCCTCCCCCAGAAGACCTTATCCAGTGCCAGTCAGTCACTTCTTCCAAGCCCCATTCCCAAGAGGCATCCCTCCCTAGTGGTGCCCTCCCTTCCGTACCTGGGCCCAACAGCATTCAGGACCAGAGCCCTGCTCCTCAGAAAACTCTCAGCGCCACAGGTGAGTGTGAGGTGCAGGTGGAGAGTAGTTTTGTGGGGGTAGGAGGGGGATCTTTATTCTGAGCAATGTGGAATCGGCTCCTCAAGCTTCTGGAGTTATCCCTTCTTTAGAAAAAAAATTAAGTAGAGCTCTCAGTGTTTTTGTCTTTTACTTTTACTGCTTTTACTTGAGAGCCAGCATGGTGTAGTGGTTAAGAGCAGGTGCACTCTAATATGGAGAACCGGGTTTGATTCCACACTCTGCCACTTGAGCTGTGCAGGCTTATCTGGTGAACCGGATTAACTTGTGCACTCCACCACATGTCTTCTGGGTGACCTTGGGCTAGTCGTCACAGTTCTTCACAGGTCTCTCATCCCTACCCACCTCACAGGGTTTGTTGTGGGGAGGGGAATATCAATCCAACTCCTCTTCTTCCACCTCACAGCACCTCTTTCCTCACTAACAGTCCTGCCCAGTTATTTTCAATTGTGCCAGTCATGCTGAGCAGCAGGCCACATCACCCCACGCTCAGCTCTGGAGGCCAGGGGGGCATGTCAGATGCCTGGGATCTGTTGCAGGCCTCTTCAGTGGCATTCTTAGTGGATGTTGCCTGCTGTCTCAGTGACTGGGCACGGAGGGCAACAATTCAGTCTCTTTAGGCCTAGTGCCTTGAGATTTGCTTGCCCGCCTTGACATTCTGAATGGCTGCTCTTACCTGCTTCTTGAGGGAGGCTTTGCTTTCACAGTACAACAGGAAAGTGGCAGGTTTGCCCCGGGCAAATATTTGTTTTGCATTGTAGGCCTTGCGAGCTCTCTCAAGGATTAAATTGCAGTTTCCCATTCTTAGTTCTTGGAATGCGGTCTGCAATCCACTGCTTGCCTTTGTCTGCATCAAACCCAAAATGAGCCTCTCTGCTGAGTGTTTTAAGACTGGTTTTCGTCCTGGCATCCTCCGCCACTCCATACACCAGACTCTAATTTTAAAAAGTGTAACACTAATACTTTGCAAACATACAAGCTCAGGGGGCAGTGAAGAGGAATAAACACTGTACAAATTCCCTCAATGTGCATAGAGGTATCCCCCTCTAATATTGTACTGGCGTGAAGGGTTGAATGGCCTGCTTTTCATGATGGTAATGAAAGAACAGCCACTTTCCTGCTAGATCTGTTGATAATTTTGATAATATATGATATGTAATTTATGCAATTTATGGTTCCTTAATTAGTGGGGATTGATTGTTTTTAGCTGATTTTAAATGTTAGATATATTATTGTTGGACACCGCTCTGAGCCCCTTGGAGGAGGGTGGCATAAAAATTAATTAATTAATTATACAAAGAGGCCTTATTCTAGCTTGGGTGGTCAACCTGTGTCTGGGCTGTATCCCTTGAAAAGACTGCAGGTTAGGTGCTCCCATAATGCAGTGCTCCAGGGAGGTGGGGAGCAGGAAGGGTTTTTCCACCTGGTCTCTTTCCTTGCATATGAGTTTTTGACAGAGGTGCTTTCTTTGTGCCTGTAGTCAGTGTGGTGTGGAAGCCATGACATACTGTGGAACTAAAGTTCTTTTTAACCTCAAACAGACAGCGGAATCTCAACAGCGGAATCCAGAGGCAGCCGGGAGTTGGACTCGCTCACCCCTTCAACGGCACCCACCAGCCCTCCTGCCAAGCTGGACACGCAGCCCCTTCAGCCTTCCGCCTTGCTGGACAGCAGCTCCATCCTGTCCAGTCCCTCGTCCTCCTTTGAACCAATCAAACCAGACCCCACAGAAAGTGAGTCTCTCTTGTTGGGGCTTTTGGAGAGGTGTATGGGTAGAGTTGCCATTCTCCAGGTGGGTCATCCATAAGAAAAAAAAGGGTAGGTACCCCTGAAAGTTATCAAAAAATAAATATTCTGTGCCTTTATGGCTCTAGTACTGTAAAATAGTTTCCTTAAATAATACTTGATAAACACACAGGTATTCCTACCTTTATAATGACACTTTTACTACAGAAATAATATTTATCCCCTTAGAATGATATAATTCAAACAAAAAAAACTCTCTTTACAAGGAAATAAGATAAGTATGCAATATATAAGGGGCTAGCTAATCCCCGGGTTAGGTTATTCCCTGTGAACTGCTTCTATGGCCCCATCTGTAGAAACATAAGCACAAAATATCCTAATGAGAAATCACATTATTCATTATAAAATAGTAAATGACTACTGGACATACATTATTGTACTCGCAAACATAAAGACCTTAAATTCTTAATGATTCTTAATGATTAACACAAAAAGATTTGTTTCTTTTTTCAATTTGGTGCCTCTCCTACAAAATAAAACATAAAATTCAATTGCATACGATAACTTTATGATAAACACATACATTAAACAAGACCAATACTAATCTCTAAACAATGTGAACGCAAACCTGTTAGGGACTATTGTACTTCTCAATTTGCACTTCTCAAACCTAACAGCCTATTTCTTCTTTCAGTACTGGAGCTTCCCAAAGAGCTTTCAGAGATGTTGGATCCTATGAGAGGTATGTTGCAGAACCAATTTTTGCCCCGTTTTCCCCAGAAAGCATGAAAAACCTCATGCCTACTTGGATTCTTCGTTGCTCGGTCCTTTGGTGGTGGTGGGGGGAAATACCATGTGCGCAGAGGCTCTAGGGCAGTGGTTCTCAACCCTCCTAATGCCGCGGCCCTTTAATAGTTCCTCCTGTTGTGGTGACCCCCAACCATAAAATTATTTGTATCTCAGTTCCTAAGACGATTGGAAATATGTGTTTTCCGATGGTCTTAAGCAACCCCTGTGAAAGGGTCGTTGGACCCCCAAAGGGGTCGCAACCACAGGTTGAGAACCGCTGCACTAAGGCAAGCCTGAGCCCCTGCTCTTGCCTTAACCCTAACTTATTATTTTTATTGAATATATTCAGTCATAAATTGTTCCCAAAATTGTAGCAAAAACCCAAACCCTAAAATTGACCATAGCGCTATTGTTGGACTGCGCCCTAGAACTCAACGTAACACTAGGGATTGCTGTTCAAACCAAAGCCTTAACAATGTGATGCTTTGGGGAGAGCCTTGCACCCGAGCGGCCTCTGCTGGATACTTGTGGATTACCAGCCAGCTCAGTCACTGTCCCTTCTTAACATAACTGCAATTCTGTGTAGTTTGCTTAGCAAGACTTGATGTACTGCAGGTGTGATTCATTCCTACATGCAATTTGGAACACTTTCCTTCAGTTTTTATTAAATAAACTGCAAATACAGCACATCAGCCAGCTTCATACATACAAATAAATAACTATTGTATAATGTGCTAGTTTCATGTAAAAAAACCCCTTACTAATGGTTCTAGATCTAGTGTTAAACAACATAGCTGCAGTCCCTATCCTCTGTGTGCGCGCGTATGTATATATTTCAGTTGATAAAGGATTACTTAAATATGGAACCCAATGTTGAACCTTAAGTGCTGTCAAGGTGCGGCTGAGTTAGGTGACCCCCCTGCTGGTTTTCAAGGCAAGAGACATTCAGAGGTAGTTTGCCATTACCTGCCTCTGTGTAGAAGCCCAGGTCTTCCTTGGTACTCTTCCCTTCTGAACCAAAATGAGGTCTTGGGCTAGTGAGGGCTGTTCAGGCTGCTATGTTACAACTAAGGTTTAAATAGATCTGATTTCAAAAATGCCAAAGAGTCCCCTTCCAGTTGATATTATAAATCCATACAGGATTACTTAAATATTAAAGTCATAAGTCATTTTATCTACAGTCAGCGACCAGTAGTACAAGATCAGGGTACATCAGTTTCAAGGTACCGTTACCATAGTGTATATATATAGACAAAAGAGTACTAGAAGCACTATTCAAATGTTACATAATCTATAATCTATAACAAGAGTACTAAAAGCACTATACGAAATATTACATAGTCTATGGTATTTACAAGGAGGAATATTTGCGACACTAATATAATTATTATTGTACTTATACACAGTCGGTGACTGTTTACTAAATTGTCAACTTGCAAAAAATATTAAAGTTTATATTGCAATAACTAAAGATTAATAATAAACCTTAGTTATTGCTATGTAAGGTTTAGTGTGCTGGAAGAGAGTTGTTGGCTTTTTTGAACTTGGATCACCTGGAATGAACTGTGGTCTCCTCCCTACTGAAAATAAAACTGGCAGGACAAGAGGCTCATTAGAACTGTTCTGTTCACCTTTCACACACTTGCAGCTGCTGGAAGTTAGCAATGTCAGGGAAGGAATCAGCTGTCCAAGAAGTGTCTGTAACTGCAGTGACCGGCTATTTATGACTGCTATTGCCTGCATTTGCTACTCTCCAAATCCTTGCTTGTGGTTAAAATGAATGTCAGTGAGTTGTAGTGGTTAAGAGTCTTAGCCAAGTACCTGGGAGGACTCCGGTTCATATCCCTATTTGTGCCACGGAAGCTTGTTGAGTGATCTGGGTTCAAGGGGAAGGAAAAGAGATTCCACCTAAACATCAGGAAAGACTTCCTGACAGTAAGGGCTGTTTGACAGTGGAATGCACCACCTTGGAGTGTGGTGGAGTCTCCTCCTTTGGAAGTTTTTAAAGAGAGGCTGGATGGCCATCTGTCAGGAATGCTTTGATTGCGCGTTCCAGCATTGCAGGGGGTTGGACTTGATGGTCCTTGGGGTCTCTTCCAACTCTTTGATTCTATGTTCTTGGGCCAGTTGTACTCTCTCAGCCTAGCCTACCTCACAGGGTTGTTGTGAGGATGAAATAGTGCTAGTGAGAATGATACAAGTCCTTTTGCTTTCCTGTTAAATATAAAGGCGGGATATGAATGAATTAAATAAAACATAAATAAATGGGCTTAGGTGAGGATGGGAAGCACGGGGCAGAGTCAAGGGGAAGAGAGAAAGCAAGAGTTCAAGCTGTTGATAAAGAGTTCTTTTTTTTCCTTTTTTCTTTCTTTTTTCTTCCTTTCTTCCTTTATTTTTAACGAGTATGTACTTATGAATGAATTGATGTAAACTAACAGCTCTGGCTTTTTCTTTTATGTACATGCTAATTTTTAATAAAAAGTTTAAAAATGTTTAAAAAGAGTTCAAGCTGGGGAGCAGATGGCAGAGTACAGAAGCGTAACCAACTATCATTGGCTTGATTATTAATGTCCAACGGGCACTTTTGCCTTTTTCTTTTTGCCTCTTTGCCTCTGCTCTCCCTTACACTCAAACACTAAGCTGTTGTGATGGGGAAGGTATGGGATGTCACTTTTATTCGCCATCAATAGATGTTAAGTTTAGAATTCCTGTCGGTTTTGTATCGTTTCACTGTATTATCTGTTTTAAACGTTGCACGCTGCCCAGAGCTCGACTGTGGTTAGGAGCAGGCGAAATTCATTAAAATAAATAAAACACTTCTCTTTCTCCCACACAGAATGCATGAATTCTGAGCTGCTCGAAGAGCTGATGTCCTCTGAAGGTAAGGCTGAAGCCAGGGATCCTCCACTGTCTTGAACCGGTGGGCCCCACCACATAATGCAGGGCAAATGGCTGCATATGGGGAGATTCCAAGCCATGGGGCTTCTGATGATCGAGGCAGGTGTCTCTGAGTGGGTGCTCCCTGCAGACCCAAAGGGCAGGTCTCCTAGATTCTTCTGATGCGCCTATTCCAATGAGGTAGAGGCAAGCTAGGACTGAAGAAGCAGGCGTGTACCACAGAACACACTGGCAGCAGTGGCGTGGTGATTAAGAGCAGGTGTACTCTAATCTGGAGGAACCGGGTTGGATTCCCCACTCCTCCACCTGAGTGGCGGAGGCTTATCTGGTGAGCTCTCTCAGCCCCACCTACCTCACAGGGTGCTTGTTGTGAGGGGGGAAGGGAAAAGAGTTTGTAAGCTCCTTTGAGTCTCCTGTAGGAGAGAAAGAGAGGATATAAACCCAACTCTTCTTCTTCTTCTTCAGGCCATGTGGGTCCCTGTGGATGGGGGCCACACTGGGGATCACAGCTTTAGGCATTGCCTGACATGCTGTGGTGCCCCAGCCCTCTAACTGCTTTTTCTCTGGACAGTGTTCGCTCCCTTGCTGCGCCTCTCCCCGCCTCCCGGAGACCACGACTACATCTACAACCTGGATGAGAGCGAAGGGGTGTGCGACCTGTTCGATGTGCCGATCCTCAATCTCTGACTCTTGGCATACCATCTGGATGGACTTCGGGATGCACGGATGCATAGATTTTTTTAATTAAAAAAAACTGTCTTTGGGGGCAGGGGAAGCCCCTCCATGGTTTTGGGATTCCTTTTTTGCTAGTTGCTTGAGTGACTCACCTGAACTGCTGCAGTTTGGACATGAGACTGAGAGGACGGACTTGCTTCCAGGCTTGGCAGCCTCCTTATTTGGGGCTTCTTCCTTTCCCGAGTTGCACAGGCTGCGTCTCCGATTTTTACCTCGCTCCGTTTTTGCCGGCCTTTCCCTGGATCCCGGGCCTCCATCCCAGGTGTACTTGCCATTGAATCTTCTTGTCCAGCTGAAGACCTTTCTCAGGTCCAGATCCTGCTTTTGGCTTCCCTGCAGTTTTGGAGTCACTTTGTCTTAGGAACCCGAAGGGTGATCCACAGCCTGCTGTCTTTGGGAGAGCAGAGGATTGGCCTGTCTCGTATCTTGGCCTTGTTGTTAACATGACTGTGTTTCTTTTGGCAACTACTTTTTTTGTGTGCAGAGGTGAGTGGGAGGGAAACTGAAGCCACAGGGCTCGTGGCAACCTTACTTTGCATCGGTTTTGTTGTAGGACAGGCGTGTAGAAACTGCATTTTGTGGGTTCAGCCCCCTTCTTTTGAGGCACAGTGTGACGTGAGAGGGTCTTCTTCCTTTAGCTGCATAGGTGAGCAAAAAAGGGGGTTCCAACTTTGCACAGTCACTTTCCTCCAAAGAGATGTAATTGAGAAACGGATTGCTCCGGACTGCGGCCGTGGTGTATTTGGCAAGAAGACACTTCTTTGGGACTTTCCCGTAAAAAGCTGCAAGTTGTGCTCTATAATAGAAGCTGCTGGTGATAATCCATAACTTTCCTCGTCACCCTGAGGGCAATATTCAGATGCTGGAAGTGGGCTGCAGAAGCTCAGTGGCATTTTCTGCTGCAAAAAGGCTGCATACATGTGCAAAAGTATTCGCTCACCACACTCCAGGAGGTGCTGGGTTGCAATGCCTGTCTTGGGGTTCTCCACCTTCTAATGACAGATGTTTAGGGTTTTACCCCCTGGCTGATCATCTGAAGGGGAGGTGAGAAATCTCCCTTTTGCACTTCTGGAAGTCTTTCCCGTGGGCAGCTGAACCGACACTTGTTTTCTGCTCTGTACTCTTAACCTGAAACAATCACTTAAAACTCTCCATTCTCTGCAGCGGGAGAAAGCTTTCCCGCCAAGGAGAGTTGCAACAGCTAACGATCTCCCCCAAACCTTGCTGTGTGGAGTGAAGTCTGATTTCAGCTGTCTGTGTAGGGCTGCAGATGAGTGCAGATCTAGGCTATTCCCAGAATCAGGGAGTGCTTTTTGGTCGAGGAGAAGTGCTGGCCCTTTGTTTCAAATTTACCACAATCCTCTGCTGAGTTGCTCATCTCAAAATGTGTTGCAGCCGTGGGCTTAGACCGAAGTAACTCTGTGAAGGATTGCACTGCTAGTCCTGTTTGCTAGAGCGGATGAACTACAACTACATGTCTACATCTTTCACAGGGAAGGCGTACTGTTTGCTATACATACCCCTCCAGAATAGAAGCTCGCTTCTGTTTCTAGAGGCTTAGAGCCTTGTGAAATACCTGCTTGGTTTTTTTGTGCTCGAGTGTTCCAGATTTTTCTGAGTGTGTCTCTCTTCTCCCTTATCCTATGCCTTTAGGAAGCTAGCTGGCTTCCCTCCCTCCTTGTTCACATGGATACCTTGACCTCTGTTTTCAATGGAGTATCTGATAGCTGTCCCCTCCACCCACCCTTGCTTATATGTGCTGTCAATCTCTGTCATATGACGTCTGGGAAAGAAGATACCTAGAGAGATGTACAATGGGAAAAATGAATTTTGATTCCTATATAAAGATTATTTTTATACTTTTTTGCAGCAAAAACAAAAATTCAGCTGTAATATTTGTACAGTGAGTTTTTTTGAATGAATGAATAAACAGATCCTTTACAAGGGTGCCTCACATCGGGACAAGCCATTACTCTTGCTCTGTACTGATATTACAGGAGTCCAAAGCAGATTACAACATTCTCCCCTTTCCATTTTATCCTTACAACAATCCTGCAAGGTAGGTTATGCTGAAAGCATGTGTCAAAGCTGAATTAAGAGAACAGCCGTGAACCTCATTAGGGAGCAGTGGCTAGAAAGGAGAAGGGTTTGGATGTATGCCCTGCTTTTCTCAACCATAAGGAGTCTCAAAGTGGCTTACAAATTCCTTCCCTTCCTTTCCCCACAACAGACACCTTGTGGGGTAGGTGGGGCTGAGAGAATCCACAGAGAATTGTGATTAGCCCAAGGTCACCCAGCAGGCTTCATGCGCAAGAGTGGGGAGTCCGCACCTGAGGTGGAGAAATGGGGGAATCAAACCTGGTTCTCCAGATCAGAGTCCACAACTCTGTACCACGCTGGCTGTTAGTTTGGGACCTTAGTTTAAAGGAGCATAATCTGGGACCTGTAATCAATGAGTTGGCTCTAGCATTGGATTTCTGCTAAAGAAGGTAACCTACCCTGTGAAAAACCTCAGTCCAGGGGCCCTGCGGAGTTGCTGCCAATCTGGGAAGACAGTAGCGGCTTTGATGGACTAAGGGTCTAATTCAGGGTAAGGCATTTTCATGTGTTCACTTGGAGTATATCCAGCTGCAGCTGGAGGTGAGAATCCCTTTCCATGGACACATGAAGCCAGCTAGGTGGCCTTGGACCAGTCACAGCCCTCTCAAAATTCTCTTAGCCCATTTGGAGGCAGGCAGTGGCAAACCACCTCCGTACATCTTTTGCCTTGAAAGCACTACTGAAGTGTCATAAGTCAGCTGTGACTAGTCCTGGGTAAAGTAATAAACTGGCTTGGTTTACGCTACCTGTACAGGAAAGCCCGTTGTACTTTCCAAGTTTGTTTACAAGTGGTTTACAATTGGTACTTTCCAAGCTGGTTTACAACTGACTATCCACTGCTTCATAAAATATGTTTGCTTGTAGGCACAGGTGAGTTCTGAAGGCACAGGTGAGTTTAAAAATAATAAATAGGAGGCTCTGTTCACTACTGACTCCCATTTATGACAAGTTGGAGGGCATCAAGTTGATACAGCAGACATGTACTATCGATGTTGGGGAGAAGATCTGCGAGGTCCTCATGTGGAGATCTGAGGCTAACGTGCCTTTCTGGTTAGTTTCTCCCTTCTATAGCAGTAGGAAGAAGATATTTTGGGTATAGATTACAGTGGCTGAAATCATGCAATGTCCTGATATAGCTGGCTGTTGTGGTTGGCTGTTTCAGGGTATACAGTGGTCCTGCCCCTACCATCTTCCCCCAACCAATGCTCAGCTTCTTTAAGCATTTAGTACTTGTAGGGCAACCAGGGGTCTCAATCCCTACTGGGCAGTTTGGGGCTTGCTTTCTTGGTACATTTTAAGAGCTCCTCTCCATACTTTTTGGTACACTTGTGGGAATCCTCTAAGCACACAGGAAATCTTATCTTAGATATGAAAGGAGGCTAGCTGGTACTGCTAGGCTGAGGGATGAGATTCTTTCCTCTTTTCTTACAATGGTGAGGTGGAGGGTGTGTTTACTGTGTGCAAGTCAGGTGGAAAAACCCAATCTGCTCACCTTCCCAAGCAAAGGTTATGCAGACAGGTGTGTGTGTATATATATATAATGAAAACAGGAGGAACTGTAGTTAGTGGAACTGCTCAAGATCATAAATACAATCGTCACCAACAAACTGGAATTATTGTGACCATATTACAAACCTGTTTTATTGCCAGAACGATATGGGTTTCAGTTTCCTTCTCCAGATCACCCAGCGAGGCTGGGGAGTCAATCCTCCCTCTACCTGACCACCTCCTGGTATTCTGACCACTACCGTCCCTCACTTATACGTGTCCCTGGGGATTGCAACGATTCCCTCCATTCCGAACATGCTGGCTCTGCTGGCAGCCTCCATCCTCACGCCCTTTCCCTTGAATTTGGAAGGCTGCCGGGCCCTGGGCCAGAAGGACGAAAAATTGCGCACCCGTTAGTCCCTGCTGGGTGTGGTTGGGAAAAGCACTCTGTGCGCGCTCAGAGGGCATCTGATCTTTTCCTTCTAGAATTCCGTAACAGGTTCTGGGTCCGATCCTTCTCTTGCTAGAAGGTCAGATGCAACCCTCCCCACCCCGCTTGCTCCTGAAGCAGAGCGAGCCGAGCTGTTGCCGGAACGGGGAGAAAGAGGGCGGGCGGGCAGGCCGGCCGGCCCCGCTCCACCGGTTGGATTCCTTCCTGGCCACTCGGTCTGCAGGAGGCGGAGCGTCCGGCGCCCCTCGAGGCTCCCGGGACGGACTACGCGCCCCCAGCCGGAGGCGCCCGGAAGCCTGGCTGGCCCGCCCGCGCCCCGGACCTCTCCAGCCCGCCGAGCCCTCCCCGGGGGCGGAGACGGCCGGCCTCCCGCGCACCCTTCTGGGGAGCCAGCCGAGCCACCGCCCCGGAACTCCCGGCAGCCGAGCAGGAGGCCCGCAAGACGGCCAGACCGCCTCGGCCCCTCGCCGGAGCCAAGCGGCGCAGCACCGACGGCGGAGTCCCGCTGGGGCCGCTCGGAGCGCTTTTGGCCGCGCGTAAAGGCGCCGGTGGGGCGGTGGGTATCATCCCCGGACCAGGGAAGGAGCGGCGGCAGCAGCAGTCCGGGGGTAAGGGGTTAAAGCAAAGCCCCCGGGGTGCAGACCTCCCCCCAGCCCAGCTCGACTGGTTCTGGCGGAGGGGGCTGCCCAGGTCCCGGCGTGCGGATTTGGAGCCCAGTCCCGCGAACTGGATCCCGGAAAAGCGCGCCCAGGATTGTTGGCAGCGCCTGGCCGGAGGAGAGTCTAGTCAGCCTGGTCCCAAAGTCTGGGAAGTGAAACTTCCTTTCCTTTCTCTTTTCTTTTTTAACTCCCCTTTTCTTTCCCTTTCTCTTTTCTTCCCCCCTCTTCTTTTCTTTTCCTTTCCTTTCTCTTCCCCATCTTTTTTTCTTTTTCCTTTCTTTCTCCCCCTTCTTCCTTTTCCTCCTTTCCTTTTCTGAAAGGGGCTTCTGTGCTGCAGGCTTGCATGCCTCTCTGTGTTCTGGGAGAATGGAGACAGCAGCGAACTGGTTCTGCAGAAAATATTTTTATTATTATTATTTTTTCACGGCCAGTTCCAATATTGTAGTTCTCCCACCGCCCTTTTCTTTTTCTCTGTGGAAGCATGCCAGGTGGGAAAAATGCATTGGAATTAGTTGTCGAAAACTGACTCCACCGGGAGTTTGTCTGTTGGTGGGATGTGTGTGTGGCTCTTGGAATGTGTCTCTGAACAGCTTCTAGGATCGGAATGAATGGCTTGCACGAGAGAACTGAGGGTCTTGGGTGGCATGGCTTCTGTCGGAGGGAAGATGGCCTAGAGAGGGAGCTTAGGCCCTGGAACTGGACTTCATAGTTTCAATTGTAGAACACTCGCCTGTTTCGTGAGAGAGTGCCTTGAACATGCACAGAGTGTCAATTGCAGTGGTGTAGCTATAACTGACCTTCCCATATATGGAATCGCAGCCATGCTGGGATATGTTTATAGGTGTCCGATACCTGTCAAGCTTTAGTGTAGTTTGTCTGAGTCCCTTAAGATAAATGTGAATTAGTTTAGCCAACTTCCAGGTGGAACTTCCATGTTCAAAGGCACTAAACCTCTGAATAACATTGCCGGAAAGCAACATCGGAGGGAAAGCCTCGGCCTCTGTGCCCTGTTGTTCGACCTTCGGAGGAACTGGTTGGCCACTGTGTAAGGCAGGATTCTGGAGTAGATGGACCGCTGGTCTGATCCAGCAGGGCTCTTGTTGTGCGCTTGTGTACCTTTCTCCCCAAGACTAAAACAGGTGCTTGTATCTGTTTTCTGTCCTGGTGTAACTATTACAGTGCTATCAAAATGTATGATTCTCTACAGCAGTGGTTCTCAACTAGTGGTATGTATATACCAGTGGTAGGTATATATACGATGGTTGGAGGTAGAATTTTCAGAACTTTAAGAATCTGTTCTTCTCAACCTCCATATCCACCTGCAGACGCTGTTTCCTGCAGATCCCACCTGCCATGGGTTATCCGTCTGTGACCTTTTGGCATGCTTGTAGTAATCTGGGCGCTGGGTGTTTGTCCTAATCCTCTGTTCCTCTTGCCCATCAGGAAGTGTCTTTGATGTGCTACTTCCTGCTAAATAATTTGTGGCTCTGTAATTTTTATGTCCTGTAATCGTAAAAGTCCCCGTCTTGGGAAATGTGGTGTTTTGTCTGTCCTGGTTGGACTCTGATTCTTTGGGAGAGTAATTGACATAATATATTGTCTTGTACTGCTTTGAACAGGTTCAAATAATTACTTGTACAGTGGAAACTTGCTGGTTGACTTTGGGCCAGTCGCAAGCTCTCGGGCCTCACCCTGGCTACTATTTGGATAGGAGACCTCCAAGGAACACCCGGGGCGTGACACGGACGCGGAGGCAGGCAGTGGCAAACCACCTCTCAACATCTCTTGCTTTGAAAACCCTGTGGGGTTACCATAAGTCAACTGTGACTTGACTGCAACAACTAATGCATGTTCATGCCTTGTAAACTGTGTGGTCCTGCAGTGCCATGAGTTGGTTGTGACAACAGCACACAATTTTTATTATTCAGGATGCCTCTTTCTGGAAAAGAGTGGTCTCTGCCCAAGGAGCTTCTTGTGTAAAATGTGATATATGGGGGATGGATCTGTGCTTGTTTAGTTACTTGTACTTTTGCTTCTCCGTGTGTGGGTTTCTTGGTACAACCTCTCCTTGATCCATCGGAAAGCACATAGGCAGGGGTCTGCAACCTGTGGCTCTCCAGATGTTCATGGACTACAAATCCCATCAGCCCCTGCCACCATGGTCAATTGGCCATGCTGGCAGGGGTTGATGGGAATTGTAGTCCATGAACATCTGGGGAGCCGCAGGTTGCAGATCCCTGCACATAGGGAAGTGATCTGCAGTGGCTTCTGCCATGTAGATCCCTCTGGAAACGGGGAGGTAAGATTATAGCATTAAGCCCTGGGAGCTGCCTCCTTTGAAGAAGAAGAGTTTGAATTTGTATCCCCCCTTTCTCTCCTGTAGAAGACTCAAAGGGGCTTACAATCTCCTTTCCCGCCCCCCACCCCGCAGCAAACACCCTGTGAGGTAGGTGGGCTCTGAAGAACTGTGACTAGCCCAAGGTCACCCAGCTGACATGTGTTGGAGCGCACAAGCTAATCTGATTCACCAGATAAGCCTCCACAGCTCAAGTGGCAGAGCGGGGAATCAAACCCAGTTCCCCAGATTAGAGTGCACCTGTTCTTAACCACTATACCATGCTGGCATGCTGTAGAGATTGCAGGTGACAGACGTTTTGGGCTGTTGTTTGGGCCTGGATGTGCTTTCTCTGCAAGTTGCTGAACTTCCAAGGCTGTGTCTGAGTGACTGACCAGTCTTTCTTTTGTTGCCTGGAAGATCAGTGGTTCTTCTTGGTGGTGGGTGGACCCATCAGGGCCAACGTAGACATGATGGTGGCCACAGGTCTGACCTCTGGATGCCGTAAGGTCTCGTTTAACCCTAAGTGGCTCCTGGAGAGTTTTCTTGACACCTTGTTCTCTTTCAGGAGTTGCTTTGAAGTGGAAACAGGAAGGGCAGGACCATGCCGCCCTCCAAAGATGTTGTGAAAATTGCTGTCCAGATGATGGGAGCCATCCCCCAGCTCATTGAACTTAACCAGGTAACACTTCTCTTCCTTGCCATTTTATGCCTTGCCAAGTCTGGATTAGCTTCCACGGCTGGAATCACTAGGGCCGTGGTGGCGAACCTTTGGCACTCCAGATGTTATGGACTACAATTCCCATCAGTCCCTGCCAGCATGGCCAATTGGCAGGGGCTGATGGGAATTGTAGTCCATAACATCTGGAGTGCCAAAGGTTCACCACCACTGCACTAGGGCGTTGTGGGTTTTCCGGGTTGTATGACCATGTTTCAGTAGAATCCTCTGAAGATGCCAGCCACAGATGCAGGCGAAACGTCAGGAGAAAATGCTACTGGAATACGGCCATACAAACCGGAAAACCCACGACGCCCTAGTGATTCCAGCCGTGGAAGCCTTCGACAATGCTCTGGATTAATTGTTTTTCTGACTACTGTATCGAATAGCATCCCAGCTCGTGATCCTTTCAGTGTCTCAATATATTTGGGATGCAGATGATTGGCTTTGTTGCCAGTGTTGGATCTGGAGGGGTCGACTCATGCTGAAGTCTCCCTATGATTGTTGATTTCAGGCAAAGCCCTTGTCTGCAGTTGTGAAAGAAGTTTGTGAAGCGTAAGTAATTTTTGCTCATCACCTTTATCTTGTTGTCTCTTGACATGCTGTGTCCAGGGTGGTACAGGACAGACTTAGCTTGGTCCCAGCAATTAATTGGCTGTCTGGTTTACTAAATACAGCAAGATGAGCTGGTAACATGAACTTCCGACTACAGGCAACTTCTACAGAGCTTTCAGCCCCTGGATGACGATGCAGCCATCCCTGAACTTGTGCCATAATGTTTGTGGTGCAAGTTCCTTTCCCTTATGGGCTTCATGGGGGCAGGAAGATTTCACAGTGTTCCCCCTACCCATGCTGCCAAGGTGGCATGCTCCCCTGCCTGCATTGGGCTGTAAGCCTTCCTAAAACTCTGCCCAGTCCCAGCCTGTCTCTTGCAAGCTCAAGCTCTTTGAGGGTTTCATGCTTTATATTCCGGCTTTTACGATTCCTCCTGTTGCTAGATTCATCACAGTTCCCTTGAGTTTTTTAAAAAATGAAAACAATGTAAACTTCTTGCAAGTAGAAAATTAGCATCTATGGGAGCAGGCTGGGGTCAAACCATATTCCCTGATGTGCCAATTTTTCTCAGGTAGAGATAGGGGTTTAAACGTTGGAGAGGATTCAAAAATGGTGTCCCTCCCTCCAGTCTGAAGTTTATATGCATGTACGCGGCCTGGGACCTTACGCGGCCTGGGACCCTCGTATCTTCCAGACCGCATCACCCCATATGTCCCTACATGGCCTCTTCGTTCAGTGGAGGCCAACTTACTGGTGGTCCCTGGCCCCTCGATGATGCGGCTGGCCTCCACACGGGCCAGGGCCTTTACGGCTCTGGCCCCGGCCTGGTGGAACGCTCTCCCACCAGCTGTCCGGGCCCTGCGGGATCTTGGTGAATTCCGCAGGGCCTGTAAGATGGAGCTGTTCCACCGGGCCTTTGGAGGGACCGGCTGCTGATGGTGCCCCCCCTTCTTGGCTCTTACATCTGGGCCTGATACCATCTGATGGGACTCGCCGATCCTGCCTTTGGGAAAGGATTTAATAATGGGTAGCTGGGCGCCACCTACATCTATAATTATCAGTATCACAGTTAGTTTTTCGCTGCTTTTATAGATTTTAATTAAATTATGATGGTTTTATGATTGTATTTATTATATGTTGTACACTGCCCGGAGCCCTTCGGGGATAGGGCGGTATAAAAGTCTAAAATATAAATAAATAAATAAATAAATAAAATGTAGCTGAAGCCCTTTTGGTGGTCTCCGTTACAGGTGGAACTTGAATAATTCGGAACGTTATGCCCTGCAGTATGTGGACGGCCAGCAGGCCTACATCACGGAGTCGGTGAGAGTGTTTGGCGTACTGTTTCACTCCTCAGCCAGCCCCTTATTCCTTGGCCATTTCTGGCTGCTCTGCTGGATGTTACAGATTTTGATTCCTTAACTGTTTCTCTTTTTTTCTCTTGTCTTGCTAGAACCGTGGAGAGATTAAAAACGGGAGCATCCTGCAGCTGACGACTGCACCGGTGGGTTCCTTCATAAAACTGTAACTGCTGCACGTTGTCAGGACCACATAGAATCATAGTGTTGGAAGAGACCACAGGGGCCATCAAGTCCAACACCCTGCCATGCAGGAACACACAATCAAAGCACTCCTGACCACCTCTCTGCTAAGGCAGGGTCTGTCATGCATTTCTCCCAAATAGAGGGCCAGCGTGATGTGGGGGTTAGAGTAGGATCGGAAAGATCTGGCTTCAGATTCCCCTTCTGTCTTTTGGATTTCTTTTCTATTACTCCAGCCAGATTTCAGACCTCTCCTTACCATTAATCATCTGGAAAGCTCATAGAGCAAAGGAGCCAACCGTATCTGTGTGTGGTGTTTGCCGCTGTGTTCTTTTCCTAGCAAGTGTTCTCTAAAAATATGTGTTGTCTTGCTAATAGTAGGAAGAGGAAAAGATATTTGTCTGTTTATTTTTATTTTACAAAATGTGTATTCTCACAAGGGCCACCAAGGCTGCGAACAAATGGAAACACACATCACAAAACCCGCTGTTTAAAACCAGTAAAATCAACCCCCCCCCCCCAAAAAAAAACAAACAAACACCCAAAGCAGAACCTCCAAAGATGGCTGCCATGATTTGGCTGTCAGAGGCCCGTTTGGCTGCCATTGTTAACCTTTGAATATCTTATACCTCTGGGCTGCCCGCCTCTTTGGTGGGATGTCAATGCATGCCAGATTATCTCCCTGTTTCTCTGCCTGGCAGGATCACGAGGCAGTGAAGCTACACGCTGGGATCCAGAGCAACCACATGAATGTAAAGACAGACTCTTTGAAGAAACTGGCCAGCCTTTCCCGAGACGTTGCTTTCGCTCAGGAGTTCATCAGCAGGAATGGCCTGCACCAGCTCTTCCTCATTGTGGAAGAGGAGAACAAGTGAGTGTTGTGTTGGAACTGGATTTTGGGGATGCATCCACTCTGTCTGGATCTTTGGCTGGGTCTGCTTCTTCTTTCCTGCCACCCGCAACGTACCTTCCTAAGACACAAGCTGGTGTATTTCTGCACGATCTTTCCTATGGTCAAGTGGAAGGGAGCTGCCATTTAGATATTTACACATTATTCTGTTGTTAATAAGCACCTCAGCGTGTCCAGTTCAGCAGAGCCCATCTGGTCTATTAATCCCCAGCATGGCGCCTCTGGGCACCACAGCATCCACCAATGTGTTTCCTGGTGCCCACTTCCTCTTTTGCCAAAACAAATGCCAATCTTTGCTTCCTTCATTGGAGCCGGAATTGCTGGAGAAGAGCCAACGTGGCATCAAGAACACCCACCTAGAAACAGTTGCCTCACTCATAAGAGGATGCTTGGCTTGGAACTGCCCAACATCCTTAGACTGGCCCCTGCCCTCATTTTGTGTTGACCACACTCTTCCCTCCCTCACCTTGGCAGGCATTTTGTGACCTATCTGTTCTCAAAATCCCTAAGTGTCCACAGGCTCCATTGTGGTCCATTGATGACTACTGGCCATGTGTCTAAAAGCAGTAAACATATGAATGCCAATGCCAGGAGGCAACATCTGGGGAAGACCTTGGCCTCTATGCCCTGTAACTAGTGGGTAACTAGTGTAACAAAGGGTAACTAGTGGGTCAGTGTGTGGGACAGCAGGATGCTGGATTAAATGGACCAGGGTCTGATCTACTAGGGCTCTTCTGTGCTTGAACAACCATGATAAGGTCGGGAAGAGCTACAAGCTGTCTGTGCTGTTCAGAATAATCTATGTTCATTTAAATCAAATGTAGAGACTTGTCTATCTAGTGGCAGAAGTGGAGATATTTAGAACAGAAATCTATGTTTTCTGGATTTGCTTCCTGACTTTCTGAATCTTCCTTTTCCTGGGAATGTTGATACAGAAACTTTCTCCTTTTCCTTTCCTTTGCTTTCCTTCCCTCCCACTCTTTCTCTAGGTGTCTCTAATGCATCATCCCTGTGGTTTCTGGGCATCCCTCTTCCTCCTCCTCTGGCCCCTCATGGGTGGCGCTTCTAGAGCCTTCTCATACTGTTTGCTGTCTGTTGCTCCAGTACAGGGGACACTCTAGCGCACGCTCTGAAGGCCTTCATGGAGCTGATGGAACATGACTTCGTTTCTTGGGAGACCCTCAGTCCAACCTTCATTAAAAAAGTAAGCATTGCCTCAAACACAGACAGCTGGGCCTAGCTGTCTAAATCCCTGGTTGGGAGGAACTCTAGCTGGCAAATATTTGTGTATTCTAGGAGATGAGCACTCAAATTGGGCTCTTTTGAAGCATTATAGGAATCCAAAGAAGGCTAAAGGGTGGTGGCAGGCATCCCTTTTATGATACTTGTGCTACCATTTGTACAAAAGTTTGGACTTTGTTCATTGCAGAGGTTCCATCAAAAGTCACTTGTACTTTTAACCTAGTTTTGTAATGGGAAACTGTCTAGGTCGGTTATCCAGCCTCCCTCTTTATAGTGTCAAGGGCCTTTATAGTGTCAAGAGCAGCAGTGGCGTAGTGGCTAAGAGCAGTGGCTAAGAGCAGGTGCACTCTGATCTGGAGGAACCGGGTTTGATTCCCAGCTCTGCCGCTTGAGTTGTGGAGGCTTATCTGGGGAATTCAGATTAGCCTGCGCACTCCCACACACGCCAGCTGGGTGACCTTGGGCTAGTCACATCTTCTCGGAGCTCTCTCAGCCCCACCCACCTCACAGGGTGTTTGTTGTGAGGGGGGAAGGGCAAGGAGATTGTAAGCCCCTTTGAGTCTCCTGCAGGAGAGAAAGGGGGGATATAAATCCAAACTCTTCTTCTTCTTCTTCTTTCCTAGCCTGAGCGCCTTAAAAGGAAGATGTTAGAGATTTACTCAGCAACCTGTGTACTCTACCATAGAGTCAAAGTGTGTGTGTGAAAACAGCTGTGCAGAATTTGATTCTCTGAGCCTTATCGTGTTTCTTGGTTGCAGATCGTGAGCTACGTCACTGTTGCCTCGATGGACCCCCCCATCAGGCAGCTTTCACTAGCCATCTTGGAGAACATGGTGCCCACCAGCCGCTCACTTTTTGAGCTGGTCAAGCATGAAGTGACTCTGGACCGCCTCATTGCTCTTCTGCAAGAGTAAGCATAAAACAAACCAGTGGCTGCAACTTGGCAGCTGTCTTGTCCCTTTTTATTTCTAACTGCCTCAAAGTCCTTCCTCTCTGCTATCAAAGCAGGTTTCATTTAGCAAGCCATATGTCAGAGGGGATCATGGCGGTAACAGAGTGTCTTTGTGTGGTTATTTCCCACCCTCTTGACTTGCCTGGCCCTGCCCATTTAAAGTATTTTTAGGTGTGTTGTTAATTTCTGGTGTTAGAGTTCTATTGGTTATATTGCTTGTATGTTTGTTATGACGTGGAGTATTCTAGCTGCTCTGAGCCCGACTAATTTAGGCAGAGTAGGTTAAACATCAAACAAATGCATTCCAGTCCTCCCACCACTAGAGGGTGTTAATAAGTAATTGGCATATTGTTAAGCTATAGCAATGTGTCAATTACGAATATTTTTTTAAAAGACCCGAAAGGTAATGGGGGGCAGGGTGGCCATGGGGGTGTGGCGGGGGGGGAGGTTCTGGGGCGAGGAAAAAATAATCTGATGTGGTTTGGATCTGCCAAAATGTGCACCTTCCCATCTACTCACCATTGAAAAGTGTTTTGACTGTGAATTTTCCCCTAAAGGCTGCAGCTTTACTAGGTTTGGGGGAGAGAGAGAGAGAGAGAGAGAGAGAGAGAGAGAGAGAGAGAGTACCTACCCTGTTTCCCCGAATATAAGACATCCCCTGAAAATAAGACGTAGTAGAGGTTTTGCTGAAGTGCGAAATATAAGGCATCCCCCAAAAGTAAGACGTAGCAAAGTTTTTGTTTGGAAGCATGCCTGACGAACAGAACACAGAAAAATAAGACATCCCCTGAAAATAAGACATGGCGCATATTTGGGAGCAAAAATTAATATAAGACACTGTCTTATTTTCGGGGAAACACGGTACTAATCCTGTTTGGGTACCACTCCTGAAAGGTGTAGACATCTAAAAAAATCTAATACAATAAAATCTAATAAAACAAAATTAAAACAATAAATTTTCAAGCTTAAAAGCAAATTCCAGAGGAGGGACATTTCTGGTTGTGGAAATGGCGCAGAGGGGAAGAGGGAACCACTTTCCTCCCTACTGGCTGCTCAGCTTTACATCTGGGAATCCAATGACCCGTGCCCCCATGTTGCTTGTGGTTTGGCCAGAGGCCTTGCTGGGTCGGGGTCGGGGGAGCTGTGGGGAGCTCCTGACCCGCCTGGCAGCTGCATGATGCTCAGTTTTTTTCTCCCTTTGCTCCTCTTTTTCTTTTAGGATGATTCAGCCCCTGCAACTGAAAGCTATGGCTCTCCTTATTGCTCTGCTCCTCAATGCCAGTGAGCCGGAGAGGAGGGTAAGGGGTGATTACCTGGTCACATAATCCAGCGGCACCGGAGTGGGGGCAGGAGAGCAGGAGTGCTTAGACAAGCTGGAACGGGTCCAGAGGAGGGCAGCCAAAATGGTAAAGGGTCTGGAATCCATGTCCTAGGAGGAGAGACTTACGGAGCTGGGGATGTTTTGTTTGGTGAAGAGAAGGTTAAGAAGGTTCACTTTGGTAAAAACCTGCATGTTGTGTGACCTCAAAGGCCTTGTCAGTCCAGGACCATCATCGTGCCTCCTTTCTGTTTCCAGGCCATGATGGACTATCTGGGGGAGAAGAACCTCCGGCAGTTTATTCACAAGGTGGGCATTCATTTAGGCATTTGGGTCTTTCTGGCATCCATTTTCTCGCCATGGAGTTTTTGCCACTCTCGCCTCTTAAATTTCCTGCTTCCAGCATTTTGAGGAACCCACCCAAGTTCAGCGTGTCTCTCAGCAGCTCCAGTCGTTCACTGCCACGCTGCTTCCTGCTCCTCTGTGTCCTTGGTGAACATTTGTCTCATTTCCATTGATGTGGGGAGATGGAAGATTGCATTGTGGCCGAAAAGGGCGGGGCAGTGTGGGTGACCAGCTGTGTGGTACCTTTCCTCTAGAACATTGTCCATGCCTTGGAGCCAATTGGTGACGAGATGGCCCACTACCTCTACGTGCTGCAGTCCCTCATGCTGAACCTTCTGGAACATCGGATGAGGACTCCCATGGATCCTTATTCACAGGTCTGCCTCCTTTTCCCTCCTTTTCTGTCACAGTTCCCCTGTTCCTGTTATCCACTCATCCTGCTTGCGTGACTGCTGCCATCCTTTCCCTCCGGACCTGGACCTTTTTGCCTTCTCTTTTATGTTTTTCATACGCTTACATCCTTCTGTTTCATTTCATTTCATTTTAACCTTTAATGGCATATAAATTATTAGCATATTTCCATTTAAAAGAGAAAACTTTTAAAACATTTAAATACGGGTGTTTAAAATGCTTTCCAAGAATTTAGCCACTGCCAAGGTGATCGATGGATTACAGTCACTTAGCAGAAAGCGAGTGGTCTGGAACTTGGAGTGCTCAAGTCTTGGAAGCAGCAGAGGGTGAATTAAAATCATGCGCAGGTTACTGTGAAGACAGCATTCCAGAAGAATATGAGTTATGGTTTCTATAGATCCACATCCGCAACGGCATAGTCTCTGATGTTTAGGGATCTCAGTTGCAGATCTCCCTGAGGTTTTCAGCTGGATAGAGGAAAAAATATTAAGGCATGCTAGCATGAATGCACAACGTTGGTTAATGGATAACAGAGATGAGAGATATTTAGCGACATCCTTCTGTTAATTTTTAAAATATGCCAATAACGGTATAATGAATGAATGAAGTATAAAGGGAACAAGAGCCAACCTGATGCCTGTTCATTTGGTTTATTCCACACGTACTAATTTATGCTTTTCTGGTGGAGGGATGCTGCTTTTGTGGTGGGAAGTTTCATCTCCAGTGAACAGGACCTTGGGTAGTACAACTGGGAAAGGTCCCTGCTGGGTTCCTTTAGGAGTGCTGGGTAGATGGTACTGGGCTGGATGGACCGAGATGCCTTTGCTGGATATGAGGCACCGCTGCATGTTCACCTTGGGACATAACCGCAGTTATATTCTGTGCACAGGAGCAGAGGGAGCTTCTGCAGTCGCTGCGCCACTCCGCCTTCGAGTTGGAGAACGACTCTTCCTCCAGCAGTTTCAACACCGAACGACGGCGCTCTCTCTGTGCCAAGGAATTCCGCAAGCTGGGCTTTGTGGTGAGCACTTGCCAGGTTATCATTCTAGAGCCGTGGTGGCGAACCTTTGGCACTCCAGAAGTTATGGACTACAATTCCCATCAGCCCCTGCCAGCATGGCCAATTGGCCATGATGGCAGGGGATGATGGGAATTGTAGTTCATAACTTCTGGAGTGCCAAAGGTTCGCCATCACAGTTCTAGAGGGTCATGTCCTGCAAGCAACGGGAGAGCAGCCAAACACTCCAAGTGCCCCTCCCTTGGACAAGTTTTGCTGGAGGGTAGCGCAGGGGAGGCCTCCTTATTCAGAGCAAATTAAAAAAAACTAAACAAACCTAAAAACAGACACTGAGAAAACTTCTCTTTCAGGCCAGATTTGCCTCTTCAGTCAGATTTGCCACTTTGCTGGCAATCCTGAGTTGCAGATTTTCACGTTATGTACATCTTTGAACGATGTTTATGTCTGGAAAAGCAGGGAAGGCTAAGAGAACTCGTAGGATATTTTAAAAAGATAATGGGTTTAGAAGAAGAAGA
Organism: Sphaerodactylus townsendi; assembly: GCF_021028975.2. Classification (NCBI taxonomy): domain Eukaryota; kingdom Metazoa; phylum Chordata; class Lepidosauria; order Squamata; family Sphaerodactylidae; genus Sphaerodactylus; species Sphaerodactylus townsendi. Next base: position 21,291,599 of record NC_059438.1, read on the forward strand.
GTTTGGATTTATATCTCCCCTTTCTCTCCTGTAAGGTGACTCAAAGGGGCTTACAATCTCCTTTCCCTACACCCCTCCCCCAACAAACACCCTGAGAGGTGTGTGGGGCTGAGAGAGCTCTGAAGAACTGTGACTAGCCCAAGGTCGCCCAGCTGGCATGTGTTGGAATGTCCAAGCTAATCTGGTTCACCAGATAAGCCTTCACAGCTCAAATGGCAGAGTGGGGAATCAAACCCAGTTCTCCAAATTAGAGTGCACCTGCTCTTAACCACTATACCACACTGGTTTAGTGTAAAAAGTGAGAATTACATCCGTCATCTGTACATGCACCACCAGGGGGCGGGGACACGGAAGGAGCACGAGCACCCTCTGGCCTTGTCTCCGCCCCCAGTGAGTGGCTGTCTTCAAGCATCACTTGAATGGAGGAAAGGTTTGTTGAAGTTTTTTTGCAGGAGGGTGGGGGGTGTTGAGGCAGCGGAGGTCAGCTGGGGACTGGGCAGGGGAGGGGCGCAACACAAGGTTTTGTAACGGTACACTTCAGGAGTAATCTGCCATTCATAGGATTTGTTCCCCTGGTCAACTTTTGTGAAGTAGAGCGCGCGTGAATATGCCACAGCCTAGCTCACCCTGTATTCAATCAGTCATTTATTTTATAGACCAGTGATGGCGAACCTTTTCGAGACCGAGTGCCCAAACTGCAACCCAAAACCCACTTATTTATCGCAAAGTGCCAACACGACAATTTAACCTGAATACTGCAGCTTTAGTTTAGAAAGGTTGGCTCCAAGGCGTGCGTTACTCGGGAGTAAGCTTGGTGGTAGTCGGTGGCTCTGCTTTGAAGCATCACCCATTTGAACCGTGCAACTCTTCAAATGGGTGAATCATGATCCTAGGAGGGTTTATTCAGAAGCAAGCCCCATTGCCAGCAATCGAGCTTACTCCCAGGTAAAGGATCACGCTTTAGTTCTTCGCATGAAAATCAGTGAGGTTTAACAGCATTTATCAGGATTACCTACACTGCTTCCCCAAAGCTAGGCCTTAGGTTTAATGCTAATAATCGACCCCAGCGGCCCAGGCCAGCCTAGATGTAGGGGGGGCGACTCTGTTTGCACGTGCCCACAGAGGGGGCTCTGAGTGCCACCTCTGGCACCTGTGCCATAGGTTCGCCACCACTGTTATAGACCATCAGAATAAAACATACATTTAACAGATTGTGTATTAGAACATATATACCATTTTTAGAACATATTCCATTGAGAGATATAAAAAATAGGTGTGTTATCTGTGTTATCTGACTCTGACAGCTGCACAGAATCTGCCAACTCTAATCTGAAGGTTCAAAGTCTGCGAGAAGAAAGGAAGTACTCTTCCACTGATCTTGCCAGGATTTTTTTGGAGGATAGCTGTAATAAGCCTGATGTCATGATAGAAGAGGCAGTGTAGCAGCAGATGTTTCAATTAGCCATGTATTTGCATTGTGTGAGTATTTTACCCATGATAATCAGAAGCCTGAAGTCTGCATTTATATCTTTCCTTTTGCAGAATAACAGTAATCCTGCCATGGATTTGCACCGTATCCCTCCTGGGCTTCTTGCCTTGGACAGCATGGTCTACTTCTCCAGACACTTCCCAAGTGCCTACAGCCGGGTAATTTAAGAACCTGCTATCTTTTGCATTCTAATCTGGAGAACCGGGTTTGATTCCCCATTCCTTCTAATCTGGAGAACCGGGTTTGATTCCCCATTCCTTCTAATCTGGAGAACCGGGTTTGATTCTCCATTCCTTCTAATCTGGAGAACCGGGTTTGATTCCCCATTCCTCCACCTGAGTGGCGGAGGATTCTCTGGTGAACCAGACGTGTTTCCGCATTCCTACATTCCTGCTGGGTGACCGTGGGCTAGTCACAGTCCTTCGGAACTCTCTCAGCCCCGCCTGTTGTAGGGAAAGGAAGGGAAAGGAGTTTGTAAGCCAGGAGAGAAAGGCGGGGGGAGAAAGGCGGGGGGAGAAAGGCGGGGAGAGAAAGGCGGGGAGAGAAAGGCGGGGTATAAATCCAAACTCTTCTTCTTCCTGATGGACCAATGGTTTGAATTAATTTAAAAGAGCTTCATGTGTGACCATATGTAATGCAGATTTGAATCCCCACTCTTGTCATGGAAGTTGACTGTGTGAAGTTTGACCAATCTCACACTCTCAGTCTAATATACCGTACAGTTTAGTTGTGAGGATAAAATGGAGGAGAGAATGTTGGCAACCGTTTTGGGTCTCTGGTGGGGAGAAAAGTGGGGTATAAATGAAAACATAAACAAAATAAACACACTCCTGAGCCTCATGACTATGCTGTCTCTTTTGCTCGGCTTCTGTGCTGTTTATGGGGCTGAGGAGACTCTGATCATGGTCTCTTTCTCTCAGTTCATCCTTGAGAACAGCAGCCGAGAAGACAAGCACGAGTGCCCATTTGCCCGGAGCAGCATCCAGCTTGCCTTCATACTCTGCGAGATCCTTCACGTGGGGGAGCCTTGTGAGTGCTGAATGCCCTCTCCATGACCCATAATGCTTTGGGATTGCCACTTTCGTTGGTGAGGCCATCTTTGTGAGCCAGCAGGAGATGTGATAATGCAGCAGGCCTTCTCTTTCCAATAATGGTGCCCCCTTGGAGGGTTGTGTAACCCAAGGCTGTCTTCAGCTTCAAGAAGAAAGGCAGCTAGTAGAAGTGTTAAGTAAATAAAAATAAGGCCTACAAAGCAGAAGGCACATAGCTGAGGTGATGAAGAGGTGGCTCAGCTGTAGAGAATACATTTGGGTATTGTTCATGTAGTGCCTTGGGAAGACAGAGGATATCTTACTTACTTGGTTTAGCCTATAGAATTATATTCTTCCTAAAAAGGTACACCCACTATTTCCATTTCATTTCACAAGAGCTGTTCTTCTCAGCCATTAAGAGCCAAACTAGACGTGAGGGCAGTGGTCCTGGGGCTCACCTGTGGCCTCTGACACAGTTCTAGAGGAGATTTTGCTGCGAAGATCCAATCAGGGCAGGATGGAGCATGTGGGAGAGTGGATATCGGCGATCTTCTCGAATGTTTTCTCCTTTAGAGCTTTATAAATGAATGGAAGAGTGGGAAGGCCCAGAGACCGTGTTGCTGTGTCGTTTCAGGCTCCGAGACCGCCCAGGCTTTTTACCCCATGTTCTTCGGCCAAGAACACTTTTTCGAGGAGCTCTTCTGTATCTGCATACAGCTGTTGAACAAGACCTGGAAGGAAATGCGAGCGACGCAGGAAGATTTTGACAAGGTGAGTCCTTGTTGTGATTTGCTCAGGGATGTGTTACCCGTACAGAGGAAACTCCAGACTCTTATCTGGTGAACCAGATTTGTTTCCCTGGTCCTATATTCTTGCTGGATGACCTTTGGCTAGTCACAGTTCTCCCAGAACTCTCTCAGCCCCACCTACCTTACAAGGTGTTTGTTGTGGGGAGAGGAAAGGAAAGGAGTTTATAAGCTGCCTTGAGTCTCCTTACGGGACAGAAAGGTGGGGTATAAATCCAAATTCTTCTCCTTCACTGAATCATTGGTGGCTGGCTAGAAACGCTACGTTCTAAGTGAATGGTTCATTTTGAAAACCTGTTCCTTATTGTTTGAGCCCAGCAAGGACTGTGGAGGGTATGATTGATTTGTTGTGGGAAGGGGGTGGGGCTCCCTGTCTATCTGGCTGGGATGACTCTCTTTGGCTCCTGCAGGTGATGCAAGTGGTCCGGGAGCAAATCACCAGGACTCTGATCTTAAGGCCCACCTCCTTGGAACTCTTCAAGAGCCGAGTGAATGCCCTGAACTACAGCGAGATCCTGCGTCTCCGCCAGACGGAACGAATGCACCAGGAGGAGATTTTAGCTGCGCCAGTCCTGTGAGTGCAAAGGTGTCGGAGCTTTGTGCATTTGCATATGTGATGGGCCAAAATCAGTTTTTGTGTTGGCTGCATCCCTGCCTTTTAGCTTCCAGGTACCCACCTAATGGATGAGTGTCTGTACTGTTCCCAGTGGTGAGCTTTCCCACATGTTCAAATCACGGGTGGAGACCTCGTTTCAAGTTTTCTTGAGGGGCGGAATGAATTCAGGTGGGATTTGGGGCAGGGCCTTTTCAGTAGCCACCCCTTCATTATGAAATTTTCTCTCCAGAGAGGCACACCGAACTCTCAGTTTATTTTTTAAGGAGCTGTAAAAAGCTTGTCCCCTTCTACAACTGGAAGCAAAACTGAGTTAAGTAGGAAGCAAGGACAACTTTGCCTGAGTCTCCTTCTTTCTATGGCCCGTTGGGTTCCCAGGCGTTTTATCTACAGTGCTCCCCTGATTCCTGTGGCCTGGTCTTTTCAGGAGGATGCTGGAGGAAAGGTGGAGAAAAATCTGTGTTTGTAGGATGGTGAGGGGTGTGTATGCATGGAGCACAGTGGAGGTCATCCCCAGGCCTGTGTTGAAAGCCTTGCCCCTCATTGCATCATGTTTTGGTCCTAGGGAGCTGAGAGAGCAGCTGAAACCAGAACTGCTCAAGCTGATCCAGCAGCAGAGGCTTCTACACCTCTGCGAAGGAACGCTTTTCCGTAAGATCAGCAGCCGGCGCAGGCAGGGTAAGTATCAGAGATGTGGTCAAAGGTGACCTATGGTAGGATTGCCCACTCTGGGTTGGAAACATCCTGGAAATTTGGGGGCGGAGCCTGAGAGAGGAGGGGCCTCAGCAAGGTACAAAACCATAGAGTCTAACCTCCAAAGCAGCCATTTTCTCCAAGGACTTGATCTGTGTAGTCTGGAGATCAGTTGTACTTCTGGGAGATTTCCAGGCCTCACCTGGAGGTTGGCAACCCTAGCTTTGCAGATATAGGAGGGGGAGATTAATGCGTTTGGCTATACCCGGGGAGGAGATTATCTAGGAAGCTCAGCCACAAATAGGGGTCCACAGTCCCATGGTTTGTGACTCCCATTTCCAAGAACTTTTGGCCTTCATGGGAAAAAATGTGAAGTCAGATTTCTAAACCATTAAAAGCCAGATAACCAAGGAGTTGAAACGTGAAAGGAAGAAGGTGGGGAAAATTGCCCCACAGATTTGGGAAGGAATAGCAGCTTTGCATGCAGAAGATCTTGAGTTCAGCCTTCAGTCTCTCCAGTTAAAGGGTCCCTGGTTGCAGGTGTGTGGAAGAAATCCTTGCAGCTGCCAGTCAGAGCAGGCAATGCTGAACCAGACAGATCTAATAGTCTACTTCAGCCTTTATGGTGCTGAGAACTTGCTGCTGGCAATGAGGTGGAAAGGGCTGGAAAAAAAAGAAGTTGGCCGTCATTGCAAGTCTATATTAGTTCTATTGCATATATTTCTGTGCCCTTAATTGTACACTATGGGTGACTCTGCCCACACCTTCTCTCTTTGACAGATAAGCTCTGGTACTGCCGCCTTTCTCCCAACTACAAATTTCTGCACTATGGAGATGTTGAAGAAGGTACAGAAAGCCCACCTGTCGAAAGCCTGCAGGACAAAGGTAGGGCGACTCTTCCCCGTGTACTTATAAGACTTTTTCCTCTCCCCCTGGCACCAATGACCTGCATTCCTGGGCCTTGGGTGGGCATCTTATTGTCTGTGCAGGTGGGAAAACCCAGAAATAGTTACACATCCTCTTAAGCTATGCATGCTTCACTGTGAGAAATACTGCCCAGCATGGCGTTGAGTTAAGAGCAGGTACACTCTAATCTGGAGAACTGGGTTTGATTTCCCACTCCTCCACCTGAGTGGCAGAGGCTTGTTTGGTGAATCAGATTGGCTTGTGTGCTCCAGCACATGCCATCTAGGTGACCTTGGGCTAGTCACAGTTCTTTGGAGCTCTCTCAGGCCCACCCACCTCACAGGGTGTTTGTTGTTAGGGGAGAAGGGAAAGGAGTTTTAAGCTCCTTACAGGAGAGAAAGGGGGGATATTTCTCCTCCTCCTCCCCGCCTCCTCCTCCTCCCCTCCTCCTCCTCCACCACCACCACCATCATTCTGATTTCCTCATTTTGTTTCTGTTAAGTTGTGCACAGGTTGTGCAGCTCAAAGGATAATTAACCTGCATATGTATTTGTCTGCAGTTCCTGTGGCAGATATGAAAGCACTCTTGGTTGGCCGGGACTGCCCACATACAAAGGAGAAGAGTTCTGGCAAGCAGAATAAGGTCAGTCCTTGTTGTGTCTTGTCCACTGCCTTCTTTCCCCCTCCCCAGTTCTTTGCCAGCGGGGGTGTTTGTGTGCCCTCTGTTCTAGGGTTAGTTGCCCCACAAGGCACAAGTCTCCCATGGTTTGTAGTGTAGAGGCCCTCCCCTCTCCTTGAAGATTCACTGGGGTCAAATGTAGGTAGCTAAGGTCAATCCAGAAACGTTGTGCCTTCATCGCATGCGACTGGTGTGGTCTTCCAGGAAGTTGAGGTATCCTGACTGGGATGGCCCGCGCCAGCCTGCTGTAGTCATATCTCAGAAGCTAAGCAAGGTCAGCCCTGGTTAGCAGTTGGATGGGAGACCATGAAGGAAGTCCAGGTTGGCTAACACAGAGGCAGACAACACAAGCCACTTCTGTTCATCTCTTGCCTCGAAAACCCTAAAAAGTCACCATATGTTGGTTGCAACTTGATGAACTTTCCACCACCATGACAATCTCTGCTTGCCAGATAGCAGGAAAGCCAAGCGCTTGCTGAATGGCAAAGTAGCACCTGCAAGTGAAATCCAAAGTGTCCAGATAAAGAGTTAAAACTAGGCAAGGCAAGGTGGCCACAGGTTCCTGTTTGCTGGGAACCGTGTGCATAAGCAGAGTTGGGGCTACTGGTTAATGCCATGGATGTTTGTCTGATTCTTTTCTGGGCCTCCGTTCGTGAGGTCACTATAAGGGGTGGTGTACCCGCACAAGCATCCGGAGTCCTTCTCGTATTGTTCTTCCCTCCAGGATCTTCTGGACCTTGCCTTTTCCATAAGCTATGATGTTGGAGAATATTTGAATTTTATTGCCCCGACACGATACGAGGTGAGCTGCTGCGTAGGGGTGTTCGTGCCTGAAGAGAATGGAGTGGGGGAAGGAATATAGATACATGTATGATGTCTTGAATGTAGGTAGTCGCTGGAGCAGGGCTCGGGGTTCTGGACGGGGGCTTTGCTGCATCAAGGCGGAAATGTAGCTGGTAGGAGAGAGTTTGCAGGGTGGTGGTGGTGGGGGTAATAGTGGTACACAACCCCTCATGTTGGAATATGGACTCCGCCCCAACCTCAATGAGTATCAGCAGGAGGCTGGATCCACCACTGAAGGGACACTATTCCAGCCACCCATGATGTAGAGCTGAAACAGGAGTTGAGATGAGCTGATGCCCTTCTCCCTTCCTCTGTTCTAGGGTTAGTTGCCAGTGTGGTGTAGTGGTTAAGAGCAGGTGCACTCTAATCTGGAGAACCGGGTTTGATTCCCCACTCTGCCACTTGAGCTGTGGACGCTTATCTGGGGAACCAGATTAGCTTGAGCACCCCAACACGTGCCAGCTGGCTGACCTTGGGCTAGTCACAGTTCTTTGGAGCTCTCTCAGCCCCACCTACCTCACAGGGTGTTTGTTGTGAGGGTGGGTGGAGGAGAAAGGAGATTGTAAGCCCCTTTGAGTCTCCTTGCAGGAGAGAAGGGGAGGACATAAATCCAAACTCTTCTTCTTTTTCTCTTTCAGTTCTGCCTGTGGACAGATGGGTTGAATGTGCTCCTGGGCCGAGACATGGCAAGCGAGCGCACCCAGACCGACCTGGATATCCTGCTGTCGATGGAGCTGAAACTGCGGCTGCTAGACCTGGAGAACATTCCCATCCCAGATGCCCCACCGGTCATCCCAAAGCCCCCCAGTAACTTAAACTTCTGCTATGATTTCACCCATGTGGAACAGTGAAGGCTGCTGCTGCTTCCAAGCGTATGCTGCCCTTTGCCCACGGCCATCCCACCTCTTCTCAAGGTCTATGGCTGATCTTCCACATTATGGGTTGGAAGGTCAGGGGTGTTCCCTGGGCCTGTGCACCCCCTTTTCCTTCCCCCACCTTTCTCACTTGTGGATTTTTTCTTCCATTTGCGTTAGCAGAATTTCCCATGATGTCCAAGATAGGCAAACAAAGGATTTGCACTAACCTTCAAACCGTGGTTTGAGGTTAGTACTAATCACAGTTTGGCCAATCCAGACATCAGAGCTAATTAATGCAATCCAGGGAAAGGAGGGAAGGATTATATGAGCTCTCTGTGCATTCCTAATCACCTGAAGCCTTACTCACAAGTGACAATGCACACATGTACAATCTGTATACAGCATACAATTTTCCTTTATGCATGCATTGAATAATTATCATGTTACATTCAATGCATATACAGCAGAACAAGTGATTTAATCTATTTATTCGATGATGGAGGTACTAGTATTTATCTAGGTAATAACCCCTGGGTTCATTTGTAGATTACACACTAGCTGTTTCTTAACAAAGTACCCACGTACGTTCAGGACGTATGTATGTTCACTGTAATGTGAACAGGGCTTTTATGGCGCCTGGACGTGATGCGTATGTTTGTACTACTAAAACCAATCGGAAAATCCATTTTCAGTTATCAGAAATTGCTAGATCTTTCTCAATTGTCCACATTTCTCAGGTTAGGATTCTTCTGAGTTGATTTTAAACTTTTTTTTATTTTGCAAATGTAACCACTAGGTGTGCTTGATGGCGGAGGCAAACAACATGGGGATTGAAAGAGGGAAAATTTGAACCCATTTACGCCTTCTGTTTTCTCACAGGAAAAAGCCACCCAAGCTTCCTTCGGCATTTTTCCGCCTAGTTGGAAAAAACCCACCACAGGAGCGACTTTTTAAAGATGCTTTAAAATAACCACAGGAAGCAATCATGAAGTGGGATTAAGCCCCCATTTTGGACGTGCCCAATAGAATCTGATTGCTTCTGCACTTAGGTTTCCTACGTCGGGCTGACCTAAGAAACTTGGTAGGGTTGTGCTCGCTGTCAGAAAAAGTGTTCCCAGTTTTCTTTACTGGTTTGGGCTGCTGACGAAACACAAGCTTCTTTTGGCCTACAGTGAATATAAGAAGGGGCAGGAAGCCGTTCTAGAACAGCCAGGTGCTTGGTCTAGCGCCCAGCATCAGTTCCCAACAGTGGCCAGCTAGATTCGTCCAATCATTTGCAAGCGAGTCACAAATCTTCCCCAACTATCCCCTCATTTTTATGAGGAATTCTAGGATTACTGTTGATGGTACAATCCACAAGAGCCCCAAGCAAGGCATTTTGATGGTATCTGGTGGATGGAATCCATTTTTTCCTTTAGCTTTTTTCCCAAGCAAGCCAGGGTGAAATGAATGGCTTCTTCGTTCCCTGTGCCACCCAAACATTTTCAGTTTTTGTTTAGCTGATGGCACTTGATCTGCCTTTGGTACATTCTTGTGAGGCAGAAATTAGCACTTTACCAAACTAGCTCCCTCCCACAGGCGCAGGTACGTTGCCAGTCTACCTGAGCAACAGAAGAGGGCTGAAATGGTGGGGGCAGATACGCTATTCAGAAATGCAGGTCCATTTTGTTTTTTCTTTTGGGAGCTGCCAGCTGGGTGTGGTACAGGAAGGCTCCCCTTCTCCTCTCAGAATACTTTCCATCTTGTGCCTATTCAGAAACATATTCTGAAACAGCGCCCTGATATTCTCTGCTCACATGTGTGATTCAGTATGTCCAGCAAGAACTGTATGTACTTTAAAAAAGAAAACCAAACAAATACAAATTCTACATTGGCAGAAGCAGATTGGGTGACTGGGGCAAGTCTGCACGTTTTGGATAGTTTTGTTTCACGTAATTCTGCACTGTTTACCATTTTGTATAACTTGTGCCATTTCTGTTGGCCTTAGGGAAAGCCAACGGGCTTCAGCCCTGCCCTCTGGCTAACAGCTGTTTTTCTTCCTTCTGACATTGTATCTGCACGCTTTTTCAAACCTGCTTTTTTGATTGATGGCTTGGGGGGGAAAAAGCAAAAGGTGAGATTCTCAGGAAATTGATTTCTACACCCACTGTCACCTTTTACTGTTGATTTCCTTCTGCACAAAATGGTGGTTAGTCACACTTCTGTTTTTTAGCCTTTTTTAAAACTAGCTGATTTTGAGTATTCTAAAGAGATCCGGGGGGGAGATGTCAAATTGAGGTTGACACCTCTGAGCATCCCAGCTCCCTCCCAATTACAGGGAGATTTAGTACTTTGAGGCTGAAGCTCACCCTTCCATACCAGTCGCATGCCTTTCAGGGCACTTTGGCCTCAACAGGGTAGGGCTCCGCCTGATACTGGCTGTCTTGGATTGCCTGACAGCCACTCACTCCATCAGAACCTCAGTATTTTGGACAGAGGCAGAGCTTTCTGGAGATGCTTTGGGTTGGAGATACCAGGTTTGCACTGGGAACCTTGTGAAGGAGAGAAGCTGCCACTGGCCCACCCCCTGTAGGGATCTTGTTCCCAGCTTGGAAGATCATCAGCGGCACTTCTTTCTCCTACCTGTTTTGAAGAACACGTGACTGTTTTTTGTATGAACGCTGTAAATGTAGCACAGATGTCTCTTTCCCCCCAGATACGATGTGCCCTCTTTAGAAACACAATGAGTCCACTGCACTGGAAATTCCATTTTTTTCACTTCTTTTTGTATTAATGGTTCTTGTGGAACATTGACCAATAGACCCTTTCCCTCACCCTCCTGAGCAAGACTTGGAAAGGGACTTCTGGGCCTCTCTGTTTTCTCCCTGCTCAGGTGCATCTACTGTAACGTGTTCACTATGGCACTGCCCCAGGACTGAAACTATTAAAAGGGAAATGATTTTGATGGAGTTTTGGCGTTGCCTTGTGTTTGTGTCTTGAGTCTTGCAACCTATTGCGGCAAGTGGTTTTTGCTGCCTGCCTTGCTTTAAAGATGCCGTCCCTCTTATTGAATCGTGGAAAACATGCGGTGGTCAAAAATGTCACTTTGGTGATTCTGGAGGGGTAGGCGTGTTTAGACTGTTGCGGCAAAAAGAACACTGGTGTCTGGTAGCACGTTAAAGGCTGATGAAGTTTATTCCAGCATTGGCTTTTGTGAGTCAGGTCTCACATCGCTTGACTTCACTGTGCATCTCGGGAAGTGAGGTTTGACTCAAAAAAGCCAGTGACGGAGTAAGTCTTTAAGATGCTCCTGGCCTGAGCTAGATGACTCAGGCTAACCTGATCTTATCATGTGCAGAGTGGAAGTCTTGCTGTGGGAAGTCTGGCACTACCCCCCTCCCTCCCCCAAGCAGGCAACGGCACAGCTGTGCTTAAGAGCAACAACTTGGCCAACTTTGGCTACCCTCCATTCCTTTTGCGGCGTTATTGTTGGGCATTGAGATGACGAGGCAGGAGCTGTTTTAAGGCGCTGCGCCCCAGCCGAGAGCTGAGCGGATTTGTCCACCTGATGGAGCCTTTTTCAAAGAGTGACAGAAAGGTCTGCTCCGCCTACAAACCGGGAGTGGATATTCGTCTGCAGTAGGAGGCGTGACTGTAAGAGTTCGACGTCGGGCATGCTGATCCCACTGCACATGGAGATGTCCAAGTTCTTCAGTTGCCGACACTCCTGACTGACAGCTTTTAGAGTCCTGGTAAAGGAAAAACCCATTACAGACTGGCCAGCCTGGTGCAGTGGTTAAAAGCAGGTGGATTCTAATCTAGAGAACCGGGTTGGATTCCCCACTCCTCCACCTGAGTGGCGGAGGCTTATCTGGTGAACCAGATGTGTTTCCGCACTCCTGCATTCCTGCTGGGTGACCTTGGGCTAGTCGCAGTTCTCTCAAAACTCTCTCAGCCCCACCTGCCTCACAAGGTGTCTTTTGTGGGAAGAGGAAGGGAAAGGAGTGGCTCATCCAGCATAGCATTGCTGCAGGCTTCCCAAGGTCTGAGGAAAAGAGAGGGACCTTTCTCTGCCCTCTTAGCTAAGATCCTTTTGGAAAATGCGAAGGATTGAACCCCAGAGTCCTGTGCAGACCAAGTATGTTCTACGTCAGGGCCCCTTCCACAGAAGTAACACATGAAACTGCTTTACACCCACTCACTCCATCAGAATCTCAGGAAGACCGGGGTCTGTCTCATCCCCACGGCTTGAGATCCTTAAAACATAGACCCTGCTGTTGTTCTTTAAGTATGATTATTTTTTAATAAAATGGGATATGATGTCTTTTATCATGTTGTGATTTGCCCTGAGCTCATCTTAGTGAGGGAGGGGGGAATATAACTAAAACTGACTGGTTGCACTCCTGACTTTCGGACTGTGCAATACTTACTGCGGGGTGAGCTGGTTGCAGCCAGAAAGGATGAGGTGTTGAAGCCGGTGCAAGGCGCTGGCTGCCTCCACAAACCCTCGGTCGGTCAGGTTCACACAGTGGCTGAGCGAGAGGTGCTCCAGGCTGGGGCAGTGACGAGCGACGGCTGTGAGGCTTGTGTCTGTGATGTTGGGCACCAGGCTGAGGGACAGACGGCGGAGCTCTGGGAATCTGATGACCTGGAATAGCATGACAAGCAGCTGCAGGAGAAGACGAGGCTTTGGGGACCCAGGGCCAGCTGGGCTTGTGAGTGGCCAAGGGGGATATGTGCCTCTTAGAGCCTCTACAGCATTTCCAGCTGACTCGCGGCTGAACTATGTGCTCAGGTCTTTTACACAAGAGCCAGCAAGGAGAGGGGGTGGTGCAGCTTCTGCTATGTTAACAAAATGGTGCATTTTCAGAGAGGCACTTGGGTGCTGAACAATATACGGAGAATAATGGAACAAGATAGGCCTCCTACAAGAAACTGCAGGTTGTCTGCTGTCTTCAAGATCCTCTTCTGAAGGGAAAAAAAACCCTAAGCACCTCAAGGACAAGAGCAAGATAGAACATTTCCCTCCAACATGCTTTTAAAGGGCAGAGTTGCTCTTTCGTCCAGAGTGGTGCATCTGAGGAGAACTGCTGTTGTTCTAAACATCAATTACAGGGCTTATACCATCTTAATGTGGTTGTGTGTTAGGTCTCGAACACTGAAGCAATAAACAGACTCTGTATTGTTGATTAGCAGCATTTATTGATAGGCATTGAAGCACTCAGCTTGTCAAAGCAGGTTCTGGGGAACCTGGCTTTTGCTACCCGCTTTATTCTGATGTCAGTCCCTCCTCCCATTTTCCCAGGGAATGTGAGAAAGAGTTAGTTTGGAGCTATGGCACCCCAAGGTTGGCGATAGATAGAGATAGAGCCACCTGGCCTCCTGTCCCCACAGGACAACGGAAACAATCCTGTTTCCCATGAGACCAAAGTGTCAGGTATCTACTTGGCGTGTGAAGCCATAAAGCAAAAATCAAGGAAAGAATGTCCCAGAATGGCAGTGATAACAAATCGCAGGCTGGTTATATATATCTTGTAGCAATTACACTGTGCTAAGAATGCATCTCAATCAACTAGATACAATCCCTTGATACTGTGATCCTTTCACTCTTCCCCTCAGGGCCCCATGTTTAACTAGTAAGGGACGCTCAGGGAATCAGTGATGGCTTAACTTTGATGGCACGGGGTGCCAGAGGGTGGCACTTCAGGGAGCCCACTCTCTCTGTGGAGCCTTGGCGCAAACAGAATGCCCCCTCCACACATCTAGGGCTTTGGCCAATAATTGGGCCACTGGGGCTCAATTACCCTAGCATTAAGTACGTTCCTTTAAGACTCCAGTTTTGGGGGAAGTAGTGCTAAGTGTAACCCTGTTAAGCGATGTTAAACTAAAGCGTAAACCTTTACCTGGGAGTAATCTCGGTTGCTGGCAATGGGGCTTGCTTCTGAGTAAACCCTCCTAGGGTTGTGATTTACCCGTTGGAAGAGTTGCACAGTTGCTTCAAAGCAAAGCCACTGACTACCACCAAGCTTACTCCTGAGTAACACACACCTCGGAGCCAATTGTTTTTTCTAAACAAAAACCTCAATATTCAGGTTAAATTACCGTGTTGGCACTTTGCGATAAATAAGTGGGTTTTGGGTTGCAATTTGGGCACTCGGTCTTGAAAAGGTTCGCCATCACTGGACTAGAAGCTTGGAGTTTAAAGAGTTCTCTGCCTCACTGCAACCAGCCATAGACCTAGCTGTGAATTTCCCTGTATCCCTTTCTGTATCTTCTGCCTCTGGTTTCCTGCTGAGCTCCTTGCGCCTGTAACAAACTTTTCCCCTTCTGTGTATCAAACCACTTCCCCTTCCTCCATGACCCACTTTCTTAACCAAAACCCTTTTCGAAGGGTGTTCTGTAGCCGTGCCCCAGATGAATCATTGCTACACTTTGACATCTCCCTACCCCCATCTGCATCCTCCCTAATGTAAATCTTGGCAGAGCCCATCCCTTCTGTTTTCTCCAAGAGGGGCACTTTATAAGGAGCCCGATGGACGGCTGCAATCCCGCTGCCACCCCTTCTTCTTCCCTGCAGACCAGCCTTAGCCGGAGCCGGCTGCAGCCTGCAAACATTGTGTCCAAACCTTGGCTATGCTCATGTCCGTCAGCTTCCCGCAGGCTGTCAGGTCAAGCTCTTGCAGGTGGCTCAGAGCATTCAAGGAGGCCCGGTGCTTCTGCTCGTCCTCCCGCTTTGTGAGGTCAACGAGGATGGAGGTGTCCTGCTCCAAATCCTGTGGAGGCGGCAGGAAGAATCCCATGTTTCCAAAATTCCTGCTGAACTTCAGGCCAGCGTCCTTCTATCAAGGCAACAACAGAAGAGTTAATGGAGTTTGGGGTTACTTGGCCACCTTTCCCTTGGTTCTGACCGGTGGCTCATACTATGGCACAAGGTGTGCTGGGAAAGGGAGCTATGCTTCCAGGGCAAAGAACGCCTTCTGGAAAAAAAGTTTGGATTTCTACCCCACCTTTCTCTCCTGTAAAGAGACTCAAGGTGGCTGACAAGCTCCTTTCCCTTCCTCTCCCCACAATACACATCTTGTGAGGTAGGTGGGGCTGAGAACGTTCCGAAGAACTGTGACTAGCCCAAGGTCACCCAGCAGGAATTTAGGAGTGCGGAAACTCATCTAGTTCACCAGATAAGCTTATGCCACTCAGGTAGAGGAGTGGAGAATCAAACCCTGTTCTCCAGACTAGAATCCACCTGCTCTTAACCACTGCACCACACTTTGCTTATTCTTAACTGACTGCGGCTGTTGTGTTCCCCCTGTGATGCTGCCAGGCTCTTGCTTTCCCAGCCCTGAGCTTTTAGCGACCCTCCGGATTGTCAGATATAGATTGGCAGACGCATCTGCCACTCCACACTTGCTGCTGCCAGTTCCATCAGCTAGAATCCATCTCAGTTTACGCGGCCTCCCTGGGGCCTCTGTCAGGCAGGCTTCGGATCTTTCTGGGGGTGCTGAATGATGAGATTGAGGTGCTCTCCACCCCCCAGCAAACAATTCCTGCACTTCCTGGACTGGCTTCTTAATAACTTTCTCAGCAATTTCTGAGCTGGCAGGCCCCATACTTAGTTTTGCTTTCTGCTGTCTCCATCCTCTGAAACCTGGTGGGAGTTATCATTGAGAGTCAAGAGGCTCGGTTGGTGGTGCAGAGTCCCTAGATGTGGTCAGGATGACATAGGGAGGAAAATAGGTTTTGATTCTGTTTTGAAGACCTTCGGCTGTAGATATAACACCCTGACTGGTCAGAGAACACAGAGCGTTCCATCCTGTGGTTCTCCAGCCTTTATCAACCTGAGAACCCAAGTTCCTCCCTCGCCTCTTAGAACAGAAGCCTGAAATGGGGTCAGAGCCAGAACCACGGCCTCCAGAGAGAAAGCAAAGGCGGGATATTTGTTTGGTCTTTCTTCCAGCTTTTTAGGGCAAATGCAGTTCTGGACGGTTGGGGGAGCAGATGCCGATTACTACAGTGGATACAGACGAAGCTGCCTTCTACCAATTCAATCCTTGGTCTGCCGAGCTCAGTCTTGCCCACGCTGGCTGGCAGCAGCTTCCCAAGGCCTCCGGGGAGGTCTTTCATGTCACCTCCTACCTGACCTCTTGAATAGATGGCCAACATTGAAGCTGAGATCTTCAACGTGCCACAGCAGATGAAGCACAACCCTAGTGTGTTTCAGAAATGGGCAAGGGGAAATGTGATTCTTCCCCCTAGCGTGCACATACATTTACCTGTGCTTTTTGGGGGAGGGGGATTCTCTCACCTCCCTGGAGCGATCGTGCGCCTCTCTGGGCTGCTCGACCCCCAGCAAGCCCCAATCCGTCAGTTCTTTGCACCAGGCTAAACGCAAGATGGTCAAGTTCAAGAGGTGGGTGGAGATGGCTTGTACGCTTCGGTTGGTGATGGACGTGCAGGAGGAGAGATCCAAAACCCGAAGGCTTCTACGCAGCGCTCCAGCCAGCGAGATGACAGAGCTGTCCTATGAAAGAAGGGAGAAAAAAAGTTAGGTACCGTATATACTCATGTATAAGTCGAATTTTTCAGCACATTTTTTATGCTGAAAAAGCTCCCCTCAACTTATATGCGGGTCATTAAATTTTTTTGTGTGTTTTTACTTTGCCGGCCAGCAGGGGGTGCAGATTTTATGCTAGCGACATCAGGGTACCCTCAGAAGACACTCCTGATGATACCAGCTAAGTTTGGTAAAGTTTGGTTCAGGGGATCCAAAGTTATGGACCCCCAAAGGAGGGGTAGCCCCCATTCCCCATTGTTTTCAATGGGAGCTATTAGTAGATGGGGCTACCCTTTTGAGGGTCCATAACTTTGGACCCTCTGAACCAAACTTCACCAAACCTGGCTGGTCTCATCAGGAGAGTCTCTTTATGATACCAGCCAGGTTTGGTGGTGAAGTTTGGGTCAGGGGATCCAAAGTTACCTGAGCCCCAAAAGTGGCGCCCCATCCCCCATTGTTTACAATGGAAGCTAATAAGTAGATTTTCCATTTTCTGATAATATCCCTCTTAAAAAATCTAAGTTGAGTTACATTTGGACATACAGATGATGATGAGGAATCCAGTTTTGAAGGATTTTAACTCTTGTGTTTTAGCCTTCTGGTTGCTGGTTGAGCTAAGGTTTCTTGTATTTTTAAAGTTATTGCTGATACCATATTGTTCTTTGTTGACCCTCTTTTCCACTCCCTTACAGAGCCAGTTTACTTATCGTTTTTCTTTGAAATAAATATTCAAAAAACATTTAAACCTACACAATGATGCCTCAATTGATGTAATTTTATTGGTATCTATTTTTATTTTTGAAATTTACCAGCAGCTGCTGCATTTCCCACCCTCGACTTATACGCAAGTCAATAAGTTTTCCCAGTTTTTTGTGGTAAAATTAGGTGCCTCGACTTATATGCGGGTCGACTTATACACGAGTATATACGGGGATCTCTTTTAAGCTGCTAATGCACCTTTTCGGTTACATCCATTCTTTGCCATCTGCCTTCCTTGAGTGGCTCACAGTAGATGGCAGATTTATAAAAACAATGCAGTAAAGAGCAGCATCTGACATCCAATAAACAATGCAGTCAAACTGGATTGTGCCGTTAAGAGACCAACAGACTGACGACAGGACGCTGGATCCAGGTAGCCGAAGTGCAGCATTTTAATGTTTACCATTCTGCGTTTTATTTTGTATCTGTATTGATTCTACTCAAGACCTTTGGCCAGAGAGGCGTAATAAAACAGGAAAGGAAGCCAAAGTTCATAGAAATTGCAGCTGGAGCTATATAGCAGGGGAAGAAGGGAATCATTCCCTTTCTCTTGTTTAGGAGTATAACCTGAGCTCACAGGCCACGATCAAACCCCTGCCTATTTTGGCATGTTATCCTTATTTAGATGTCTATGTATTTGTCCTGCCTCTATCCTATAAGACATGTGGTCAGGCTGAACCATTGATTTCTCTGAATTTAAGAAGCGGCCTTTTAATGGACTCAGACCATTAACTGATTCAAACTGTTGAGCTGTACAGCCCAGGAGTGTCCTCTCTGACCGACAGCCAGCGTGGAATGGTGATCAACAGCAGCGGGATCTAATCAAGCAACTATCTTCTCAAAAGGTACTTGGTCACTGAACCACAGGCCACACCCTCATCCAAGCCCTTTCTCAGTTCTGCTGCTAGACATGGCGGAGTCTAAACTGGCACCTCCCACTTCCCCTCTAGGATTTGGGTTGTTCTCTCTGATTCTTCAGGGTGTGGTTGATGACCCTCTGGAACTGGGTGCCTTTGTTTTGCAGCCAATTCTCACTATTACACACAGTTGCAGCCCCAGGAGAGGGGTTTTGCATTGATGTGTTGTAGAGGAGAAACACACAGTGGGTTTTGTTCTCTGGGAGCAGGGGATTTTAATTCTGGAGCAGCTGGGGGATGGGGATGTAGTAGACAGCCCAGATGGGTAACATTCATGTGTCAGGTTGCAGCATGACGATTTGGTGGTCTGTTTGAAGGGGCCCCAGTATGGCGCCTGTGGGCACCATAGTGCTGCCAACACTTTCCTGGCACCCATTCAGTCTTTTTAGGGAGTGGGTGGGCCATGTAGAGCTTTTTTGCCCAGCAAGGCTACTAAGTGATAATTAAAGATTTGATTGGCTATGCCCATTTTTAAAAATGTTGCTTCGGCAGCAGCTGGCCCCAAAGCTCCAGAACCTGTGCTACGTTACTGAAGTTAATCCGTGACAACCCTTTTGTGGCAGTCTCTACCTTCTGTGGACATCATTCCATGGCAGCCATTTTGTTGCTGTGGCCACCGTGTTGTGTCAGAATTTCAAAAGTGCCTGCAGGCTCAAAAAGTTTAGGGACACCCATTTTCGGAAAGTTGCTGTTAGTTGCATAGCAACTTAAAACTGAAGGACAAACATCTCTCAATTGTATTTTACGAGAATTTGATGTCATCAGCAGAGGGGTGGCCTCTTGAACAACAACTTCATGTCTGTAATATGGGGGCGGAACTCCCCCCCCCCCCAACTACCACCTTCTGCCAATCCACCAGCCCATGTTTAATTATGGGTTAACCTGGTGCAAATACAAAAGAAGAAACTTAGAGATAACCCATAAAAATTCAAACAAACCCAATTTTTTTCAGAAAAGCCGAAAATATTTGGGTTTACCAAATCAGATATTCAACTTTTTCCACTTTAACAATAATTTTAGAGCCAAATAAAGCCGAATCTGAATTTCACCAAATTTGTTCGGTATTGCTCAAGCCCACTTACCCTCAGCAAAGAACAGAAAGCTACATTCAGCGAAACCAGTTGAAACTGTCCCTCGATAGACCCAAGGGCTTTCACCAGCTCGCTGGAGCTCACGAGGTTGCATTCGGACACATCCAGACTTTGGAGGTGCCTCAGGTGTGAAACTCCCTGAAAGCCAGCGTCTGTGACCCGTGGGAGCTTCCCCAGCCTCAGGCACCGAAGCTCCTGGAGGCGGGAGCAGAGGGCCAGGATGGCCCGGTTGGTCAGCTCGAAGCAACCACTCAGGTCCAGCGTGGCCAGTTGAGGCTGGTGCTGACACAAGACACTGACAGCCTCATCAGAGAGGTTGCGGCACCCCTGGAGCACCATTTCCTGCAGGCGCAGGTTCTCCACCTGGACCAGGGACTTCATGGCCTGGCTGGAGATGCCAGTGCCACTCAGGTCCAAAGCCTTCATGATGCCCGCCCGCTCTGCAAGGAAGCGCAGCAGGTTGCGGAAGGACAGGAGGGCCGAGGAGTTGTAGTCACGAGAGCCGTGGTAGGCGTCAAACTCAAAGGTGACGTGGCAGCGGGCGAGCGACAGCTTGGCCAGCTGGTGAGCACAGCCAGTCAAGCGATTGAAGGTGAGGTCGGACAGGTAGCGCACGCTGGATAGGTTAAGGTCCTGCAGGTTGCCCAGGGCTTTCTGAGCTCGGAGGAAGGCCTGCTCTTTCGAAAGCAGAGTCCCTGGCATGAAGAGGCTGTTGCAGCCGCTCAGATCCAAGGCAGTCAAGCTAGGGCAGGCGAAGAGGAGCTCCTCAAAGCAGGCTTCTGTGATGCTGCTCCCCCGTAGGCACAAGTGGCGCAGGTGGGGACTCAGGTAATCGGCCACATAGCTGATGACCTCCCGGGAAATGGAGGAGCCATCTAGGTTTGTTATTTGGATGCTGCAGACCCGTCTCCGGGACAGGCTTTTGATGGTCCCCAGTGAGGCGGAAGTAACTGGGATGTTGTAGAAGATGCTGTCCTCCTGGAAGCAAAGAAGAGGGCAATTAGATGGCAAAGAGAGACTGAGACAGATTGACAACCGCGGTGCTTCCTGCCCATCTGTCATGGCATGTCGCTTCCCTGAGCCAGTGCAGTGGCAGAGCGGGATCCAGCAGCTCGGGTTGGAATCCCCGTTCTGCCATGGAAGCTAACTGGGTGACTTCAGGCCACTCCCACCGCCTAACCTACCTCACAGGGGTGGTTGTTGTGAGGATAAAATGGAGGAAGGGGTAATGATGTTGTAAGCCAATTGGGTCCCCATTGGGGAGAAAAGCAGGGTACAAATAACTAATCAGTGTAACTAAAAGTCACTTTCTCAGTTTAAACTATCTGACAGGGTTGTTATGAGATTAAAGTAGTGATCTCCCCACCCAGAACACTGATCCAACTTTTTGAGTGTAAGGGCAGGATAGACATGCATTCAGTAGCCACAGAACAAATGAGCTTGCCCATTACAGTTCTCTAGCAGGGCACCTTTAGAGGCAGAGGGAAAATATGATAGGGCTTCCAAAAGACAGAGGAGCATTCCTTCAGATTTAATCTGCTACTGCCCATCATATGCAGCCTTATCATCGAATGTTTCCAAGCCATGAATGGGGAGAAAAGTCGTACACAAAAACAACATTTCATACAAAGCAACTTTATTGGTATGGGCTTGTTTATGATATATGCTGCCAATACATCAGGCATATGTTGCCAGCAACCCTTCTGCTGGATTCCTGGTTGTCTGGTTGATGAGTGCTGCATTTTTTAAGGGCCTGTGGAACAAATCTGGGATGTTTTTCCCCTCAGGGCAGAATGAACGGTATAAACCACCAGTCAGAAACCACAAGAAGTGTGGAGAAGTAGTGGGTGCCTCAAATCCCAAATGCCCTTAATTTAAACAGCAACATTCCCAATCCCTCTCCAAGATTTGTAGATTGCACCATTGTGTATGGGTTGGGAGGAGGGGGCAGCATGACCCTGCTTTTAAGAACCAACGGAGGAAGAGATGGTTTACCTGCCGCAAGGAGTCTTGGGCTGCAAAATACCAGCTTTGGTTCACCAGAGAGGCCTCTTTCCTGTCGGGGATGGGCAGGAAGTTCAGAATGTGAGTGATCACCTGTCAAGAATTTTAAAAAAGTCTGTCAAGACGGAGATCCAGCCAAAGGGCCTTCCTTTCTCTCCTTTAGGATAGGGTGACTTAAATAACACCCAGCACACACAGAGTTGATTTAACTCAAGTTTCCCTTTCTGTAACTCTTCTTTTTCTGAAAACTGCAAGCACTAAATACAGAAGCTGCTGGATGAAACAGGGTGGTCCCATGGAACGCAAAAGAAACCTTCATGTGACACGGTTGACAGAGTCACAAATACTGATGATTAACCCAGTACTAAAAATATTACTCTGGCCGCTTCATCAGATGTATAATTCTTGATTTCGTATCTCCCCCCTATTTTTTTTTTAAAACCTCATCTAAATTGATCTGATGTGGTAACAGGTTCAGTTTGAAGAGAACAGAAAGGTAGTAACCATCATTTAGATTACCCTCAAATTTCATTTTAGAACTCTGACTCATGAGAGCTAAAACGGCAGTGAATGTTTTTAGTCTTTAAGGAGCTGCAGAACTTGCTTTTTGTCTGTTAAAAAAAACATTTTGTAGAACTGCATTGTAACTTTTAAAACACCCAATTTAATATAGTTTTCAATTCCCCCTCCCCACAAAAATATTGATTTCTAAGCATGTTGTTCATTCATTCAGCGGCCTATTAAAAGACAGATATTGCATGGAAGAAATGAGAAATGGAGCAATGGATTTTGTCTGTTTTCCAAAGGAAGAGGAATGCTGGAAACTGGAATGTGCTTGGTGTGTGGCTTGTGGCAGCCTGTGGGTGAAACAACTGTGTTCAAAGAACAGGCGTACTCCATTCATACTGTACATACCAATGCTAGTTTTGTGAAAGGTGAGTCTACAACCATAATTTATTCTATAGTACACCACTAAAGCAAATGTTTGTGCATTTCCATATTTATTTGTTTATTTGTTTATTACTGTAGATTTCATAGACTGCCTCATCCCCAAAGGGCTCCCCCCCCCCCCTTGAGTTCAGGGTGGATTGTATAATTATTCCCGGATTCCATTTTCTTCTTACGACAATCTTGTGAAATAGGTTGGGCCAAGTTTAAGACAGTGACTGTTCTAAGATCCCAGTGAGACTTCCGGCTTGGAGGGTTGAACCTGAGTCCAGTGCTCTAACCAGTATACCACATGGCCCACAATGGCTCAAGGCGAGCAGTGTGTTTACTATCTTTTCTACTCCAGAGTCAAGCACGCCAACTTGGCATGGGTGCCTGTGATTTGAAAAGACAGAAACTGATCCGGGGATGGGAGGGCTGTGTGTCTGGAAACACTGAAGTGTTTGTCCAGATCAACTGAATGCTGATCCTTGTGCAAAACCTGGATGTGATATAGCAACATTATGTACGATGATAAGACCATAAAAGCAATTAATAATTAACTGGGCATTATTGATACGAAACATCTATCTGTGACCTATGGTTCTGAAGGATATCGCTGCCCCTCCTCCACAGCAGGTGGAAAGACACAAAGAAGCTAGACATAGCTGGAAATCTGGTCCATCCTTAACAAGCCACAATTTGTTTCTGTATTCCTTCAAAAAAGGATGAAGAGCGACGTGCCCCAAAACAATCCTCACACACTTCACCAGCATCTTTTCTAGCCCACCTATTCATTTTCATGCAGGGTATTCAAAATCCCACTAACCCTTCAAAACCCATGTGGTTTTCTTTTGTAACAGGCACCGGAATGGGTGAGTTGGACTCGCATCTGAGAATGTATTTTCAAAAATAAAGCTTCAGCTCAGGCAAAATTCATACAGGAGTTTCCTAAAACGGATAGGTAATTGCAGGGGGCTACCTCAAAACTTAAGAACATAAGAACAAGCCAGCTGGATCAGACCAGAGGCCATCTAGTCCAGCTCTCTGCTACTCGCAGTGGCCCACCAGGTGCCTTTGGGAGCTCACATGCAATGGCCTTCTGCGGCTGTTGCTCCCGAGCACCTGGTCTGTTAAGGCATTTGCAATCTCAGATCAAGGAGGATTAAGATTGGTAGCCATAGATCGACTTCTCCTCCATAAATCTGTCCAAGCCCATTGGGGGGGGGGGGGGGGGGGAGAAAAAAGATTTTTGAACAATTAATTACTGGAGATACAAAACATTTATTAGGGAAATTTTATAGGTTGTTATTGCAATGAGATAGAGAATCAGAACAAGTAAAAGATTATATGGTAAGATGCGTGCAAACTTTTGGAGAAACTATAAGTATGAATCAATGGGAGAGTTCCTGTACTGTGAATTAAAATTGTAGATAGTCAGATGTTCAGAGAAAACTGGTATTAAATGTTTTAGATAGTAAATTACACCTAAAGATATAGCTAAAGTTAAAATAATACAAAATGTTGGAAATGTCAAAATACAGATGCTACTTTTTATCTTATGTGGTGGACTTGTTTAAAAGCAAGGAAATATTGGATTATGTTTCATGATGAAATGCAAGAGATTGAAAGTTAAGTTTGTATTTGATCAAAAATATATGTTAAATATTTTGCAAATAATGTACCAAAAGTGTATAATGAGCTGTTCAAATACATGGTGACCGCGGCCAGACTTGTATTTGCAGCAAGATGGAAAGCAAATCATCCCCTCGATCCTACGGAATGGATGAACAAACTAACAGAATATCCATTAGTGGTAAAACTGACAGTTGATACATAACAGACAGTCGACAGCGTATGAAAGAGGGTGGGGTTTTTTTTACTATATAAATCAAGGACTAGGATAATGAGAGTTCTGTATATATGCACGTGTTGCTATCCAGTTTGGTCCTTGTGACAGTCAGCAAGTGCCTGCGGCAAACAGCCAACAGGATCGGGATCCGTTGCTACCAAGACACTGCCATAGTCCTGCCTACTAAATAAGAAAGCAACACACACTAGTTCCATTGCTGCTGATGCTATCCAATAGACCCTTTGGACGCTTTTTCTTACTTTTTGAAAGGTGGTTTAAATGTGTGTGTGTGTATGTATCCAACTCTTTGAACCAAGCATTTACACTGCAGCCCTCACTACAGTTACTCAAAAGGAAGCCCTACCAAACTGCACTGCTGCTACTACGAATTGCAGAGTGCACTGGGTTGCATCCTCAATCGAAGACGCTTGCAAAAAGGCACTTGAAAGGGCAAGGATGGAGGAGGGGTAAAAGGGTGGCTGGAGTGGAGGAGAGAGGAGGAAAGAGGAAATGAGCGGTGGAAATCAGAGCCAAGCTGCCTCTGACAAAATAAAACCTCGTGAGGCCCCTCCGCAGGGGACATTCATTCATTTTAGATATCCCCGACCCGTCCTTTCGCCTGGCTCAAGGCACGTGACACGCCCCCACCCGAATAAAAGGCACACAAAATCCCACTGACACTTGTTTGCAGACACGTCTGTACACGCGCACACGTGTCGACTCAAGAACTGCGCCCTTCTCGGGTGATGCCCACTCTGGCAACCCTACTCCACCAGGTTTCCTCCTCCCTCCGCTGCCCACTAGGCATCCCTACCTCCACAGGCAACTCCCGGGTCTCCATAATCGCCCAGCCTCACTGGAGTCCGACCGTCACTAGTCGCTCCAACGGCTTGGCCACGCCCCCGTCCCCTGCTTGGCTCCTCCCCTCCGCCTCTCCCACACGGCTTCTCCGATCCCTATGACGACGGCGCGATGCCTCATGGGTGTTGCAGTCCAGCGCGCTGGACGATGACGCGTTTTATCTGCGCCGGAAGGTCTGCTATGCTGAGCTGGTGGTGTGCAGCCCGTTTAGGACTGGCTGGGGAACGATCATGGCGGTGAGCGAGGCGATCGCGCCAGGGTGCGGTGGGGCCTGATTTCGGCCTGAAAGGGGAATTGTAGTCTCTTTTCTTCACGTGTCATTCATTCTATAAATATATAACTCCCTGGTAAAGCTGTTGTAGAAATAGCTGGGGATGATTCAGCCCTCGTTGGGAAAGCTGTCACTTGGTTTTCGTTTGGGCCGCGGCAGAGCACCTGGGGAGTGCATGATGTGAAAGATTTCCCTCTGAGACCCTGGGGAGCTGCTGCTGCTGGTCAGAGTAGTCAGTAATTACACAATATTGTGTCAATACACTCTGTGGTCTGGCAGAGCATAAAACAATATCAGGACAAACAAACGGCATCAAGGGAAGCCTTCCATATTGCCTTGTGGCGCTGATATTCAGATGTTTACTGCCTCTGGCTGTGGAAGAAATCTTAGCCAGAAAACTCTGTTTATCTCTGCTCTTTGTTCTGCACATCAGTCTGTTTTTAAAGACACAGCCATACTGTTGTCTGCTGTGTGAAGCACTATGCTGGATTAGATTGACCACTAGTCTGATCCAGTGGGATGTGAATGTTCTTGTAGCCTAAGGTTTTGTGGGTTTGACCCCAGTTCTTCACTTATGTGAAGTTAGTCCTCAGTAGATCTCCATTTACAGCTGTGAGTAACTGTCGCTGTTCTGCCAACAGCCATCATGAGAAATCCTACTGAAATATGACCTTGAAGTATTTTCTTAAAATTCTACAAACAGTGGTGACACTATATATCTGTGGACTGAAAATTCCCTTTCTGTATCTGATGAAGCTGTAAAATGGCAAGTGGTCTCCCCAACTTGGGTGACAGGCAACAACAGGTGGCAAATAGTGAGTAGTTGCCCTTGTGGTTCTTGATGTTGTCAGGAAAGGCATCTGAGAAACCACACATCTGTTTTGTGCTGCCCTCATGTGGAGGCACCTTGTCAGTTTTAGCTTATGTGGTGGTTCTCTGGGCCGACAATACCACACTGGCTCAGTTGTTTTGTTTCATGATCCCTCCTTAAATAAAAATGAAATTAGGTATGCTGTCAATGGAATTTGGATGTATGGCAGATGTAAAAACAGGTAAATCAAAGGATGGGTATGTTAATTGCTCCTTTCTTTTTTTTCCTCCAGCCAAAGGGGAAGGTGGGAACCAAAGGTAAAAAACAAATATTTGAAGAAAACAAGGATACCCTGAAGTTCTATCTGCGAATTATCTTGGGAGCAAATGTAAGTTTGAAGTGCCTTGCATGAATTCTGTGGAACTGATGAGGCTTGCAGGGAGGGTTTAAATTGCAAGAGACTGCCATCTGAAATACTTCTGTTTTGAGTAGCTATGGCTTAAATTTTTTGTTGTATGTCACAGATTTGTAAATAAACAGTATCTGCTGCATTAGAAATTGCCAACTGAAAATCTGATCGTATACATAAATGCCCACAAATGTATTTCAAAATTGTATAGAATGTTTGAAAGCAAATGTGTGAAATATACAAATTGATATACTGGGGAAATAGCCAGGTTATAATAACGTACATTCTGCAAACATCAGAATATTACATAGATCAGTGGACTAGTTGACCAGTCACCTGTTATGTAATGACTTAATTATGTACAAAAATTATCCCTACTTTTCTGCCCTCATCAGGGCTACTAATGTGGCTAACCAACTGAGAATATTCATAATAGAAATGTAAAAAACGTTAAAGACAAAACTGTATCATTCAAACAACGATGCTTCCAACCTGTTTTCAAAAGTTGCAGAACACAAAGCAGGGATTCAAAAGATAACGGTAACTGTGGTGTAGGTGAGTGAGGCAGTTGTTCAAGTATGTGGATTCCAAGTCACATAGGGCTTTAAAGGTCAACACCAGAAACTCAAATTATGCTTGGAAACGGATCAGGAGCTACTGTAGATGGGCCAAGACTGGAGTGGTATGGTCCTTGTGACTCACTCCTGTCAACATCCTGGCTGCATCATTCTGCACCAGTTGAAGTTTCTGAACAGTTTTCAAGAACTGCTCCACGTGAGAGTGCATTGCAGTAATGTAACCTACCTCATGACATGCTGTGTTTCAAGACAGAAAAGTGGATTTGGAATTTGGAAGTGTGGCTTATTCATTTAGATTCTTGTAAAATCTAAGTGGGGGTTTTTTGATGCAAGGAACTTCAAGCCTCTTGTTTGGCTCCTGTCACCTGGTATATTATGGTGACTAAAGACCAGACTGCAGGTTAAGAAATGCCTGGCTCATATCTCAGATCTGTCTCTTCAATGAACTCAATCAGGTGGCCTCAAGGAAGTTTCTCAGCCTCTAATCATGATATTGTCCTACCAGACAGGGATGCTGTAGGTATTAATAAGATAATATCTGCAGGGCACCATGGATGTTTGAAAACACTGCATAAATGCTAAATTGTATTATTTCTCACTTTGGTTCTCTTAATTTCAGGCTATTTATGGGATTGTAAACTTCGTGATCTTCTATTCAGCAACTTCTCTCTGGACTTGGGTGAGTGTGGTTTGGCCCCAGAGTCTAAATGTCTTGGGGCAGGGACAGATTTGCTTTGCTTCCATTATTAAATGGTAGATACATTGATGAGTAAATAATTGTGA
Organism: Sphaerodactylus townsendi; assembly: GCF_021028975.2. Classification (NCBI taxonomy): domain Eukaryota; kingdom Metazoa; phylum Chordata; class Lepidosauria; order Squamata; family Sphaerodactylidae; genus Sphaerodactylus; species Sphaerodactylus townsendi. The sequence continues at coordinate 21,319,309 of NC_059438.1, forward strand.
AAGGATGTCCAAGAGAAACCCACTTTGTTCCATGGCCACTTCTTTTCCTGCAAAAAGGAATCTTTCTGGTTCAGTGGCTTATCCTCCCTCGTGTCTGGGATGTTACATCATGTAGCCCACTCAGTATTTCCTTGTGTCTGGAGTAATATGACTTGCTTTTCTGCCACAAATGCAGGTCCATGTAGCTGCCTTACTCAGAGTTAAACTGCTGATCCATATAGCTGATAAATGTAAACTCTGATTGGTGGCAACTCTCCAGAGTTTCAAATAGAAAAAGACATTTTCCCAGTGTCTGGCACCTGAAATCCTTTAACTGGAGTTGCCACAGATTGCTGCAGTTTTCTGCTTGCAAAGCATGTGCTCTGTCACTGAGTCACAGACTCTCCCTTGTGTGCCTTCATGCCATGCAATGGGGAGGATGCAGGTCCATTTTCAGTTATTGCCAGTGCTGGCCATCTGAGGCTCCACCTCTTTTTTGTGCTGTATTATCTGAGGAGGGAGGAACATGGGGAGTGTCTTGTCGCTTGCCTGGCTGATCTCTCTATGCTCTTGTTCCAGATTGCATTTGTGTTCAGCCTGGTGGTTTATGGGGCCAGTTACCACTCCATGAGCTCCATGGCAAAGCCAACCTTTGCGGACGATGGCAGCCTTGCCGATGGTGGAATCGACCTGAATATGGAGCAGGGGATGGCAGAGTGAGTGTCTACACCCCACAAATCCAGGTGAGCAGGACCTGCTGCCTGAGTGCATGCACAGATCCGTGCTCGAATTATTGAAGGAAAAGTAAGGGGTCCCTAAATTAACCCAGGCCAAGTTGAGCCCTCTTAAGGACTTCTGGAAAAAGTGGCTTAATGGGGTTGTCACAAAAGAAAGGGGGGCTCGGCTCCCCTTGCAATTCGAGCACTGACTCAGAGGTCTGGAGCCCTGCAGGGAATCAAGTAACAATACAAATGTCATTTGCCAAAACTTCTTTTGCCAGTTTCCATATTGAGAACCTTGGGGAAAATATTCCTCCTTCCACCTTGTGTGCACTGAGCTGGGGAGTGGGGCTGTACCCCATCTCCAATAATCAGGAAATGGGGCTGCTGCCCTGCCTCTCACCCCACCCCACCCCCGGCACACCATTGCTTGACCCTCACCTGCACTCCCTTTCTATCTTGCTCTCCATTTCCAGCTTTCATCTCTTGATATCCTGGTTGATTCAAACAAATCCCACCAACTACGGGAATCTGAATCCTATGCACTGGATATAAACAATGCATGGTAAATACTTAGCAAAGAGACAAGTGTACATTCTGGATTTAGACGCAGGACGTATTGTGTGATGCAGAATTCAGATTTCTTTGGGCTCAAAGATTTTTTGCGTATTTATTATGGAGCTCAAGAAGGTGTAGACTGGAGGTCTTAGGAAGCCTTCCATCTGGGCAACACCCAGGCTGCATTCTGTGTAGTTTTAGCAGGACTCCTGGATCATGAGCCTTCTGATCATACACAAGTTCCTGGGCTAGCCTTTTTGCATTCTTTTGAAGGCCTGTCTTCCTCCAGTATTGGCATCACTCCTCTGGAGAAAGACAAAAGCCAAGTAGCCGTCTGAGGATTTTACCACGTTCTAGGGACGGCAAGGCTGATGCATAGCAGAGGGGCTTCCCTTGAACAGAAGACCTTGAAGCATTTTGCACTTGCTAGGGAGAAGAAGACATTGCTGCTGCTAATCCTGCAGCAAAGACCAGAGAGGGGGCTGAGTTCTCGGTGGCAGGACATCTGCTTGGCATTCAGAAGGTCCCAGGTTCAATCTTTAAAAACATCTGGCAGTAGGCGATGTGGAAGACCTCTGCCTGAGACCCTGGACAGCAGCTGCCGGTGCGAGTCGACAGTACTCAGTAGGAAGTAGCTTCATAGGAACCCGGCTTGCATCTTTCTGCAACTACTAGTCACCCTTGTTTTCTTGTGCATGTAAGGAGGGTGCTGCTGGGTTGAAGAAGAAGAAGAGAAGAAGAGGTTGGATTTATATCCCCCCCTTTTTCTCCTGTAGGAGACTCAAAGGGGCTTACAATCTCCTTGCCCTTCCCCCCTCACAACAAACACCCTGTGAAGTAGGTGGGGCTGAGAGAGCTCCGAAGAACTGTGACTAGCCCAAGGTCACCCAGCTAGCGTGTGTGGGAGTGCACAGGCTAATCTGAATTCCGCAGATAAGCCTCCACAGCTCAGGCGGCAGAGCGGGGAATCGAACCCAGTTCCTCCAGATTAGAATGCACCTGCTCTTAACCGCTATGCCACTGCTGGTTTCCCCATTGTAGCCATCCAGATGTTCTTGGGAAGCCTGCAAGTGAGGGCATGGGCCAAAGGCTTCCTCAGCTTGTCCTCTCCTGGCCAATGGCATTCAGAAGTATGTAGCCTCTGAGCAATGAACTGTAGCTGAACCCGCCCCCCTCCCGGCCCTTCTCCAAGACAAAGCTTGGGGAGGAGAGGGTGGGACAGAACTGCACTCACTCTCCAAGAGCAAGGTTTGATCTCCTGTAGCTCATGGAGTTTCTTCGAGTGAGGAAGGGTTGGGTAGCTCAGGGATGGGTGAGACATTCTGCTGAGTCATTGACTGACTCATCCAAACTTTCTCTGGTCCTCAGGCACCTGAAGGATGTGATCCTGCTCACAGCCATCGTCCAAGTCCTCAGCTGTCTTTCTTCCTACGTGTGGTATTTCTGGCTCTTGGTAAGTCTTGCTGTTTTGCTTTCCAGTACACCCACACATGCACAAACCCTAAGTCTCTTTTCCTAAGTCTCTTTCACCTGTTGCCTTTGCTGAGCTGTTGAGGAGAGTCTGGTAGTCTTCCGTTGTATGTTGTAAACTGCCACAACTGCTAGTACATTATTCTGTTCGTGCAAGAAAATAAGGGGCAGGGTGGGGATCCTCTAATCCAGTGGTTCTCAACCTTCCTAATGCTGTGACCCTTTAATACAGTTCCTCATGTTGTGGTGACCCCCAACCCTAACATTTATTCATCTTACAGATAGAGAACACTGATGCAGAGTGTCTTAGGCGGCCCCTGTGAAAGGGTTGTTCGACCTCCAAAGGAGTCATGACCCGCAGATTGAGAACCACTGCGCCCAGTTAGCCACATTTTCTGGATGCCTTTAGGTTGTAAAAGTTGTCTGGGTGAGAACTGCACTGGATCCCAATTAGACTCTGCTGTCTCTGGTGGAAATTGTGAAGAGATAGAGAAGGGGAGAGGGGAAAAAAGGGGAAGGGGCGAAGTGGAAGGTAAAGAAAGAAAGAAAGAAAGAAAGAAAGAAAGAAAGAAAGAAAGAAAGAAAGAAAGAAAGAAAGAAAGAAAGAAAGAAAGGAAGAAAGGAGAAAAAGAAAGGAAGAAGGTGGAAAAGCTGGAAAAGTGAAGGAGGAACAATGAATAATGAATAACTTTCCAATATGAGTAGCATTTAGTGCTTAACTGTGTGTTTTAGTAATGTGTTGCCACATCTCTGGCTGTTCGGTAATTTTCAGTTTTGTTTTTTTTACAGGCTCCTGGACGGGCACTTTACCTTCTCTGGGTTAACATCCTAGGGCCTTGGCTCACGGCAGACTCCTCAGCTGCCAACCCAGAGCCCAACGAGAAGAAACAGCGCCGGCAAGAACGGCGGCAGATGAAGCGCTTCTAGCAGTGTTTGTGCGAGTGGATAGGATGCCACCCGTTGTCTCTGAGTGGCTGCTCATCAGGGATGCAATTTTTTTAAAACCAATCAGAAAACATCAGGGGCTGCTTCTCTCTCATATCCCCCCACCCCTTTTGGCAATGGCACTTCACTTTAAAGCTACAGCGACGGTTCTGGATGCTTTCAGGAGTGTCACTTAGCAGATACTTTGGCCTTCTATCTGCTTTACGGCACAGGGTGGGAATCTTTTGTGGGAGTGGCAGTGTGTAAATAATCTTATAAAAGTGATGTTGAAATATGAATTGAAAGCTGGAAGCATTGCAAGGTTTGTAGAAATGGTATATTAAAAAAAAAGAAAAGCTTTTAGTCTATATGATAATTCTTGTGGCTGGTGTTGATGTCATTCTATCCCGATAGGTAATCTATCTATTGGCTATCTCACTCTGGGCAGGGTCCATTAAGCCAAAACTCAAAACAATCAATAAGCTTAAATAGTGAAAACAATAATTAAAAGTGAGATCCTTGAAGGGCAAAAACATTTGAGTGAAAAGAAGAAGGTTGTCTGCAGAGATTGCGAGAGGTTTTTCATGAAAGGTCCTAGTCATAAAATAAAAATAGAATGAGTTGGATCCTATCATCTTTTGTGCTGGCAAAGATGAGAAGAGAAAGTCCTCTGTGCTAGAGATCGTGGGACATAGGGATGTGGGCACAGGCCGCTTGAGATGTGGGCTACAATATAGAGAGGAATGGGAAAGCTGATTGCATGATGCGACCCAATCAAATGTTCTCAGTATCTAAAATCCCATTGGGTGGAAATTAATCCATACTAAAAGCAGCAACCAAGAATTAAAAAAGCAATGCAACAGTAAACACCTGTCTGTCTGTCTGTCTGTCTGTCTGTCTATTTATTTATTATTTGATTTGATTTGATTTGATTTGATTTGATTTGGTAAACCGCCCTACCCCCGAAGGGCTCAGGGCGGCGCACAACAAACAACAACAAACATAATAAAACAAATCGAATAACCCCAATTTAAAATACAGAACTTTAAAACTATAGCAGCAGCATCTATCACTAAATAATTAATGTTAATGTTAATGAAGGCATGTAATTGGCATGTAATTGGCATGTCAATGCTAATTAGCATGTATTGGCATCATTGCCCTAACTAGGTGCACCACATCTTTACAGGGCAAAGGATTGAGATGCTGGTCTAAAGAGAGCCAGTATGATTAGTTAGTGTTGGACCAGCATCTGGGAGAACCAGGTTTGAATCCCCACCTTGCCATGAAAGCTTGCTGGGTGACTTTGGGCCAGTCACACACTCTCGGCCTAACCTACCTCACAGGGTTGTTGTGAGGATAAAATAGGAGACACGGGAACTATGTTAGCTGCTTTGGATTCTCTCTGGGATGAAAGAGAGGGTACCAGTGTGGCCTTAAGTGCTCTTCTTCACAGCATGGTGCAAGATGAAAGAAAAGGCAGATGAATGAAAGAGGAGGTTTTTTTGCAAGGGGGTAGCTGTGCAGATTTGGTTTGATGCTTAAGTAAAACCAAACGCTGTAGTCAAAATAAAAAATTAAAAGATGGGTGCAGGATTTCCCATTGCACATCTCAAAAACCTACCAGCATTGTTGATTAACTACCACAGCACTGACTTTCACTCTTGAAACAAGCAGGTGAGAATATATTGTCGAAGGCTTTCATGGCTGGATTAAACTGGTTCTGGTGGGTTTTCCGAGCTGTGAGGTCGTGGTCTGGTGGATCTTGTTCCTAATGTTTCACCTGCATCTGTGGCTGGCATCTTCAGAGGTGTATCACAGAGGGAAGTCTGATACACACTTTGTCCCTGCAATGCAGAAGAAAGGATAAAGAGCATAGCAGGTGTGCTTCTTGATCCTCTCCATTTTCTGGGTCTGTTGGAAGGTTTCCTCCCCGCAGAGGTGTTCAATGTATTGTCGGAGACACAGTGTGTAACAGACTTCCCTCTGTGATGCACCTCTGAAGATGCCAGCTACAGATGCAGGCGAAACGTTAGGAACAAGATCCACCAGACCACGGCCACACAGCCTGGAAAACCCACCAGAACAAGCAGGTGAGAGTTATCAGAAGGCCTGCTTGCAGCAAAGTCACGCCAAAGTTGCATCTATTGAATACCATTTTGGGAGTGAAGCTGCAAAAACGCAAATGCTTTGCCAGCTACGATGCAGTGGTAAGAGAAGGCTCAAAAAGAATTCCCACTGTATGGGGAGAAAAGAAATTGAGATCTGCTCTTTCCAGTTAGGTTTAGCTGCAGACCCAGCAGTGGCTGAAGCAGTGGATGACAGAATAGAAGAAAAATGTTCCAAGCATCTGTTTCCTTAAAGTGTTTCTTGTCCGTCCCACTCTCAAGATCTGCCAGTGTCTAAATTCATTTTCTCTGATAACTTTCTCCTTTCCCCCAAAAAACAATCAATTTTTCTTAGTATAAACTGGAATGTGTGTGTGTGTTGTGATGGCTTGCTAGGGTGTGGTCTTGCACAAATTTCCTGCAGTGAAAAGCCAGAAAGGGAGGAGGTATCCCAGTTGTTTTTAAATATTTTGTACATTAGCATTCTTAAGAGTCTCTTGGATTTCCTCCAACAGTCCTGTTTAGAGATTTGTTAATGTTTGCCAGGCCACTAGTTTCCATCAGTGCCTCACATGTTCTGGGTGGTACGTAACCACAGCCGGTTTGTTTCTTAAGAAGTTGGAATAAAACAGTAAGACGAAAGCAAGAACGCGTTCCTCATTGGCACCTTTTGCTGACAACAGGATGCGGACTTCCAGGTTTTGCAGAGTTGATCTGCAGGCTGAAATAGCAAGGCTGCGTACGTTCCTATTCCCCAAAACTAGACCCAGGCATGGAAGCTTCTGAGTACATGTAAGTACAACAGTAATAACAATACTGATAAAACAGTAGGATTTAAAGAGCCTGAGAAAATAGATCTCTATAATCAAGGTTTTAATGATGAATTTTTAAAAATGCGGTCAAGTCACAGCTGAATTATGGCGATCCTGTAGCTCTGAAGGCAAGAGGTATTCAAAATTGGTTTTACCATGCATAGTAGGCCTGTTATGGGTGGTTTCCCATTAAATTACTGACCAGAGCCAATCCTACTTAGCTGCTGAGAACTGATGAGACTAGACTAGCCAGGGCTATCAAGGTCAGGACAAAGAAATATATTCTTGAGCATTTTTGTTTATGTATTCGATTCACGTCCTGTATCTTCCCCTTTTGTGTTCTGTATCTTCCCCTTTTACAGTGACCGTGTTGCTGGACGGATTCCTCTGTTATACGGTGGTGTGTGGATGTAGCTTCTATTTCTACATCATTAAATACACTATTAGTGAATCAGGAATTGGTTTCTAGGGTTGGTGGAGCTTTCTGTCTGGCCCTGCTCTTTTAATTTAAATTTAATCTGTCTGGCTCTAATAACAGGGAACAGACTCCACACACATTCTCAGTGCCTGTATCTCCACATGGTTGAGTGAGTGTTGTTTTATTCTTGTGCTATGGCTATAATTCAGAACTGGATTTGCCCACTGTGGACAAACCAAGCCAGTGTTTTTGGTTGCCAATTCCAGTTTGGGAACTTCCTCGAAATGTAGGAGCTATGCAGAGGGGATATGCCACAAAGCCCACCTTCTGTACTGCCATTTTCTGATGCTTTTGGATTGTCCTAAGGCAGGGGTCTGCAACCTGCGGCTCTCCAGATGTTCATGGATTACAATTCCCATCAGCCCCTGCCAGCATAGGACCTAAGGAAAAGTAGGTTGTGGCTTTTTATTGGGGGCTTTGCTTTGGACCCATGCTGGTTTCTGCACTTGCATCTCTACATATCTGTGTTCTCCAAAAGCACTTGGGCATAACCCCGCCCTCTCTTCAAAAGGCAGGTTGTATGTGTGGGGAAATAAATTTATTTGCAACATAAAAGCACTTGGGCTTTTCAAAAGTGGGATGGGGGAAATAAATTTATTTGGCACATTGCAACGCGGTGAGAGGAACTAAGAGATCAACGACCCCCTCCCTTGTGGCGCCCAGCGCTGTAGTACTGCCTCCTGCCATCAGGGGGCGGGCCAGCGCGGGTATCGCTGAGCCGAACGAGCAAGGAGACAGGCGGGGCTTAATGGATTGTGGGTGGCGACAGCCGGGCCGCTCGGAGCGTCGCCATGGAGACGGGCCCCGCGGCCTGAGGTCCTCGGAGCCTTTGGTCCCTTCGGGCCCATCGTGAAGTGGGCGCCCTCCGGTGCCCTCCCGTTCCCGGGCATGAGGCGGGTGCGTGGCCGCTCGGAACTGCCGCTGAGCTGGGGGGATGGTGAGGAGAAGGCCTGGGGCAGCGCGCGGGGAACTATATGCAGTTGTTTGTGGGAAAGGGGGCTTTGCATAATCAGCCAAAGGGAGGCCCCCCTCCCCATAAACACGAGCGCCCTGGATCTCTATGGGGATGCATATGATGTTGGGCTGGGTGGGTGCCTGTGGAACTGTGCCTTACCAGGCTTTCTGAGTAACCGTGTGTGTGTGGGTGGGTGGGGGGGGGGCAGTTTAAGTCAAACACAAATATGGGGGGAAGGGTTTGTCTGCTTATACTTTTTAGAATTCCAGCTTATACTTTTTAGAATTCCAGCAGTTTAAAATATGCATATCACTGTTTCTCTCGACCCAAGGAAAAGTAACTGCACAGATGTAACTTGCAAGGGTGTTTTTTTCTTGTAAGCTTCTTTGTTTGTTTCCCCACTAGAGAAAAAAAGCACAGGAAAAAACTCTATTTATTTACTTTATAGTCCATTCTTTTTTTGCCTAGGCTCAAGGTGGATTGCAAAATTGCAAAACAGTGCAATTGAGGCAGTTTAAGAGAGGCAAGTGGTGTCATAATATTGAATCCCAAAGGTAAAAATTCAGAGCATTAAAATGCTGTAAGATGTGGTGTATAAAAACTGGATTACAGGATTTAGAAAGCAGTATCGTAAATGATAAATAAAGCAATGTAACAGTGAGCAGTCATCTTTACAATCAATAAAAACAATACCGAAAATAATAGAAACAAGCCAGCGCCCGAAGTTAGAGAGATGAGAACACTTTTTCATTGTACCCATGCAGTTCTTTTTCTGCCTCTGAACTGCCTCTAGTGTAAGCTTTATATTTAAATAAATGATTGTTTATAATTGATGTCTGATTAGCAACAGAATTATGCTAGATGTTCTGTTGATCCTTAACGTGACTTCATCTCTGCACTGGGCAGTTTGCAGTCTGCTTTATGCAAGGGAGCAAATTATCCTGAAATTGACAAGCTAGAAAACGGCAGAGACTGGGCATAAATTTTCCTTGCGCTTATTAGTGCCAGAATTGCATTAGGTGCTCTACAGCTGTTGGCTCCTGAACCACAACTAACTTACACCAACATTACCACCATTATTTTTTCTTTTCAAAAGTGATGCTGGAAATATCACATAAAGATGGGGAATAGACAAATGAGTCTGATAAAAGAAGACAATTTGCAACTAGAGAAAAGGAGAGGTCCTGGCCCATGGTTAAACAAACTAACAACAACAACAACCCTTATTAGGCATATAAAATAAAGTCTGATACATTATCAAAAAAATTGTAATGTACAGAGCGAGAATATAATCGAGACAAAAACAGAAGAACTGTATCTAACATTAGATGTTATTTACAGAGTTCCATCACTTGTAAGAGAAAATTGGCTGTTTTTTCCAAGAGTACAACATCTGAGTTATTTAACAGGAGCCTCCTGTGGGTGGAACCAAGGTTCGGGAGTCACTTGCTAGGATTTCCATCTCAAGACTAGAGCTGTAAGGAGAGAAATTTCTGATACCCACATATCTCGGGGAATCAAGTATAATATGGGCAAGAGTCTCCACTTGATTCTTAAATCCGATCCTGGAGAAGAATAGAGAAATAGCGACCCCTTGAAATGGCAGATGGTAAAGTATTACATCTGGCCCTTGTAATCCATCTCTGTTGGGGTTCAGTTGTTAAAAAAATTAAAAGTGGATCTCATGTTAAGTGAAGGTCCTAGGACTGAAAGAAGTAAAAACAACAGTCCATGACAGTACGTAGAAGGGATTCTGTCTGTGTCCTGATAGCTTACAATTGGCTATCCAGACAGGGCTTGGCCCAGCAACTGACAGATTAAGAATGGGGCTGGAAAAGGGGAGAGAGGAAATAGCTCATGTTTCTAATTAGTTCCAGAATTGTGTTAGGTGCTCATCAGAACATATGAACGGCTCCACCCTTGTCCAGACAGCTTTAGATCTATGTTACATGGACCAGGGAATGACAAGTGAATCGTAAGTCTGGGGAAACAGAGGGTACAAGGAATCGCTTGCTTGGTTGGGGACAGTCCTTGTTCATTCTCAGTTCAGAGTGGGATGTGTCCCTTTTGAGGTTCTTTTTCTGAGAGAAGGCAAAAGCCCTCTTTAAAAAGTTGGTTAAGACTGCGTTCCTGTGAACGTTCAGTGAGGAGTAATCTCAACAGGAATGATAATAAAACATGCTAATGTGGAAGCAACCTACCCCTAAGGGCTGTTGTTAGCAGCTGTACTACAAGATTGATTATGTTTCATGGGCTATAGTTATGGTGTTCTAGGAAACACATATTTGTGCTTTCCTTCTGGCACTTAGACAGGAGTAGATTCATCCAAAAATCCTCAAGGTTGCATAAATCAGAGCAAACAGCACTTGTAGAAAAGTCCCGACTTTGCCAACTTCTGTATGTTTATTATCATATAGATTTATGTCCTTTGGGTTAATGCCAGTTAGGGAAAGATGGCAGTTCAGCTTGACAGGACTGCAGAGCGTGGTGAAATCTGGAAATGTAACATCTCCATGACTTATGCTTTCTTTCTACTTGATTAGCTTTTTCCAAAATCCTTTTGTGAAGCATTTTGACAGTTGAGATTTAGGAACTGATGCTATTTTCCTTTTTTTAGTAGCTTTGTGAATAACTGTAGATGTCTCACACCTTTGTATGATGCAGAGGCAGCTTCTTCTCTGGAAGGTTTCTCAATTTCCGCTTCCCAAATATCTCTTGGCTTGGTGCTCAAATCCTGTCATCCACCTGAATTTTAAAGTTTGTGGGGGGAAAGGCTAGTTTGTACAGAAAGGCTAATCACTGGATGAATGCTAGCCAGCATTCTTTTGTGGGAACGATCCTAATTTAAGCAACAGAATATTACTTACAGGGTTTGTTTTGTTAATTTTTAAAAGTTTCCTGTTTTCCTGTGCATAAGTCTTACTTACTGTGGTAACCTTCTGGGCAGTACTACTTTACATTCTAGGTTAGAGGTTCATGTGTTTTAGTGTACCTCCATTAAAAAAAACCCTCTTCACATAGGAAAAAATGTTTCCAGGAGAAGTAGTAGAGCTTTCCTTCACATATTTATTTTGTGTGTAGAGCTAACATTCAGAGGATCATTCCGTGTAAGACTCACCTGCAGTCTGAAGTGGTGTAGCCAAGATAGGAGATAAATTTGTAGTGCCCAGAGCCACATAAGACTCCCGGACATTGATTATCTCTGGGCTCCCACATCACCCAAGCACAATCCAAGCCTCGTAATTTACATGAGAGTCCCGTAATTTACACGAGAGTCCCTGGGATAGCCAGAGCCCCTGGTATTTTGCCCCTCACCCTTGTTCCCCCCTCTCAGTGTTCCCAGCGTAGGTGTCAAACTCGCGACCCTCCAGATGTTATGACTACTGGCAGGTGATGATGAGAACTGTAGTCCATAACATCTGGAGGGCCGCGAGTTTGATACCTGTGCCAGAAAGCATTGGCAACCTTTTGTGAACAGCTGGGCTGCAATTCCTTCGCTCCTTTGCACGTTACATAATTCACAACATCCCCAAAATTCCTAGTCATGGATTACAATAACCTGGGATAGACTCAAGAGACTAGTAACCAGTGCAAACAAAAGTCCACATTGCCAGGTTGCCTGTGTTTTGATATCATAGCAAACGCATTGCCTGCAATGCGCCATTCATTCCATCGTGCCTACCTTCGGTGGTAGAGATAAAACAGGTGAAAGATCTAGGGTAATAGTCCATTTTTTTAAAGCAACAAATTTAGATTGCAAAGTAATATATGTGGAAGGTAAGCCTATCATTCTATTTTTAAAGCCCCATGTTGCTTTTGGAATGATTTAATCCCTCTCATTTACTTTGGCTTCGTTTTATTTACAGAAAAAAGGGCTGCGGGTGTAATGAGAATGTGTTAAGAGCTGCATGATTGACCTAAGGAGGCCTGCACTGTGAAACGGAGGCAAACACCTTGAGGCTGGGGTAAGGGCAGCTATCTTGAAATTAAATGAAACTTCTCTATTTGTCAAACAGCCATAAGCTCACAAACAGCCTGCCAGTTTGTTCCTGGAGGGGTCCATTGGGTGTAGGTTGGGAATTGTGTTCAGAAGGGTGTTGTGTAAAAATTTCTTATTGATTATTTATTGGGTGTGTGTGTGTGTGTGTGTGTGTGATCCAGGTTAGACAGTGGAAGAAACCTGTGTTGTAGAGTGGTAAGCTGCAGTACGGCACTCAGAGCTCTGCTCATGATCTTGACAGAAGTCTGTTTCAGGTAGCTGAAGGCTGACTCAGCCTTCTATCCTTCTGAGGCTGGTAAAATGAATACCCAGCTTGCTGAGGGTAAAACGTAGACCAGAGGAGTCCAACTCTGCCAGAGTTGGACACCTCTGGTGTAGGCGATTTGGGGAAGGCAATGGCAAACCACCCTGTAAACATAGTCTGCCTGGTAAATATCAGGCTGTGGCATCACCACATGGGTCAATAATGACCTGGTGCTTGCCCAGGGAACTACCTTTACAGTCAGATGGAGTCTTAGATGAGATGTTGTTATGCATCTCATTAAAAGCACACTGTAGACATGTGCAGCTTCAATTTGCATTGGGGCACGTGGGGGAGAAGGAGGATGTCTTGCTATTGGTAACTTGGATCCTTGCTTTGTTGGCATTTTAAAGGAGAAAAAACGTGTTCTTAATAACGTGTCTTTTCCCCCTTTTAAATGCTAATAGCAGAGTGGGGCAATTTAGAGAGAAAAAACTCAGTGTGCCTTGAAGGATTAAACCGTCTCTCTCTTCCCCACATCAGTTTGAGGCAAACTCAAGATTACTTGTGGCTGAAATGTGCACCTGATGAACAGAGCCAGACCTGTATCCATCTGATCTGCTGCCCCCCTGAATGACTGACCCAAGGTCACATATAAACTCAAATGTGTAATGGAGATTTGAACTCGGGTCTCAGTAGCCCTAGTCCAGCATCAAACGGCTACAACATATCGAGAGGTTTTTATTTCTTGCGAAAAAGTCAGTATGAGAGCTCTTGCCACTACTAAATCATGTCTTTCAGGGGTTCTTTCATTCCAAACATCTTCACAGTTACTCTCCTTTTCAGGCAAGGGCTGTTTTCTTTTTCGACTTGCTGTAGATGAACATCTGCAATAAACCACCTAACAAGACAGCTCCAGAGAAGACGAATGATGAAGCAGCTTCTGAGCTCCAATCCCAGCATACCCGAAGAAACGGTTGGAGCTGGCCTCCCCATCCATTCCAGTTTATTGCCTGGCTGCTCTACCTCTTCTTTGCCTTGGTTGGCTTTGGCATCCTTGTGCCACTCCTTCCTGTTCACTGGGTTCCTGCTGGGTATATTGTATCCTTTCAGACTGATGCAATAGCACATGGCAAAAAATCCAAACTTCACATACACGCTACAGGGGTCAGTGCTATCAGTCACAGACCAGGAAAGGGATTTAGGTGTCTTAGTTGATAGTTCCATGGGAATGTCAACTCAATGCATGGCAGCTGTGAAAAAGGCAAACTCTATGCTGGGGATCATTAGAAAAGGAATTGATAATAAAACTGCAAAGATTTGTGCGTCTCTTATATAAAGTAGTGGTCACGACCGCGACTGGGAGTACTCAGTCCAGTTCTGGTCGCCGCATCTCCAAAAAGGATATTGAGGGAGATAGAAAAAATGCAGAGAAGGGCAACAAGGATGATTGAGGGACTGGAGCACCTTCCCTATGAGGAGAGGCTGCAGCGTTTGGGACTCTTTAGTTTGGAGAGGAGGCGGCTGAGGGGGGATATGATTGAAGTCTACAAAATTATGCATGGGGTAGAAAATGGGTTGGACAGAGAATTTTTCTCTCTTTCTCACAATACTAGAACCAGGGGGCATTCATTGAAAATGCTGGGGGGAAGAATTAGGACTAATAAAAGGAAACACTTCTTCACGCAACGTGTGATTGGTGTTTGGAATATGCTGCCACAGGAGGTGATGATGGCCACTAACCTGGATAGCTTTAAAAGGGGCTTGGACAGATTTATGGAGGAGAAGTCGATTTACGGCTACCAATCTTGATCCTCTTTGATCTGAGATTGCAAATGCCTTAACAGACCAGGTGCAAATGCCTTAACAGACGCAACAGGCGCAGAAGGCCATTGCGTTCACATCCTACATGTGAGCTCCCAAAGGCACCTGGTGGGCCACTGTGAGTAGCAGAGAGCTGGACTAGATGGACTTTGGTCTGATCCAGCTGGCTTGTTCTTATGTTCTTATGTTCTTAAGTTCTGATTCAGGTGCCTTGAGTTAATTGTGATGCCTTTGGCGAAATTTAGAAGTGGTGTTATTGGCCAAAGTCAGTGATTGCTCCTGTTGTGTCTTTGGTTGTCCTTGCTCTTGTCCTGTTGGTTGGATGGTTGCTTTTGAGAAATCCATCTCAGCCTTCACATTAGGTGTTTCAGAAGGATGGCATGTTACTCTGTAGTAAAACAGCTAGATTCGAGCTCACTTGCTCCTTAGAGACCAACAAGGTTTAGAGGCTGTAAGCTTTTGAGGGTCAACGGGAGCTTCAACTCTCAAAAACGTATTCTCCAAAAATCTTGTTAATCTAAAAGGTGCTACTGGAATCTAGAAACCAGAAGAGACCACAAAGGTCATCCAGTCCAACCACCTGCACAATGCAGGGAATTCACAGCTCCCCCCCCCCCCCTTTATGCCCAGAGGAACGCAAAAATCCTCCAGGATCCTTTGTCCTAGCTTTTCCTTAGGTGCGTTGCTCATTAGAAAGAGTAAAACTTTTTTTTAAATGTAAAAATATTTTGTACGCCACGTGCATCTGATAATATGAGGTCTGATCCATGAAAGCTTCTGGTGGAATGAACTGAGTCTTCCCGAGACAATCCTTGACCAAGTCCATTTCAGTGTCCTGGAGTATTTTTTCTCTGCCATCTAATAGTTCACCTTACAGCAGTTTCCATCGACCCAGCGGATGACAGCGTGCGTGAAAAGAATTACCGGGGGGCCCTTGCCACGTTCAACCGTAGCCAACATGCCCATGTCATTGAGAACCGCCACTGTCACATTTGCGATGTGAACGTGTAAGTATGAGTCAACCTTGCTCTTCCTCATGTCTAAGTTGAGTCCACTATGTTTGAATTCTCTTGTGGATAGTGAGAACGTCAGATGAAGCATGTAAGAACCTTTGTAGTTTTGGATTGATACCTGCCCTTCCTTTGCCCTCTCCTTGAGAAGATGTTTTTGTATTTAAAATGTTTATAGCCTGCCTCGCCTCCTTTTCCTAACAAAGCAAAAACTAGTTGCAAAGACACACACACAGAGATTTGTAATGTTCCATTGACAAAATAAAAGCAACACAGAAAAACACACAATGCAAAAACAATACAGAGGATTAAAACTGACAGATCTACAGAAAAAGGATGTCCTCCATCCACTGCCCTCTGGAATTAAACCACCTTAGGTGACTTCATGAATGCTGTGAATGATGGTGCCCTCCATACCTGCTCTGGTAATCCATACAGAGGTCAAGACCTACTTTAGAAAGAGCCCATAATCTGAGGGGGCCCCAAGTCTTTTTGAGTCTGTGGGTGTCTTAGGAACTTTGATAAAAAATGGTGGAAACAGTCACAAAATGAAAAAGGCAAACTCTATGCTGGGGATCATTAGGAAAGGAATTGATAATAAAACTGCAAAGATTGTCATGCCCTTATATAAAGCAGTGGTATGACTGCGACTTAGAGTATCAGGTCCAGTTCTGGTTTTCAGATTCTCCAAAAAGGATATTGAGGAGATAGAAAAAGTGCAGAGAAGGGCAACAAGGATGATTGAGGGACTGGAGCACCTTCCCTATGAGGAGAGGCTGCAGCGTTTGGGACTCCTTAGTTTGGAGAGGAGGTGGCATAGGGGGGATATGATTGAAGTCTATAAAATTATGCATGGGGTAGAAAATGTTGGAAGCCTGAGAGAAATTTTTCTCTCTTTCTCACAATACTAGAACCAGGGGGCATTCATTGAAAATGCTGGGGGAAAGAATTAGGACTAATGAAAGGAAAACACCCTTCAAAGAACGTGTGATTAGTAAGTTTGGAATATGCTACACAGGAGGTGGTGTGATGGCCATCAACCTGGATAGCTTGCAAAGGGGCTTGGACAGATTTATGGATATAGGTCAATTTATGGCTACCAATCTTAGATCCTCTTTGATCTGAGATTGCAAATGCCTTAACAGACCAGGTGATCGGGAGCAACAGCCGCAGAAGGCCATTGCGTTCACATCCTACATGTGAGCTCCCAAAGGCACCTGGTGGGCCACTGCGAGTAGCAGAGAGCTAAACTAGATGGACTTTGGTCTGATCCAGCTGGCTTGTTCTTATGTTCTTATGTTCTTAAAATGGTGGAACCGGATACACAGAGGAAGCCCAAATACCAGGGAAAAGAGGGGTAATTGAAAAAATATATACTGAGAGGAGTGTGAAAATAACTTAGTTTCTCACTTTGCTCAGTGGCGTGAGAGGAATGGGATAGGGGCAACCAGTCATGAGTACACTTGGGTGTGTTAGTTCCCCACCCTCCAATTGTATTATATCATCTGGCAGGTCAACTTTGTCTCCAGATAATTTGCCTTGTCAGCTCTTACCTCCTCCTTCCTTTCTTCCTATTAGGAGCTCCAGATCAAAGCATTGTGGAACCTGCAACAAGTGTGTGAGTGGATTTGACCACCACTGCATGTGGCTCAACAACTGTGTGGGAGAGAGGAACTATTGGTACGGGTCTTGCCTTTGGCAGCATTGATCTGTTGCAGTTAAACTACCAAAGGGCAGGTCAGCCATCCCCACCTACACAGCCCAAACACACATCCCTCCCACTTTTTCAAATTATAGCTACAGACCAGGTAATGTGCCAAAGATTGTTATGGAAATCAGCTACGTGCCTTTTAATGTAAGCTCTTACAGGAGAGCCAGTGTGGTGTAGGAGAAGAAGAGGAGGAGGAGTTTGGATTTACATCCCCTGGGCCTCTCAGAACTCTCCCAGCCCACTTGGAGGCAGATAGTGGCAAACTACCTTGAGTGTCTCTTGCCTTGAAAACCTCACAGGGACACCAAAAGTCCGCTGTGACTTGATGGCACTTTCCTCTACCACCACAGCTTAGAACTTCTGGAGCCAGATATCAGGGACTTCCGGTTCCAGTGCTTACTATGAAACCCGGCTCTAGACAACAAGTCACGCAGTTGTCCATCTTGCTCTCTTATCTCTTGCTAATGAGCACTGAGGCCCCTTCCGCACATGCAGAATAATGCACATGCAATCCACTTTCACAATTGTTTTGAGAGTGGATTTTGCTATTCCGCACAGTAAAATCCAGCTTGAAAGTTCATTATCCTACATGTGTGGAAGGGGCCCAAATGTTGCATTTGCATTGGCGTAAGTTATGCCTGTTTTTGGCAAGGAGGCCACATGTCAAATCCAAAACATGGATGTTTCCAATACTACCCACGTGCTGCAGTACCTGTGAAGCACTCTTGTGATTTGGGGATAGTTTTCCTTTGATCTCCTGAGCCCTGTCAGCTGTGTGACCCTAGACAGGTCAGGCTAGAAATGTGATGCCATTCTGCATTCTGGCTCTTTTGCTGACCGTTTTTCTTCTTCCTTGCCAGGCTCTTTCTAAACAGCGTGATATCGGCCATCCTGGGCCTTCTCCTCATCCTGCCGATTGCTTTCTACGTCTTTGTGGAGTTTTTCCTTAACCCCATGAAGTTGCGCACCAACCAGCACTTTGAAGGTATCACCCCACACTCTTCATGTGGATTGTCTCATCATATCAGAGACTGTCCTTGGGGCTCTCTCAAGGAGCTCTTCCGTATACAAGTATTCTAACAATTGTGCAAAATAAATCAGGACTGTCATGACACCTTAGGGCAGAGGTATCCAATTGGCCATGCCAGCAGGGGCTGATGGGAATTGTTGTCCATGAACACCTGAAGCGCCAGAGTTGGACACCCCTGCCTTAGGGACTAGCAGAATTTATTTCAGTATAAAGCTTTGAGTCAGAGGTTGAGTAGGAATAATTGATGTTAGTTTCTAAGTTGTTACTGGGTTCCTCTTTTATTTTGCTGCCCTAGACCCGTGGTGGCGAACCTTTGGCACTCCAGATGTTATGGACTACAATTCCCATCAGCCCCTTCCAGCATGGCCAATTGGCCATGCTGGCAGGGACTGATGGGAATTGTAGTCCATAACATCTGGAGTGCCAAAGGTTCGCCACCACTGCCCTAGACTATCACGGCTTACCTATCTGGGATTAGCAATTGTACAGTATCCTTATTCAGCTCAGGAGGGTCTTGATAGAAGTCCTTCTCAATAGTTACCGTTGGAACAGACATGCCCACCCTTTCTGGGAGTGACATCCAGTGATCTGGAAGCTGGCTGCATTTTACTCATTGAGGAAGGACATGCACTTTGCACACGCTCAGAACTGTTTTATTGTTATTTCAAATGTTTTTATATCTGCATATTACCTTGGTTCAAACCCTCCATTTTTCTCTTTCTGAGGTTTAAAGAACCAAACGGATGTGTGGTTTGTGTTCCTTCCTGCTGCTCCCATCGAGACCCAGGCCCCGGCCATTTTGGCGTTGACTGGCATCCTGATCTTTTTGGGGCTGCTGACTCTGTTCCTGCTGGGCCACCTTCTGTTCTTCCATATTTACCTTAGTAGGTATTGCATCCCTATTTGTTCCACAATCCAGCTCTCTACCCCTTGTCTCTCTGATGCAGGCAGATGCACAGTGGCCTGAAAAAAACTGGAGCTGTTTTTTCTCTGTGGAAATGCCTGGTTGCATCATCCTCAACTCCTGCTTCCAAACTTGGTTATATGTCCTTTTCACTTACTTGACTCAGTCTGTCACTTAGAAATAAAGAGGGAAGAAATGTTTTGCTCGGTTTTGCTCCCAGTTTTCTAAAATCTCCATGTGACAGCTTTAACTAGTCAACAAAAGCAATAGCCGGATACCCAATCAAGGGGAGGAGAAATGAACAGCAAGCAGGGCTAGCAGAGACCCCTGTGCTGACTGATTGACTTGTGAGGCAGGAGAAGGAGCCAGTATGGTGTAGTGGTTAAGAGGAGGTGCACTCTAATCTGGAGAACCGGGTTTGATTACCCACTCTGCCACTTGAGCTGCGGAGGCTTCTCTGGTCAACCAGATTAGCTTGTGCACTCCAACACATGCCAGCTGGGTGACCTGGGGCTAGTCACAGTTCTTTGGAGCTCTCTCAACCCCACCCACCTCACAGGGTGTTTGTTGTGGGGGGGTGAGGTGGGGAAGGGAAAGGAGATTGTAAGCCCCTTTGAGTCTCCTTACAGGAGAGAAAGGGGGGATATAAATCCAAACTTCTTTTCTTCTTCTACTTGATGGGGTGGAGGCTGAGACAGCAGGATAAGGTAATGGGGTTTCTCTGTGATCATCAGCTCCTTGATTTGATGCAATAGAATCTGCTGAACAGGAAATCCCAGAGACCAAACGGGAATCAGAGGAGCTCTAGGGCCGTGCTTCTGTGCCCATCATTTCGTGTGGACCAGATTTCACACTGCCTTCCCTTTGAATCAAGGATTGGCTGATGGTTGATATGGCTTTGGAACTTGGATTCTGTATTGTCCAGATGGGCACTGTGCCGATTGGCCTCCTCCACTGAGTATTCAGTAGGATTTGCATTCAGCATTTACCCGAGTTTGTTTGTGTTACATTTTACCCGTGCGTAACCCCCGTCTGAGAACTGCTGGTGGTTTGAGTTCTACCAAAGCAGACTGTATTTTCTTGCCCATCTGCACAGGCACATTTCCCATCCTTCCAGTTCACTGTTCTCTCTTCCTTGCCTCTCTAGTTTGGCACCGAATGACGACCTATGAATACATTGTGCAGCAGCGCCCACCCCGTGAGATGAAGGAGCCTGACAAACAGCTGGAATCCTGCCCTTCTCAAGTGAGGCACATTCAGGTGAGGCCTGTGATTTTGTCTCCCATCCCATATCAGTGGACTGGGGCTTCTTCACCTTTTTCAGATGGACCATCGTGGTGCAGTGGTTAAGAGCAGGTGGACTCTAATCTGGAGAACTGGGTTTTATTCCCCACCCCTCCACCTGAGTGGCGGACTCTTATCTGGTGAACCAGATTTGTTCCCCCCTCCCCCCTACATTCCTGCTGGGTGACCTTGGGCCGGTCACAGCTCTTCAGAACTCTCTCAGCCCCACCTACCTCACAAGGTGTCTGTTGTGGGGAGAGGAAGGGAAAGGAGTTTGTAAGCCCCTTTGAGTCTCCTTACAGAAAAGAAAGGGGAGGTATAAATTCAAACTCCTCTTCTTCTACTACCTATATTGAACCTTTTTATTATTTTGTGCAGTAATGCATTTCATCTGCGCTTGAGCTTTCATGCAGCGTGGTCTGGCTATATTGCAAAACTCTTGTCCTAAGTTAGCATGACTTCACAGTACAAATAAAATAATGAAATCTGTCATCTAGTGCAAAATGTATAGCTTCTGGAAAATCTGGTCCTCAGTGACGATGGCTCTTGAACGTGAGCAGAGGTAGAGAGCTCTTTCTTCTTCATGTGTTTCTTCTTTACTGGCCTTAGTAGAAAAAATTGAGAAGTTCTGCATTGGAAGAAAAAACAGAATCTCAGAAAATAACCCCGACTTGGCACTTTGTCTCCTTGATGTCTTAATCATTTCTTTGCATGTTCTAGGAAATGCAGTTTTATTCAGGAAGTCTTGGATATACCAACCCTGAAGTTCAGGGGGAAGATTCAGGATTAGCCTCAGGGAAAGAGTGAGTAAAGCAAATTAAACAGTATCCATATATTACCTTCCCCATTGGACTGTTGTCATGGATGTAAAAGAACATATCTGCATGAAGTTCCTCTGGGAAGTTGTAGCATTCGTTTGAACTCTGAATGCTTTGGCCAGGAGGAAAGGTCGAATGACACGATCAGTCCCATCAGATCTCAGAAGCTAAGCAGAATTGGTAATTAAAAGGAAGACACCGAGGAAGACTCTGCAGAGGAACACCATGGCAAACCACCTCTGCTTTGCCCTTGCACTGAAAGCCTCTTGCTGGAGTTGCCATAAGTCAGCTGCAACTTGACGGCACTTGACCTGCACAAATACGTTGGCCTTCTAAAATGTAACACTTCTTGCCTGCTGTAGTGGTTAAGGTGTTGGACTAGGACCTGGGAAACCCAGATTCAAATCCCCACTGGCACCCTACCATGTGGGTCTTAATCCAGACTTGTTTATGACTTAGTTCCACCTTTCCATCTATTGTCTTTTGCTTGAGCATTCTAACTCCCACCGTAAGGGGAAATTCTATGTGATTTTCTTCTGCTGAGTGGTTCCACCCACTGAAATCATGAGAACGTGTGTTGGGGCTGTACTGTCAGGAAGGGGACATTCTGGCCACACAGCTTGTTGTCACACAGGAGGTCCAAAAGTATGTGCCAAAACCAACAGTGACAATTTTGTTTCCAGCCTACCAAAGTTCTGCATGCGCAGCGACGGCTCAGACTCCAAGATCATCCTGTCCCCTGAAATTTCAGAGACTCAAGTCGGGATCCCACCGCAGGTGAGTGAGACCATAGCAGTGAATTCTGACCCAGGGTATCATCACGCAGTGCTGTTGCACCCCACCGCCAGGAAATGTTTATCTACTTGTTTATCTACTCCATTGACAGCGTGTCTTTCTTGCTGAGGCTCGAGGTGTATTTTAAAACATTTACGAATGCAATAAAGCATCATAAGACATCCAGTGAACAATGCAAAAGGACTAGGATTACAAAACTACAGTTTATTGCAGCTGGAAAAATCATATTATTTATTACACATACTGTAAACAAGTCACAGAATGGAATTCCAAAGGTGGAAAATAATTCAGAAAGACCAAGATAACGCATGCAGTAAACAGTGCAATGACGGACTGCAGTCCCATTCCCTTTATATAAATGCTCGCCTGAACCGGTCTGTTACACTACAGCCTTATTTCTGTTAGAAAACAAATCCTCTAACATTTCTGCCTTACGCATCCCGCGGGATAATAGACATTTGGGAACCACTCCTCTCTCTTCAGTTGATTCTTCAGTTTGGTAGCTTCCATTGGCCAGATTACTGAGTTAATGCATCAGGCAGCCGGTGAGCAGGATTCTGAGGGCTCTTAAGGCACAGTTGTGCGGAAGTTTCCCAGAGAGGCAGTTAATTGCTCTGTCAGGTTTCTTTTTTTAGAAGGACATTATCTCTGTCCATCTGAGAAAAAGGTTGTAATTGATTTTTTTCTGTTTTGGAGAATGGAGTCATGACTCACTGCAGTTCGATCTTTTGTCACCCCTCAGAGCAGCAGTTCTCAGACTTGTAACAACCAGAGGGACCCTATTTTGATTTTACAATATTCACAGACACCCCCCACATCCTTTCCTCCCACTGTGTGTAAGACAGCTGTTTTGCCTCCCAGCTAAAGGAAAGGGGTTTTCTGTGACTGATTCCTTCTTCTTCCTCTCTGCCACTGCATCTTCTTTGCCCAGGTGAGAGGCACATTGTGTCCTCCTGGGTCTCCCTCATAGCCTTGTTCAAAGCAAGCCGTCCACATCCCACGGAGATTTGCATGAGAGGCTGATGATCCCCTGGTCTTCCGTCTTGGATACTTTTGACTAAGCATTACACCTGTCCACCCTAGCAGGCATTGCCCTAAATCAGAGGAGCCCCACGCTCCCCACCTGTCCAGAAAGGTAGTTGGTCTCTATTCTGTCAAAGTGGTCAGACATCACTTGCAGCCTTCCTGGAATTCCCTTGAAGCCCCCTGCAGGTCTGCAGGTCTTATTTTATGGCTGCCCTAAGGCCGTTTCAGCCTCAAGTGCCCAATCCTTCTCTTTATTAAATGAAAGAACGACCCTCATGGCTCTAACTTGGTGCCGCTTTGTCTGGCTGTGTGATTTCAGAAGAAGAAGAAAAAGAGGAAGAGGCGCAAGGATCTCTCTTCTCTGGCGGAGGAACGGTCCAGGGAGATGGTTGCCCCCTGGTCTTCTCTTCCCGTTTTACAGCAAGGTAAGGTTGCAAGAAAGAGACGTCCCAACTTCCAGCACTCTGGCAAACGTAAGAGTTTCTTTCCAGTCCAGATGGATACAGGGGGGAGCTTGTCCCTTTCCCTCGACTGCAGGATTGTGCAGTCTCTGACGTGAGGCATTCCAAAAGGATACTGTTCTTGTAGACAAGCGTGACCATTGGCTAACCAGAGAGCATCTTCTAGATTTTAGCTGAAAATCTGGTCCCCTTTCTAGGAATGTTATATTCCAGATGCTTCAGAGAAAGCTTTGTTGCATTTTTCCGTAAGAGGAGGGAAGTTAGATACTCTGATGCCTCTCTCTTCCCTTTTTTGTTTGTAGAACTAACAGTCATGGCTGCCCCCTCCTCAGCCTCTTCATCCTCCAGCCTTCATCTACCTATCCCAGCTTTCCCTCCCCAAATGGCCATGCCCAACGGCAGCAGCGGTCCAGTCCAGGCAGCGGGGCCTCCAGCTGATTACCATTCCGAGTCGGCCGAGTCAATGGACGAGATCCCCGTGGCCCAGACCCGCCTGGGAAGCAGTGCCCTGAACGGAGCTTCCAAGAACCACCTGAGTGCTGCTCGGCACCTCCTGTACCCTGCAGCCCCTTCCCAAGGGGGAGGAGAGGAGCACCGGAATGCTGGGCGCAAAGTCAAAAAGAAGAACTGTCCACCATCAGTGCCACCGCAGGAGGACGAGCCAGAACTCTCCTTTAAGGTCCCTGCCGTGTTTGTCAGCACAAGCAGCGGGGAGCTGCCTGTCCCCAACTCCTCCTGGTCTGGTGAATCCTCCGAACCCCCTCACAGAAAATGCTCAAGCAAGCGGCAGGACGACAACCAGGATTTCCATTTATGGGACACGACCACCAGTACAACAGCAGCATAGCCCTCCCCTTTCCCATAACATCCAAGGGGAGAGCAGGGGGTATGAGGTGCTCACTCTCCCAAATATATTTGTGTCCAAGGATTTAAGAACGAGTGATGTATCTTGCTTGCAGGCCTTGGCCTCTCCACGCCTACCCTCTTACTGTTGGGTGGGAGAACGTTCCATCATTTTTCTGGCTCTCTCAGCAGGGTCATGAATGCCTTTAGGAGGACTGCTCAGTGGCCTTCCCTCAAGTGGTATGTATGAGAGAACTGTACAAATAAGGTTTTGGAGTCGAGTCTTGTTGGTGCTCCGACTGTCATCTCCGCTCGACCTTACCAGAAGCTGAATGACACCCTGTGCTTAACCTAATACGTTCGTATGGGGTGCCGGAAGTGTCAGCTACACCACTTCGTTGTGGCTCGGGGTTGAAAGGAGTTCTAATTCTCCATCTCTTTCACCCTGTTCCTAAAGCCCTTCTCCGTTTGTCCGTCTCTCTGCCCCTCTGCGACGAAAAGTGCAAAGTGCATCGCATCTCATGGAACTCTTCTTTCCTTCAGAACGGCTCATTTTCACCTTGCAATGCAGGTGGATTGTTAAAAGCTGGCACCTCCGTTCTCGAAGGTCAGAGCCAATTGCTTTGAGCATCTTCCCTGTTGCCTTTTCTCTTGGTAGCATGAGGCTTCCCGTGTGCAAGATGGATCCGTGCTAAAGGAGGTCCCGAGAGGGGAGACGTCTTGTGCTGATACTAGACTCAGGGTTGCAAATAATGTCCGCTTCCCTCCAGTGGGTCCAGTGTGAAAAAAGACTGCTTTCCCATTCTCCACACAACAATATTCTAAACCCTTGACATCTGTGGAGCTCCCTGGACATCTCTGGGCACAATAAAAACATTTTTTCTATCCTCTTGTACTAAATCTTTTCCTGCCTTCTTTTCCTGCCCCTATCTCTCATGAGGGTAAGGAGCGGTGGGTTATGTGGGAGTTGCCTTTCTAGTTATACTGTGAATTAAGGAATTGTCCAACTGGGTTTATCTGATATCCTTTTCTACCCTGAGAGCCCAGCTAAGTGTCCTATGAGTTTGAGTATGTAGGGCAGTGATGGCGACTTATGGCATGGGTGCCAGAGGTGGCACTCAGAGCCCTCTCTGTGGGCACGCACAAACAGAGTTCATCGTGGAGGGGAAATCGCCCCCCGCCACACACACACACATCTAGGCTGGCCTGGGCCGCTGGGCTAGATTATTAGCATTAAACCTAAGACCTAGTTTTGGGGAAGCAGTGTAGGTAACCCTGTTAAGCGCTGTTAAACCCCACTGATTTTCATGCGAAGAACTAAAGCGCAATCCTTTACCTGGGAGTAAGCTCGGTTGCTGGCAATGGGGCTTGCTTCTGAGTAAACCCTCCTAGGGTCGTGATTCACCTGTTTGAAGAGTTGCATGGTTGCTTCAAAGCAAAGCCAACAACTACCACCAAGCTTATTCCCGAGTAACGCACGCCTCAGAGCCAACCATTTTTTCTAAACTAAAACCTCAGTATTCAGGTTAAAGTGCTGTGTTGGCACTTTGCAATAAATAAGTGGGTTTTGGGTTGCAGTTTGGGCACTCGGTCTCAAAAAGGTTCGCCATCACTGATGTAGGGTCCAGCGGCTGTCCAAGATGCAGAGGCCTCTGGAGATGGGGCGGTATATCAAGTCGAATAAATAAATAAATAAATAGATATAAAACGTTGTTTCCCGCAACTCTTTGAATAGCCTCTAGAGGGCAGAGTCTAAATAGCTGCAAGGCAGAGAGACCTTACTATCTGCTGGGGGCCTGGCTGACTTCAGTGTCATTCCTGAACTCGACTGCTGCAAACCCCTTGTGTTTTTATTTGTGTGTAGTGTCAGCAGCTGTAAAAGACTGCAGATGGAGGCAAGCGGTCCCTTTTGGGACTGGAATAAAACACCATCTCTTGTCCAGTTGTCTTGCATAGGGTGTGGCTAGTTCACGGTATCTTTTTCTGGAACGCAGATTCTTTAGGGCGTTTCCATGGCAAGTCCACAGTTGAGGGGGCTTACTATCAACCTCCCTGGATGTCGTGATTCTCTGTTCTACCCCAAATTTCTGCCATTCCGTTTGGAGGGCTGAGCGCTGTTTCTTATTGCATCCTGTGGGAAGTGGTAGTGCCCATATTGCCTTAGGGCAGGGGCATCTATCCAGCCCTGGCCCTCCAGATGTTTGTGGACTACAATTCCCATCAGCCCCTGCCAGCATTAAGCTGGCAATGGCTGATGGGAATTGTAGTCCACGAACGCCTGGAGGGCCAGAGTTGGATGCCCCTGCTTTAAGGGAAAACCAAGGGCAGGCTGACTTCTGCAGAACAAAGAGGAAACAAGCTCCTCTGCCTTAGGAGACTCCCTAAGGGACAGGAGTTTCCACCTGGCATTGAGGTAAATGAAACTGGCTTGAATCCTGTTAACAGGAGGGGTGCCAAGGAAGTCAAGGTCCGTGTCGCCAGGCCCTCCTCAGCTTGCAGCCCCCCTGCTGCGTGTCCGTTCCTTGATCAGAGTCTACAGTTGCTCTCTGCCAGCCCAGCTGAGCGTCTCGTTTCCTTCCCCCTGCTGCGCGCAGCTGCCAACAGGAATCCTGCAGCTGCCCCCGGGGCCTGTGGGATGCCTGCTGCACAGCTTGCATCAGCTCATTTCTTCAGAGACTCCTGTGGTGTCCCTCATCTCATCTGTGCCCTGCGAGGGCTTCTTTTCCCTCACGGTCCACTTTGTCCAATGTGGGTATGGCAGAAACTCCCAGACTGGCAGCTATTCCTGGTAGTTCCTCACTGGCTGTGAGGGACCAGTTGATCAGAGGCGTATCTAGGGGAAATGTTGCCCGGTACAAAATCTGAGTTTTCTCCCGCCCCTGCCCCCGTATGGGCGGCCACCCTCCCCCACCACGACCAAAAAACTTTTTTTGCACCAGGTCATCTCAAAGTCACTATCACAGGAGTGGTGTGGGGGGCAGTTTTCCGTCCCCCAGTGACTAAATGGCTGCAGCTTGGTGACATTTCACTCCATGTGTCCCCCTGGGCGGTACACCGCAGTTGATCCATAGGTTTTTTCAGAGCCACACCACTCATTTGCATACTTGTAGGTACTCTGTGTGTGTGTGTAACAGATTTCTACAAGGAATTGGCAAATGAATGAATGGAACCTGGCTTGGAGGCATGTTCATCACGTTTGGCTGTTTCTGAGCGAGGGACGTGTGTGTGAACCAGTTGTCTGACACATGGCCACTTGCAAGTGCTCAAGGACAAAGTAGAAGCTCTATGAGAATTTTTAATGGAGAAATTTGCCTGAAAGGTGACTCCTCTGGGTCACAAAGTGATATGCATCTCCTACAGTTCCTGAGCTCAGGCCAAGTCTGGCCAGACAATAAATTTGTGTGGCATACCAAATATTCCTCTGTCCGAATGTTTGAGTGGCAGAATGTTTTATGAAGACGATGCCATGCGATTGTATTGCCTGCAGTGCTGGTCTGATCTCTTAGTCCAGCTTCGTTTAATAGTGGCTCAGGTTTCATAGGGAATTTCCATCGAGAATTTCCGCAATAAAATGTATTTCCTGGGTCGGGCTGCTGACTCCAGAATGTGGCTTGCCAGCACTGAAGGGGGATCATATCAGGAGCTGTCTTACGCCAAATAGGACCGCCGGATCGCCTAGCTCAAGTGTTGCCTCC
This sequence comes from Sphaerodactylus townsendi, assembly GCF_021028975.2. Classification (NCBI taxonomy): domain Eukaryota; kingdom Metazoa; phylum Chordata; class Lepidosauria; order Squamata; family Sphaerodactylidae; genus Sphaerodactylus; species Sphaerodactylus townsendi. The sequence continues at coordinate 21,346,954 of NC_059438.1, forward strand.
TCTAACTGGTGGCAGCACTCTGGAAGATAAAGGTCTTTCCCAGCACTTGATACTTGAGATCCTTTTAACTGGAGATGCCGGGAATTCAAGTGGGGACCCCTCTGCATGCAAAGCAGGTGTTCCACAAGGCAACTGTGTGGTGGCCCCTTCCTAGAAGTTTACATTTCATTTGTCTTTCCCACCCACTAGTTCACTTACCTTTATCGGCTTTCTCCCCTCCCTGGCACCATCTGCCCATGAAAACTGTATTCCAGTTGTGTGCTGCTAGCCGCTGGGCCAGGTCAGTGATGCTCTGGGAAACCACAACGACTTGCAGGAGCACCTCCTTTTCCCTTTTATTCACTTCCCCACCCAACTTCTTTCCTTCTCCCTGGAAATCCTCATATCCTCCTCGTTCCCTGCTTCCTTTTTTCCTCCTTCCCACACACAAGCCAACCTTTTATCTGTACCCTATTTTCATCTGTATTTATTAATTCATTAATACCCGATCTTTCTCACTGACGGGGTCACAAAGTTGCTTACATCAATGTCTGTCCTCCGTTTTATCCTCACAACAACTCTTTGAGATCGGTTAGGCCAGTGATGGCGAACCTTTTCGAGACTGAGTGCCCAAATTGCAACCCAAAACCTACTTATTTATCGCAAAGTGCCAATGCGGCAATTTAACCTGAATAACCCCGTCGAGCAGGGGTGAGCTTGCTGTAGCCTCCAGCAAGTCCCACATGCACCGCTCGGCACCTCTGCCTCCCCCCGGGGCAGCAGCCACCTGGAGCACAGGCACCAGGCACGCCAGCCGAGTCCTCCCTGCTCGCTAAGGTGCACGTACATCAAGTTCAGTGGCCCAGGCCAGCCTAGATGTGTGTGTGTGTGAAGATGTGTGTGGCGATTTCCTCCCCACATGACGAACTCTGTGAGCGCGTGCCCACAGAGAGGGCTCTGAGTGCCACATCTGGCACCCGTGCCATAGGTTTGCCACCAGTGGGTTAGGCTGAGTGTGTGGCTGGCCCAGGGTCACCCAATCAGCTTCCGTGGCAGAGTGGGAATTCAAACCTAGGTTTCCCAGATTCCAGTTTTTAATTCCAATCAGTATTTAATACTGAAATTTGTGGGTGGCTGCTGTTGAATAGTAGGAAGCAGCTGGGTCTGGGTGAGTCGTGGAAGTTACGTGGTAGTAAGTAGGCCAGTGGTTGCTGCCAAGTCTGACCACAATGAGTCCTCTCTCAACGGCTAAAATAGCCTTGGAAAGGGTACTCTCTTCTTCCTCTGTCTTTTCCGGACAGATACAAAGGCTTGAATACTGTTGTGGTTGCCTAGCAACAACCACTGATGGCATCTGCTTCTTAAAGCTATAGCTGCTCCTCTCTTCAATTGGGTTTTTAAAAACCATTTTATGTATTTTTGTAGATTCCAGTTGCCTGCAAATCTGGTGCTGTCTGTAGAAAGATCTGTCCTGTCTCCCCATGGCTCCAATCTGCAGATTTAAGTATCCACAGATGGGGCTACATTGACAATTAGATATATTGCCATGCCATACACTATAGCATAGGAAACTGTCCTGTTTTTTTCAGAAAAGCACCTTCCTGAATCATGTATCTTGTAGTATGTAGCATTGCTGTGGTGACCAGGTGCATGTAAACTGCTTAAGCTCCCACTAGACAGCACTGTATATTTTGTAGCAACAGGTATTATTACATCAGGTATGCTACAAGATCCCCATATCCTGCAGTGGGCTGTGCACTAATCAACACTTGTCTCTGATCAGTACAAGGTTGTTATGCTTTGTGCAGCGGACTGAGATCTTCCAGCATTTTTGCTGAACCCATTTTAAGATGCTAAAGTGTTTCTGAGCATGTGCCGGGTGTTGTCTCGCCACGGAATAACTAAAAACAGTCCTTGCATGGCTACAGTTAGGCAGACGGGCTTCAGAGGTTAGTGGGGAAATGACACCATCGCAATGACGACGGCAGCTTGTTTCCCAAATGGAGAAACAAACTCCTGGTGTCCCAGTTTTAATCAGTCCACACTGTGGACTGAACAGACAGGCTCAGTTCTGATCTCCCATACTAGCCACTAGGCCACATCCTAGCTTGGGAGAGATTCGTGTTTAAGTGTCTGGGTGTGTGTGATTGGAGTGGACCCTGTCTCATTACTGAGAACAGAACATGGATGTGCACATGCGTGCTTGCACATTATTAGATCATCGGCATTTTCTTCTCGAGCAGAGAACGATATCCGGCTGCCTCCAGCTCACTTTGCTGATTGATATATCGATCAAAGTGGCGGAGGCTGGCTCCAAGCCCAAGACACTGATGGGAAATCCAATTAGCGGAGTGGTTGGCAGGGCAGTGAAAACCGGCAAGCTCTGCCTTAAAGGCTGTATGTCAGCCAAGGACAGATATAGAAGCTTTCTCCTTGAAAGGGGGCTCGGCTTTGCTGCCCAACTGGGGAGAGAAACTCGAGTTCAAACCTCAGCTCAGCCAAGGGGCTCCTAGATGGCTATTGCCAGTCACTCTTCCCTCTCTGCTTAACCTACCTTGCAGGGTTGTTTTGAGGATAAAGTGGAAGAAGAATGGTGGGAAGGTCAGAGAAAAACTGGATAAATGCCAAATGGGGAATACGGGGCCTTTGTCTATCACTGGGAGGGTGGCAGGATTGGTATTGTGGGCCTCTTGATTATGGAACCATTGCAGTCAGGTGGCAAACGTATATGTGTAAGCAATCACCTTTAACAGGCAGGTAGAGAAAAGCAACCATAACATGCTCCCTTAATGCTGTTCAGGGAGAAAAATTGAACAACCGGTTCTGGTGGTGGGATTCAAATAATTTAACAACTGTTTGTTTACAAGCACCATTTTAACAACCGGTTCTGCTGAAGTGATGCGAACCGGCTGAATCCCACCACTGACTATGACCATCACTAAGATGTTTGGGCCTCTTTGCAGATTTGTCACAAACACACATGAAGCTACCTTATTCGGAATCAGATCGTTGGTCAATTACAGCTGGTATTGTTTGAACCATAGGTGTCAAACTCGTGGTCCTCCAGATGTTATGATGCTAGCAGGGGATGCTGGGAACTGTAGTCCATAACATCTGGAGGGCCGCAAGTTTGACACCTATTCTGACTGGCAGTAGCTCTCCAGGGTTTCTGGCAGAGGTCTTTCTCATCACATACTGCCTGGTCCTGTTAACTGGAGAGGTTGGGAATTGAACTTGGGACTTTCTGGGTGCCAAAAAGTAGCTCTTCCCCACTGAGCCACAGTACTTCATGCACACGTGCAGAGGGCAGAATGGAAGGACTGGACATCCCTTGGACTTTTGTATTCAAAAGCAAGTACTCGTGGTTTTATCGATACATTTGGAAACATAGGCAATGGCTAATTCTGGGCTTGGAAAGTAAACTTGGTTTGAGCAGTTTTGGGGCATGCATGTCCCCCCGCCCTTCTTAGCTACAAATTTCAAAACAGTTTGAAATTGTTAAAAAGCAACGCAAAGTGAAATACATGCAGTTCTAGGCCTGTTTGCAGCTCAGGTCATTGAGATCCGGTTTATTTATTCATTTATGTCCCACTTTTCGTCCAGTTTATCTTTACAATAACCCTGTGAGGTAGGCTAGGGCTGTGAGAGGAACTGCCTCGAGGTCAACCTATGGGCTTCCATGACTGAGGGGGATTTGAACCTGGGTCTCCCAGAGTCCAGTCTTACCCTCTAACCACTGTACCACACTGCCTCTCAAGCCAGTTTCCCTCTCCCAGGATATCTGTCGCCTTGTCAAACTTCCAGCATGCAGGGCTGATCAGCACAGGCGAGTTCATCTGAGGGTCGGAGAGCCACGCTGGGAAGCGAGGGGATACCGAGGGAGCTTCTTGCTCCAGGTCTGCCCTGGGCCCGCCTCCCTTCCGGGTGAGGCTTGCCGGTGCTACCTCTGAGCCCGAGGGACGATGCTGCTGGTGCCGGGCTAGGGGAGGCTTGGCTCGGTCCTGCCCCTGTTGCTAGCTGCACAGGGCCTGGCTGCCGTGGAGACGGTTTTGCTTTCACTACAGCTGAAAACATTGCTCTCCTTCCTCTGTTGTGCAGCCTGTTTGTTCTGTTCTTGGCATCCTCTTCATTCCGAGGGAAACAATACAGCATGTGGAAGGCAGTGACGGGTCGGGCCGTCCATTGACCTTCCTCCCCGCTTCTTTTCCCACCCCCGGCCTAATGCCTGCTCTCCCCCCCGCCCCTCCAAACAGGGTGGATGAGAAAGCAGCACCAGGGATAAATGCTTTGATCTCGTCTGTTGCCTGACACCATGGAGATGACTTAGGTGGAGGCCAAACAGACATTCCCAGCCCGCCATTCTTTCGGTCTCCAGTATGATCCTCCGGATTCCTAATGGTACATGTCATCAGTGACCTCCTGTGCTCCCATAACAGCTTCTTTCGAGGCCTGGCAGGAAGCTGGGGTGCCGTTTGGGGTGGCACAGTTTTTACCGGCAGTGGAAGAAGCAAAGCCAACGTGATGCAGAGCAGAACGACATGAATAGAATCGTAGAGTTGAAAGAGACCCCAAGGGCCATCAAGTCCAACCCCCTGCCATGCAGGAACACATAATTCGAATCCCGTCACACCTTAGAGACCAACAAACATTTCTAGGGAATAAGCTTATGAGAGTCAAAACTCCCATTGTTGAAGTTCTGACACTACAGACTAAAATGGGTGCCGACCTGACAGTATGAGGAGGAGCAGCCTGTGGGGCAGCGAAAGGGTTTTTCCTCCCTAGCCAAGGGCTTCTACCCTCAAAGTTCAGATTAACCTCATGAGCTGGGGTGGGGGGGGGGTTACAGACCTCTGAATTCCAGCTGAATGAAAAGCGTGGGAACAAAACACATGAGCCCAGCCAGACCGTGCTCTTCCTTGAAAGGAAAGCAAATATGGGCCATAGTTGAAAGCAAATACGGGTCAGCAGCAAGGTGGTTCTGAAGGCTTTGCTTGACTTCACCCTCCTTTCTGGGTCTGGATTTGGATTTAGCGGGGAGCAAGACCACAAAGCCCTGACTTACGTAGCCCAGTGTCATCTGATCTGGGAAGCTAAGCAAGGCCAGCTGTTGTTAGTACATTGATGGGGGATCACCAAGGAAGTCCAGGGTCGTTACGCAGAGGCAGGTATTGGCAAACCGCCTCTGAATATCTCTAGCCTTAAAAACCCTATGGTTCACCCTAACTCAGCTCAACTTGTAGGCAAAGAAAAAAAAGAGCCACCAAATTTATTGTCATACATTTCTCTAGGCTGAGTAACTGACTGCCACAAGGTAACAGGACAATCCCAACCCTGTACCAAAACCATTTCCAGATCAGATGCTGCAAACCATAAGTCTGTGAGAGTGGACCCTTGCAGGCTTAGTTGCAGGATGCTAATCCACAAAAATAGATGTGTAATTTTGAAATCTGCCTTGTTTATTCTTTGAGCAGGCATCTCTATCAGGCTTTACATCTTTATGTCAAAACTAGCTTCAGGGTCTGGTAAAGGAACGGATGGGGGTTAGGGAGAGGCAGCCTTGGTTCCTGCAGGGAGAAATAGGAGAAGGAAGACATAGAAATGATGTTTATTGGGGGCAAGCAAGGAGCTATCTTTGCCCAGGTGCCCTCTGCAGGACCAAGGACAGCCTTAGGTGGAGACAAAGTACAGAAGGTCCCAGGTTCAATTGCCAGCATCTCCAGCTAAAAGGTTGAGGCAGAAGGTGAGGGGAAAAATCTCCACCAGGGACCTTGGAAAACTACTGTTGGGAAGAATAGATAAAAGGTACTTTGACAGATCAGCTGCCCAGTTTCAGCATGAGGTGCCTTTAACTGTTAACATGCTCATGTTTAATCTTGTCCGCTTTCTAAACTAAACAAGGCCCAAATTGAGCTGGAGACCCCCTTTCCCTGCACAGTTTAGGTCCAAGTCCTCTAAAAGCCTGCAAAGGTGGTGGTGGTGGTGGGGAGGGTTTGTGTTGACAAGGCAGGGAATTAAAAGGTTTTTTTTAATGTACTAAAATAATAAAACGGTTTATTTTAATCATGCGCCAAGTTCCCTGGTCCGAATCTGCCTGTTTTTACAGAAGGGTCAGCGTGACTCAAAGATGCTTGACAAATGCACAGCTATCACCAGCAGACCCGTGCTTCTTTTTAACCCTTTGGAGGGAGCATAGGTGTCATCCTCATGCGCCCAGAGGGGGAGAAGGAATAGTGCCCAGCTGGCCCTGCAAAGGGGTCTTCCAGAAAAGCGGGGGCAGTGGGACCGCCGGGGGAGGGGCTTCAGGCCCTCCTCCAGCCGTCCTCTCGGGGTGATGCCAGCCATTCAGCCAGGCCCGGGCATCGCTGCACTAATGGTCCATCTGGCTCAAAGCCTGCAGGGCTGCTTTCATTTTTATTTTTTTTGCACGGGGGTGGCAGTGATGGCGGCGCTGGCGCCCAGGCCATGGGAGGGGGCGGCGCCTTGGCTCTCCTGCTCTGACCCCCCCTTCCCATTTCCCTCCTCCCTTCCTCCCCCCACCCGCTGTGTCACTGCGGTCTCCATGGAGACGGGATCAACAGCCCCGCCTCGCCCCGGCCGCCGCGCAACGCTTCTGCAGCTCGCGGGTTTTTGCACGGCGCGGCGCGGAGGCAGCGAGCAGGGTAAGCGGCGCGGAGGGAGGGGAGCCCGGCTGGCCGGGGGTCGCGGGCGCCCTGGCTTGGCGCAGGGGCGTGCATTGGGGGTTTGCAGGCCTTTCCGCAGAAGCCGCGGCTTGCAACCTGCCGAGGCGCTCCCTGCACGTTGGGAAGGAGATGGTCGGATGCGCCGCGGCCAAGCGGCAAGAGGAGGGAGCGCTGTCGTGTCAAGTGCACGATGTTTGCTCCGGATTCACTGATCCGGAATAACGACCGCGCATGGTTATGCATATGGGTTAGAATCGCCCTGCTATTGGGAAAGGGGCGCCCTCAGTGGTCTTTGGGGGTGCATTCCGGGGATGAGGGGAGGGTCAGCCCCAGAGGAGACGCCCTGACAGATTCACGCCCGCCTGGACTCTAAAAACGCCTTCAGGCATTTCTCTGCTGCTGTTTATGTCTCTCTGGGAAGAGTGCTAAATCACATTGAAAGCAGGCGAGATTTTTTTCTTTTTGCATGTGCAATTTTTAATGGCTTGTTTAGAAGATGCGAAGAAAAGGGCTTTCTGTGCATGCTTCACAGGATGCGCTTTGTGTGTGCCGTGTGACCGTGTCCATGGCCGGAGCTGAACCGAATGGCTACATTGCCTACAATAGGAGCTGATCTACTCCTTGTTTACTAGAGCCCACCCATGCACTTTGCAATTTACCAAGCCGGCTGTCTGAATGAATGTGTGTGTAAAGTGTCTTCAAGTCACAGCTGTTGTTAGGTGAACTGTAGGGTTTTGAAGGCAAGAGGCTAACAGAGGTGGTGTAGCCATTGCTTTCTTCTGCATGCACATCCTGGAATTCCCTGCTGGTCCCCCATCCAAGTACTGACCGGGGCCCACCCTGCTTCGCTTCCAAGATCCAGGTCGGATGAGACTGGGCTAGTTTGGGTGAGGCATAATAAATCTGTGCAGAGTACGCCTGCATGTTTGACAGGATGCCACCCTGCTCTGTCCAATCCAGCAGTCTTTCCAAGAACCCTAATAATAGTCTCGTACAGTGGTTAGATCTGGGAGAACCAGGTTTGAATCCTCACTCTGCTGCCCTGTTGCTGGGAGATCTTGAGTTAGCCACTCGCTCTCAGCTCAACCTACCCTCAGGGTTCTTGCGAGGAAAAAATGGAGGAGGGGGAAATAATGTTGTCTGTTGTTTTGAATGGGGACGAAAGTGGGATAGGGATAAATAAGCCCGTGGATGAGGTGGTCCGTCAGAAATTGGGCAGATGTCTACTGGAATGGGCATCTTGTTGGGGACCTGCCTCCTAATGGTGGGAATTGATGATTGGGATTATCCTGGACCCAGAGCATATGGGGGGCAGGGAGAAGAGATATGTAAACCTCAGATCCTTGTTCATACGCCTGTGGATAAGGAATGAGCAAATTGCATCCATTTTTTGCCTCTTACATCTACCCAGCACTAACACCCAATTTTATTTAAAACTGGCTGTCTTCCATTTTAAAAAATCTGTCTCATTGATTTAGATATTTATATCCTGCTTTTCTCTCCAGAGCAGCTGACAACCTCATTCTGCCCTCCTCAATTTTATCTTCACTACAACAACCGTGCGAGGTAGGTTCTGCTGAGAATGAATGGTTCCTGTCTCTCACAGAGCTTCTATGGCAGAGCGGAGACCTAAACCTGGGTCTCCAGATCCTAATTTGACACTGTAACCACTATGCACTCACCTGTTGTTACAGGTACATGCATAAAGAGTGAAATAGAGATCCAGGGAGATTTCTTGCTTCAGATTGTCATGATGGTAGAAGGAAGGGCAGCTAGAGGGTCTCCTCGCAGTCTTGCTGACCTTGTCTAGGGACATCCTCTTACAGTTTAGCTCAGGGGTAGGGAACCTGCGGCTCTCCAGATGTTCAGGAACTACAATTTCCATCAGCCCCTTTCAGCATGGCCAATTGGCTTTGAATGGGCCAATTGGCCATGCTGAAAGGGGCTGATGGGAATTGTAGTTCCTGAACATCTGGAGAGCCGCAGGTTCCCTACCCCTGGTTTAGCTGAAGGAAGAGAATGGAGAACTCTGGGCAAACGGGATTGTAGGACCTTATTCTAGAGCTATCCAAGTGTCCAACGCTTAGAGTGCTGGACCAAAATCTTGGAGATCCCGGTTGAAATTCTAATTTTGCTCTGGAAGCTTGCTGGATGATCTTGGACCAGTTTCTTTCACAAAGTTCTGTGGTTGAATGGTATTGTAAGATGCTTGGGGGGTCTCTATTGGAGAGGGAAGTGGCACATGAATAAGTAAAATTATTGCAGACCTTCACAAGCCCACCAGGACCTCAAAGTTGAGAGTGGGTATATTTGGAAAACCTCAGCTTTGTCCTTCACTCAAGAGGTTTTCAAACAGCATCCTGAAAAAAACACAATAAAAAATAAAAATCTAAAAAGTCTTTAGAAGCAGCTTTTTCTGAGCAGTAGAAAGAAAACCACAGAAAGGCATTAAGAAACCTGATGTCATCAACCTAAGAACAGGCAGGTCAGTTGAACCGGCCCCCAAACATCCAGCTAGTGTCTTCAGAAAGAAAGAGGGGAAGCGAAATCAGCAAAAGGATGAAATCAGGCCGGATTCTGGGAGAACAGATATGCTTTCACTTGGTGCTGAAAACTCAGTGAGTCAGTGGTGGATCCGCCTGGACCAAAAATAGCGGTGTGAAAATGGTGTGAAAACAGTGTAACCCCTTTTACACCATTTTAAACCATTTTAACCGTTTTCACACTGCTGTATTTGGCCCACGTGGAATCCGCCTCAGTGCCATATGAATAGCGAACAGCATGCTGAAACTGAGGGGCCACAGCAGAGAAGACCCTACTTTGTATAACATAGGAGGAAAACGGAACAGGACCTCTGAAGACTGTCTCAACTTTTGGGCAAGTATACAAGAGTGAATGTGTGTACTCTGATCCAAGCCATTTAGGACTTGAATGGTAACAATGCAGTTCACAAGCTGTGTAGGGTAATAATTCAATCTGAATTTGTATAAGGCTTAAAGATAACAACTGAAGGCTTTGAATTGAAATCTAAAGCACCTTGCTGTTATTTTGGGAGTGGTGAAATTATAACTGATTCAAGTCAGGAGTTTAGCATTTTGTGTCCATTGTTGTTTTTAAAGGGTCTATAAGGGCAGTCCCAAGTACAACACCATTACAGTAGTCTAACCTTCATGTGATGACAGCAAGGATTTTTGCCTTTCTTGCCTTTTGAGGAGAGCAAGGATTTTTGCCAATCCTTGCTTTTTGAGGAGAGGCTGCAGCTGGTGCAATAACCTGTCAAAGTTTTTCGTAACTGGAATCAACTGGCTGTTGTGAGTTTTCTGGACTGTGTGGTTGTGGTCTGGTAGTTTTTGCTCCTAATCTGTTTCTTTCCCAAACACAACTTGCCGTGACATGCCTCTGAAGATGCCAACCATGGATGTGGGCGAAATGTTAGGAGCAAAAACTACCAGTTCACAGCACACAGCCCAGAAAACCCACAGTAGCCCTAGCAATGACCACTTGCCCTATATCCCTTCCTCCTCTACTATTTCTGTGCCAATAACAAACTGCTCTTTTAAAATCCTCAGCAGGGTCAGCTTGCAGGGTTACATTACATGTTGCTTGCCCAAAGTGTTTGTCTCTGGCTGTGGCTCAGTGGTAGTGCCTCTGCCTTGCATGCAAAAGGTCCCATGTTCAGTCCCCCAACATGCCCACTTAAATCTCTCTTGCCTTGAAAACCCTATAGGGTTGCCATAAGTCAGATGTGACTTGATGGCATCCCCAAATAATCTTGTAACATCGGATGACACGCTTCCCACCCTAAAGCTCCGAATGGCCCCAATTGACTTGGAAGGCCTGGATTCTGCAAACTACCCAGAAGTCTTCAAAGGGAACAGATGATCAGCTCTTCAAAAGCAAGCAACAGCGGATTTGCTTCCACACTTCGGCTACAGTCCAGCCCAGCTGAAAGCAAGCTTAAGTGCTGCCGAAATCAGTAGGCTTAAATGGCACTTAACTCTTTGCTAGATAGCAGCCTGTATGTTATCCTTGCCTCGGCATCCAGGAGGTTGTTTCATACCAATGTGAACACAAAATAATATGGATTGTAGAAAAGGGCAGATGGCTTCCCAGGACTGATCCATTTCAGCCTTTACCCAGGCCAAGGGATGCCGCAGAACTCCACTCCAGGATGCTGCAGAACTCCCCTCTGGGTAGACTAGATGGCCTGTCAGTTTAGCAGCACCTTAAGGACCAACAGCATTTATTCCAGCATAAGCTTTTATTAGAACTCTCTTCATCAGATGCAACATGGTAGAAATTCATCCAGACTGATTTATGAGCACAACTGGTGTGTGTGTGTGTGTGTCTGTGTGTGTGTGTGTGTTATACAGTGATAGGCCAGGTCAAAACAAAACCCAGTCCAAAGAAAAAACAGCTCACTCAGTGGAAGTTGTGAGACACTCTCAGTCATTGTTAGATGGGCCAAGTATAAGACGTGCAGGATGAAATGAGATAAGCTGATACAATAGGAAGTTGAAGAGGTATTACTGCAGTAATTAATAACCTCAAAGCGTGGGATACACAAAATGTTGATACCTGTTTGGCCCTGCTAGTGGTGGAAACTGCTGCCTAGTCACAGCTGCGTCACAACTCTGGTATTCCATGGAGATTACCCATCCAAATACCAGGGCCAACCCTGCTTAGCTTCTGAGACCTGGCAAGATCAGGCTAGCCTTGGGGCTATTCAGGTGAGGGCGTCCGTTTTTATCAGTTCCAAATATTTGCTGTAAAAGGTCTTGGGCCAGATAAGAAGAGACCATTTGTCCATGCTGAAATGCTAAATACAGGACACAGTTGTTCAGGTGGAGCTGAGTCAATGGTGCAGTGGTTAAGAGCAGGTGGATTCTAATCTGGAGAACCGGCTTTGATTCCCCACTCCTCCACCTGAGTGGCAGAGGCTTATCTGGTGAACCCTTTCCCTTATTGTGGCCCGCACTCCTGCATTCCTGCTGGGTGACGTTGGGCCAGTCACAGTTCTTTGGAACTCTCTCAGCCCCACCTACCTCACAAGGTGTCTGTTGTGGGGAGAGGAAGGGAAAGGAGCTTGTAAGCCACCTTGAGTCTCCTTCCAGGAGAGAAAGGTGGGGTATAAATCTAGACCAGGGGTCTGCAACCTGCGGCTCTCCAGATGTTAAGAACATAAGAACATAAGAACAAGCCAGCTGGATCAGACCAAAGTCCATCTAGTCCAGCTCTCTGCTACTCGCAGTGGCCCACCAGGTGCCTTTGGGAGCTCACATGTAGGATGTGAACGCAATGGCCTTCTGTGGCTGTTGCTCCTGATCACCTGGTCTGCTAAGGCATTTGCAATCTCAGATCAAGGATCATGGACTACAATGTTCCTGGACTACAATTCCCATCAGCCCCTGCCAGCATGGCCAATTGGCCATGGTGGCAGGGGCTGATGGGAATTGTAGTCCAGGAACATCTGGAGAGCTGCAGATTGCAGACCCCTGATCTAGACTCTTCTTCTTTTCCCTGTGAAAACCCACCCTGGAGCTGCTTTCTGCACCCCTGAACATGCAGATACCTTACAGGTACTTATGTTTTCCCCTGGCAAATACCTGCTTCAGGGGGACTATTTGTTTATTTACTTACAACATTTTTATTATGCCCTTCTTCCAAGAAGGTGTTCCCTGATCTCTCTCTCTCTCTCTCTCTCTCTCTCTCTCTCTCTCTCTCTCTCCCCATTTGGCCCTCATGACAACCCGATGAGGTCAGTTAGACTGAGAGAGTGTTACCTGCCCAAGGTCACCCAGTATGCTTTGTGACACAGAAGGGGTTAAACTGTTCCATCCCATGCCAGTCTTGGGCTGAATGCCACACACCCCCTAGAGTTATTTTACACTTTAAAAAAAACTTCCCGGCTTCCCATTGAGTTTTTCTGTCCAGCATCAGAAGACCATAAACAGGTCCGATGCTTGCAGTCTGATCCTTGTTCTGTTCTTTCTTGCTCTGCTGAACAGAGTGACCGTTAAGATCCTTTCAGTGTGGGTGTGGACAAGGACAGCTTGCCTTGGTCTGAAATGACGTTTGAGACCACACCTGTGCAAGATGCATGGTTTGCACCACAATGGAAGACCTGCTTGGACTTGCCTTGGTGTCTTTAATTTCCTCCCCCATCCTTCTGCTTTTGAGGACCGTTGGGCAGTTGAAGCCCAACAGAAGCAGAGAAGATGGAAAATTACAAATGTAGAGTTTCTGTTGATCACGAGCCATTCTTAAAGGTACAGGAGCCTCTAGCACAAAAAAGGTCTCGATCCTTTTCATGTTGGCTCGTTTGCAGGAATCTCTTTCATATAGAATGAGCTCCAGTGTACGTTCCAACCTGTTTGCAGCACCGTTTTTAATCTTTCCCTTGTTCTGATCATTTGTATGGCAGAAGGGGGAGAAATCATATCTGCCCTGAAGTTTGCTGGTCTACCCACCTTTCTGTTTTGCAAAGTGTCTCCTCTCGCCTTCTCCACAGGTCTATCCTTAACCAGCAGTACCTTAACCACAATGTACTGCTAGTTAAGGATAAACCTGTGGAGAAGGCGAGAGGAGACACTTTGTAAAACAGAAATGTGGCCAGAAAATAATGGCCAGAAAACCATGTTTTCCAGTTGAAATAGTGTCTGTGAAGATCAAAATGCACAGTTTGCCATTGCAGTGCCATTAAAATCCAATTGGAAAGGTTGATTCCATATGCATCAGCATCCTATATGGAAACATCACCTCTTCGAACCATAATTATGCAAATGTGGAACATAAAACTGGGTGTGCCTATGAAATATACATACCTGCTTCCACATTTAAATAAAATGCGTTGAAGATGTTTAGCCTTTTCAGCAGATCTGTCTGCTTCAAGAACATTCTGTAACTGCAGAACGTAAAGCTGGCCTTTAAAACGGCTGCGTTTGTGCAGGCACAAGAGAGAAGATCAGTCGGTTTTGCAGTTATGCAATGGCTTTTGAAAAACAGAGCCATCAGAACGACTTAAGATGGCTAGGTTGAAATGTGTCCAGCAAAATTTCTTTCTTTTCGTCTGTTTCTTGAGGTATAGTTCATTTTATGTATAACTGAAAAGCTACGATTGCACTCGAATTGCATGACTGTGGAACCCAAGAACAATACTGGATTTTAATACTGTTGTACATTAATATATTTAACTTGTGCTAGAAACTGTGTACTTTGCTGTCATCAGCGGTGGATTGCAAATTAGATCTGATGATTCCTTTCTCCTGAACAAGAAATCTTGTTCCCTCTAATGGAAAGTGTTGTTCCTTGCTTCACAGAAGGAAATGTTCAGTGTTGCTAGTGCAAGTAGTATGAATTTTGCATCTCAGTTCTCTAGAGAGGGTCCAGCTAGCCAGACATGTGCAGTGACTGACCTAGTTCAGCGATATGGTGGAAGAATCTAGAATCTCTGTGTTCTGTAGCTGAGAGCTGCTTTTCTTTACCTGCCCGCTTCACGTGTTCATGGGAATCATGCTTGTTCATTTATATGGCCATGTTTCCCCATATAAATCACTGAAGAGACTTGTGTGTCCATAACTTTGGAGTTCACCTATGCCATGTGGTTACCAACAAGACTGGGGAAAAACGCCCAATCTCTTTAATAGAGGCTTAATATGTGGAAAGCTTTCAATGGAAATAGCACATTGTCTAGTAAATAATTTCTCATAAGGCCACTGTTATAGGGAGAGGGGACATTTTTCTTGTTGGGAAACCTAACATATTGGGAATGCCAACCTGTCAAGGTACCCTGGCATATGTCCTTGAGTAGATGTCCCATTTATCCACCCCAGTCAGGGTCTTAGCCTCCCTGACCCCAATTTCCAACACCTGAAGAGCAAAGGAGCTAGAAAAAAATGGCCTGCAGATAGTGATGCTTTAGGAATTTCCCCCAGTCTCTATGGTAGAGGCAATCCTAGAGTACCACCTGGAAATGACATTGTGTTCTCTCCTTTTTCAGGAACTACCCCACAAGCCTTCTGATATTTGCCAAGTCGGTGTTGGGAACCATAGTCCTGAGGGGTGAGGGTTTCAAAGTTTATACACTGTGTGTTTGTGTGTGTGTTCGTGCTGTGGTCTGCTGGCTCACCCGAAAGTCTCACTTGCTGGGCACACTTCTGTGTTTCCACATGCTTGCACATTGGTTCATTCAGACACTGTTCAAAACCCTGATTTCCTTAAACGCTGAACATTAGCTGCTCCATTAATTGTGGTCAGTTGAGGTTTGTCAAGCCAGGATCTGGAGTTGATTTATTAAGCACATTTAGTCTTAACTAAGGTTTGCATGTGATGTAGCAACTCAGTCATCTTGGCTTCATCCTGGTTTAATCTTGGTTTGTTCCACAGTGATGCCCTCCCAGGTGACAGAGAGAAAGAAATGAAATCTGCATTTATCAAGAGGAATCCAGGATTTGAGTGATTGTGAGATTAATGGTTGTTTTCCAAAATAACCATAGTTTCTAGTTATTTCTAAGCCAAGCTTCTGCAGAACCTGCAAGTGACTGTGTCACTCAGAATGCATCGGTTTTAGGGTGTGTCAGAACACATCAGTTTTAGGGTGTGAATGCCCTTTCTTATTCTTGCAAGAACAAGCAAATGGCAAGCCTACCATACAGGCAACACTAATAGATGGAGGAATTCATAGGCCAGATGGCAGTACGGTTGCCAGCTGCCAAGTTATAGGAAATCACCCATTGTTGCACTGCTCACCACCAAGCAGTGAGGGGCTGGGGAAAATGGCACAACTGTTGCCTGTTTTTGTTTCTTGGTGAAACACCATAAGTGACATCACAGGCTACTGCAATGCTCTAGGAACTCCACTGATCTCTGCGATCTTTATCATAGAGATTTGTGGGATTCCTTGGGCATCGTGAGGTGGGTGTGATGTCACTTCTGAGTTATTACCCAGAAATGAAATCACAATGTTGCTGCTGCTGTTTCCAAGGCTCCAGCCCTGGGAAGCTCCCAAGAATTGCCAGCGATGGGCTGATAATCTTAGCCGCGAATCTCCAATCTTGTTGAGTCTGTGAGCACATTTGTAATTTTAATAAACCAGAGAGATTGGGGGAATTCCTAGAGCATTTGTAATTTTAATAAACCAGAGAGTTCCTGGAATTCCTAGAGCATTGTGCAATGAAGTGATGTCACTTTTGGTTTTTAGCCAGAAATGACATTGTGATATTGCACCTGTACTGGCCTAATGTCAGATTTGAATGTGGAAACCTGATATTCAAATTCCTTCTCAGCAGCAAGGCTTGTCTGATAGCTTTAGGAAAAACTTGATTTCCAGTTTTGCCTACCTCGTAGGGTTGTGTTGAAGATAACCCTTCCCCTTCCTGCACAGTGTCCTGAGTTCCTTGTTTAAGAAAAGGATGTATAAGTGTCAATACATTTTTAAAAAAATCTTAAAAGTCTGTCTTTGTTGTGTTTATGAATGGCTATTCCATGTAGGTCACTGCATGTTACAGCCTGAACTACCATCTGCATGAACACACATAGCACTGATGTATTTATTTATTTATTAGCAAATGTGTGACAACTTGATGTTTCAACAGCAACAATCGCTAAGTGAGTTATGACAATGTAATAAAAGGGTAAATCAATAGTAAGGCTTAAATGGGAGAGAAAACAAATTTGTAGTTAGTAAATCATACCTGTCAGCTGCTGTGTCTTAAACATCAAAGGCCTGGGTAAACAAACAGCCCGCTGAAAAATAGTAATCTCTTGAACCTTCCAAAATCCCAGAAAGTGCATTGACCCAAGGATCTCAGCCAAGTTTGGAGTGCCTCTGGATAAGTTCATTCTTGTACATTCATAAGTAGGTTTATCAAAGTTCACAGAGTGGTGTTAATGGAAGGTACAGTGCATTAAGCCAGTTTTTAATGGCTGCATTGAGGCTTAGAAAATGTAAATAAATAAGAGGATGCCTCTGATCAGGCATAGAGTGCCTTTTGCTGATCAGATAATCACCACTGATCACTCTTTTGCAAATGGTATAAGGGGCAAGTTTCCAAGTGTGTAGGGTGCTTGGGAAACAGATAGCCTTAAATGTGTGAATGTCTCTTCATTGAAATGAACTAGTATACAAACAACTCACATGTGGGCCCTTTCACACATGCAGAATAATGCACATTCAATCCACTTTCACAATTGTTTGAAAGTGGATTTTCCCATTCTGCACAGTAAAATCCAGCTTCAAAGTGCACTGAAAGTGGCTTGAAAGTGCATTATTCTGCATGTGCGGAAGGGGCCATATTTGTGTCTGCCCCAGTATATTTGCATAAATGCAAATAGCACTGCATCTTTGCATCTTTATATGTATTCACATCTGGCTAATGGCCTGTTTTATATCTTGCATGCATCCATTATGGAAGATCTATGCATTCCTCGGCCCACGTCAGTGTGGCATTGAATAGGAGGTCCAAATTTTTATCTACCTACATTTGAACTAGATTCATATCCAGTGATGCATTAGAGGGCGACAAGATTTTTTGGGGGTATAAACTTTCCAGAGTCAAAACTCCCTTTTTCACATGCCTTATCTGACAAAGAGGTACTTTGAATCTCCAAAGCATATAATTCCCTGAAAGCCTTGTTGCTCTCTAAGGTACTGCGGGACTCGAATCTAGCTCTTCGACAGCAGCCCAACTTGTCTACCCTGTGAAACTGCCTTTGTTTGAGGTTTCTAATTTGTGCGGCTGCTGCATGAGCCTATGCACAAGTACGCATGCATCTGTTCGGGTGCATTACATCCAGCCTTTTAATTGTCACTGTCTCCTGATTTATGGCTGCTCTATACCTCTTTCTTGTTTTCCCCCAGAAGCCCCCTCGATCCAAAAGTGGAGAAGAGAAAAAAAGTTCACACACGTGTGTGTGTATGTTTGTGTGGTGTTAAGTACACATGCTAATCCACACCAGCCTTCCCACAGCAACAGCATCCAAGTAGCATGACCCACCCATAGCAACCGTCACCAGGCAACACAAACTGTGGCCGCCCCAACAGCCAAGCCTACAAGTCTGTTTATGTTTAATGTCAGGCTGTAACTAAGGTCCGGGGCCTGGCAAACCCCCAGCTTGGCTTGGGCCCTAACAGTCTGCCCTGGGCATGGGTGGATCCTGGCAGAGGCCCAGAGCGAGGGGCAGCTAAGGGCATCTGTGCATGAGAAATGGACAAAAGTTTCCCATTGGGCCAACCGTGCAGGGAAATCGACGCCTCAGATATGAACGCTCTGGCTGGTGGTGTGAGAAATATCTTGGGACTTGGCGAAGGTCTGTCCGTTGCCTGACTCGGTTCTAATTAATGCCCAAGCAGGTGGAGCAGCCCCAGAAGAGTGCAAGAGATATGCACCTCGTAGAATTATCTTTCCAGAACCTTCTGTGAAAGTTACAGACTCTTAACATCCTGTCTTCTACTCCCAAGACCCAAACTAGGCATGATAGTTATAGCTTTGTTTGTTTGAAACTGGATTCATGTTCAAAGTGAAGTGCGGAGAATCTAATTTTTGGAAGCAAAAGGGACATGTGGGTGAGAGGAAGTAAACCATGCCTAATGTTTTCTAGGGTTGCCAATCTCCAGGTGGTAGCTGGAGATCTCCTGGGGTTAAAACTGATCTCCAAGGGACAGAGATCAGTTCACCTGGAGAAAGTGACCACTTTGGAAGGTGGATCCTATGGCATTATTCTCTAATCAAGTCCCTCCCTGGAGAATGGCCTCCATAATTTTTTGCTTTTATACAATATTTTAGTGTTCAGCATACTTCCTATACCTTAGCAAGTGTTACCAATTGACCAGTTGTCCACTGGCATGACTGGTTTTTCCACCTTGTGACTGGTTGCAAGATGAGATTTCTTCATATAACGGAGGGAATGAAGAGAAGCCAGATTTTAATTGCTCAGTACCTTTTAAAGCAAGAAATATGCTGTGTCTTTAAGACCTTTACAGCATGAAGCTTGCAGCTAATTTTAAATCTCATTTTTCAACCCATGTTTTTCCATAATTAAAAAAAAGCTTCACTAAATACTGCATTGTCTGCTCACCATTCCATTCTGAGATCTGTAGTCAGAGAGATAGTACAGACAGAAGGAGAGCCAGTGGTGGGATTCAGCCGGTTTGCACCGGTTCGGTAGAACTGGTAGCTAATCCCACCACTGCCCCCCAATGTTCTAAAAAAGAAAGAAAGTGGTTTTCTTTGTGCCATTGCACTGTGCAGGGGGGTTGGTTTTCAAATATTGATGTCCTGTGCTAGCAAAAAAATTCTAATCATGGTTGTATTTTTATTCTTCTGGTCTTCGTAAGTTTTTGATGTGTGAGTGTTTTCACCCCAATAAGAGATGGTTGTTTTCTGTAGCAATATTCTACAAAAATATCCACTTCAGTTTTAATAATTACATTGGTCTTAGAAAAAATATATATATTTGGTTATTACCTTATCTGATAATGATTGTGATTATTGAAATGTACAACTATTTGAATAGCCAATGTTGAACTGGAGTTGGCTAACTGGAATAGGAGACAGTAACAAATGGTATTCCTGCAGCAGCATTGTACAGTGGCCGTAATGCACGGCACTCCTTGCCTCATCATATCAAAAGTCCCCCATTTGGGTCGTACATGCTCCTGGGAGCAGTTAATGGGAAATTTCTCCCTTGCATGCTAGGAAAGCACCACAGGAGCTAGCACTGTGGCCACTGTAGACCATGACCACTGCATGGACCTTGTTTTCAGCGATATGAGTGATAGGTAGTATGAAGCATGATGTGTTGATGGGCCTTAGAATGCATATGCGCTCTGGCACTCATAATATCCAAGGTGACCACTGGGTGGCTGCCCATAACACTTATAAACATGTCCTCAGATCAACATGGCTGAGAGCACAAGCATGGCAGAGCTGGAGGAGAGCTTCCGGAAGTTCGCAGTCTATGGTGATACCAAAGCGACGGGGCAAGAGATGAATGGGAAGAACTGGGCCAAGCTGTGTAAGGACTGCAAAGTGATAGATGGAAAAGGGGTCACCAGCACAGACGTGGACATTGTCTTCAGCAAAGTGAAGTAAGTGTCTCCTCCTGTTCCCTTTGTTTTTTGGCCTACTTCTGTGGTTTTGTATCCGGGCTGAATTTCTGGAAGAAGGGAAGTTTCACATGCTTGTTCGAGGAAATCAAAGGTTCTGTCTTAAAAGGTTCTCAAGTGGTCTACTGCACAGACTCTGGCGCCAAGCTTTACAAAAGTCTCACACAGTCAACTTCCCCAGAACTGGAAACAATATAAAATCAAACCAAACACTTGGATGCCCAGTAGCACCCTCTATTGACAGGAGGTTCTCATATAACCATCATGGAATATCAGGAGGGCCTTTCTTGAACTTCCAAATGAGTCCCAGTGCCAAGAAAGCTAGGGTCTTGGATTCAAGCGAAGGGCCACGGCTCAGCATTAGAGCATCTAATTGTCACGTAGAAGGTCCCATGTTTGCTCCTCAACATCTCCAGTGAGCATGATCAGGTGATGAAACTCTGGAGATCCACTGACCATCACAATAGACAATGTTAACCTTGGCAGACCAACATATGATGCAGTTTCATGTGTTCCTCCTGGCATGGTTTTTCATTCTTTCCTCTGTACTCTTGCTTAACCTTATTATTTCATACGTGCTCTTGATGACTTCTGCTGTATTCTTTTCCAGTCAATAAGTGGCCTGTGGTCAAACAACCACACAGGTTGCAAATGGAGTTCCTCTCTTCAGAAATTTGCATCTGTCATATCAGCTGCCCTCTTTTCGTCATTCTAATCTCTATCCAAATTGCCTGCAATTTTTCTTCTTCTCACTGTGCATGGTCCCCTCACTGCCCTTTGCAGTTCAGCTTCACTTATCTCTCTGTGATGTTCAGAAATAGGCATGTTCTTTCCAGATCGTCTGACATGGTGTCTGTTTCTCCTTTGTCTGTTAAATCTTTAGGTGATGTTATAAGACAGTACCCTGACTTGCAGGCTGTAGTCCCTGCGTCGGGTGAATGGAATGCTGGCATTGCTTATGGGAGAGCGTTTATTCGAGAGAACCAGTGGTTGTGGGAAGGGTTAAACTCTATCATTCATTGACTATCCCCTGAAAAACAGCTGGGGAGAGCATTTGCAAGGGTGAATTGGTAGGGAAAGAAATGGTTAGGCACACTTCTAGCAGATTTTCCCCCTTTCAAATGCCCCCACCCTCCAATTCAGGTTGGCCTGGCCTTCTTTGCACTTGGGTGGTTTTCCATGGTAGTCCAGTTACTAATGTGATGGTGTACGAAATCACCTGACGATAGAGATTTTAGATGGCAGAGAGTAATACACTTTCTTTCCATTATTAGCTGTGGTTTTCCTTTTACATCCGATGTACATTACAGCTTGATGTCTGTGTTCTCACATGACCCTCAGCAGACTCCACCGTGCCTGTTTTTTTGGTTTTTTTTTACGAATGAACCCCTCCCCTCTGTCCAGAAGACAGGCTGAGTTGTGTGTGTGTGTGTGTGGGGGGGAGGTCTCTTTTGTTTTTAATCTCCACAGCACTACAACACCTTTTAAAACCTTTAAAAAAAACCCTCCACTTATTTACATCCCCTTTCTCTTGTTTAAAAATTCTCTTATGCAAGACACAGACCATTTGATGTCATCAACAAATGAAATGAGTAATTGATAAAGAACTGACTAGCTTTTTGTCAGAGGCCTGCAATTATGCCGTTTCCCCTTCAGTCACAAGAAACTGCTGAAGCTGATAGCATCCTGACCAGGAAACATTTTTTTTGCAGGTTTAAAATAAAGCAGATTTTTTTTTAAAAAGTAAAGGGCCACTAATGATCTGTGGCACAAACAGTGCATGGTGTCGTGTGGAAACATGGAAAAACCCATACTACTGAGGTGACTAAAAATGTGGGAAATCCTTGATGTGATAGCTGCTCAGCACTTATTCGATTAGAAACATAAATGGGTTGGTATAACATACCATTCTACTCTACACCTTGTGAGCATTAAGTACATTTCAAGAATTTATTCTGCTTGTACATGTTCCATTTTTCTCTCCTTTATTTTTTTATCTTCTTTAGCCCCAAAGTGGTCAGGGGGCCAAGGGGTGATGGTAAGTATCACGCACCCAAAGGGGGCCATGTTCCCATGAGCCGGCTCTGAATCCCTTGTGCCCATTCCGTTCCAGAGGGAAGACTGCCCGGTGCATAAATGTGGAGGAGTTTAAGAAGGCCTTGGAGGAGCTGGCCCCAAAGAAGTTTAAGGATAAGAATAAGGAAGAAGCATTTGAGGCCATCTGCCAGCTAGTAGCTGGTAAAGAACCAGTCAACGTGGGCGTCACTGTGAGTAACTGCTGCCAGAAGGAAGCAAGGCATTGTGGGGAAAAATTTGGGGCTCATCCTGCCCCAAAGCACGATGAGCAATAGATCTGAGAGAAGGAAAAATGGGAGGTGGGACAGTTCATGTGCAGGGCTGTCACTATGTGTCCTGAGTCCCCTCCTCACATTCGGAAGTGTACACAAAAGATGCTTGATTAGAACAGAGGTGCTGCTACTATTCTCTAGCAGCTGCAGGTCAACCCCATTTCACAAAAATTTGATATGTCTTAATCCAATGGTGGCGAACCTATGGCACGGGTGCCAGAGGTGGCCCTCAGCCCTCTCTGTGGGCACGCGTGCACAGAGTTCGTCATGTGATAATAGTGTAATTATTTCAGGGAGATTATTAGCATTAAACCTAAGACCTAGTTTTGGGGAAGCAGTGTAAGTAACCCTGTTAAGCACTGTTAAACCCTACTGATTTTCTTGGGAAGAACGAAAGCGTGATCCTTTACCTGAGAGTAAGCTCGGTTGCTGGCAACGGGGTTTGCTTCTGAGTAAACCCTCCTAGGGTCATGATTCACCCATTTGAAGCGTTGCACAGTTGCTTCAAAGCAAAGCCACTGACTACCACCAAGCTTACTCCCGAGTAACGTGTGCCTTTGAGCCAACCGTTTTTTTCTATACTAAAACCTCAGTATTCAGGTTAAATTGCCGTGTTGGCACTTTGCGATAAATAAGTGGGTTTTGGGTTGCAGTTTGGGCACTCGGTCTCGAAAAGGTTCGCCATCACTGTCTTAATCCCTTCTCTCAGCTAGTATCTCAGAGTGGAAACGACCTGAGGCAGAATTTGCAGGCAGATTTTTCTTTTATTTTAGGGGGGGGAGTAGTAGAACATCTGCTTTGCATTCAGCAGGTTCCAGATTTGATCTGACATCTCCTAAATCAGTTGGTAGGCGACATAAAGGACCTCTGCTCAAGACCATAGAGAGCCGTCGCTAGTCAGGATAGACAAGATTGACCTAGATAGGGCAAAAGTCTGATGCTGCAGAATGCAGCTTCATGCATGTTCAGGTGAAGTCTCCAAGTAAAAGTATCTCAGGTAAGACTTTTGCTTGAGAATTTGAGGAGCCATTGCCAATCAGAGGGCTAGCTAGACCAGGGGTTGGGAACCTTTTTCACTCAAAGAGCCATTTGGCTCGCTCGCTTGCCCCCCGCTCGCCCCCCCTGCCTGCTCGTCCCTACTCCCCCACCCGCTTTCCTGCCCGCCCACTCGCCGCTTGCTTGCCCCCACCCACCTGCCTGCTCACTCGCCCACCCCCCGCTCACTTGCCTGCCTCCCCCCGCTCACTTGCCCACCTCCCCCCGCTCACTCGCTCGCCCCCACCCCACTTGCTCGCTTACCTGCTTGCCTTGCTGCCTTTAATTTCTGCCCGGGCTTGCCCGGGAAGGGGCAGGCCATGCCGGGAGCCGCAGGAGAAGCAGCGAAGAGCCGCTTGCAGCTCGGGAGCCATGGGTTCCTGACCCCTGAGCTAGACCATTGCTCTGATTGGGTCCAATGCCGTTTTTCGTATCTGGTGCTAATGTTAGAGGAGGTGGGTAGAAGTGGCATTCAAATGGAGGGGTGCTTCAAGAGATAGAGCAGAGGTGCTGAACTGTCCCTTTGTTTTGTGGTTGGCAGAAAGCCAAGTCTGTGGGTGCCGTGGAGAGGCTCACTGACACGTCCAAGTACACCGGCTCTCACAAGGAGCGCTTTGACGAAACCGGAAAGGGCAAAGGCAAAAGTGGCCGGGAGAACCTCGTGGACAACAGTGGTTACGTGTCGTCCTACAAGAACGCAGGCACTTATGATGCCAAAGTGAAGAAATAGGAGTGGCCGCCCTTCATGGCTGCTCTTCCCAGACCCTAACGACATGCCCTTCTTAGTGGAGTTCAGCTTCGCTGGGCCCGCTCCGAGCCTTAGAACTGCAGCTGGAAGGGGTGTCTGTTCCCCAAGCAGCCCGTGCAGTTGCTGTGTTATGCCTCTAACGTGCTCCTAGGAGGGCCTCTACATCTCAGCTCGCTTCCTTTCTCACTGTGGTCACGCTCTTCCCCACATTGCCTCTGCTGCTACTCAAGAGTGTTGCCAAAGATTCCCTTGCCCCAGCCCTTGCTTTGCTAGCTAGTGCTAATGATGAGGCGTTGCTGACCCTTGGCGGGGAAGGGGAGGGGGAAAGGAAAACTGCACTTGTCGAATTGACCCGCAACGCAGAACGTTTCTGTCAGATAAATAAGATGGCGTCCTCTAATACGCTCCTACGCTTCTGACAGGGCCCGACAGGCCTCGCTCAACCCCTCTCACCAAGTGTGCTTGTGACACCCCAGGGCTCCTGGCCCTCCCACCTTGGCACCCTTTCACTGCTTTGAATCATAAGAAAAACTGTATATAAATAAAGTTCTACTACTATGACTCTGACTGATTTCGCTTTTGAATCTACCAAGCAGTTGTTCCTCTTTAAGCACACTACCTGCGTAACAGTATAAACTGATTTCTGCTCCCTAAGAAAATCGCCTCAGGCTTCCTTCCAAGTAACAGGTAGACTCCTATTTGACATCCACAACTGGAGAACTTTTGGGAGAGGATAGATGTGATGATGTTCTCTCATTGTCCTTCTCTTTCTTCAGTATGCTCTTTTCTAGACCTGCTTAGCTATGATTTTTTTCTGGAAGAGCCCAGCCGAAGACATTATCATGCAGACTAGATGGGGATATCTTCCAAAGTTCCATCTGCATTGGTGCCATTTTTCCTCTGTAGATGGATGCCCGCCATTTCCCCCAACTTGTCATTGGTCAGCTTTGACAGTGGTTTTACAAAACAACAATAATGTCTATAGTGCAGTAATACTATACTACAGCACTACAGCATTAATTGCTAATTTTAAAACAACTCAACCCCACTTTTCCCCTTGTAGCCCACCTGGGAAATGCAGGGAAGATGGTAACTGATAGGAAAAAAATTATTTATTCATTCATTTATCGATCACATTTTTATCCCGCCCTATCCCAAAGGGCTTAGGGCGGGTTACAACAGTTAAAACAATAAAACATTTAATACAGTATTAAGCATTATAACTATAAAAACGCCTACAACATTCTAAAACAGATTAGTAAATAACTTATAAAAATAACTTAAAGTAGTAGATGGCTACTTAAAATAATCCAACCGTCTCGTCCCCACTCCTCCCACTCCCCGCCATTTCAGAGGTTCGAGAGAAGTTGGTGCCGGCTGGCTAGCTGGAAACGTGCAGTAAAGTCCGCTGTGGAAGCTTAGCTGCCAGTGGCAATGTGCCTGCATTTGTACAGTCAATGAGAGCTATGTGAAGAGTCCTCATTAGATGAAAGCAGCCTCAGTTTAGGTTTTGTTAAAAATGCTTCTCTGGTCTGGATGGCTCAGGGTGGCTTGGTCTTGTCAGATCTGGAAAGGGAAGCAGTGTTGGCCCTGCTTGCTACTTGGATTGGAGACCACCAAGGAAGTTCATGGAAAGAACTGCCGGCACCTACTCTTCTGGTGGCCAGAGACCTGCAAGATGAGAAGTTTTTACAGCCTGCATAGAATTCTCCGCCTGTGATGCGGGAGGGTGGGGAGAGATGGCTTGATGCCAGATCTCTTTACAGTCCATGCCACTAATTTTTATGGCTTGGCTGCTATTTTCTGTCTCACGTCTGTCTCTGTTATCAGTTTCCCGGGCTCAGGGTCCCCCCCCCCCCCCGCCCCCAGGACATCTTTTGGTTTGTGAAGCGGTGAAGGAGCCATCCTGTTACTCAGTCCAGCCTTGGGGGCTGCTCAGTCACTGCAGATCTTCAGCTGCCCAAACCACTTTCTCCACCGGTAATTCCTGTTGTCTATGATGGGGAGAGCTTTACACCATGCTTGCTGGAGCTCGATCACTGGAATGAAGAAGAAGAAGAGTTTGGATTAATATTCCGCTTCCTCTCCAGTGTGGTATAGTGGTTAAGAGCAGGCGCACTCTAATCTGGAGAACTGGGTTTGATTCCCCATTCTGCCACTTGAGCTGTGGAGGCTTATCTGGTGATAAGCCTCCACAGTTAGATTGGGTGACCATGGGCTAGTCACAGTTCTTCGGAGCTATCTCAGCCCCACCTACCTCACAGGGTGTTTGTTGTGAGGGGGGAAGGGAAAGGAGTTTGTAAGCCCCTTTGAATCTCCTTACAGGAGACAAAGGGGGGATATAAATCCAGCTCTTCTTCTTCTTCTGTAAGGAGACTCCAAGGGGCTTATAAACTCCATTCCCTTCCGCTTCCTCCTTGTGAGGGAGATAGGGCTGAGAGTGTTCTGAGAGAACTGTGACTAGCCCAAGGTTGCCCAGCAGGAATGTAGGAGTGGGGAAACAAATCCAGTTCACCAGAAAAGGCTCCACTGCTCCTATGCAGGAGTGGGGGAATCAAACCTGGTTCTCTAGATTAGAGTCCACCTGGTCTTAACCACTACATCATGCTGGGTCATTGCAGGGCTTTTATTAATAATTTCTGTTGGCAGGGCTCTTAATAATTTACTCACTCAAACATATGTAATACATACACAATACTTCCAATGCCCTGCTTTACATCACCCAGGCTAGCTTGAACTCATCAGAAACTAAGCAGGGTGAGCCCTGGAGACTGCTTGGATGGGAGGCCACCAGGAAAATACAGGGTTTCTGCACAGAGGCAGGCAATGGCAAGCTGCCTCTGAAAGTCTCTTGGCTTGAAAACACTACAGCAGGGGTCCCCATGGCACCTGTTCACATCTTTCCGGGGGCCTGCCAAATGTTTATAGAAAGTGGGCGGAGCCAGCTGGGCCATTTGACCAGCAGTGCTTCTGGTTGGCTACTGGAAATCTAATTGGCTGTGCAGATTAAAAGGCATCCAATTATACAGAGCTTATGACTGAAATATTTAAGAGTTACAAAGCACCTCTTTTCTTCCACTTTTGAAAATTTCTCCATAGCTGGAGAGCCAGCATGGCATGGTGATTAAGAGCGGTGGACTCTAATCTGGAGAACTGGGTTCGATTCCTCACTCCTCTACATGAAGCTTGCTGGATGACTTTGGGCTGTTCACAATTCTCTCAAAACTCTCATGCCACATGGAGGCAGGCGATGGCAAACCACCTCTGAACGTCTTGCCTTGAAAACTCTGAGGGGTCACCACAAATCAACTGTAACCGGATGGCATTTTCCATCACTGACTGTTTCTTTGGCTGCGTGGAGTCTGGAAGCAGCCAGAGAAAGTCCTTGAGTCTCTCCAAAACAAAATTGCTTTGAGCACTAAGGGAACACACCTTCAGAGGAGAAATTCCCTCAGCCAAGAAGTGCATAAAAGGTAGGGTTGCCAAGTGGCGCTTGGGATTTTTCCAGAGTTGGCAACCCAGAAAGGAATAAGCCATTGCTGACCTTTGGACACGAAGACTTGGATCTTGCCCTATCTGCAGAGTTAATGCTATAGGTAATAGCTACTGCAAGTGATACAAGCTGCCCCAGTATTGTGTAGAAGCCACCTTGACTGCTTGGTATAAGTACCTGCCTACATGTATGTGCCTGTCTTTGAAAAATGGCTATATAAAAGATGAAGAACATTGCATGTGGAGCAGGCAACAGCGCCATCTGCTGGAACACATTTTCACTCTAAGTGTCATTTTTAGAATGCTGCGCTTCCTGTTCAAGTGAAGCCAAAATAATTTGAGCTTCTCTCCGAGCTTAATCAAAGCACGGAAAGGCTGCCTGGCTGAAGTGAGACACTTTAATTTGGGAGTCAAGGTCTGATGCTGTGTGATATGAAGAGATGGAAGAAAAGAGAGAACAGGGACAATGCGTGTCCTTTTTTGGCAGGGATTTCCATAAATAAAGGAGGGTACAAGGGAAGAATGGCTCTTGCTGTTTGAGGCAGTAGATATCACAAGCTGTCTTGGACTAAGATGTTTGGCTGCCATATTCCGGTTTGTGACAGATGCAAAGGTCAGCTCTGGAGCCTATTTTAATTTGAATGTCTGTAATGCCGGATGACCCAACAATAAAGAAAAAAGCCCTCGCAGCAGAGCATGGCTTATTCTCTCTGGAGGACTGTGGCCCATTTTTTTTGCCTGAGGGAAGACGAGTGCAAATCTTGAGCCCCTTCCACACATGCAGAATAATGCACTTTTAAAAAAATTAAATACATTTTTTATTAATTTCCAAATGAAATAACAATAGAAACGTATGTAATAACAGTGCACTATTTGTTCAACAAATGGGGGCAGTATATTACATATTGTGTAATATGTAGCAGCAGTGGCGTAGGAGGTTAAGAGCTCATGTATCTAATCTGGAGGAACCGGGTTTGATTCCCTGCTCTGCCACTTGAGCTGTGGAGGCTTATCTGGGGAATTCAGATTAGCCTGTGTACTCCCACACATGCCAGCTGGGTGACCTTGGGCTAGTCACAGCTTCTTGGAGCTCTCTCAGCCCCACCCACCTCACAGGGTGTTTGTTGTGAGGGGGGAAGGGCAAGGAGATTGTAAGCCCCTTTGAGTCTCCTGCAGGAGAGAAAGGGGGGATATAAATCCAAACCCTTCTTCTTCTTCTTCTATCTTACATTTCTTAATTTCCCATTTTATGCTACCGTATAATGAACTTTGAAAAAGAAAGCACACATATATAAGCTTCTACCATTGAACATAAAACATTCAAAAATAATAATAAAGGCCCCATGCGCACATGCAGAATAATGCACTGTCAATCTACTTTCAATGCACTTTGCAGCTGGATTTTACTGGGAGGAATAGCCAAATCCACTTGCAAACAGTTGTGAAAGTGGATTGAAAGTGCCTCATTCTGCATGTGCAGAAGGGGCCTAAGTGTACAGATTGCTTTGTGCATGTTGTCACCCCTTGCCCCCCCCCCCCAATTGGCCTGAAAAAGGGCCCTAGTGGGAACTACACTACCCAGGAGACATTGCAAGCCCCAAGGTCTCCTGGGTAGAGTAGCTCCTGCCAAGAAGAAGAAGAAGAGGAAGAGGAGTTTGGATTCATATCCCCCCTTTCTCTCCTATAAGGAGACTCAAGGGGGCTTACAAACTCCTTCCCCCCACCCCCCAACAAACACCCTGTGAGGTGGGTGGGGCTGAGAGAGCGCCAAAGAACTGTGACTTGCCCAAGGTCACACAGCGGGCATGTGTTGGAGTGCACAAGCCAATCTGAATTCCCCAGATAAGCCTCCACAGACTTTTCTCATCCTGAACTGAAGAGGCATGAACTTTTTCAGCCTGAACTAAGGTAAGGTAAGGTAGGGGAGGGGAGGGGAGGGGAGGAGAGGGGAGGGGAGGGGAGGGGGCAGAAAACTTAGAATCTGCCCCAGGTGCTGTTTGGCCCAGCTAAGCCTCTGCTTTTCAGAGATACCCTGTTAAACAGAGCTCCTGTCTAAAATAGAGAAGAGCCATTTCCTGGTTGTCATTTTGTGGTGGGTGGTTGATTCCTTCCATGGAAGCAAGTTTGGGGCTGCAGCCCCTTCACCTCAGGGTCAGAACTGCAAATCCCGAGTCCCAAGTAAGCCCTGATTCAAACAAGTCCGGACCTTATGGGTGGAAGTATTTTGAGTTATCACAAATAACTGCTTGAAGCTACTAGGGTGTCAAAGTGTGCTTTTAAAATAATCTGCTGTAAGAAATTAGCAGGCAAAGATACAAAGTATACTTTAATGCAGCAGAAAGAACCCTGTGTGAACAATATGCCATGAAAAGAGGCAGGAAACCAATCTTGAAACACAGCAACAAGATTTGATTTGTGAAAAAAAAAATTACAGTTAAAAATATATATATATAGTTTACGTCATAGAGTTGTTGCAGTGTTGAGGGGACCTGAGGGGATGGGCTTATCTGTCCAGAAAGGGGAGCTTTCAAAAAAGGTGGGAAAACGCCAGGTGTGTTCCTGAGGCATTCAGTCGCCTCCCTTAACTGGCAGCCTTATAAAAGGAGTCCTGCTTGTCATGGGAAACAGGGATACAGCTGAAGTTTATTGGACATAAGTATGAAGGAGAAGTTTCCCCTCCTTGACAGTGACTTAAACATTCAATTTGCCAGGCATTGCTAAGGGTGACATTTCAAAAATGTGGAAGAAAAGGGGGGGGGGTTTGAGCTCCTTAATAAAAAATAGACGGTTTAGAAGAAGAAGAAGAGTTTGGATTTATATCCCCCCTTTCTCTCCTGTAGGAGACTCAAAGGGGCTTACAATCTCCTTGCCCTTCCCCCCTCACAACAAACACCCTGTGAGGTAGGTGGGGCTGAGAGAGCTCCGAGAAGCTGTGACTAGCCCAAGGTCACCCAGCTGGCGTGTGTGGGAGTGTACAGGCCAATCTGAATTCCCCAGATAAGCCTGTACAGCTCAGGCGGCAGAGCTGGGAATCAAACCCGGTTCCTCCAGATCAGAGTGCACCTGCTGTTAGCCACTGCTCTTAGCCACTACACCACTGCTGCTCCAGTTTACAATAGATTTGGACATAAAAATTAGATTAACATGAGAGGAGAAATAGGAATTCTATGTGAGAGAGAACAACCCCCCCCCCCGCCTTCCTTGTAAAGCAGAATCACTGGGAAAACAAGCACCAATTGGTTTTATGACCCCAAAAAAAGCCATGAAGAGAAAGCAAGGACAGGCAGAAGACTTAAAATACATAAATGAGGCATGAAACATTTGGAACAATTTGCAAAAATTAAAACTGAAGTGAAATAGAAGGATTTTTTTTTAAAAAACCATGGGATATAAAGCCTATGTGTGTGAGGTTTTTTTATTTATTTTACAGTTTAAAAAATATAGTTTACTTCACGGAGTTGCTGCAGTGTTGAGGGGACCTGAGGGGATGGGCTTATCTATCCAGAAAGGGGAGCTTTCAAAAAAGGTGGGAAAACACCAGGTGTGTTCCTGAGGCATTCAGTCGCCTCCCTTAACTGGCAGCCTTATAAAAGGAGTCCTGCTTATCATGGGAAAGAGGGATACAGCTGAAGTTTATTGGACTTAAGTATGAAGGAGAAGTTTCCCCTCCTTGACCGTAACTTAAACATTCAATTTACTTCACAGAATTGCTGTAGAGTTGAGGGGCAAGGCAGGGCTTCACTATCATAAGAACATAAGAACATAAGAACAAGCCAGCTGGATCAGACCAGAGTCCATCTAGTCCAGCTCTCTGCTACTCGCAGTGGACCACCAGGTGCCTTTGGGAGCTCACATGCAGGAGGTGAAAGCAATGGTCTTCTGCGGCTGTTGCTCCTGAGCACCTGGACTGTTAAGGCATTTGCAATCTCAGATCAAAGAGGAAAGGGGAGCTTTCCAAAAAGGTGGGAAAACGCCAGACACAGTCCTGAGGCGTTTGGGAAGGCAGCCTCATAGAAGCAGTCCTGTTCATCATGGAAAAGAGGGATAGAACTGAAAAGGGGAGGTTTATTGAACAAAGGTAAGAAGGGAAGGTGTAGAAAACAGCAGTGTGACAAGTGTTTGGGGACCATTTTGGCCTGGATAATCCAGGCTATCTTGTCAGAATTTAGAAATTAAGCAGGGTCAGTCTTGGTTAGTACTTAGGTGGGAGACCACTGAGGAGGTCAGGGGTCTCTGTAGAAAGGATGGCAATGGGAAACCACTTCTGGAATGTCTCTTGCCTTGAAAAACTGCTGGGTCAACACAAATGTGTTTTTTTTTCCTGATGTAATCATTCCTTTTCTTATTTCGTTGGGGAGGGGGGGGAACCTTTCTGGCTCTTGTAACAGTGCCTAACAAAGCTGCTTGTTGGAATTGTGTAGGGTTTAGTCATCACAAAATATATAGATAGGAATGGTTTCTAAAAAGAGCTCCCCCCCCCCCCTTCTGGTTGGTTCACTGGAGAATTGTGACAAGAGTGTGTGTTAAATTTCAGAAATGTCAAGCAGATATTGGGTCTGTCAAATCCTTGTGGGGTACAGCAACTGTAAGTTGGTGGGAAATGGGGTTTTATAGGGTTTTGCTTAAAACTGCACCCTTTCCCCCAGGATTTTGAAAAATACAATTGTATGCAGTCAAGGAGCTTTACAGGGTTATGCTCTCTACCTGCCTTTTTTATGTTGATTGAACTATGATAAGGAGATATCATAGTTAATACTTAAGACTTAAAGTTTCTTTTTGCTGTAAGGCTGGTGAATGTTAAGGGTCACAAGGTGGGCATGCTTGCATTGTAGAGCAGAATCACTGGAGAAACAAAGCATATATATATATATATATATTTTACTTCACAGAATTGCTGTAGAGTTGAGGGGACCAGAGCGGAGGGGCTTATCTATCCAGAAAGGGGAGCTTTTGAAAAGGGCAGGAAAACACCTGAGACTTTCATTTGCACCCCTTAACCATGCAGTGAAGGCAGCCTTATCAAAGCCGTCCTGTTTATCACGGAAAACAGGGATAGAGCTGAAGTTTAGTGCACAAAAGTATGAAGGAGAAGTTTCCCTTCCTTGACAGTGACTTAAACATTCAATTTGCCAGGCATTGCTAAGGGTGACATTTCAAAAAGGTGGAATAAAATAGGGAGGGGGATTTGAGCTCATTAATAAAAAAAGCAGACTGTTTGCAATAGGTTTGGAAATAATTATAAAACTGAGAGATGTCTCCAGCAGCAAACAGGCAAAGAGATATGAAGCTATACTTTAATATATGTTTAGCCCAGGGGTGGGTGGGTGGGATGGACTGCTCATGGGCCAAGCACTGACCACAGTGGGCAACTTAAATTTAGCCTCCAGTTTGTTCTACAGACTTTAAATTACATACAAGAGGGGGAAATGCATTTTGCAAGGACATTATTAGCCATAGTCAAAAAGTCCATTTTGTGTAAACCCAGAGTCCACGAGGGGGAGCTAAAGAGCTCAGGTTTTCTACATAAGGCTCCATTACCTGAGATTTGTTGAGAAGCTAATTTACCTCAGAGGGTTCAGCTGTCATTAATTATACTCTGATATTTCAGGGCTGCCCTTGAAGGCTTGGACATAAGGGGAGAGGTTTCAGCAAGGCTGGGAGTCCCTCAGGGGTGCTGCAGGACCCAGCTAGAGAGAACTGTGAAGGGCTGAGGCCCTGCTAGCCTGTTTTGCACAGCAGGTCAGAACAACAATTATATGTTGGTCATTGTTTCTGCATTGGTTTGCCTTATTTCTTTGTTGGACTCCACATTATTGTTTATGGAACAGAGATCAGACTTAAAGTTTCTTTTTGCTGTGAGGCTGGTGAGTGTTAAGGGTCACAAGGTGGGCATGCCTGCATTGTAGAGCAGAATCACTGGAGAAACAAAAGCACAAATTACTTTTATGACCCCCAAAAGTAGTCATGAAGAGAAAGCAACAGGCAGGAGGCTTAAAATAAATAAATGTGGCATGAAACATTTGGAACAGGTGTGGCAAAAATTAAAACTGAAGTAAAATAGAAGGGTGCTTTTTTTAAAAAACATGGGAAATGGAGTCTGTGGGGTTTTTTTTGAAAAAAATTAAGAGTAAATGTGTATGTATGTATTTTACTTCACAGAATTGCTGTAGAGTTGAGGGGACCAAAGGGGAGGGGCTTATCTATCCAGAAAGGGGAGCTTTTGAAAAGGGTGGGAAAACACCTGAGGCTTTCATTTGCACCCCTTAACCATGCAGGGAAGGCAGCCTTATCAAAGGAGTCCTGCTTATAATGGGAAACAGGGATAGAGCTAAAGCTTATTGAACAAAAGTATGAAGAAGTCCCCCCCCCCTCCGCCTTGACAGTGACTTAAACATTCAATTTGCCAGACATTGCTGGCATTTAAAAAATGTGGAATAAAATGGGGAGGGGGATTTGAGCTCCTTAATAAAAAAATAGACTGTTTACAATAGATTTGGAAATAATTATATCAAGCTGAGGGATGTCTCCAGCAGCAAACAGGCAAAGAGATGTGAATATATGCTTTAATGGCTCATGGGCCAAGCATTGACCACAGTGGACAACTTAAATTTAGCTTTCAATTTGTACTACGGACTTTAAATTACACACAAGAGGGGGAAATGCTTTTTGCAAGGACATTATTACAGGTTATTAGACATAGTCAAAAAGTCAATTTTGGGTAAACCCAGAGTCCAGCTCAGGTTTTCTACATAAGGCTCCATTACCTGAGATTTGTTGAGAAGTTAATTTACACCTCAGAGGGTTCAGCTGTCATGCATTATATTCTGATATTTCAGGGCTGCCCTTGAAGGCTTGGACATAAGGAGAGAGGGCTTAGCAAAGCTGTAAGCCCCTCAGCGGTGCTGCAAGACACAGCTAGAGAGAGCTGTAAAGGCGCTGCTAGTCTGTAGAGGCGGTGCTAGCCTGTTTTGCATAACAGGTGAGAACAACCATTATATGTTGGTTATTGTCTCTGCATTGGTTTGCCTTATTTCTTTGTTGGACTCCACATTATTGTTTATGAAACAGAAAACAGACTTAAAGTTTCTTTTTGCTGTAAGGCTGGTGAATGTTAAGGGTCACAAGGTGGGCATGCTTGCATTGTAGAGCAGAATCACTGAAGAAACAAAACACAAATTGACCCCAAAAGTAGTCATGAAGAGAAAGCAACAGGCAGGAGTCTTAAAATGAATAAATGTGGCATGAAACATTTGGAACAGGTGTGGCAAAATTAAAACTGAAGTAAAATAGAAGGATTTTTTTAAAGAAAACATGGGATATGGAGCCTGTATGTGTGAGGGGTTTAAACATTTTTAATATATATATTTAATTCACAGAATTGCTGTAGAGTTGAGGGGATCAGAGGGGAGGGGATTATCTATCCAGAAAGGGGAGTTTTTGAAAAAGGCGGGAAAAACACCTGAAGCATTTCATTTACACGGTGCACCCCTTAACCATGCAGGGAAGGCTGCCTTATCAAAGCTGTCCTGCTTATCATGGGAAAGAGGGATGGAGCTGAAAAGGGGAGGTGTATTGAACAAAAGTAAGAAGGGAAGGTGTAGAAAACAGCAGTGTGACAAGTGTTTGGGGACCATTTTGACCTGGATAGTCCAGGC